>NC_079409.1:4004736-4604736 GCF_029220125.1 Pseudoliparis swirei
AAAGAGGGGGAATACGAAAAGAAAAGAAAAAAACATTTTAAAAAGGTACTTCTAATGATATATGGTTCTGACGCGGGGGAGGGGTGTGTTTTGAAGTCGGGCCAATCAATTAACAGTCACTTGAATAGGAGGAAATTCACATTTAATTGTATTCAGGCTCATGCGACTGTACAGTTTGAGGGGGGGAGGGAGGATGGGAAAAAAAAGAAAAGAGAGAAGTAGGTCGGTTTGTGGTCCTTCAAACCCAGTGGTGTGATATACTGCACCCTTAAAGCTCACAGTGGTATTTATAGTGGCTCTGGAGATTTCCCTTGTAAAGCTGCAGGCTTGACCTGTAAACCAGCGCTGCCTCTCACTCCCAGACCCCAAAGGAAAAAACTCCCGTCTGTGCGGCTCGCATGAAGACCTCGCTGGTTACAGGCGAGACGAGGCTGGCGTGTGTGTGTGTGTGTGTGTGTGTGTAGAGGGAGATGTCGCAACCCCCTCGGCCAAACTTCTGCTCGTGCCGTCCTGGAGAATCATAAGAAAAGAGGAAGAACAATACAAACCGAGTCTTTTATTCCACTGAACATTTCACTTATTGGCCAAAATATGAGATTAACCATATAAATATGAGATTATCTGCTCGGCCTATTCATTGGATTTGATTAAACTGGGCAAGAAAATTAAATATAACAAACACTGACACTAATTATACTCTTAATTTATTGTGTCAATGCTCCGTGTTACACTCCAGTTTAATACTTTGTGCTGTGTGTGTGTGTGTGTGTGTGTGTGCTTGAGCTACGCGACACACGACAGGATCGTATACTTTTTAGGTTTAAATATGTTTATTATTACTGTTCATATTTTTGCAGATGTGTAACAATTGATTGATTTTGTTTATTTGAGCGACTGTAAGTGAATCAGAGAGTCTGACCTGAGTGACGTCGGAGATATTATTTATTATATTTCCGTATTTTTGCTGGTGGTCGTTGGTAAAGGGTCCGTGAGGAAATATATTATAGCCTTTACAAAAGGCCCTCCTAAAAAAGTCTATAGGAGTTGAAGTGTACACGACATGTAGAATATCTCTACTCTTGTCATCTTTGCCTCATTACACCTCGACTGGTCTGCTAACGACTATTATTATTTTTGCCTGTAATTAATTAACCATTACAGCTAGATGGCCAAGATCTATGATGGTAGATAACATGATGGTTTCATAAGCCCACTGGAGACTTTGACCTGTGTGTGTGTGTGTGTGTATGTGTGTGTGTGTGTGTGTGTGTGTGTGGTCTGCAAAATAATAGAAGCTCCAGTCTTTACATCAGCAGCGTTCTGACTGTCAACAACAATTTGACTTCACAAACAGTTTGTATTGAGGCAGCTGATTGATTTATAATGTATTTCTGTGTGTGTGTGTGTGTGTGTGTGTGTAGTAGCAGGGGGGCACTTGTGCAGCGTGCTCTGTAATGATGTAACACATGCTCGTGTTGCTGTGTGGGCCTCTGCTCAGCCTGAAGGCTCGGGGAGAACAGCAGAGTCATTAAGAAGCTCTTCTCTCTGCAGCTGGAGTCAGTCATTAAGAGGAGAGCTCGTAAAAATACACCTGTCTCTGAGAGAGAGAGAGAGACACAGAGAGAGAGAGAGAGAGAGAGAGAGACCCAGAGAGACACACATAGAGAGAGAGAGACACACAGAAAGAGAGAGACTTGGGTTTAAACTTTCTGGGATTAAATTCCAAAGAAAGTAAAACATTTAGAAGCTCTCCTTTTGTTTTATATATTTATTTATCTTTTTTGTGCGTTCATGAAATGAAAAACAAAAAGCAACAAACAGAATAATATACGGCCAGCTTTTTATTTGAACAATAGGTCTGGGATGTGTCCTCGCAAGAGATCAAGTAGCGGCTCATTGGCTCTCGTGTGAGTTTGACACTTGAGAAGCGTGATGCAGTCCAATCCCCCCCCCCTCACCCCCTCCCCCCACCAAAAAAAGAAACCGTAATTTTGTTCACACCTCATTATATTTTCCATCGTTTCTCTTCTGTGGAACGTTCAGGGAGAAAAGGACGCTCCAGAAGAAGAGGTCGAAACAATATTATGAAGTTCACGTCAAACACAAAAGGCTCAAAGTCGCCTGAATTTAAATGTATTCCACCCCCCCCCCCTTCCCGCCATGGCAGCCGTGAGCCGGAGTCCGGAGGTGAGAGGTCGGCGTTATCGGGGAAGCGTTGTTTCCACCCACCCAAAAAAAAAATCTCAGGTGCGATCGGTCGGCGCGTCTCTTCTTTAATTTTTTTTCTTCTTCTACTCTTTTTCTCAGGAATGTGTGGTAGCGAGAAGCTGAGGTTAGCGGGCGATGGAAACTCTTGTGAGGCATGACATCATCCGAGAGAGCTCGCGGGAATGGAAAAAAAAAAGAAGAAAAAAAAGTAAATCTCCTTGCGGGGAATTAAAAAAAAGAGAGAAATAAACGCTGCGTCGGACCGCTCCGTCAGGAGTCATCAGCGGGGTGGTCGACGCGGACGCGGCGTGACATATTAGCGCTCGCTGTGCCGGGGATCGTGCCCGTCAAAAGAGAAACCGCCTGGTTTATGTTGTCAAGACACTTGCCAGGTAAAGCTGTGGAAATCTGAACAGCAAATTGGCCCTACGGGGCTCCCGTAGCTCTGTTTGGTTTGGGCCTTTTTGTGGGTTTCCGTGGCTCGGCGTCGACTTTCTTTTGAATTCATCTTCTTATTTGTGCTTTAATTCAAGGGTGAAAACACAGCGGTCCTCCGAGCCTTCGGTCCGACGCGTGAACCCGGGTCAACCCGACCCGTTTCCTCTTCTTACGGTATCATTTCACCGTCTTCACAGGACCCGAAACTCCCAATATAAAAATTTAAAAAACACAAAGAATTGACGATAAAGAAGTCAAATGTTTATTCATTCAGCCATCTTTATTGCACTGCGATCTCTCATCGCCCCATTCCAGTTTATTCATCTCTCTCTCTCCGCCGTGCTCACCGGCCGTCACGCGTCTAAATGAAATTCCTCATGGTCCGTTTTTCACAATAGTTTGGAGGGCCGACAGCGTATCGCCTGAAGGTGAGCTGGAAAATGTCTCCGGCTGCCAGGAGTTGTGTGAGTGTGTGTGTGTGTGTGGGGGGTGGGGGGGGGGAGGGGATTGGACCGACTTGCGGATCTAAGGTTGCACGATTGGAAATGGCCCCGCGGTGACCCACACAGACCTCCACCATCCACGGAGATCTGCTGACACCGACAAGGCCGGATGAGGAGGCCTCGAGGTCACGGGTTTCTTGGGAAGGACTTTTTGATACAATACCTCATCTCGGGGGCTGATGAGGAAGCCGGATCGCCCGACTCCCTTCCACATGTCGGGGTGACCCCCCTGAGCCTTATTAAGGCCGGTACTTGATTCTGATCCGGAGGAATCGATGGGAGACCTTCAGGCCTCTCGGAGACTTTCCGGCTCTCTGAGACCATCCGGCTCTCTGAGACCTTCCTGCCTCTCTGAGACCTTCCTGCCTCTCTGAGACCTTCCGGCCTCTCTGAGACCATCCGGCCTCTCTGAGACCTTCCAGCCTCTCAGAGACCTTCCTGCCTCTCTGAGACCTTCCGGCCTCTCTGAGACTTTCCAGCCTCTCTGAGACCTTCCTGCCTCTCTGAGACCTTCCGGCCTCGCTGAGACCTTCCTGCCTCTCAGAGACCTTCCAGCCTCTCTCAGACCTTCCGGCCTCTCGGAGACCTTCCTGCCTCTCAGAGACCTTCCAGCCTCTCTGAGACCTTCCTGCCTCTCTGAGACCTTCCTGCCTCTCTGAGACCTTCCTGCCTCTCGGAGACCTTCCTGCCTCTCGGAGACCTTCCTGCCTCTCGGAGACCTTCCGGCCTCTCGGAGACCTTCGGTCTCTCAGAGACCTTCCAGCCTCTCTGAGACCTTCCGGCCTCTCTCAGACCTTCCTGCCTCTCGGAGACCTTCCTGCCTCTCAGAGACCTTCCAGCCTCTCTGAGACCTTCCAGCCTCTCTGAGACCTTCCTGCCTCTCAGAGACCTTCCGGCCTCTCAGAGACCTTCCGGCCTCTCTCAGACCTTCCTGCCTCTCGGAGACCTTCCGGCCTCTCTAAGACCTTCCAGCCTCTCTGAGACCTTCCTGCCTCTCAGAGACCTTCCGGCCTCTCTCAGACCTTCCTGCCTCTCGGAGACCTTCCAGCCTCTCTGAGACCTTCCGGCCTCTCTCAGACCTTCCTGCCTCTCGGAGACCTTCCGGCCTCTCTGAGACCTTCCTGCCTCTCAGAGACCTTCCGGCCTCTCTCAGACCTTCCTGCCTCTCGGAGACCTTCCAGCCTCTCTGAGACCTTCCTGCCTATCTGAGACCTTCGGCCGGTCACAGGTTTGAGGTTTTGAGAAGGTGAGATGTTTAAGGCATTTTACCCGACAGCTCAAGACCTTGACTTGCGGTTCCCTACGTCTTTGAGTTCAGGTGAACGCGCCTCGATAAAGCTGCATGACATAGTTCTTCTCCCTCTCAAAGGCCTTGACCTGCTCCTTGGGCCCAGAAATAATGTAGTTTTTGGAAGGATTACGTGGTCTCTTGAGGTGTCGTCCTCATACGACCTCCGGTCCTCTGGTACTACGGTCACATCCTGTGAACCTTATACTCTACCTGACTCCCCAAGGTCTTATTCTCCCTCTCAGGGGTCCTGAGGGGCCTTTTTATTTTTGAAAGCGGCAAGTTGCTCCCTTTTTGTTATTGTTAATCTCTGAATCCAGTTCAGACCTCTTCATCATCTTCAGCCTCTCGTCATTCGTCAACCCTGCGGGTCGAATTATCGTCTTTGGAGCTAAATTTGGATCCTTTTAATAACTTTATCTCATATCCTATTCTCATTTCATTGTCACAGTCAAATAAACGTAAATGGGGCGATAGATCTACGTTCAGCATGTTTGTTGTTGTGTTAACAAATTGGAACAAGATGTCACGGGGGGAAAGAAATAAGTCTCTTGAGCTCTTTACAGCCTCTTGGCACCAAACTCCACAGCGGGAATGTGATGATGTGTATGAACACGAGTGGAAGGATGCATGAAGAAACACCTCCTGCTTCCTGATCATCTGCTCCACACGCCATCATACTCCACACGCCATCATACTCTGGCTCTACACGCCATCATACTCCACACGCCATCATACTCCACACGCCATCATACTCTGGCTCTACACGCCATCATACTCCACACGCCATCATACTCCACACGCCATCATACTCTGGCTCTACACGCCATCATACTCCACACGCCATCATACTCTACACGCCATCATACTCCACACGCCATCATACTCTACACGCCATCATACTCCACACGCCATCATACTCTACACGCCATCATACTCCACACGCCATCATACTCTACACGCCATCATACTCTACACGCCATCATACTCCACACGCCATCATACTCCACACGCCATCATACTCTACACGCCATCATACTCCACACGCCATCATACTCCACACGCCATCATACTCCACACACCATCATACTCTACACGCCATCATACTCCACACGCCATCATACTCCACACGCCATCATACTCTGGCTATACACGCCATCATACTCCACACGCCATCATACTCCACACGCCATCATACTCCACACGCCATCATACTCTACACGCCATCATACTCCACACGCCATCATACTCTGGCTCTACACGCCATCATACTCCACACGCCATCATACTCCACACGCTATCATACTCCACACACCATCATACTCCACATGCCATCATACTCTGGCTATACACGCCATCATACTCTACACGCCATCATACTCTGGTTCTACACGCCATCATACTCCACACGCTATCATACTCCACACACCATCATACTCCACACGCCATCATACTCTGGCTATACACGCCATCATACTCTACACGCCATCATACCCTGGTTCTACACGCCATCATACTCTGGCTCTACACGCCATCATACCCTGCACTCAAAAAAACGATTCAAGCCCTTCTTAGAGGTGACACATTTAAATATTGTTTGATACATTTAAATAAATCAATTACAAAACGAAGATATTTATTTTGAATGGGTGTAACACAAAATGTATGAATACTTTCATTTATTAGATTTATTTAGGTTACACTCACAAAAACGATTCAAGCCCTTCTTCGAGGTGACACATTTAAATATTGTTTGATACATTTAAATAAATCAATTACAAAAATAGATATTTATATTTAATGGGTGGAACACAAAATGTATGAATTCTTTCATTTATTAGATTTATTTAGGTTAGATGGTTTGCATATCAACTCAAAATAAATGTGTTTCATTGAGGACTACCCTTTGCGCATGCGCCAGCTGAAAATCAGTTGTTTACAAGGTGAAGACACTTACGTGGCTGTATGGTGGTGTAGTGGCTAGCACCGTCGCCTCAAAGCCAGAGGTCTGTGGGTTCAATTCCCAGTCGGGGCGTTCCTTCTGTGTGGAGTTTGCATATTTTCTTAGTTAGTTAGTTAGTTTATATTTTGAGTTGGACAAACACAAATTAATTTAATTTAATGAATATCGTTATTTTATTTTAGATGTATTTGATACAAATGAGTTGGACTAACTTAATTACATTGTATTGCACTGATGTGCTAAATTTGAGTTGGAGTTGCATATAATTATTGGATGGAAAACCTGCCAACAATTTAATTGAGTTCATCCAATGAGTAATTTCTTTGAGTGTGGTTCTACACGCCATCATACTCTGGCTCTAACGTTCATCCGGCTACTGCATCCTGCATCGCGGCGTCTACCCGCCTGGCCGGTTAAAGACGAGGAGAAGAGGCACCAAGCTGCCGGGGATTCATCGTCCTGTGTCCGTCGGTGAGGCGAAATGTCCCGGACGAGTCGCCGTTGACCGTAACACGTGATCCTCTGGCAGACGCACGCCGGAAGGAGAAGAAACGGCAGATGTGAGGAAGAAAAAATGATAAAATCAACGGTATCATTCTAAAATCCCGTATCGCCGGATTTGTGTTTTGCAACACTTTCTCCGAGCGACCGCGGACCGCTTCACATGTGTTTGGACTGTGTGTGTGTGTGCGATGGTGATATTTTTGACCCTCTGGTGGGACATTAACCTGCTCCGCGTATCCTTCCTGAGTTCCAGAAACGGAATATCTGGTCCTAATGAACAGACAGGAAGTCCTCTTTGTGTGTGTGTGTGTGTGTGTGTGTGCGTGTGTTACACGGGTGTCTGTGCATACACATGTGCAGGTGTATTTGCGTAGCACTGTGTGTGTGTGTGTGTCTAAAGTGTTTATATACGATGTGTGTGCTGATGCACCTCCTGTGTGTGTGTGTGTGTGCATCTGTTAGAAGATTTAAAGTACACACACACAGTGTGTACTCTTTGTGTCTCTATGGGAAATGCATACCGTGTATGTACAGGACTGTCTCAGAAAATTAGAATATTGTGATGAAGTTCTTTATTTTCTGTAATGCAATTAAAAAAACAAAAATGTCATGCATTCTGTATGTAGGTCATTCTGTATGTAGGTCTATTTATTTTGAATAACATTCTATTTACCTTCATAATTTCTTTTAATTTAAGATTTTCCTTGGAAGAGACTTGGGTTTGATTTTAATAAATGAATCAGTTTAAATGGATTCAACCCTGAACTTCAACTACGGTCCCGAACATAATAAATAAATTCCAGAAACATGTCGCTAAGCTTCTCCTAAAAAGAAGAAGAAGTAATTTTTTTCAGACACAGTTTGGGTCCATCTGGAGAGGAGGGGAAGGGGGGGGGGGGCTCTGGAAACATCCGTTTACAGGTCATACATCACACGCCTCGACAGCAGCCATTCGGCCTTTGTTTTCATTCTCCATCAGGGGGGGGGAGGGGGGGCACCCCGGGGTACAGATAGCCGCCGTTCATCCGTTTCGCTACATTGTGGCCGTCTCAATTTTCACGATATATAAATGTTACACAACGGAATCTATTCGATACACCTGTAACATTAATGGGATACAACATGTTTTTAATTAAGAGTGCAAATCGAGGGACGGCCCAGTGTCCCTCAGAACGACGTCCATATTGGACGATTCTGAACTCTATGGGAACGGCACGATCACAGATAGAAGTAGAGAGAACTCAAAAATATATGTTGTGCCCTATAAATCATAAATTGCGGTAATAAAGTAAAAATTCTTTGATAATTTATAAAAAATAAAAAAAAAGGAAAACAATGTCATTTTAAATTGGACAATTCTTCACGTGCCCTCGAGTGTTACCGAGGTTGGAAAAAATAACGGCGGCTCTACGCGCTATTTACAATAAACTACTTTCATGTCCGACCTTCAGTCGATGTTTCACGGACTTTTCACGTGACCCGAGTTGGTTTTTCAGGATCTGGTGAAAAGCAAACAGTTTATTTTGCGACACGTAGAAAACAATGACGGAACCTCACATTGTTCGTCCGTCGCACACGACGCGTTCAAGGACCGTCGTGTAGATGAACATCTGCCTCTCATTTTTACAGCTTCTGTTTGTAGTTTTGCCGTTTAAAGAAAACACGCTTTTCGATTTTGCTTTTTTTTTTGGCGGGATAAGCGGGTTAAACCTGAACCAGATTGTGGTTTCCACGATAAAAGGAAATATTAGGAGCGTTTTGGATCGTCCAATATTGCCGTTACCGTAAATCTCGATGATCTCGGTGAACTTTAAATAATCTCACATGCTACCATGTCAAAGAAGTGTTGGACAGTAAAAGACAAAAGAAAAAAACAGCCGTCTCCCCCCCCTTACCCCCCAAGCAAAGAAAATGTCCAGGAACCACATGTCCGTGGCGTTCTGTGTTACTCCTCCTTAACAAAGTGCCGTCTGCCCAAAACCAAGTGAGTGTGAGTGGATTTGCTGAGATCTCTACTTTGGGAGCCGCTGCCGTCTGGCCGTGGTGCTTATTTGTAGACGATCAAACCTGCTTCCTTCCACGATGTAATCTGTCCCACATGGATTTCCGACAGAGTACATTAAAATATAGCGGGGTGGGGGGAGAGAGGATGGGGAGGGAGAGTCGGATAGGTGCCCTTCCTTCTTCTTTTTTTTAGCCTCGACTTGCAGCGCTGATAGAAACCGTCTGTCACGTCTCGCTCCGTTGGACCGGGATGTGATTTGCGAGGTTCTGCCGAGCCTCCCGATGCCAATCCGTCTCCGAGACGACGAAGCGCGGCTACGCGTATATATATGTAATCTTCCATCTGTTTTCGTCTGTCCATTAATTACGATTTTTAGACGTCTTGGATCAATTGTATTTCGTTTGATTTACCGGGAAGTTCCAGTAAAATATCAGTTTAAAAATATATTTTTGGGGTCTTGATTTCCTTGTGAGGAACTAGACGAGAAAACCTGAAAGAAATAATAAAGGTTGACACACTTCCTGTTTGTCAGGTGTAATAAAGTGATGAGAGTGTACGCTACATTTAGAATATTTACTCAGGGTTTTTTTGCGAAAGAGACGACAGTGCGATTCCATTTTTGGAGGAAATTATTCAAGTTATTTCTTGATCGCTTATTTTATCGTGGGACTCCGGTTAGTTCAGATTCACCGGCTAACGGAGCTAATCCTAACTATTTGTGGAGTTTATTCTATACAAATGCGTCATAATTTATAAGATTATTTTTAAAGTTTATTCTATTTCATAAAATATAATACATTACCAGCACACAGAACCAGAGTTCACTCTTTTTTTGCATCTTTTCTGTGGTAAAAAAAAAAGGTGATATGATCCTTATGAAATATTATATTGGATTCATCATCACAGCTGTTAACTGCTTTATATACTGTTGGGTAGTTAAATCTGTAGAAGTAATCTTTTATTTATATATATATATAAATACATATATATTTATATATATATATATATATATTTATAAATATAATTATAAATATACATATATATTTATAAATATACATATATATATTTATAAATATACATATATATATGTATATATTTATGTATCGGTTCGATTCCTGGATGGCTGCATTGTCATTCCGTGACTAACTTTTACCCCTTTTAAATATTCCCTTCGCCATCACTATCAAGTACAAGCACATAGCTACAGATAGTCCTGGTGCTCAACGGAGGGGTACCTCAGGGATCGGGCCCACGAGGAAGGCCCCTGGATTAGCTGCTTGGCCTCGTCTGGCGTCGAGCGGTTTTCAGGTGGTGCGAGGTCGAAAAGCAGAGAGAGGTCGGCGTTATTCTCTCTCTCTCTCTCTCTCTCTGAGGAAAACAGCTGCGGCGTCCAGGAGGGAAACGTTGCTTTTTTCCCATCAGGCCGTTCTGCCTGTGATGGACAGCGGCCTCGTTTTTTGGCTTGAGCTGTGATGTCGGAAGCAGTTCATGGGCCAGAACGCAGCGAGCGGTGGAGGAGAGGGCGGAGAGACCCCCCCCCCCCCCTCATTTCCCTCTCGAACAGCGGTGACCCCTTTGACCCCGTCATGAGAGCATCAGGGGAGAAGACCTGCTCCTTAACCCATGAGCCCACTTTCTGCATCATCCCGAGGCCCTGAAAGGCCTCCCGCTGCCTTCCTTCGATTACACATTCTCTTTCTGGTTGTTTGCGTTCATGTTCTCTCTTTTTGTGTCGTGATAATCCGACGTGTTCATCTTTTTTTTTTTTGCAGCGTGCACGTTGGAATACGTTTAATCTCGTCTCTGGTCGACCTATAAATGACATCACACGACGTATTCATTAAAAGGTTTATACAAATTAAAAAGCGGACCTAATCTTGTGATTTCTAATCAGAGTGGAGAACAGAAATGTAAATGTTATGTGTGTTATAAAAATAAGCTTCTGGAAGCAGGAAGGGGAGAATCAGGCCTTCAATCCTGTAAGAACTTTAAAATAAACATAATTAACTATTCAAATAAGGAGAAGGAAAAGAAGTCGAGTTCAGGTGTCAGAGTGTTTGAATGTGTGGCAGCAAACACGTGTTAGAGGATTAGTCGTGTCCAGCTTCTCTACGGGAACACAAGCACAAAAACAAACGACGAAATTAAATTAAATGTGTCAATTTATTGACCCGAGAGATAATTATAACCCCGGACCGTCAGTCGGCTGATTGGACGATTTATTGTCCATCGAGTCGTCCTCCTCGCGCGGTGCCGTCGGCTCCATGAACACATCGCCCACGTCTTCAGAGCAGAGCTTCACCTCGAGAGGAACAGGAGCCGCTTCGTCTGTCCCACCGCAGAAATAAATACGCAAACAGAGCTTCACCTTCTCTCTCTCTCTCTCTCTCTCTCTCTCTCTCTCTCTCTGTGGCGTCACGTTGATCAACTGGAAGGAAACACAGAGGCCGCTCCTAACGTCTCTCTCCCACCCTCTCTCTCTCTCCATCTCCCTCCTTCTCTCTCCCTCTATCTCTCTCCCTCTCTCCCTCCCTCTCTCTCTCTCTCCCTCCCTCTCTCTCGCTTTCCCGCCCTCTCTCTCTCTCCCTCTCCCTCTCTCCCTCTATCTCTCTCCCTCTCTCCCTCCCTCTCTCTCTCTCCCTCCCTCCTTCCCTCCCTCTCTCTCTCTCTCCCTCCCTCTCTCTCTTTCCCTCCCTCCCTCTCTCTCCCTCTCTCTCTACCTCTCTCTCCTTCTCTCCCTCCATCTCTATATTCCTCTCTTCCTATCTCTCTCCCTCCCTCTCTCTCTCTCCCTCTCCCTCCCTCTCCCTCCCTTTCCCTCCTTCTCTCTCTCTCCCTCTCTCTCTCTCCCTCCTCTCTCTCCATCTCCCTCCTTCTCTCTCCCTCTATCTCTCTCCCTCCTTCTCTCTCTCTCCCTCCCTCTCTCTCTCTTTCCCTCCCTCTCTCTCTACCTCTCCCTCCCTCTCTCTCCTTCTCTCCCTCCATCTCTATATTCCTCTCTTCCTGTCTCTCTCCCTCCCTCTCTCTCTCCCCCTCTCTCCCTCCCTCCTCTCTCTCCATCTCCCTCCTTCTCTCTCCTTCTATCTCTCTCCCTCCTTCTCTCTCTCCCTCCCTCCCTCTCTCTTTCCCTCCCTCTCTCTGTCTACCTCTCCCTCCCTTTCTCTCCCTCCATCTCTATATTCCTCTCTTCCTGTCTCTCTCTCTCCCCCTCTCTCTCTCCCTCCTCTCTCCCTCCTCTCTCTCCCTCTCCCTCCTTCTCTCTCCCTCTATCTCTCTCCCTCCTTCTCTCTCTCTCTCTTTCCCGCCCTCTCTCCCTCCCTCTCTCTCTCCCCCCTCTCTCTCCCTCTTCTCCCTTTCCCTCCTCCCTCCCTCCTCTCTCTCCCTCTCCCTCCTTCTCTCTCCCTCTATCTCTCTCCCTCCTTCTCTCTCTCTCTCTTTCCCGCCCTCTCTCCCTCCCTCTCTCTCTCTCTCTTGTCCAGGCCTTTGTCTCCATCTCTCTGCTGCTCTGGGCTCTGCAGAGTTTCTCCCAGCTGCTCCGCATCAAGAAGAAAGCCGACTGAGTCGACCCCCAGAGGGGCGGCCGGGTCGGCCCTCTGGAGTTCTGATTGGTACCGCCACAGAGACTCGCCTGCGAAGGCCTCGCCTGCGAAGGCCTCGCCTGCCTCAGTCTGCTCTGTTGATGTTTCGCTGCTTACGACTGAAGCTCAGTGACGACGTCATCCACCAAACCAGATGATCTTATTATCTCCTAAAAAAAACAACATTATTTTACTCCCGTGAATATTGTGATACCTTTTATTATGCAACATGCACCTCTTGAAACCGATGATGCCTTTTTGCTTTTGACTTGCACACTGTACTGTTGAAGTGTGTCTCATCCTGTCCTGGTTGGTATTGATTTATGTTTGTTATTGTTTAATGTTTATTATGGTCTGTCCGGGGACCACATATGCAAATGAGCTGAAGCTACAATCTGGTACAGAGCATCAAATGGTGACATTTATGTTTTAACTGCACATGGTTCCTTTTAAATACAAATAATAATAATAAATACACCACTTGCTTCCTATGCTTCGTTTTGACATAAAAACAATTGAAACTTTGGGCTCTATTTTTTTCAAAATAAATGCATAAAGACAGAATGATGCACATATGGACACAATGAATGCATATGGTTAAAATTAATGTATATAGACAGAATCATGCACATATAGACAGAGTGGTGCACATATAAACAGAATGATGCATATAAACAGAATCATGCACATATAGACAGAATGGTGCACATATAAACAGAATGATGCATATAAACAGAATCATGCACATATAGACAGAATGGTGCACATATAGACAGAGTGGTGCACATATAAACAGACAGAATGATACATATAAACAGAATCATGCACATACAGGACTGTCTCAGAAAATTAGAATATTGTGATGAAGTTCTTTATTTTCTGCAATGCAATTAAAAAAACAAAAATGTCATGCATTCTGGATTCATTACAAATCAACTGAAATATTGCAAGCCTTTTATTCTTTTAATATTGCTGATTATGGTTTACAGCTTAAGAAAACTCAAATATCCTCTCTCTAAATATTAGAATATCATGAAAAAGTATACTAGTAGGGTATTAAACAAATCACTTGAATTGTCTAATTAACTCGAAACACCTGCAAGGGTTTCCTGAGCCTTGACAAACACTCAGCTGTTATAAATCTTTTTTTTTACTTGGTCTGAGGAAATATTAAAATTTTATGAGATAGGATGTTAGAGTTTTCTTAAGCTGTAAGCCATAATCAGCAATATTAAAAGAATAAAAGGCTTGCAATATTTCAGTTGATTTGTAATGAATCCAGATTGCATGACATTTTTGTTTTTTTAATTGCATTACAGAAAATAAAGAACTTTATCACAATATTCTAATTTTCTGAGACAGTCCTGTATAGACAGAATGGTGCACATATAAACAGAATGATGCATATAAACAGAATCATGCACATATAGACAGAATCATGCACATATAGACAGAATGATGCACATATAGACAGAATGGTGCACATATAGACAGAATGGTGCACATATAGACAGAATGATGCACATATAGACAGAATGGTGCACATATAGACAGAATGGTGCACATATAGACAGAATGATGCACATATAGACAGAATGGTGCACATATAGACAGAATGATGCACATATAGACAGAATGGTGCACATATAGACAGAATGATGCACATATAGACAGAATGGTGCACATATAGACAGAATGATGCACATATAGACAGAATCATGCACATATAGACAATGATGCACATATAGACAGAATGGTGCACATATAGACAGAATCATGCACATATAGACAGAATGGTGCACATATAGACAGAATGGTGCACATATAGACAGAATCATGCACATATAGACAGAATGGTGCACATATAGACAGAATGATGCACATATAGACAGAATCATGCACATATAGACAGAATGGTGCACATATAGACAGAATGGTGCACATATAGACAGAATGATGCACATATAGACAGAGTGACGACACCCCGGGGCTTGCGCCGCGTAACGACAGATTGTCGGTACGAGCTCCTCCTCCCAACCTCCAGGTCTCGTGTGGGAGTGATGGAGCGGCAGCAGATGGAGCTGTTACCACCTGCCAGAAGTCTTGTGAATCTACTTCCTGTTGAAGAGAGAGAGAAGAAGTCAGGCGGCGTTCCCGGGGAATGGGGTAGAAAAATGTCATCGGCACCATAAAACAGTTTTCTGTAGTTTTCATGTTTAAATATACAAACAGGGATTTTTAAAAATATTTTTTTATACGTGCAGATATTCCCAGATCAAATATATAAACATTGTATAAAGTATAGTTTTAAATTATGGTTTCATGTGGGTGACATTTCTGAATTAACAGTCACAAGGAATCATTTTCAGGTTTTTAACGTGAATAAATCCCTGAAAATAAACTGCAGATAGGAATGAAATTGTAAAGTTTGGTGTATTTAAGTGCTTCTAAAGTCATATTTACCCACAGTATTGAGTGTGAGAGCTTTTTCCACACGAAGCAAAACAATACACAAAACTTAAATGTCTTGTGCGATGTCTTTAACTACGTATTTACATCACACCCCAAAATCTACAGGCTGAAAACCCCCCAAAATGACATTCAGTAAAGATAAGTAGGTTGTGTAAATATGGAAAAATGTGTGCATGTTCACTTGAAATGTAAAAATATTAATACCCGTGTGACATTGAATTTTAAAGAGTGACACAAATTTCCATTTTTTTCCAGATAAAACCCAATGCACATTAGTCGTGGTGTAATTGGTGGATTCGGGTCCAACTCTTAACATTTTAGTGATTCAATTTGACTTATTGTGTTATAAATATGCAGGATTGCCCTCTAAGTGAGTATCATTACTTCTGTGGAGCCCATTTCCATTAAATTATCGTATCAACTCCTTGATTTTTATGTTGATGTCATTATCTGCAGTCTATTAGGTAAAACACAACAAAATATTATTGGCGAAGATGAAGAGCGGATACAGTACTCCCTGCTTTTTAACGACCTCCCCGGTTATTGAAGCGGTTTCCACCGACGGGTTTCGAGAAGCTGACATATTGATCCCGGTGTGGACGGATATGGCCTTAACCTTTTACATGAAATCCTACTAATAGGCAGTGAGGGAATTCCGCCCGGGGTCTCGCTTAATGGAACGAGGAAATGTCGCTCAAGAAAGGCGATCGATGAGACGGTCGATGGGAATTGGATCTCGCTGTAACGTAGAAGAGGGCCGAGGGCGACGCGGCGGCTGCGTAATGGAAGCTTCTTTCACAGCCTTTGCATCGTCTGACAATAGCATCAAAGGGTTACAAAAATATAGATATATTTGCATGTAATAATGTCTGAATTGTCTGAAACAGGTGGGTGATGGGCACACATTAAGATAAATGTTATTTAAAAAATAGAACAACTCTGATCAAACATGTTATATTGAATACATTACTATATGTTGAATATATATTAATAATTGTATTATATACATGTTTATATTTTGTATAAACATGTACATATATGGATAGTTTATATATATAGATGTAGATATAGATATCATTTTAATCTTCAAGCTTGAATCTTTAACCCTTCATGTATGAAACTACATTTCAAATTATAGGAGGTGCGTGTCAATGTGTTTGAGGGTGTGTGTGTGTGTGTGTGTGTGTGTGTGTGTGTGTGTTTGTCAGATTAACAGTGACATGCTGAGCAAATTTACTCCCAAATGTACTTTTAAAGCAAAAGGTTATGGATATAAACGTTGTGTTTTTAAATACTCTGGGTAACCTTCCTCTCGGACGCAGTCTGGAATGAAAACACATTGTTAACGATTAGCGCTAATCCAACATAACACTTCAGGCTAATGTGAAGCGCTTGTCCCACAAAGCCCATCTGTCTTCACTCTTAATGCTCTTCTTTTTTCATCCTGGATGAGAAACACCATCTTCAATGCGTATGGGCAGACCCCGGGTCAGCTGTGTTGACGCCCCGGTGGACAGGAGCTTACGTAACGGTCCCATTATGATCCACGGCGCTCTGCACTGGACGCCACACTCAGGCTATTTATAGCACGGAGGGCCAGAAGTGGGGTAGGATTGATATGTGTGTTTTGGGCTGGGGGGGGGGGGGGGTCATGGTGGTGACAGAGCTCTTCTGAGAAACCGAGGCAATTTGATTGGATCATGGAAGTTGTATTATTGATTTACATATGTGGGATATTTATTCTACTACCCATCTGGTCCCGGCGGAGCATGATGAGCGGGATTGTCGTCAGCAGTGACGCTGAATCTCAAAATATTGTATATACATATATATATATATATATATATATATACATTCCTATATATCTCAAAGCAAAAAATAAAAAAATGTCATAAAAATAAATTCAACAATATTACTCTACTACAGCTAATGATAATATATAATAATAATAATAATAATAATAACTTTATAAATATAAAATAAAATAATTAAATTAAAATAAATAAATAAACAGACAAACTAAATTAGGGGAACCAAAGATCTGCATAAAAGGACGACATCACTTAAAAGCTGTTCTATAAAAATGGGTTTTAAGAAGTGATTTAATGTCCACCTGCTAGCTGTTTACTCGCTGTTTGTGTCTTTTATTTGACTCTAGATGAGTCATGTAACTTACTATAGATGAGTAATGTAACGTATTCTAGATGAGTAATGTAACTTACTATAGATTTGTAATGTAACTTATTATAGATGATGTTGGACATTCGTCAGGTGACCAGAAACATCTTATATTACTGACTCCAGGTATGATAACTAACAGGTTAACTGTTTTATTACATTTCCCAGTAATTTCACTTAGAATGTTCCACATTTGATGAAACAGACGTAATGGAGATGGCGGTCGGGCTCGTTCCCCTGCGGCGACGGCAACACGTGAAGGACAGGTCGATGACCGGACACAGACGTAAACACCCGCATGACCCCACGCCGACCGCCCGCAGGCTGCACTGAAACACCAGCGTTGTATTGGTCAGCCGCCACCCCGCACGCCACCACCCGCACGCCACCACCACCCGCCCACATCTGGGTCATTGTTCAGCGGCGCTTTCATGAAACTCCGTCCACACTGACGCTTTGTGGGTCGGATGGAACGGCGGCGCTCGTGGGCGATCGGCGTAAAGGTCGCCGAAAGGTGGGCGGGTGAGTGAATTGAAGGCTTTGGGTGGTGTTCCGGGGCGGCTGTAAGCGGAGACCTTTTTTGTTTTCCACCCGGGTCTCGGAAGCAGAACAGCAGCGCCGGAGCCGGTATTGAGTAACCTTTCTGTTCCCTGTGAACACAACGCTCTCCGAGGCCAGACGTGTGCACCGTGCTCACAGCCGCTCCGCTCAATGTCTGGCTCCAGATCTTTTCCCCACACGGAGTATTCAACCGTTTTGCCTCTTTAGAAGACTCGTTTCATGCGGCCCCTGGCGGCTTTAAAGACACGCGATCACCTTTTCTTAACCCTCCTGTTACCTTTAGGGTCAATTTGACCCCATTCAATGTTTAATGTCGGTGTTCTTTCGGGTCAATTTGACCCCAGGCTGTTTTTCACTGTGTCAAACATATAAGAAATATCAACTTTTTTATATATTTAAAGGGCTATTTAGGTAGTCAACAAACAAACATAAAGTACCTCACACTTAAACTTGGAAAACAATATTAATTCTAATAATTTTCTGGAGGTTTTAATTGCTGGGGTCAAATTGACCCCGAGGGTAAAATATGTCAGTAAATATAAAGGTAACAGGAGGGTTAAACATTGAATGGGGTCAAATTGATCCTAAGGCAACAGGAGGGTTAAAGAAATTGAAGTAAAATATCTCGTGCTTTTATTTTGAAGGTTTATGATTAAACACATATTCTTATGTACAATATTTCTACACTCAAACAAACAATAATCAAATGCAAAGAGAGTTATTTAACGATAAGTTCGAGAAGTTTATAAAGTGTTTCCGGCCCTTTAAGACGGCGGCCATGATGCTGATTTGGCCCACGGTGAACATGAGTTTGACACCCCTGCTCCTAAAATAATATAACTTCAACTTATAATGGTACAAATACCGCAGCCTGTTGAGATTTTAAAAAAAATCAAACGCATTTAAATACCTTTTTTGTTCATTGTCTACACGATATCTTGCGATAAAGTTCCACCGATATGCTGACGACGCTGAATTATACCTATCAAACCTGGATCAATAACTTACTATTATTACTAATTCTAACAACTTGTATTGAGGAGTGAGCGCACTACAATCTTATTCGACAATACAAACAATTCTTAAACATCTAAAACGTCATAACTCGTCATGTTTGGTGATTTTGCGCAATATTTATTATTATTTTTATTTATATTGAAACTCTGAAAACAGTCGTGTATCCATGTGTTGGGTTTACACCTAATTAAAATGATTTTTGCTGCTATAATTAGTCTTCATTAATTATGCTTTCTGCTTTATCTATCTATAACTGTGCTGAAAAGCTGAGCGTGCATCTTCTTAATAAACCTTCACATTCTCATTGTCTCATTTGTTCTCATTGCTTTGTTGTTCTTCTTCTTTTCTTCTGCCCGTGTCTCTCATCCTCTTCATCGCTATCGACGAGCTACCGCGTCTGACATCCGCTCCCATGATGCACCGCCGTGGACGAGCGGCCGCTAAATGTCAACGACGCCGCTTGAAATATTAATGACGGACGAACGCGGGTCGCCTCGAGCCGTGTAGACATGTAATTATGTAAAACAAAAAGGTTATTTTAATATTTCGGAGAAGATTTTGATTGAAATTTTTTGATCGTCACCTTTTTATTTACCATCGAGCCAATGGAGATCCAAAAAGAGGGGAATGCACATTTAGAAATGCTCATTAAACCTCCTCTGGACATCATGACACTTGAAGAAATATGCCTAATGTGTGTGTGTGTTGCTGGAAGATAGAGATTGAATTCTGCAATTAACATTTATATGTTATCAACCTGAACGTTAACAGTCGTACTACTAATAGTATTTAAGTACTTTACAGTCCTAACGCTTATCAAAAGTACAGTTTATTTTTCCCATATTCACAATCTTTCATAAACTTAAGCCGTTGTCACGGCGCTATTAGAGTGGACCCAAAAGCACGACTGAGTAACAAAGATTCCTGTCTTTGGTTGGAAACAGGCTGGGTCAAAACCGGGAGATCAGTCGAAGAAGCAAACAAATCCAAAAAGGGGCGGGGCAGAGAATCAGAGGTCAGAACAGGCAGGTCAGGAATATACTCCAATAACACTGGAGAACTTGGCACGAAAACACAAGACAATCTGGCAGAGGACAAGTGGAAGTGAGGGAGCTAAATAGTGAGGGACTAATGAGGGGATGGGCTGCAGGTGAGAAGGGCGTGAGGACCAGGTGAAGGGAATGAGGGACTAACGAGTTGACCAGAGGCAGGTGAGAAGGGCGTGAGGACCAGGTGAAGGGAAAGAGAGACTAACGAGGGAGTGATCAGAGGCAGGTGAGAAGGGCGTGAGGACCAGGTGAAGGGAATGAGGGACTAACGAGGTGATCAGAGGCAGGTGAGAAGGGCGTGAGGACCAGGTGAAGGGAATGAGGGACTAACGAGGTGACCAGAGGCAGGTGAGGAGGGCGTGAGGACCAGGTGAAGGGAATGAGGGACTAACGAGGTGACCAGAGGCAGGTGAGGGGAGTTGGACTGACGAGATGGTGTGACAGGATGAAAACAACTATTACAAAAAGGAAGGCGTGGAGCTAAACTGTTACAGCCGTGTTGTCGACGTGGCACACGGACAGACAATAATAATTGATGGTTTTGGACGTGAAGGAGCGAGTGTAACGAGCGTGAAGCCGGTTGGTTCCACGTGACATGAACGCCGGTCTCCTTCGCTGCCCTCAAAGGGGAACGTCTTCGTCAGATTCAGCGGACACAACGTGTAACGGGCTGTTAAAGGTCTGACATCGGTGTATATCTGAACAGATTTTATATCACATTATTTTATATATATATATATATATATATATATATTTGTTGATATTATTCTCCCCCATCGTTTGAGTTTCTCTTATTCTTTCCTCTCTGTCGCCATGGCTTCATGCAGGATGTGTGGAGGAGGCAATATATTGAGATTTTGGAATCATCATCATCATCACGTCATCTTCGTCTTTATTGAATGACGGTGGCAGAGAGACGTGAACACAGTGAATATGTCGTGTTGCTCCTAGAATGTTTCCTTTAAGAGGCATTCTATTAATGAGAAGGCCTCCTGTGTGTGATCGCTTTCATGTCTCCTTCACGTCTCCTTCATGTCTCTTCACGTCTCCTTCATGTCTCCTTCACATCTCCTTCATGTCTCTTCATGTCCTTCATGTCTCCTTCATGTCTCCTTCACGTCTCCTTCATGTCTCCTTCACATCTCCTTCATGTCTCTTCATGTCCTTCATGTCTCCTTCACGTCTCCTTCATGTCTCTTCACGTCTCCTTCACGTCTCTTCACGTCTCTTCATGTCTCTTCATGTCTCCTTCATGTCTCCTTCACGTCTCTTCATGTCCTTCATGTCCTTCATGTCTCTTCATGTCTCCTTCATGTCTCCTTCATGTCTCCTTCACGTCTCCTTCATGTCTCTTCATGTCCTTCATGTCTCCTTCATGTCTCCTTCACGTCTCCTTCATGTCTCTTCATGTCTCTTCACGTCTCCTTCATGTCTCTTCACGTCTCCTTCATGTCTCCTTCACGTCTCCTTCATGTCTCTTCATGTCTCTTCATGTCCTTCATGTCTCCTTCATGTCTCTTCATGTCCTTCATGTCTCTTCACGTCTCCTTCATGTCTCCTTCACGTCTCCTTCATGTCTCTTCATGTCTCCTTCATGTCTCTTCATGTCTCCTTCATGTCTCCTCATGTCTCTTCACGTCTCCTTCATGTCTCCTTAATATCTCTTCATGTCACCTTCATGTCTCCTCATGTCTCTTCTTCGGCATCCCTGGAAAACAAAATGGGTAAAAAATAAGAAATTAGTGACGGACAATGTAAACCCCCCCCCCCCCCCCCATGATTTTCGTCTCTACCCCTTCTCTCCACTTGTCCCCGCGTCCCATCATCCAGTCTTTTCTCTGTGCGTCAACCCCCCACTCCACTCCTCTCGTCTCCTCTCCTCTCCTCTTGTCTGCCTGTCCTGCTGGGACGAATGTTGCTGGATACACGATGGACGCACGATGGGCGAAGTGGCGGGTCTTGTGCCTAGCACCACTCTCCGTGGAGGACGTAGAAGACATCTACATATTCGGAACTTTGATTACAGGATTTCTGCTGTTTGGATTTGGCGCTGCCCTGGCTTATCGGAAAATTAAGGAAACGGTGACAGCCGTTAAAAGCCCCCTAAGGCTGCCCGACATGATTGACGCGTTGGGCAGAGTTGTTGGCACTCAGACTTTGGCATTAAACCGTCAGAATGACAACATCGTGGAGAAGCTGACGGCTCTGCAAATGAAATTGGATCGATTTGAAATCCTATTGGCAAACGGGAGGAAATTGGAGGAATAGTGGGTGCGAAAAACTGAATTGCAGCTACTGGAAGACCAAACAATCCCAATCTTATCTGCTTTCGGCTCCCTCTACCAGGACGGGCCCAAGGCCGTGACTGGAATAACAACTCCCCCGAAGATCACTGAAGCGAGACTCTCTCATTCCCATTCCCTTCCCCCTATCCACAGACACCTGTGGTTGTTTTCTCCCCAGGCCCCTTCAAGGCCATCTCCATGGCAACGACCATCTTGTGGACTGAGAACTTTGTCTGTTGTGGACTGGGGGAGGACGATACACCGGGCCATTCACACACGAACTTAACAAACTGAAATGCACTCACTACCCCCCCCCCCATCCCACGCCTTCGCCTGCTTTGCCCCCCCAGGGTGACAGGACGGGGTCTGCGGCCGGCGCCGTGACGGCGATGGACCGGGCTGGCTGCTTGTCGGTGCTGGTTACCTTCTGCCCCCAATGACGGGGCTATCGCCCAGTCTTTGGATTACCTCCCCTCCCCCCCTTCCTACTCGTTGCAAGTCATGTCTAAGATGTATGTGCTTATGTGCAATGGTGTTTTTGTTTCTCCTGCTCCCACACTGTACCCCTCTAGGGGCATAGTCGGGGGGTGGCTTTTTCTTTTTCTCGCCTCTCTTCCCTCATGTTATGCTGTCATCTTTCATCCACCCTTTCCTAGATGGCGCCGCGGACGGCGCCTCGGTGTATTGGTGCGCGATTCTTGCACCTTCCGCCAAAAAAAGTTCCTCGTTTGTTTGTGTTTTTAATATGAACATTCTTTGGCAATAAACATGTTTCTGATTCTGATTTCTGATTCTGATTCTGATTCTGATCTCCTCTCCACTCCTCTCCACTCCACTCCACTCCACTCCACTCCTCTCGTCTCCTCTCCTCTTGTCTCATCTCCTCTCCTCTCCTCTCCTCTTGTCTCATCTCCTCTCCTCTCCTCTCCTCTCGTCTCCTCTCCTCTCCTCTTGTCTCATCTCCTCTCCTCTCCTCTCCTCTTGTCTCATCTCCTCTCCTCTCCTCTTGTCTCCTCTCCTCTCCTCTTGTCTCATCTCCTCTCCTCTCCTCTCCTCTTGTCTCATCTCCTCTCCTCTCCTCTCCTCTTGTCTCATCTCCTCTCCTCTCCTCTCCTCTCCTCCCTCGTAATCTTTTTTTTCCCGCCTTCTCCTCAGCCCTCTCGGGGCTCCCCACAGGTTGCTGCACTTGCCGCCTGTCACGTTGAATGCTAATGCGGCCGCGCTGCGAGTAGAGATGGCGTGAAAGGAAGAGGCAGGGATGGAGGGGGGTGGAGGAGGAGGAGGAGGAGGAGGAGGAGGAGGAGGAGAGAGAGAGAGAGACGAGAAGACGGAGAGAGAAAGCAGGAGAACGTATAGGACCTCAGGGCTTCCTCTTTTTTTCCAGCGGGGAGGGAGAGGGAGAGGAGGACCTGAGCGACGGAGGGGGGGGATGTGACACGAGCGAGCGGGAGGATGGAAACTGATGATTGCAGGCAGAGCAGTGGTGGGTAATAATGCTCTCTCTCTCTCTCTCTCTCTCTCTCTCTCTCTCTCTCTCTCTCTCTACATCCCCGGCGAAAAACAAACCCCGTCCACATTCTCATACACTGACATGCAGAGGAGAGTGCTGCTGCTGCTGCTGCTTCCTCTCTTTCCATAAACAGATACTCCCACTCCACGGGTTCATTATAAACACCTGCCCCCACAGGAAACCCACAGGAGTCGGTCGGGCAGCCAGGAATGTGACCGAGGAGCTTCACCTGCAACCATCCGCCCCGGGAGGACTCCATCCCTCAGCCTCTGCGAGCAGGTGAGCTGCATGTTGCCGTCCTCCTTCGCGGCGCTGCACGCCGTGTCGCAGTGTGGCCACCGACTCCCAGCCTGGTCTGTGTGTGTGTGTGTGTGTGTGTGTGTGTGTGAGAGTCTCTCTCCGCTATGAGATCCCCGGGTTGCCGGAGGGATGCTGCGTGAGGATGCTGCAGCAAGGCGACGCGGGGATGGAGCCAGAGGAGCGGCGCACACTCCAGTGCTGCATTACAGGAGATGCCATTGGGGCATGTTGGGATTCAGCTCACTGGAGATTCAACATGAAGATTCTCCGTCAGATCCTTTTCTTTCTTTTTTTCGTACACGCAAAAACATTTAATGAGAGAAATCAGGAGCGTTTTTTTAGAGTTGCAGCTCCAGCGGGAGATCAAAGTTGTTGGTTTTTTTTGCGAGGGAGGCTGATTCCCACGCACAGAAACACTGGTGGCTGCATATTGGGTTGACTCCCTTTTTTTTTGGTCTGGATAATAATAATAATAATATTGACGCTATACCCTTCATAATTGATAATGTATAGCTTTTATTCACGAAATTGCGCTTTCATACGGGAAAGGGTTCTTCAAGGTAAAACATGGCACCGCGAGGGATAGTGTCTTGCTCATGTACACACACACACACACACACACACACACAGAGACACACACACACACACACACACACACACACACAGACACACACAACTTGCATGAACGAATTAAGAGACATGTCTACTCACTCAAAAGCTCATCGGTGTAGGTGATGTCATGCGTCGTCCTCCACGTGAATGAACACAACCACTTGTTGATCCACGGTCGCAGTCATCGGGACACACACACACACACACACACACAAGGACGCCTGAGTGACTTCAACGCAAACACACAATTAGGCTAATCGCATTTGCTCGGGAGGGAAAGCAGGTGAAATGAATCCAAGCGACATCTTTTTCTTTTTTCTTCTTCTGTGGTTTCTCATCATCTGGATCCAGTGCAGGGGGCTATTTGCATTAAATTGACCCGACAAACCCCTCGAATATTTAGTTTGCTTCGATGGTTTGAGGATTCGAGGTTTTAAGAACGCGGACTTCTTCTAATTTGACGCCATTGAAACACTAGAAACTGGAGTCGCTTCAACAATATAATAAATATAAGTACAAGCCTACAAAGAAATGCAAATTAGCTTTGACTCGATGATGCGAGGTCACTTGAAAATGAAGCCCCCCCCCCCCCCCATAGGGACCCTTTCCCCACCTCATTGTATGGCGCTTCACTCCAAACTGCTCCCATAATCTTTTTCCATTTATTATCACTCACAAATATTCATGAACAAATTACACATAATAATAAGAATATTCCAAAGGTTTTCCTTGAACTTCAATACAAAAAGTTTTTTAAAAAGTGAAGTGATGCCATAATTTCCAATGTGTTTCCAGATGTTGCAATGACATTAATTATGCATTATATTGCATATTGTTGCGTAATCAATTCTGATTTCCAAATTCATATCATATCTGAAGGATTGCCTCCACATGGCTCTCAACACAGCGATGGCTGAGGGAGTGAACCGTATTTAACGAGGGGGGAGGGGGAGGGGCTTCTGCAATAACACTGTGGGTCTGGATGGCTTCATCAGCTGTCACGACTGTATTAGAGCAGTGCACACACACACACACACACACTGCAACCCGCGTGCACACATATGTATATTCCTGAGTTCCTATAATGGGATTTGAACTTTTTTGTTCACATTTGTTTCTCTCCATAAAAAGGCCTCTCAACGCTGGCTTCATCCAACACTGGTTGACGAACATGAATATCACAGCCTGAAATGTCAAGACATTTTGACTTTTTATTTTTGCGCGGCATAGGGACGACAAACACGACACATCCCTGTTACCTATCAACACCTCGACAACAATTCTGTAACCGTCTCCTTTCTACCTGCTCGCTCTTGTTCACAGGCGGCAAGATAAAAGTAGTTCTGCTCACGGGAACCGCTGATCACACTGTTGTTGTTGTTGTTGTTGTTTTCCAGCGTGTGACTGCTGCTGCCCGGGGAGTGCCCGGCGGGCGGAGACACCAGGCCTGAACACAATGAGCAGCCAGGACAAATGGGTCACCCTGACCCCGGCCGAGTTCGCCCTGCTCCAGGAGTACACTCAGTGTGAGTAGGAGGGGCTCCGGCTGGGATAGAGACGCTCTGCGTGGGTTCACAGGCGTCTCTCTGCACCTCTACATGTATTATGTATTATGACATCATCGCATTAGGGCATGATCACCGTGGATGACAAGCGTCATTATGTCATTATGTCATTATCCAGCCGACATGGCACTTTTCTTCTTGCAGCTGTTTACGGTCAAATCAACATGTTTTTTTTCCTATTTTTATCATAGATTACGTTAGCATCGTTAACACTAGCTAACACTTGATCAAAGAGTAATATAAAAGGGGTTCCTTGTAGTGACAATAGATCTGCATTTCCTCTCATCTGTATGGAAAGTTTTAGCTTCTTTCAGCTCATTGTTTTGGTTTTATGACCCATTCATATTCACTGACAGAAGAATATACAATATAGAATAAGTGCACGGACAAAGAGGTAAACAGGACTTTAAATAGTGGAATGTAAGTGTGATTTTAAAGTGACAAGTGTAAACAGTGTCAACAACAACAAAAACGCTCTGGCACTACCAATGTCCACCACCAAATGTCAGGAAAACTACATTAACTAACATAGTGTTTGCAATCAGCAGCTTAAGAGACACATATTTCCTTCAGGAGCACATATATCAGAGTTGTGCAAACAGCTCGTTGTGATGACCAAAACTAGCTTGTTTGTGCAAATATTACTCGTGAACAGATATAATTCCTCATTGAATCGAAACACACGACAGTTGAAAGGGTTTGCTGAATATAAATGAAAGCACTGGCACAAGCAAACGTCTGAAAAGCTCTAAGAGGTTTAGGTTTAGATTTCTTTCTGTTTTCCTTTCAGCTCACCGGCTTTTTAGTCATCATCGTTGTTTGTGGGTCAGCAAATGGAAATACGAATTTTGAAGGAAGTGAGATTGTTACCGTCTCCTGCAGAATCTCTTTAGATTTCGACAAAGTAGCTGCGCTTACTGAACTCTCTCCGCGAGGTCGTCCTTGAATCTACTGCGACGGTGTTTTTGGTATTATACAAATATTTACAATTTTCATAACGTTATCACCGTACGTGATGGCCGCCGTACGTGATGGCCGCTGTGTTGCGAGCTCCCGGATTTTGTAGCAGTTTTTTTATATTTATTCTTCTTATTGCGACTATTTTTGCACAAAACGTTAGCAGGTTAACGTCGACAGATGCACACTTCTGGAGATTGGATCGGCAGTTGCTCGCCGCCTACCAGAGTTTTTCAACTCTTACTCCGTCCGCCAGGAACAGTAGCGGAACTATCTCCGTCCATTTTAGGCGCGATCTCACGCACGTCGCCGACGGAGGGGAAGCGAGCTGGCGTGCTGGTTAGGCTGAGACGTCGAGCCAATCGACCCCACTACCCACCATTTTACTGGCAAATGTACAGTCTTTGGACAATAAGCTATGCGAGCTACAGGCTCGTATTCAATTCCACCGGAAACTAAGGACAACTGCATCATCTGCCTTACGGAGACATGGATGTCGGAGGAGGTTACCGACTCAGCCATCGAGCGGCAGGATTTTCCGTCCACCGCGGACAGAACAAAGACTCTCTCTGGTAAAGATCGTGGAGGGGGTATGTCTCATGATAAACAGATCTTGGTGCAACCAAAGTCATGTACATACTCTCAAGTCGTTCTGTTCCCCGGACCTGGAGTACCTAATGCTCATGTGTCGACCATTCTGGCTACGAGTTTACAGCAGTCACCGTAACTGCTGTGTACATTCCGCCTCAAGCTAACACGGACATAGCGCTGAAGGAACTCTACGGGCGATCAGCGAGCAGGAGTCGGCACACCCGAGGCTGCTTTCATTGTGGCGGGGACTTCAACAAAGCGAACCTGAAGAAAGTTCTCCAAGTTCTACCAACACATAAAAGCAACACGAGGGGAGCGGATTCTTGACCACTGCTACACTCCCTTCCGGGATGGATACAAAGCCCTCCTCCGCCCACCGTTCGCAAATCGGACCACCGCTCCATCCAACTACTCCCGCCTACAGGCAGAGGCTTAAGCAGCAACCAATCGCTGTGAAGGAAGTGCAACGCTGGTCGGACCAATCGGAGTCTATGCTACAGGACTGTTTTGAGCGTGCGGACTGGGATATGTTCAGGGTCGCGTCGGACAACAACGTCAGTGAGTACGCTTCCTCAGTCACCGGGTTCATCAAGAAATGCATAGATGACGTTGTTCCTACCAAGTCGGTTCGGATTTATCCCAACCAGAAACCGTGGATAAATGGCGATGTTCGCGCTGCACTCCGCGCTGACTCGGGAATATGGCGGAATACAATAGAGCTCGCTACGACCACCGTAAGACCATCGGCTCTGCCAAGCGGGAGTTCAGGAACAAGGTGGAGGAGAAGCTCAAGAGCCATGACGTGAGAGGTGTGTGGAAGGGCTACAGACAATCACGGACTTCAGAGGGAGAACCAGCGGTGGAGAGAACTCCTCTACCTCCCTCCCAGGCGAGCTAAATACAATCTTTGCTCGGGTCGGCGTGAACGGCAGCCCGCAAGGCAGCGCCGCCCGAGGAGACCAGCCTGCTGATCATCTCAGAGGCCGGCGTGCGCAGAGCCTTCAAGCGGGTGGACATCCGGAAGGCAGCAGGTCCCGACCACATCCCGGGGCGCGTCCTCAGAGCATGTGCAGACCAGTTGGCAGGAGTCTTCGCAGACATCTTCAACCTCTCCCTGTCCCAGGCTGTTGTTCCTGAGAGCTTCAAGATGTCCACCATTGTGCCTGTCCCCAAACACCCCAAGGTAACCTGCCTGAATGACTGGAGACCCGTAGCCCTCACCTCGATTGTCAGTAAATGCTCCGAGAGGTTGGTCAAGGACTTCATTTGTTCCATGTTGCCTGCCACGCTGGACCCATGGCAATTTGCATATCGTCAAAACAGATCCACCGACGACGCATGGCACTTCACACCACCCTTTCCCACCTGGAGGGGAGAAACTGTTGTGTGCGAATGCTGGTTGTGGACTACAGCTCAGCGTTCAACACTATTGTTCCCGCCAAGCTCGACACCAAGCTCAGAGGTCTAGGCCTGCACTCTACCATGTGCAGCTGGATACTGGACTTCCTGTCGGGCCGCCGCCAGGTGGTGAGGATGGGCGGCACCACCTCAGAGCCGCTGACCCTCAACACGGGAGCCTCAGGGATGCGTGTTGAGCCCTCTCCTCTACTCCCTGTACACCCACGACTGCACGGCCATGCACAGCTCCAACGTCATCATCAAGTTTGCTGACGACACAACAGTGTTGGGGCTGATCACCGCGACGACGAGACAGCCTACAGGAGGAGGTTGGATCACTGGTACAGTGGGGCCAGGAGAACAGCCTCGTCCTCAACGTCAAGAAGACCAAGGAGCTGATCGTGGACTACAGGAAGCGGAGAGGAGAGCACAGCGCCATCTCCATAGACGGAGTTGCAGTAGAGAGGGTCAGCAGCTTCAAGTTCCTCGGCGTGCACATCTCCGAGGACCTCACATGGACCACGCACACCACTCACGTGGTGAAAAGGGCCCAACAACGCCTGTATTTCCTTAGGCGACTGAGGAAATTCAACATGGCCCCCGCATCCTCAGAACATTCTACACCAGTACCATCGAGAGTGTTCTGACAGGTTGCATCACCGTCTGGTACGGGAACTGCACCGCCCTGGGCGTAGGGCACTACAGAGGGTGGTGCGGTCGGCTCAGTACATCGTTGGAGGTGAGCTTCCTCCATCCTGGACATATACACCAAGCGGTGCGTGGCCAGGGCCAAACGGATGCTGAAAGACAATAACCACCCGGCCACAAACTGTTCACCCTTCTACCGTCAGGCAGGCGATACCGCAGTATCAAGTGCCGCACAAACAGACTGAGGGACAGCTTCTTCAGTCAGGCCATCAGGCTGCTGAACAAGGACTGAGACCCTCATTAACACTACACACCAGAACATATTCTGTGAATATCTATGGCCATGGTGTATATTTTATTACATTGTTTATATATATATATATTGTATATATATATTGTATGTATATACATATATATATATATAGTCTCAAAAAAGTGTATATTTTATTACATTGTTTTATATATATATATTGTCATGATGTATATTCTATTACACTGTTTTATATATATATTGTTAATACTTTCTTCTTTTTTGTGTGTGGATATTGTATAGTTTATTCTCATTCTTATTCTTTTTTTAGTCTGCTACTGCTGTCGGGTGTTTTGCACATAAGAATTTCACGAACCGATTATACTTGTATAAAAGGGGATGTGACAATAAAAAACTTGAAACTTGAAACTTGAAACGGTTGGAAAAAAATAGACATAGATCATCTTCCTTTTTAAAAAGCACATTATTATTGTGTTTTGACAAGTTATGGCAATGAGACTGATTTCTGCTTTTCATATCTTCGGTGAACCTGCTCTCACATGGTGGTGGGGGGGTGGGGGAGGGGTACACATTGACAAAACGAGGCATAAATTCTCCCCGACAGCATCAACCCACCGAGTTAACAATAACAAGAGCGTTCCTCGCCGCCCTTCATCTCTGCCGCCTCGCGTTCGTCTTCAATGTCGACGTCGCTCGGTAATTGAATCTGAGTCTTTTAATCGGCGTGTTGCCGCTTTGACTCCGAATGATTCATTCACAAACCCCAACAAATCCCCCACTCACCAGACGGTGTTCTGGACGCCTGGCGTTTACGTTAGCTCCGAGATGTTGACACGTTTCATCATTTTGAAACACTACCGGGGGACGGAAAACATGACGGTATACCTGGCATGCTAACTCACCACCATCCAAACACGCCGTTTTTATTGGGGTGGGGGGTGGTCAGAAAATACAAGTACAAGTCACGGTACACACGATGGAACTAACCGTGCACCAGAAATGGAGTCGTTCTTTTTTGTTTGTTTCAGAGCTATTTTCAAAACACGACATCTTCGAGGCTGAAGGATGAATCTTAATAATGGATGCTTCTCCCTCCGGATCACTTGTTTGGTAATTTCATTCGCCCTGTGCCTGAAACATCGCTCCTTACTCTCCTGCTTTCTCCAGCGAATGCCGCTATGGCGATCACGCCCCAACCACCACAGCCGCGCACTCAAAGAGCCAATCGAAGCCTGCTTTTTATTTTTCGTTTTCCATTTTTTGGTCTTGTGTTGTTGTTTTTTTTAGTGGCTGTTAAATGAAACCCAATGAATAGGAATGAAAGGCAAAGTAAAATAAGAAAGCGAAAGCCGTGAGAGCGACGCCGAAAGAGTCTCGGCGTGCGCATGTGCACGCCAGACAGATTTTTGATAATCGTGTTTCAACGGGCTCTTTGGATATGAAACATCATTTATTCTCTGAGCAGCAACAATGGGCATCGCATTGCCTCACCTTCCCTCCTCATCTCGCCTCCTACCGCTCTCCTAGCTCTCCCTTCCTTCTCATTAAAGTGAGCCGCCGCATGCTGTTCATAACATTTTAATAGCCGTGCGTCTCATATCTTACTCGCAACAATAAGAGTTTCTATTTCACCGATGTGTTTCTGCTAATGGCCGTAAAGCAGTATAGAGGGGACATTATTTTACTTCTAAAAAGGTCCAGAAGATCGTGGCGTGAGTCTCGCACACAATGCTTTAAATCGTTAGCCGGAATGAGAAAAAAAACGTTGCGTAATTCAACCCGAGGGCATGCTGAACATGAGGCTTCATAATCACCGTGCCACGTAATCCGGTTCTGTGTAGACGGCCGCGCTAATATCGGCAGGTCAATGGTGATGGTGATGACACGCTCGGGCCCGTGTGAAGCAATTATTTGCGTATTTGCTCCTTTATTATTCATATAATTGACCTTCTCGTTTGTATATTTTATACGGTGCGTCTTGTATGGACTTTAACAGGCTTGGGCGACCCCGTTCTCGTTGGCAAGGCATCAAATTCACTCGTGAAGGAGATGTTTAGTAACTTTTGTTAGCGTTCCCGCGTCATTACGAGACGCTCAGGGCAAACAAACAGACTTTTGTCAGGAGAACTAAAACTAAATGTTAAAATTGTTGTTCATTAAGCCACGTTCACACCAAAAGCGCCGCCTGGCGAGAAAATGCGAAATGCGTCTCACGCAACCACTTGCGTCTGTACGTTGACTTTGCGTGGGATCGTACTCACGCAAACGATTCGCAGCGCTTTTGAACGTCAGGCGACTTCTTCATTCTTCTACCTGTGAAGTTACGAAACACTCGTCGCACAGCTTGTCTGCTAACTAACACCGATGTGTATCCGTGTAAAGACGGATATTTTTGGGAGCTTACTCAGTGATTCACAGCTGAATTTATTCAAACGTCAAATGCAATTAATAAATAAAACATTTCTTGTATTCAGCTCAATGTAATTCAAAACTGTACGTAGTTTATTTTATGACGTAAAGGTTACTATTATTTATTTAGTATACATTATTTAATCACAACAGTATACACTTTACGTTTATTACGGGCCAGATGTCTTTTATTGCTATAACGCTGATTAAAAATAAAAGTAATCAGTGTTGTATTTACTCCATCGACATTTATGATTCATTTTCACCAAGTTTTCTGATTCAGCATAGATTTATTTGACCGTTTCTTACCTGGCGAGGCCGGACCTCCCAACACACACCTACTGATTACCAATCAGCGACACAGTCGCAGTCCCGTGAACCGCGACTTTTACCTCGCGGGCCCCGGCTGCTCCATTTAGACGACGGCAGGTTGGAGAGCTGCTGGAGAAGCAGGCGTTCATTTTACGGGGAGCCAAAGAGCCACATCTTCTTCGTGCTAATTAAGCCAAAGGGGCGGAAATGAGAGGACCAGGTCGCTAATGTGGAGCGCAGGCAGAACCAGGCCCTCCAGTTCATACGAGAAGATGGTACCTCTAATTAACTTCTGTAACATTTAGACCCGGGTGTCCGCGGCGCGGCAAATTGATTTCGCAACGGGGCTCATAAACGCTCAGCGGCACGCAGTAATAATCACAGAGAATCTCCATCTGATCGAGTTATTTTGGTCCATAACTAAAAAGTGGTCACACAATTACATATTATATATCTAGATATAGATCTAGGTATATAATATGCATTTCACATGTCTTGATAAAATAGTACATTGTGTTGGCATATATACTGTATATACTGTATATATATACACATATATCTATATATAGATATATATGTAGATATATAGTAGGATTTTAAAGTGTCTATTATCAAGCTTAAAAGGAGAACTTTCAATGTATACTTTATTTAAATTTAATTTGATGATTTTTCAGTTTTGAGTTTACAGCTTGTTGTCAAAGATATCAGTTAAAGCAGGTTTGAATATAACTGGTCTGCATTAAAATTAGCTTCATAGCGATAATTAGCTAGCTGTTGACCTTCCAAAATCATCAATGACCAATTCATGATGTTTTTATGTCTACTCCATGATTTTCTCTCGTTTCTAGAGAGGAAGAAGATTGATACCACACTTGTGAGGATATTGTTATCTTAGCTTAGCATAACGACTGGAAGCGGAAGCAGCTATACGTTAGCCGGGATCTGTTCAACTTTTAGATTTGTCTTCCAACACCTGTGAGGACGAAACTTTGTGGTGGAAAGTAACTCAGTACACGGGGAAAACAGAACTAAAGACAACAATCCAGCACCAGACAAGAGAAGGATTGGCACAATATATTGTGGGGGGGGGGGGGGGACATGTGTTTGGCATGAGACAGTAACGAGACAAGAGTGGCTGAGGGCAGGTGAAGGGAATGAAACAATCAAGGAGACACCGAGAAGAAACCGATGAGACACAGAACAGGGCGTTACAAAGACATATATTTGGAACTTGCGTTACCCATACACTTTGCAGGTTCAGAGTAACACAAAATAGCATCAATGAATAAAAAGTGGTGTAATAATATACATTAAGATAAAGTAACATGATACTGTTTTTTATGAATTCAAAATGTACCCAGCAGTGGAGGCTAATTGCAATTTGCTTAATTTTTTATCAGCTGCAACATTAGACTGATAACACATTCATGAATTCCTCTGTATTCAGCCTTTCTGCATGATGAGTACTTTTACTACTTTTACTTTACTTTGATGGTAATACTTATGTACTTTTACCTGCAATGCAGGGCTATACTACAGCGTAGTATTTCTAATCTGTGGTATTGCAATTTACTGAGGTACTGGTCAGAAGGGCTCGCTGTTTTAAGAAGTATTCGGATGTTTTACTTACTTTTTTGCAGCTGTTGGTGGTTTTGGAGTTTAACAAAGTACAAGATGCAGCGTAATAATGTTTATTTCATGTCCTTAATGACAATGGATATTAAAATGAATATACCAGTAGGGCACAGAATCAAAGGGTTGTCTAAAATGTGCATATAATATATAAGATGTCTGTCTTCTCATCTTGCTCATGGAACGAAAGCGAATAAACATATCTCCCCCAAATATTTAACTATAATTAACCAAGGTATTAAAGTCTTTTTTTGATTTATTTGCCTGTTCGCTAACCTGTTGCTAACAACAGCTGCTCGCTGTAGCTGCACTTATTGGAGTGTAACTCAGATTAATTTCCACTCCAAGCCTTCATAAACTGGTTTTTTTCACAGACTGAATATAAGCATCGCTCAAACCTGGGCTGCAAATGAATGTTTAGTGTCAAATATATACTCGAGTGCGAGAAGAAGCCAAACTTTCCAAACATAAACCTATCGCAACGCATTCAAATACGGTAACTTGTGCTCAATTTATTTTCCTCAGACTCGACCAAGAAGTTGAAGGATGTGCTGCAGGAGTTCCATGGAGACGGCGTGTTGGCTAAATACAATCCAGAGGAGGTATGTGCCGTTTATTTTCCATTATATAACACGTGGTTAATGGTATTTAACTGTGTTGAGAGACTCCATGCTGCACACCTATCTGCTTATTTACAAAAAGAGAGCAATGACATTCATGTTTCTTTTCTATTCTATTCTATTTGTGGAGAAGGAGGCTTAAATAAATTAGATTTTGCAGATTGAACATGAACTTTTTTATTATTTATTATTCGCTTGATTGCGTGTCACGGTTATATAATTTCAAAGAATATTTCGACACACGCTAATGGGGTTTGGAGAAGAATTATTTTCTCACTACATTTAACAGTGTCATACGAACAGAAAAAAATACTTTAAAAAAATATATACATCTTTTAGGAAAATGCATTATTTTAATAACAGGATCTCAAATTGCAGTGTGCAGTACACTATTTTATATCCACTATGCATGCATTAATAATTGTCACATGGCGGTTGTAGTACCCTTTACATCGCGGACATTAATAAACAGTTAGTCACCGTAAAAACCTGCATCCACAGACATCCTTGTCTTTTCTGATTATGACATACACAGGTATAATAAGCACATTTAGCACATGTTTAATGTTTAAACGTGACGACTGCACGATGCATCCGTGAACATGTTGGCTTTCTTTCTTTTCTACAATGCTGCATGTTTAGAAGCAGGACGTCCTGAGCCAGGTAATCTCTCTTCTCTCCTTAATGTATTGTCGGTTGTGTTTTTGTTGAGTGTTCATAAAGTTTGTCTATGGATGTTTTTTTTATGAGGAACAAAAGTATAAGGCATTTAGAGAGGATATGCATGTGGGAAGTAAAGTAGTTATTTTTTCTGATAAACATAAATAAAGACATTTACAGAGGATATGCATCTATTTAGAGGGAAGTAAAGTAGATTTTATTCATGATAAACAAAAATAAAAAGCATTTACAGAGCATATGCATCTATTTGCAGGGAAATAACGTAGTTATTATTCATGATAAGCAAGAATACAGGCATTTACAGAGCATATGCATCTATTTACAGGGAAATAAAGTAGTTCTTTAATGATAAATAAAAATAAAAGGCATTTACAGAGGATATGCATGTGGAAAGTAAAGTAGTTTTTACTAATGATAAACCAAAATATAGGCATTTATAGAGGATATGCATCTATTTACATGGACATAAAGGAGTTTTTTTATTGATAAATAAAAATATAAGGCATTAACAGAGGACATGCATCTATTTACAGGACATATTCCTCATCTTAAATGTGTTTCTGGAACTGGCGATAACTGTTGGAATACAAAATGCAAGACGACTTAAGACTACCAGATTTTAAACAGCCAACACAATAGTTGTAGAAAATGGACGAAGCTGTCAGCGGCACACACACGCTGGAAAAAACATTCACGACACTCGAGGAGTCTCCGAGTGCAGAAATCTGCAAAAATAATTCTTACATTTGTCTTTTTTTGCGTGTTCCCCAAATAACATACAACTCTTATTTCTGCATGTTTTTATTTGTGTTCTTTTAGGAGATTGACTTTGAGGGCTTCAAGGTCTTCATGCAGACGTTCCTGGAGAGCGAACTCCCAGAAGAGTTCTGCCAACACCTCTTCATGACGTTCAGCAGCAAGAGGCCCGAGCGCAGCCCCTCCTCTTCGGACAAGCCCCGAGTGTCTGGTGAGTGTGGTGAAGGACGTGGAGGTTTCCTAGTTACTGATTCCTTTCTTTCAATCATTTTATTTTAAGTTTTTACAAGTTACACATTACCAGACAACAAAAAACTAATACAAATTAACAACCAACTATACGAACATTCAGACAAGGACAGAAAAACACATAAATCCAAAAAATATATAAATCATCATCCTCCATATTGTACCTACTATAACAATTGTATTTATATCATTCTTACCACAATTTAATTTTCAATTCATCCAGGCTACTCATTAAATGTGCCCCCCCCCCCACACACACACACACAATTAGTATGTACAACATGCTACACAGGAAGCCCGACACATCGACAACCAATGCTAAAAAGACGGGATGCCTTTATTTTAAAATTATGTTTATTCATCTATTGTTGTTGTTGTTGTTGGACAATTAGATGCCAACAGATTTCCTGCCAAGTTCAGCCCCCGTGGCCCACGATGTAGATTGTAGTGCAGCGGCCGCCAATTGTCTTGGCCGCGGCTTCTGGTTTGTGTACATCATTTATACTAATAGAATTTATTATAATAATAATGATGAGTCACTAGCACCAAACGGAAAATTATGCACCTTTTTTATTTATTATATAGCGGTGTCCAGGTCTAAATGTAGTCTGATTAAATCAATAAATTCTTCAACGCTCGTTATCAAAACCCGACAAACTGATTTCTTTTAGCTCGGGGAGCTATATCTGCAGGGCCTACAGGTCCCAGCATGCATTGCGCTCAAGCTACAGACGGCAAAGACTCTTACGCGCCTACTCGATGGTTGAGAATTACAATTCTGCAATTTATGAAATGGATCTTTTAATAAAAGACCAGAAAACAAAAATGCTTTATTTTTTACCTTCGACATGTGGCTGTGTTTCAGGATATAAGAGCGCCCTGAAATGTTATTTCATATCTCTTACTGATGTAGTTCAACGGTGTCCATTTCTTATGATTTGTGTTTAAGGTAATTCGTGTTTTGTGCACATACTAACTGTGAAGGGAGGAAAGTGCGAGTTGTTCCGTTGGAAAAGAGCACTGTCTCTTTAAGAGGGGGGCGTGTGTAAAGCAGGTGCGGGAAGCCGGCTGAAGAAAACAGTGTATGCTTGCTTTAACCCGGATTTTGTATAATACATGTTGCTAAAAAGAAGAACAAAGTTTTATTGAAGAGTTCATGTCAAGGGTGCAACAAAAGCTCATCTTATGTGTTTATTCCACCGAGGCGCGGTTTTAATTAGCTCTTTCCTGTGAGCCGAGGCCTGCAGCTCATGGCTGACGTCAGGTGGGACGGATGCTCCAACATTCCCGTTATCGGACAATTGGAGGCGAGTGTGTGATTGCGAAGCCGTTCGATAGGAGGCAGTTGAAACGACTGCATGTTGTCGATCCGCACTGCAGCTTTAGAATTGTGTTTAATTACCTTGAATTACAGTTATTGACTGCTTCAGGTCGCCACTTAAAAAAAACCCGTATGCGGTATTGAGCTAGAAACCGGAGTGCGGGGTCGATGTCGTGATCTTTGTCGTGTTTTTGCCTCCATTAAAATCCCCCGTTCGCGTGCATACAGCCTGAAAACAAAATGGACTGTATTTCTGTTTCTGACGCCCACCGTCGATCGATCCCGCCGCGTGCCTGAAGGTTACCGGACCGCCGTTAGAGGCGTTTTATTGGCGGAGGCCGCTTTGACCTTTTCTTTCCCCCGTCTCCGTTCTCCCTGCAGGGCTGAAGCTGATCAAAGGCAGCTCGACCCCCGTGAGGACGGCGGCCGCTCTGGCCCCGCCTCCGGGCACGGTGCAGCTGAAGGACATCGTGTGTTACCTCTCGCTGCTGGAGTGCGGGCGGCCCGAGGACAAGCTGGAGTGTGAGTGTCCTCCCCGGATCATTGAGTGAGAGAAACTACTGGGTACACGGAAGAAATAAAAATACACAGCCAGCCATCAGCAGGCAGAGTCAATGTCACTATTGAGACGAACCTCAGTGTGTGTGTGTGGGTGTGTGTGTGTGTGGAGGGGGGGGGGGGGGGCAGTAATGTCAGACTGAAGTTAAGTGAAAAATACAAAAGAGTGAGAGAGGACAGGCTGTGAATCGTTGCTCTGCTGCTTTGTGGGAATTGAATGCAACATGAAGCTTCTCTAAGTAGCTGATCTGTCACCTGTTAAATGTCACTGACTCACTTATTTTCTTTCAATACATTAAAGAAACTCACAATATCAGTAAGATTACATTTCACAAGAGCATGTGTGTGTATATATATATATATATAGATATATATAAATACATTATTGTTTTATCCAACCATCTAGAACCAATGCTAATGATAATATGGTGGAAAAAATGTATATATGTATAAATATATATTATTATTATTATTTATATTATATATGGTGAAAAATATATATTTTATATATATATATATATATTAAAATATATTATATTTATATATGTAGATAAAATAATTGTTTCTATATTAAATGATGTTATGTATGTAACATTATTATATATATACAACTATTTTATAGATAATTATTATATATATATAACCATATATCATGAGCAATGGTTCTAGATTGTTGGATAAAACAATATATGTGTGTATATATGTGTATATGTACAGTGTGTATATATACGTGTATATATATATATATATATATGTGTGTATATGATGAGGTGGAGGCTGTCAGCTGTCTCTTCCCAGCGCGGTGCTGATGTCCACTAATCAAAGGGAAGTTGGTTTGTCGTCAGTTCAACTCGCGGTTCGGTCCGTATGATCTGGCGATGCAGCATCCAGCAGAACTACTGTTGCTATGGTTACCTGCAGTATGATATCACATTTTATTTTTTACAGTCAGTGAAAGCACCTTTTTTTCTTTTCTTCTTTTTCTGGAGATGCATGTTGTGGTTTTATACTCTATTAACCTAAATAATGAGCACCTCAAGGTACTCCGATACAAATACCACCGTGTAGAAATACTGCAGTGAAAGTTCTGCATTCACAGTTTTACTGAAAGGATGTGATTCATGAACGCAGCGCTTCAACACCGCTACCTCTAGCTAGCACTGTTACAGCCTCTAGCGCCGTTAGCATCGTTAGCTGCAAGCCGCCGGCTCAGCTGGAAATCCTTAAAATCACAGCTACGTGCTTTGAATTTGGAATTTTTCACATTTAAGATAAAGTGCAAGCAGTATTGTACATTTTGTAGATGTGGTATTGTCCACTATTTATACATTAAGTGCAGGACTCAATATACTTCAACGACACTCGACTCAACCAACGTGATTATTTCTGTTTTCTTCCTTCTCATCCAAATAAAATTATGACATCATGACATCAGCCTGAACAAGCCAATAATATACTGAGTATAATAGACAAATAGACACTGGATTTTCTAAAAACACAGTTGTTTGTTGTATCGATATTTAGTTTTAATCTAAATATTCGTCTTCTTCTTTCTGTGTTTTTTTATTCCGTCTTTTTGCGTCTCAGTCTCTCTGTGTGTGTGTGTGTGTTTATTTTCTCTCAGCATTAAAGTCGCAAGTGTTCTCTGGATTTGGTGGTTAGCAATCACATTCAATTAAACCGCATCTTTCTTGTCTCCTTATTATTTCCCCCGGGGTGAAAAATAATAACTCAAATAAGCTCTTTCGCTCTTCCTGCTCTGACACTTTTTTTTGTTTATTTCAAATCGATCATCACATTTTATCGTTTTTATCGTTGCAGCCCCTCGCGAAGTTTCTCCGAGGAGACCCTCGTGGTCTCAGTTTTTCGGCACGTCTCCTAATTGCGTTCGTCACATGATTTATTCACAACAGGTATAACGTCCCTTAATTGGACATCGAGACCTTTTTTTTCGTTGCAGTAAATCTCATTTGCTAAATTATTGAGTGGAGTAGCGCTCGTTAAGGACGAGGACGACTGAATAATTCAAGTGATGCCTGTGTGTGAGCGCCTCGTGGATTTAACTGATGTTTTATGGAGCTCTGCCTTTCTTTCGTTTCTGGGGTGACAGCGCCCTCTGCTGGTCAGTTGGGGAACTGGTGCAGATGTTGGCAATGAAAAACATGTATTTACTCTAAAGGGGCAAAAGAGAAGAAGAAAAACGTAAGATAAGGCAGAATCAAGCCTTGTTTTGTGTTCTAGGAAACATATTTAATTAAATATACAGTTCAAGTTTTTTTCATAACTTTATGAATTTATAATTTTAAGATGTTTTCACATTTTTGGTCAGATGTGCAACATGAGGTGTGACTGAAAAGAGAGATCTCGCTGCGAAATTGCGTTAACACATTCAAGGTGCACGACATGTCGCTGTTAAACGGTTCCGTCAAATCTGTGATTAACTTTTAATCGATTTAATTACAGTTTAACACCTGGAAAAATGTGAGCGTGTGAGATTAGAGGAGAAGTGGACGATCACAAAGAAAAAGGAGAAAAATGGACAAAAGAAAGGCGGTAACAGATACACAGAAATGACGGAAATAGATGGAGCGGAAGGCGGGACTTTAGTAGGAAAACGCACAAAAACCAGAAGGAGTAACTTCTTCCTGAGATATAAGACCGAGAGTCACGTGACGTGAGTGCTCCACTCTGATTGGTCGTCCTCCTGCAGGGTGGAATCTTGCAAAAGCCATTAGGGGCACTCAAAGGAGGCCGAGGGGATTTCCTTTTTGGGTCACCACAAGCACCAACTGGTGACACCGACAGCCTCCACCCAACACCACCAGCATCACTTCCCCTCCCTTTACCCCCCCCCCCCCCAACTGGCACTTAGCTCCTCGTTGGTGGGCTTGACGAAAACCGCCATCTGAGGTCTGGGCCCGATGATGTCAGCAGCACCCACGCCGTCTGCTGCACCCCGCCCGCGCTCACGGGGGAGGAGGAGGTGGTGGTGTGTGTGTGTGTGTGTGTGTGTGTGTGTGTGTGTGTGTGTGTGTGTGTGTGTGTGTGTGTGTGTGTGTGTGTGTGTGTGTGTGTGTGTGTGTGTGTGTGTGTGTGGGTGGGGGGGTGTCGGGTAAGAGTGCCTCTAAGTGTAGAGCATTAGCAGGGAAATGGTCTGCAGCCAGGTCACGATGATGATGCTGTTGTTGTCGCCAAGATGTCACACCGAGAGCTGTCTGTTACCATGGCGACACTTTTTAATGTGGTAATTGAGGAGACGGGGGGTGGGGGGGGGGGGCGCTCAGATGTGCGTGCAGCTGCAGAGGTCTGGGCCTCGGCAGCTCGGGGGGCTGCAGCGTGACGTCCTGCGTTTTGTCTCCTCAGTTATGTTCCGCCTCTACGACACCGATGGGAACGGCTCTCTGGACAGCTCGGTAAATATGTCCCCAAATATGTTTTGTAGCTGGAATATTTAATATCACTGCGACTTCGCTCATGTATTAATTTTATTACTATAGAGACAACAATCGGGAGCATCAGAACGGGCAGAGACACAAAGTCTGAGAGGATAAATTCTCCTTTCTAACTCTATTTTTATTCTTATATGCTGATTTATTTCTTGATTAATTATGAATTATTAGTTTCAATTTACGGAAATGTCAAAACCCAAAGAAATTTAATGTTTTATCACAAGTGAGGAGCTCAAACCAAACAAATCCTCTTTGAAGAAAGTACATTTACTTTATTTTTATATTCTTTTTCAAATTATTACCCAATAAGGGAGGACAAAAACTAATAATAAGACAAATAATGATAATATTAAATATTCAATCACTCAAGAGTGTAAAATTACCCTTTATGTAAGCAGATAAATAACAGGAAATAATTACAATATGTACTTTCATTAAGCACAATATAGTTGTTTAATGTTGAGTATATCTTTCGTAATTATTTCCCTTTATTCTATAATATTTTTCTGTTCACTTCACACATTTTTATGAGAACATTTTATTAGTGAAACATCTATTTTTAACATATAAATCCTGCAGTTATAGATTAAGTTACTCAGTAATTACCGAATATAATCTTCTACATTTAAAATGCTGAAGTAAAATAAATATAGCATTCTTTTGCATAACGAGTATTTTTATATTAGACTCTGTACTTGTGTATTCTATGTATTATTAACCCCACATGTACTTAAATAATAATACGATGGCTCCCATTATCTCCGTGTTATGCGTCAACGTGAAGATAAATATATGAATGGATGACGGCGTAGACTTTATGAATGAAAGCGCGCCGTTATGAAAGTGTGTAGGAGATAGATAGATAGATAGATAGATAGAAATCTACTTTATTAATCCCCAAGGGGAAATTTTTCGTCACAGTAGCAGCACCAATAAACTAAACACACGAGAATAAAATATAAAATACAGGGATGAAAGATAAAGCAAAGGTCACGTGGGTGGAGGGAGAGCATATATAACAAATAAAAAAGACATATTTATTTATGTGTTCAGATTTAAGAGATTATTCCCCCCAAAAAGTGTGAAAAGCCTAAATGTGCCCTCTCGTCTTTAAAGAAGTCCAAAGTGCATCGCAGTGATTCAGCGCCGCTCCAGATAATAATACACCCCGCCAAAGTAAAAGCAACCATTGTAATTAAGCCCTCAGCCCCGCGGCTCCTCCCACGCGGCCTTTTGTTGTTCCCAAAGCGCCGGTACACGGGGACTAAGGTAAACACAGTGTTTGTGACTGTCTCCCCAGGAGCTCGAGCTCATCGTGTCCCAGATGATGCACGTCGCCGAGTACCTGGAGTGGGACGTCACGGAGCTGAAGCCAGTAAGACTCTTCCTCCTCCTCCTCTTCTTCTTCTTCTTCTTCTTCATCATTTTCTTCTACTTTTTCCTTGTCTTCTTTTTCATCTTCATCTTTGTCTTCTTCATCTTCTTCTTCTACTTTTTCCTCCTCGTATTCTTCTTCTTCGTCTTCTACTTTGTCTGCTTCCTCGTCTTCTTTTTCATCTTCTTCGTCTTTGTCTTCTTCATCTTCTTCTACTTCTTGTTCCTCGTCTTCTTTTGCTTCGTCTTCTTCTTTGTCTTCCTTTTCATCTTCTTCGTCTTCTTCTACTTCTTCCTCCTCCTATTCTTCATCTTCTTCATCTTCTTCTTTGTTGTCTTCTTCTTCATTTTCTTCTACTTTTTCCTTGTCTTCTTTTTCATCTTCATCTTTGTCTTCTTCATCTTCGTCTTCTACTTTGTCTCCTTCCTCGTCTTCTTTTTCATCTTCTTCGTCTTTGTCTTCTTCATCTTCTTCTTCTTTGTCTTCTTCTTCGTCTTCTTCATCTTCTTCTTTGTTGTCTTCTTCTTTTTCTTCTTCTTCATTTTCTTCTACTTTTTCCTTGTCTTCTTTTTCATCTTCATCTTTGTCTTCTTCTTCTTCTACTTTTTCCTCCTCGTATTCATCTTCTTCATCTTCTACTTTGTCTGCTTCCTCGTCTTCTTTTTCATCTTCTTCTTTGTCTTCTTTATCTTCTTCTACTTCTTGTTCCTCGTCTTCTTTTTCGTCTTCTTTGTCTTCCTTTTCGTCTTCTTCGTCTTCTTCTACTTCTTCCTCCTCGTATTCTTCATCTTCTTCTCCTTCTTCTTTCTTGTCTTCTTCATCTTCTTCTTTGTTGTCTTCTTCTTCTTCTTCTTCTTCATTTCATTCTACTTTTTCCTTGTCTTCTTTTTCATCTTCATCTTTGTCTTCTTCTTCATCTTCTACTTTTTCCTCCTCGTATTCTTCTTCTTCGTCTTCTACTTTGTCTCCTTCCTCGTCTTCTTTTTCATCTTCTTCTTTGTCTTCTTCATCTTCTTCTACTTCTTGTTCCTCGTCTTCTTTTTTGTCTTCTTCGACTTCTTCCTCCTCGTATTCTTCATCTTCTTCTCCTTCTTCTTTCTTGTCTTCTTCTTCTTCGTCTTCTTCATCCTCTTCTTTGTTGTTTTCTTCTTCTTCTTCTTTGTTGTCGCCTCCTCCTCCTCCTCCTGACCCTCCCTCTCCGCTCTGCAGATCCTCCAGGACATGATGCAGGAGATCGACTACGATCGCGATGGCACCGTGTCTCTGGAGGAGTGGATCCAGGGAGGCATGACCACCATCCCGCTGCTGGTGCTGCTGGGCCTGGAGACGGTGAGTCCACCGGGCCGCACGCCACCGCCTACGCCGAGAGAATTTATGGTTTTAGTGTGGTAAAGTCCAGACTGTGTCAGAATGATCAAACGCCAACACGGCCACCTGGCCTCCGTGTACGTACTCCGATGGAGGTATTAGCTGCGGAGCTTTTTAAAAAAAGTTCTCAAAGTTGCCGACCCAAAGCCGACCCAGTCGTCAGTTAAAGTGTTGGCACTGTACGGTTCTGCAAACCTAAGGACACGTGAACAGGTTGTCATAACTACGCATAACGTCTCGAGGCAACACTACTTGGTTTAGGTTGGAGAAACAGCTCAAGCATTCCTTTTACTTTTGGTTTCTCCCGGGACAGGACTGTGGTCTCCTGGGTTCAAGTCCTGTGTTTGTTTCTCTTTATTTATTTATATATATATATATATATATATATTTTAAACAAAGGCTGATGGTATTCAATCAAAGTTCACTGCATGGAGAGAGAAGTGAGCAGATCACTGCGTTTGAGTTTTAGTTGTCGAGACATTTTTATTCTAAAGCTCAAATGTGACTTATTTTATTGACCAGAAACACTACTTCCCTCATAATTGTTACGCAACACACTTTTTATAAACCTAAGTAGTTTCCTGTGAAGACAATCGTTTATATATTTAATAGGGCTGCATGTGGGCGATGACATCTGGACGTCTGTGCTATTGATATGAAACCTGAGATCAAACCAGAGTCTCCATAGCTTACAGAGAAATGGAACACCGTCTTGTCAGTGTAAATTGACTTTATCTCTCAGCTATTTTTCTTTTCTTTTTATACTTCCTTACTTACATTTATTTCTGCAAAAATGATTATGCTAATGACTTGAAAGTCGTAGTTGTTGCATTTAACCTCTAACGGCTTCGCTGTAATGAACTGGTTCATCGTGTCAGATAAACTGAGAATGTCTTTATTATTCTTCTTCTGGGATTTGCGACTGTTGTTGATGATTTGTGGGAAATGAGTATAAGCAGAGTATATATATATTCCTCATCTTTACTAATCCATTCACTGCCATTCATAATTGATCTGCTAACGGCTCACACACTCTCCCTGGAGGCTTCCTGACAACACCTCTCGACACGGGTGTATCCCCACCGCTGCTGTTGGCCTCTTCGGTGCAGTTCACAACTTCACCACTAGATGGAGCCATTTGACCATCTTCGGCAGAAATCCCGAGTGTCATTTATTTAAATTTTTTATGAATGGATATTACTACCACTGGAAGGCAGAGCTGGAGGAACACATCGGGGACAAACAGACCGGGGACATTATCGGCTGAGGGTTTGTTCCCCGTCAGAATACGAAGTGATTTTCCTGAAGCGGTTCTTGACCGCCGGTTCTGTTCGTGTTCGTGTGGCTGCAGAACGTCAAAGACGACGGGCAACACGTGTGGAGGCTGAAGCACTTCAACAAGCCGGCCTACTGCAACCTGTGCCTCAACATGCTCATCGGCCTCGGGAAGCAGGGCCTCTGCTGCTCCTGTGAGTTATGAGTCATGTTATGAGTTATTATGTGAGTTAGTATGAGCTATTATATGAGTTTATATATGAGTTCATATATTAATTATTATTTGAGTTTATATGAGTTCATATATGAGTTAATATATTAATTATTATGTGAGTTATTATATGAGTTTATATATGAGTTCATATATTAATTATTCTGTGAGTTATTATGAGTTATTATATGAGTTATTATATGAGTTATTATTTGAGTTTTTATGAGTTTATATATGAGTTAATATATTAATTATTATGTGAGTTAGTATGAGTTATTATATGAGTTATTATGTGAGTTATATGAGTTTATATATGAGTTAATATATTAATTATTATGTGAGTTAATATATGAGATAATATGATATCAGTTTATATATATCAGTTATTATATGAGTTTATATATGAGTTAATGTGAGTTCATATATGAGTCATTATATTGGTCAATATATGTGTTTTTCTATGAGTTAATACCCAAGTTAATATTTGAGTTATTAAATATAATGCATCTGTGTTGCCGTGCCAATATCGGTACGATTTTACTCAATTAAAAAAAAAGGCGTCTTCTTTCTTACTTCGTCTTTTTTAGTTGAAGGAGGTGAAGGTTTCGAAAAATGTTTCAGAAGCTTTTTTTATAATTTATTTGTTATCCTCAATGCGGAAACATGGAAAATTCTAACTGAAGAAAAAGACAAAGGATTTCGATTCTTAAAAATAAAATATTCAGCCTTTTATTACATTTTTGTTTGGTTTACCCACACACACACACAGAAGCTGTTTTCACAAAACATTGGCAACACCTCCAGCGCAGCTCTCACAGACACATTACTCACAGCCCGGCTCTGTTTGTTTCTCCTCAGCAATCCGTCTTTCCCTCTCTCAAAGTCTGACATTAAAATGTTTCTTTCTCCCCCCCCCCCTCCTCCCCCCACCACCAGTCTGCAAGTACACCGTCCACGAGCGCTGCGTGGCTCGCGCGCCGCCGTCCTGCATCAAGACGTACGTCAAGTCCAAGAAGAACACCGAGGTGCGTCAGATCCCGAACGGCACGCTCCGATGAAGAGGGCCCGCTCCTCTTCTTCTGGAATCACAACCACCCAATCTGCTCCTGGGCCTTGCTAATCACCAGCACCGGCTTGAAAGACGCCTCTCTCTCTCTCTCTCTCTCTCTCTCTCCTTTCCGTTTTCTCTCCGTCTTGCCGTCTTTAATTGTCGTGTCACTTGTACCTGTGTGCACGTCTTGTTTTTCCGGCACCATGTTTCTTTTCTCACCTCTCCCTCTCTCTCTCTCTCTCTCTCTCTCTCTCTCCGCAGGTCATGCATCATTTCTGGGTGGAGGGGAACTGCCCCACCAAGTGTGACAAGTGTCACAAAACCATCAAGTGTTACCAGGGCCTGACTGGGCTCCACTGTGTGTGGTGTCAAATCACGGTACGCCCCCCCCCCCCCCCCCCTCCCTCACCTCCTCATTATATTCCAACTGCTTCTTGGTTGTCGTTGTTGTTGTTTTTTTATAGGGTTTTGTTTTTTGCACCTCGGATGCCTCACAAGTCATCCCACCAATTTACACCCTGAAAACACTTTGTTTGTAGTTGCAAGATAATAGAAATAAAATAAAATAAAACGTGTAGAAAGAGAGAAAGAGAGAGAGAGAGTTTATAAACGCTAAAAGTGTTCAGCTTTAAAAATGTTAAAAAGTAACTGGCTGACTGTTGATTTCCTCCAGCTCCACAACAAGTGCGCCTCCCACGTGAAACCCGAGTGTTACTGCGGACCCCTGAAGGATCACATCCTGCCCCCCAACTCCATCTGCCCCGTGGTCCTGGTGAGACTCCGCCCCCTCGCCGGTCAGCGGGCCGACGGGAGGCCGACCCCCGCTTGACGCCGTGTCACCGGAGGGTGAAAATCATCATCATCATCATCATCAACACCATCATCAGCCTCCCTTCTCCCTCTCTTTATTTTTCATTATTTCTTTCCTTCGCTCCACGTCTACGTGATAGCTTCTCAAAGTATCTCTAAAACCTAACTCATCCTCGTTCTGACTCGTGTTGCTCGATGTTGCGTCGATACCTAAAAAGGTTCCAACGGACAAAAGGCAGCAAGTTACGACCAGGGAACATTATTATATCTTTAGATTTGATTTTTGATAATCTATGAGATTATAGAAGATTTTATTCAAGCGCACTAAACTATGACCTCATTTAAACCCCCGTCTGAACCTTAACCCTTGTGTTGCCTTCGGGTCATTTTGACCCGAATCAATATTACACCCTCCCCCCGCCTTTGGGTCATTTTGACCCGATTCAATGTTTCACCCTCCTGTTACCTTTATATTTACTAACATATTTTACCCTTTGGGTTCAATTTGACGCCAGCAATTAAAACCTCCAGAAAATTATTAGAATTAATATTGTTTTCCAAGTTTAAGTGTGAGGCACTTTATGTTTGTTTGTTGACTACCGAAAGAACACCGACATTAAACATTGAATGGGGTCAAATTAATCCTAAGGCGGGGGGAGGGTGTAATATTGATTCGGGTCAAAATGACCCGAAGGCAACACAAGGGTTAAGAGGACTAATTAATTATTGGGAGTTAAACCAGGTGATTTATTTTTATTTTCTTAAACCGTTTCAAAGTTTTGTGCCAGGAATAAAATTCTGTTGGAGGTCAATAATTTATTATTTATTGATTTGATAAAAAAAAAAAAATCACACGACAATCGTCAACAAACGAGATGATATTTAGGTTTTAAACTGCCTTTCTTTAAAGTTCCGGTCTTCGTAACGGTGGAGATGACCTCATTGATGGATCCCCTGTTTGACCTCTGACCCCCAGGAGAGACAGACGACCCTGAGGAAGGACTCCCGGGCCAGTCAGTCGAGCCGAGGAAAGATGCAGAGAGCCAACTCCGTCACCGTGGACGGCCAAGGCCTCCAGGTGAGTCCCCCGCTCCACCTGGGCGCCTGGAGGAGACGCCTCAAGGTGCCTTCACCGAGGTGTACGGTGTACCTTCACCACACGGTGTACCTTCATCACACGGTGTACCTTCATCACACGGTGTACCTTCACCATACGGTGTACCTTCATCACATGGTGTACCTTCATCACACGGTGTACCTTCACCACACGGTGTACCTTCATCACACGGTGTACCTTCATCACACGGTGTACCTTCACCATACGGTGTACCTTCATCACACGGTGTACCTTCATCACACGGTGTACCTTCACCACACGGTGTACCTTCATCACACGGTGTACCTTCACCATACGGTGTACCTTCATCACACGGTGTACCTTCATCACACGGTGTACCTTCATCACACGGTGTACCTTCACCACACGGTGTGCCTTCATCACACGGTGTACCTTCACCACACGGTGTACCCTGTTCGGTGGTGATCTGGTTATTCTGCGGTGAGAAACGAATTGGACCGTGAAACACCTTTTAAAAAACTTTCAAACCATTTAGATGTCAAATCTAATCGTAGTTTTTTCCTAAACCGATGCACGGTACATATTTCACCAGATCTTCACCAGACTGCATCGCACGCTTCTTCACCCTTTCAGCACCAAGCTTTTTTTAAGCCTCTGCTCGGAAAATAGCATCCCCAAACTAAACAGGCTGTATCTCTGCAACCGCAGGGCTACTTTAATCATGTTTACCTTTTTAAACATGTTTGTCATTGTTCTGACGTGTAGATATCAGTCTGTATGTTACTGGGTAAGAGTAAATGAAGATGGCGCACAGAAAAAATATAAAAGTTTCAGGTCCGACTTAAAAGAAAGGCCCTTCCAGCATGATTATATGTTTGGAATGAGGCAGCTGTAAGGTTTAAAACTCGAGGATATCTCTTGTAAAAATGAGTCTTCTGACTTTTAACAAAGGGTCTGATCTGGACGGGCAGAAAGTAGCCAGACGTGATTTCAAAGTCCCAAACAGAATCCTGAATGTGAAATGTAAAACCGAGTGTCGGGGAGATGAAGAGGAGGCGTCTCCGCCGCCCTCTGCACCCTGCATTATTATTATTGTTGCATTTGTATTCATGCATCAGAGCTTTTTCTGTTCTGAAATGAACCTCCGCAGTCGGTCATGTGATGCGTCCGCTGGTAATCAGCATCATCCGGCGGACCCCCCCCACCCCTCATCATGTCAGCCAGCACGCCGGCGATGGATACCTGCCGCCGTCTGTGGCCGGCTGCCCGTTTGGAGGAGCGTGATGAATCGTGTACATCATGGGTCCAATCCGTCTCTGCTAACCAGCGTAATAATCAAGATTATTATTTATAATTACAGGAAGTAATGGATCACTGTGGACAGGACAGGGGAGCTCATTAATTCACCCTCGGCCTGCTGGGATAGCAGACAGGGGGGGTGGGGGTGGGTGGGTGGAGTTAAGCGCTTCATCTGTGTCAGGGAGGGCACGGGGGCCAAGAGGGCCCGATTTTGAAACGGTTCGCCGGATAAGAGCTGGTTTGTGAGTCCGGCCTTCGGCACCGCAGCATATTTTTCTTTTTGCCCCCCCCCCCCCATCCAAACGTCACACGAGACAAACTGCCCCCGCCAATTAGGGAGCGCCGACGAATGGCTATTACGACTGAATCATGATTTATCGGGTCGAGAGTATTGATCGGCTGAGCAGGCTCCTGCAGATCCACGGCGGTCTGCAGCCGATCAGAACCTCTGAGAACAGAAAATGAATTCCTGCTACATTTATGGTCAAAACTGGAGCATATGCACAATATTATTTAGTCGCCGTGCTATATTCTGCAGGCCGTATTCTTTTAAACCAAATGAAGCGACTAGAATCTACATATGATTGGTCGTGAGGGAACAAACGAGTTTTGTGAAATCTTCTTCCTCTGCACTAAAAGTATTAAAACCCGTCCTCACTGTTCCTTCATCACGCGAACACACGCTGTAGCTCAGTCTCACGAGAGCCCCGATGTGTATGCATCCGTCGTTGAAAGTAGTTCCCAAACAAATCTTCTATCACTCTTGTTTGAGTCACATTTGAAGAAATAATTTAGTTTTCTTCTCCCTTTAAAAAAAAAAAACCTAAATATATTGTGAGTTGATTTTTATTTATTTTTTCCAGATAGTTACCGTCTGGAAGTATTGACGAGCGGACTAATAATTGCTCTTTTTTTTGGGCGTCTTTTTATAGAATTCTTTGAAGACACGACTTTAATCAGAAAAAAAACATTTATGTGATTTATTTTATAAAATGTCGCCGTAGAAATACTTATTTTTAGGACTTTTATCACTGTCCTTTTTAAAAGAATAATTAGATTATTATAATTAACACAAGCTTCGATTCGGACTCTGCTGAGCCGTACACATGCAGGTACCGAACGGCCGTGAAATGTAACGGATGACTGGCCGGCGTTTAGTCGCGAAACAATAAATAAAAGCAGCCGTCTGAGGGATGCGGCTTGAAAGATAATTCCTGTGGAGCTTCCTGCGGTCTCCAAACACCGACGCTTTGTTTTGACATCTCCCATTCAGATCACAACAATAGAGGGCACTCATCCTCTGCTCGTGTTCGTCAATCCGAAGAGCGGGGGGAAGCAGGGCGAGCGGTGAGTACACACAACCAGAGGTACACACACACACACACCTCTCCGAAGCGCCGCTCCTCCACCACGGCCGCCGAGCGCTCCGGGCTTATTTAGTCAAATAGAAGGAGAACCCCCCCCCCCCCTCGCCGCCCCCCCTATCCCGATCCCCCCCGTCTTTTCCACCCTAAAGGGCTAAATTGGGTTATTACTGAAACATATTCATTCGCTCCCCATTACGCCCTCATCGCTTTAAATTATGGGATCAAAATATGACTTCGGCCAGTTGATGTAATGAAATTGAAATTAAAATGAATTAGTCTTTTCTAATGGTTTCTCCTCAAGGGTATGTCTTTGGGCATGTCCCGCCCACCCCGATCCCGCCGCCCAGTCCGCTGCCCCTGATTGGACGCCGGCGTGCGTCGGCGCTCATGGGACAGAGTCTGACTCTAAAACCACTAACCTGTGATTCACTTTTTCTATCTCTTTTTTCTGATCTCTCTCTCCTCATATTGAATTTTGCAGGATTTACAGAAAGTTCCAGTATCTGTTGAACCCAAGGCAAGTGTACAACCTGGCCAAGAATGGACCCATGCCGGGGTACGTGGTGGTTATCGGTCGGGAACGGGGAAAAGTTATCATCTGTTCATAAGAGGAGGAAGTGTCTGAATCCTGCATTGAAGATTTCACTTCAGGGTCCAGTTTTTAGCATTTCTGGTGATCTTTTAGCAGAAATATAATTTAATATTCATAACTTGTGTTTTCTGTAAAATCACCTAATACTAAGAATTAGCCATCGTATTACTTATGTCGCTCTTTTATACCAGTATGGATGTTCTTTGGAGTTAACACGGGTTTACATTCAGTCAGTTGCATTCTGCAACGTGACCACTAGGTGCCACCAAATCCTACCGCACTGTCCCTTTAAGGCGTAGCGCTAACGTTTGTTTCCGACTTGTGTTTATGGCCAAAAATATTCAGTTTTTAAAGAAAATGTAAAGTGATCCAATATATCACTTACACTTCTGCATGAAGAGAAATAAACAGAAATAAAAATATATTTTGTCATTACAGCATGTGTGAAACGGCAACAAATATTTGTTTTGCATTCCCGATAAACGAGAAGATTAAAGATTATTAAATGATCTTTCTGCGTGTTTTTAAAAACCTAACTGTCACATCAATAGTCGTAAACATCAAAATAGAAATAAGCAAGAAACAAAGCAAACACTGGCCTGTTAACGATCTCCTGTTTACAAACAGGCTGCTCGCATAAAATAATAACAATAATAATAACAACAATAATAACCTCCATCACATGCGAGAGAGGCCTTTCATTAGTAGACCCCCCCCCCGTAACCAATCCTGGAGACGCCGGCATCATGCTGTAGCCTCGGCCCGAGCGGCGGCTCCATATGCATAAGCCGGCATGGTGCGGGGGGGGGGTAGGTGTAGCGGGTGACACTGGCGACTGACGGGTGACACTCTCGCCTATGGTTCACGTCTGTGATGAGGAAGAGGAATGGATCATTTACATGCACGGGGCGCTCAGGACCCCGCCTCTCCGGCGTGCCGCCGCGCTGTTTGGCTTTCATTAGATCTGGAGCGAAATAAAAACACGGCGGCACCTCTCCTGGGGGAGGCGGGCGGAGCGGCGCTCACGCCGTGGACTATGCCGACGCAGCGGCCAAGTTGTGTTCTTTTTGGGGTTGGGGGAGGGGGAGGGGCTAAACTTGTGTCCTTGGTTTTGCCTCTGGACCCCTGACGTCCCCCCCGAGACGAGGCCCGTCTGGAGCCGAGGGGCCAGAGCTCCTCCTCCGAGCCGACGGCAGTCCAGATGACCTTCGCCCTCGCCGTAACCCGGTTAATATTCAGAGAGGGCGACACGCCGCGCGGGGGGGACCCCCCGAAGCAACGCCGCACACACGCCGCCGTCAATTAGCCGCCTCGCTAATGCAATCGCGGGGCAAAAAAAATGAAGTGTTCTGTTTTCGTGGTATTTAAACATCTCCCCCAAGTTGCCTTTCATGTCCTTTGTTTCGCGGGGCCGTCTGCTTCGCGTCTAACGAGGTTTGCGGGTCCCGGCCGGAGAGTAATTGAGCGACTCATTTAGCCGCCATACGAGGCTCAGAGGCCGGCTCATTCAGTTAGGGCTCTGTTGTTGTGAAGGAACGGAAGAAGTTGGACTGAACATTGCCCGTCATGATCCGATTAGCCCTCCAACAGGCGGGCCGGCTCGGCCGATGAGTCACTGTCAGGGCGACATGTGTTGTTTTGTGGGATCGGGGGAGGGGGGGGGGGGGCACAAGGATCCATCACGTGAACGCTTAACGCTCTCTTTCATCGGCGAGACTCGAGCCGATGAGTTATGAACACACCCAATAAAACCGGGAGGAAAAGAAAACCTCGATATGAAATATGACACGAGAGCGTAATAAGTGTTAAACACTTTAAATTAAGGAGGCGGGAACTCTTCAGAACGATGATTACAGCAACAAGGTGCCTCCTTCTGCACTTAGTAGACTACTGGATACACTGAATACAACTTAAAGACAAAGGCCATGTCATCTGATCATTAACGGCTCACTTTGATTTAACTGCTCGATACTTTACGACTTTTTCCTAATTATATGAATCTTTGGAGCTTAAGTGAAACATTTAGCGTCAACTCAGCTGCAAACGAGTCTTAAAGGGGCAGTGTGTCGGATTTAGAGGATTCAGAAATGTAATATAATATTTATTACTATATTACAGAGTTTCTACAGAAGCCCGGAACGGACAAACCAAACACTGAGAGAGCCTTTTGCCTTTCTTTCTTTTTTGTACCTGAAGGCCACCGTAGTTGTCCTTAACCCTCCTGTTACCTTTAGGGTCAATTTGACCCCATTCAATGTTTAATGTCGGTGTTCTTTCGAGTCAATTTCACCCCAGGCTGTTTTTCACTGTGTCAAACATATAAGAAATATCAACTTTTTTATATATTTAAAGGGCTATTTAGGTAGTCAACAAACAAACATAAAGTACCTCACACTTAAACTTGGGAAACAATATTAATTCTAATAATTTTTTGGAGGTTTTAATTGCTGGGGTCAAATTGACCCCAAGGTTAAAATATGTCAGTAAATATAAAGGTAACAGGAGGGTTAAACATTGAATGGGGTCAAATTGACCCTAAGGTAACAGGAGGGTTAAAGGGGTCTTGAGATGGTTGGTCTGCATCATAACTGCTAGAGACAACCTGCAGTTGTTCTCATAAGGGTTGCATCAGTATAGTTTCTTGTGAAGAAGAGGCAGATGCCCATTATAAAACCAGAAATATCTCCTTATTTGGGGTAATAACTGATTTTATGGTAACATCTGTAGTTTTTCAGAAGAAGGTCAGAGGATTTTTGCAATATATTGAACCGTGTTTGTCTGCAGGCTGAACTTCTTCAGGGACGTCCCCGACTTCAGGGTGTTGGCCTGCGGCGGGGACGGCACCGTGGGCTGGATCCTGGACTTCATAGGTACAGAACCCACATTTCATAACACCGACTATCTGGCCCTGAGTTCACGAGGTGCCTCCGGTACGTCTAAAGTAAAACGACTTAAACGCTCCGTTTCTTTTTTGGGGGGAAAAATTGCATTAGTTTTTTTATTTTTCATGTAAAATAATGTTTATTTGTTTTTCAAAGCCAGCGGCAGCTCTCGTTGTTTCAGCCCGAGATATTAAATATTAAAGCGCACGTTATGTTTCTGTATATATAAACGCTTTCATTACGTCCGAGCCCGCGTAGTCGAGGGTGGTAAAGTGGGATGATTACGTGAGTTGGAACAGCAACACACGAGTCATCATTTCGAGGGGAGGACACCCACCTGGCCGTCTTCATTCGGTCTTGAAAGACGTGTTCTGGCTTTAAAATAAAAATTGCCTCCAATTTTGTTATCAATCAAAAACAAAGAGCGGTAATAACCGTCTCTCCAAATAGACGGCGCCCACTGGACGCTCTCAAAATGGATTTAATGCTTTCAAATATTCGGCTGTGAGTTTTGTGCTCCCTGTGTTTTGGCGTTGTGTGATTTTTATTTATTATTTTTGTTGTTCCAGATAAGGCCAACCTGGACCGGAACCCCCCCGTGTGCATCCTCCCTCTGGGCACGGGCAACGACCTGGCCAGATGTCTGCGGTGGGGAGGAGGTACTGACCGGAAATGGAGAACGTTCTCCTCCTTAAAACCATCGTTAACGAGGAGGGAACCGCACGTTAGCCCGGCGTGAATATCATAATTATCGTTCACATTGTTTTAAAGTAGAAAGACGTCGTTTACAATCATATAATACAATAAAACCACGAGCGGCAGATCATTTTCACATCTGAGAAACTCAAACTTAAGGAAATGACTCAAAAAATTATTTTCTTACAGTTTTAAAGACAATATTTGCATAGATTAGACTAAATATAACTTTTATTTAATTACACATGTTTTGTTTTCCACCTTTTTTTCTTGTCGGGGGAATAAAATGTCAAAATATATTTGGAAAGGTTCCGTTGAATACATTCAAGGACCAAAAAAATCTTTGACACTTTAGAGATACATTTGTGAAATTATTAATAATTAAATGAGACAGATAGCTACAATAATTAAAGTTAAAAAGGTATTTATATTCACATTGAGTGATTATTAGTATATCAGCATATTCTGGTTGCATAAATCCCTTTTTCTGTAGCTCTGGTTGTGTCGAAGGAATAAAAAAAAAAATGGAGCCGTCCATCCTGGGGATATACAGGACTGTCTCAGAAAATTAGAATATTGTGATGAAGTTCTTTATTTTCTGTAATGCAATTAAAAAAACAAAAATGTCATGCATTCTGGATTCATTACAAATCAACTGAAATATTGCAAGCCTTTTATTCTTTTAATATTGCTGATTATGGCTTACAGCTTAAGAAAACTCTAAAATCCTATCTCATAACATTTTAATATTTCCTCAGACCAAGTAAAAAAAAAGATTTATAACAGCTGAGTGTTTGTCAAGGCTCAGGAAACCCTTGCAGGTGTTTCGAGTTAATTAGACAATTCAAGTGATTTGTTTAATACCCTACTAGTATACTTTTTCATGATATTCTAATATTTAGAGATAAGATATTTGAGTTTTCTTAAGCTGTAAGCCATAATCAGCAATATTAAAAGAATAAAAGGCTTGCAATATTTCAGTTGATTTGTAATGAATCCAGAATGCATGACATTTTTGTTTTTTTAATTGCATTGCAGAAAATAAAGAACTTCATCACAATATTCTAATTTTCTGAGACAGTCCTGTATATATATATATATATATATATATTGTACATATATTTATTCTGGCTGGTCACTGCCTTTTGTTATTTTTTCCCAGTCAAAGTATTTTTGTTGCCTAAAACCGAACAGTCGTTTCCTGTGTAGTTGGAAGTTTATTTTGAAAGGAAATTATACAAGTTTATTTTGAAAGGAAAAAACTCATCAATAAACCTTGAAGAAATCGGAGGTCGTTTCCCGCCCTACGAGCGTCGGGCCCATTGTAACGCTCCTCCTCGTGTTTCTGTCCCGAGGCTACGAGGGCGAGAGCCTCCTGAAGATCGTGCGCGACATTGAGAACAGTTCGGAGGTGAAGCTCGACCGCTGGAAGATCGACGTCACGCCCGCCGACAAGGAGGAGAGAGGAGACCCGGTGCCCTACGGCATCGTCAACAACTACTTCTCCATCGGAGTGGTGAGCCGCCCTTCAGTCATTTTATTTATTTATTTATTTATATATATAAATATATATATATAAATATATATATACATATATATATATATGTATGGATATATACAGGACTGTCTCAGAAAATTAGAATATTGTGATAAAGTTCTTTATTTTCTGTAATGCAATTAAAAAAACAAAAATGTCATGCATTCTGGATTCATTACAAATCAACTGAAATATTGCAAGCCTTTTATTCTTTTAATATTGCTGATTATGGCTTACAGCTTAAGAAAACTCTAAAATCCTATCTCATAAAATTTTAATATTTCCTCAGACCAAGTAAAAAAAAAGATTTATAACAGCTGAGTGTTTGTCAAGGCTCAGGAAACCCTTGCAGGTGTTTCGAGTTAATTAGACAATTCAAGTGATTTGTTTAATACCCTACTAGTATACTTTTTCATGATATTCTAATATTTAGAGATAGGATATTTTAGTTTTCTTAAGCTACAGCTTATTAAATCAGCAATATTAAAAGAATAAAAGGCTTGCAATATTTCAGTTGATTTGTAATGAATCCAGAATGCATGACATTTTTGTTTTTTTAATTGCATTACAGAAAATAAAGAACTTCATCACAATATTCTAATTTTCTGAGACAGTCCTGTATGTATATATATATATATATATATATATATATATACACAGTGGGTACGGAAAGTATTCAGACCCCTTTAAATGTTCACTCTTTGTTTCACTGCAGCCATTTGTTAAAATCAAAAAAGTTCATTTTATTTCTCATTATTGTTCACTCAGCAACACATCTTGACAGAAAAAAACAGAAATGTAGAAATGTTTGCAAATTTATTAAAAAAGAAAAACTGAAATATCACATGGTCATAAGTATTCAGACCCTGTATTGAGTCGAAGCGTCTTGAGCTCGTACAGCCACGAGTCTTCTTGGGAATGATGCAACACGTACATGAATGAGTAATAAAATGAACTTTTGGGATTTTAGCAAATGTCCGCATAAAAGATGAAAATGAATACGTCTATAAGTGTGAAGCAGGAGAGCAGGAGCACCTCTTCTTCTTTTTAAGATTCATTCTGAGCGACGTTGAATGCCCGATGTCACCTCTCGGGACTCGTCTTCACAAACGTTACCCGCAGGGTGAGCGGTGGAGTCGCGGCATCTTTTTAAACCCTTTAAGTTTAAGTCTTTGAGTAGCAGAGCTGCCGCTACACGACCTTTAACCCCCAACGGAACGAGAAGAACCGTCAACAAGGAAGATAAAAAGAAGAAAAAAACACCTGAGATAATCAGCCGATGGATTTCTCTTGATCACATTCTGGTTCGGCCTTTATTGAGAAGCACTCGAGCCTCGACCACCTGCGAGTGGTAAACAAGCCTTTGCACCCCCCCCCTCCCCCTCTCCTCCCTGCCGTCCACTGCCAGCATAATGACACTGATTTCACGTGGCTCATGTTAGCCATTACTGATAAATGTCAGGAGGGAAACGTGGTAATTGACATTTTTCCGGGTGGCGGAGGCGCCGCTCGCCGTAAGTGATGCATGGCCTCGCGAATGTTAGTTGAATAACACCTCCAGCCTCGGCCTCCTAATGACGGCGTCGGGAGGAGTTGAGCGGTCGGGTCTTGTTAACATTGTGATGGAGGAGAACGCCGTCTCCGGAAACTCGCCGGGCTAAGTGGGTACAGTGGGAAATAAATCGCTCAGCAGGGCTGATGTTCCAGTAATTTACAAGTACAGATGTTTAAGAAAATATTGATGTGTATATTTTAGTACATGGATTTGTTCAGGCTGGTCACTTTCTTTTGTTGTTTGTTCCTAAACCTAACGGAGTCGTTTCCTGTGAAGATGGAAGTTTATTTTGGAAGGAAATGATACGCTTAAAGGAAATTGACGACAGAAAAATGTTGATTTTTCGGATATTTTAGCAAAAGATCGAGCACAAAGCCTTAAGGTGTAAAAACCAGAGGTACACATGCTTCTACCTCGCATGCCGTGTCTGATTGCAACGGTTTTTAAAACAGCAAAAATATCTCCGGTAAAGAATCGACTGTACGTAGAAATCTTCTCAGAAAATTGCAACGTCAGTCGTATTTTAAATACCCTTCTTTTAAAACTACTTTTCCCCTCTTGATGGTCTCTAGACATCTAGAACTTTCTGTTTGTACCTTTACTCCTGGATTTAAGTCTCTCATTTCTTCTAACTAGTGCACGTTTCTTTTGTCTGGCGGCTTCAGTCACGCACTTCCTGTCCAGTGGAAACTCACTCGTCTGCAGATGTGTTTTCTTATTAAGCTAAATAAAGTATATTATAAAGCAGGGTCACAAAGCTGAAAGCAAATTGTATTCCTAGACACACACACACATATATATATATATATATATATATGTATGTATATATGTGTATATATTATATATATATATATATATATACAGTATCCGCGGTTCTCACTGGATGTCAAACTATAATCTGCAAAGTAACCGAAGTAGTCGGACAAAACGTACGGGAGGAAAAAGGATGCAGTATTTTCACACTCAGTGCGTTTACATGCAATCGAATTATTGGCTTAGTCGGACTGAAATCGAATGATCCGTTTCATGTAAACACCTTAGTCGGACTATGTGCGGTCCGACTTCGATCCGATTAACACCCCTGGATAGCTCGGTCCGATCCAGTTGATAATTCGACTCTCGCGGCATGTAACTCTGAATTCGATTCGAACTGGACTTTGCGTCTTTGCGCATGCTCGAGATCCGCCGCCTCCTCCCTCCTCCCATGTCGTGACCCGGAAGTCGAAAGAGACGATAAATTAAATTCTCCGTGTACCTTCGGCGACGGCGTCTTCTCTCCGTTATCAACTCAGCCAATAGCGCCATTTGCATTCGATGTACTCCTCTTAACACCATGGAAGAATAGTAGAGGGATGTAGCTTCCCCTTGCTCTCTGTTCGCCATCTTTCTCGAAATGTTGTTGTTGGTGGTGGTGAAGAGGTCAAGCGGAAATGGCTGTATCACCACGAGTTGTAATGAAAACAGCGCCACCTATCGTATGGGATATGAGATGCTTTCGGCCAATGATTCGAATTACTCACTGCCATGTATATTGGGATAACAGCAGATCCCCCAAAATATAGCATAGTCCGACTAAAGCAAGATTCGAATTATACCATCATGTAAACGCACTGAGCGTGGTATTAGTACACACAACGGGTCTAAATACCTTGTTTCCACATCTGGATTTCGGGAATAATGTCTTCTATCTTCATGATAGTACGGAGTGAGGATGGGTAGACGTGACACGTGTCTGCCCCCAGATGTTTGGGCTTTTCATGCCACTTTGTTAACATTCATAAATCCACAATACCTTTATGGGGAGCGCTTGTTTCCGTCTGGTTGAAGCGAAGTAAAGCAGCTTTGTTGCCTCTGTTAGTGGGATTAGCAGCCGGCGGGCGTGATGATGACAAATGAAGTTGTTTCGTGGGGGGATTAAGAAGACTTTGAGCTCTCTATGGATTTTGAGTGTGACATTTAATATCTCGTGTTGCATTTTTATATTTCCCCCCGTTGGAAAGAAGAAAAAAAACCAACACCGAAAATTACAATAAAGATTACGCGACAAGTCAAGCTGGTAATTACCTTCAGAGATTATGCAGATGGGGAGCAGATTGTTTCTGTAATCACACCGTCGGTAAAAAACATTTCTTTTTTTTTAAAAGCACGAGATCAGATCGAGAACCTGAAGCCATTTGAAGAAGACTCGTGTCTCCCTGCTCGTCTGAGCGCTCTCATTCCTCTCTAATCACCAGCAAAACGGAAACTCATTTCATTTCAAGTCATTTCAATCCAAGAACTCAGGTGATTCTTCCCCTCTTTTATTTTTTTTTGGAAGGGGGGGGGGTTGTGGAATTCTTCCGACCTCTCCTTCTGCCACGGCCCGGTCGGATTGAGGATTAATGGCCGCCGTCCCCTTCGGGAGGATGTGGAAGTGACGTGAAGTGTAATGATCTCAATCAGGGGCCAGGGGTGAGAGACGGAGCTAATCACGGAGCGCTCCGCTACCATAATGCAGTCAGTCGGCCTAATGACCCCGGCGCTCCCTGTCAAAGACATTACTCTCTCCCCCCCCCCCCCTCCCCGCGGTGAAAGGCACATCAAACCGCTGGGGCCCGCTCATAATTGGACTAAACTTTGAGCTATGAGAGGACATTACACATGTCCCGTATTAATTTGGGTGCCAGATTTTTACATTGGTAATTATTTGAGGGCAGCTAGGGGGAGAGAGAGGGAGAGAGAGAGAGAGAGAGGGAGAGAGATGACGATGGGGTCAGGAAGATGGGAAGGTGTCCGTCATGTGTTGATGCTGCGACCGACTCCTCCCCCTTTTTTATTTTGGTTGTATGGTTTCTTTAACCCTCCTGTTACCTTTAGGGTCAATTTGACCCCATTCAATGTTTAATGTCGGTGTTCTTTGGGGTCAATTTGACCCCAGGCTGTTTTTCACTGTGTCAAACATATAAGAAATATCAACTTTTTTATATATGTAAAGGGGTATTTAGGTAGTCAACAAACAAACATAAAGTACCTCACACTTAAACTTGGGAAACAATATTAATTCTAATAATTTTCTGGAGGTTTTAATTGCTGGGGTCAAATTGACCCCGAGGGTAAAATATGTTAGTAAATGTGAAGGTAACAGGAGGGTTAAAAAAGAAATATATATATATATTTATTTTATAGGCGCCAGATGACTTCTATACGATATAACGTCTTTGATATAAATACATTTTAATTTTGCTCACGTCTTTGTAAAGTGATTACGTTTATTTAAAAAAAATGGAAGTAAACAATTAAAAATGTAAATAAATGAATAGCTTTTAACGAGGAATGAAATGCAATACAACTTTTTTTAAATTCTTCAACTTGAATTATCTTATTGTTGCTTATATATTTGACTTTTAGAGAGTCAATTAAAATATATAAATATATATTTAAATATATATATATATATTTAAAAATATATATATATAACAAATATATATATATATAACAAAGGAAAAAATTTATTGCCACATGACGTCTCAAAATAAAAAATAAATAAAAATAACTTTCAAGTAATTTTTTCCTCCAAATAAAATCTTAGCTATTTCTCTATTTATTATTATTTATCCCCCCCTCAAAAAAATTATCAAATAAGTTTTCAATCTTAATGTTTTTAGTTATTAAGGGGGACAAGCCCAAATAAAAGTTAACGGCAACTTTGTCCGAGTTCCGAGTCTTTTTCCTCACTTGGAAGACTCAAACTTCCCAATCTGTTGGCGAGGTCCGTGTGCTTTTTAGTGCACGTGAGCGTAACCCCCCCTCCTCCATGACACTTGATAGCTGTGTTGCACAACCAATACGCCTCGACGTTAACACACGAGGAAAACCGCGTGGAATTATGCGTTCGAGAGAATTTAATTGCGTTTCAAACTAAAGCTGGTGTAATACGTTAGAATGAGAACCAATCACGTGTTCTTGGTTACACTCTCATCGTCTGGATGGCTGGGGGAGGATTTCATTTTGTCGTCGCCATGCATGCGTCAGATGAATTTTGGGGTTCGTACAGACATGTAAAACCTGGAATTTTTAAATGGTTATTTCAAGGCCTGGAAATTAAATCGCCAAAGTTTTGGAAAAGTCATGGAAATTTGTTAGATTCACATAGATTCGCAGTTTGATTAAAAGAATAAACATTTATACAGATGTTCATTCTTTTCATCAAACTATTGTCTCAATTAGTTGTCATTTAAGGTATTTACTTGTGTATACACCAAGATTTCACAACATTTTTGGTCATGGAAATCTGGTTTAAAGTTCTGGAAAACTCCTGGAAATCCATTGGTTAACATGTGTATGAACCCTGAGGTCCACTGTGTGTGTGTGTGTGTGTGGGGGGGGGGAGGGGGGGGTGGGTGGGGGGAGAGATGGAATATCATATTCACACTCATGTTTCCGTTAGTGTATAGTCTAGGGATGCACCGATCTGATCGGCACCGATCCATATCGGCCGATATTCCCATTATCGGTTTTGATCGGCGTTCTCAAAACGGCCGATCAGATGACGTAACATCTGCGAGAAAATCTATCAGAGACGTTTCAATCGCGGCGCAACGGAGACGATGCGCCCGGCGAGGGCCGACAGGTCAGAGGTCAGAGGGGATCCTCACCACTGAGCGGCGTCCCCGTCCCCCGAGTTGAATCTCTGGGTCGACTCAGCCGACTCTCACATGTCTGAGCCTCTATAGACTGATGCTCACGGTAAACACATTCCATCGGGAGCGGGCGAGGGTTTTGATAACGTTAGCGGAAGGATTTAAGTGACAACATCCGGTTTTGCAAAGTTAGCGGAAAGAACCACGTGAAACAACATCCGTTTTTCAAAATAAGATGTCGACAAATCATACACTAACATATAAAAGTAAACAATGAACTGATTTTGTATCTTTATAGATCGTTTCTGAGATTTAGCTTAAATTATGCTAACATTAAAAAATTGTACTGGACCAAGGAAGAGTTTATAAAAATAAGTCAGACTTTTGTATGTTAAAAAAAGTCCTGTAAATAGATTTCCCCAAGAGTTCCAGGAAATGAATGATGCAGATGTGTTCCATACATATCTGAAATCCCCTACAATAGCAATCAAACCATTTTAATGTATCAATTAGGACATTTTTCAAAGTAAAAGTCCTAAATGTTTAAAGTAATCTGTAATTTCTTTAATGTTTGAGGTGCTTTATATATGTATTTCCTCATAGTCCGAGGCAATAATGCTACACAATAAATAGAATGCTTCAATCGACACTGTGATCGGTGATCGTATTATCGGATCGGCAGATACTGATTTCAGTGATCGGTGATCGGTATTATCGGTGATCGGCAGATACTGATTTCAGTGATCGGTGATCGGTATTATCGGTGATCGGCAGATACTGATTTCAGTGATCGGTATTATCGGTGATCGGCAGATACTGATTTCAGTGATCGGCACCAAAAACCTGATCGGTGCATCTCTAGTATAATCACCTTGAAATTGAGGATAGTTGTGTTTCCGTTAGCTTAGAAATGAGCCCTTCATATCTTCTTTACGGTGTCGGCCATGTTTCTAAAGGAGCTCAGAACCGACGTTACCTGAAGGTCTCGCGTGGAGAGGGCCGAATAAGCGGAGGGTGTATTTACGTGGATGCAATCTGCAACCTCACCACTAGATGTCACTAAATTCTAAACATTGGACCTTTTTTAATAATCTTTTTCTCAAATCGTGAAGCTAATTTATATAAAATGCTTCGCTTTTTGCTTCAGATGGCGGGAGGAGCAAGAGGAGGCGAACTCAAGTCACCTTTTGAAAGTAACTCGACCCCCCCCCCCGCGGGGTCTTGTCTCTCCTGAGCTCCGGCGGTTTGACTTCCGCTTCCCGCCGCGGTGCCGTACGGGCGTTCTTCTCCGAGACTTCTCGACAAACACAGTTTCCTTCTGGCGGCTCGGTTGTTTGTCCCGTTAAGTCGACGCTGACAGACGGAGGATGGTGTCGGTGTCTCTCGCTCACACCACGCTAACGTATGTAACATGAACTGTATCACTGGATAACACCGAGAAACTGCACCGCGGCGGCCTCTGTGCCCCGGGGGCGCAGCGGGGGGGGGGAGGGGCCGGGTAGGGAGGGTGAGAGGGAGGTTGAGAGTGACATATATATATATATATATATGAGAGAGTAGGGAGAGCGAAAACAAGTCGGTTGCCGTGGCGTCGGCAGCGCCCTGTAGGTTGGCAGTGAGCTGTGATTACTCACAACGTGTTTCATTAATTAAGCCTGTGTGGAGACGGCGTGCTGTTCATCAGGCGCTCTGTCAATACCCCCCCCCCCCCCCGCACACAGCTTCTTTCCACCCTATAGAAAATGCACACGAGGGACACGGCGAGGTGCAAACCGGCGGGTGAAGTCGGGGGTTAATGAGGAAGAGGTCGCTTTGCTTCGAGCGCGACGGCAAATAGTTCCATCGACGTCGAGTAACTTCACGCGTTGGACGTAAACGTAGAATCACTCGTAACAAACGCGGGTTTGCAGGACCGGAAACTGAAGCGGTGTGTTTCTTGCCTCGTCAGGACGCCTCCATCGCTCATCGGTTCCACGTCATGAGGGAGAAGCATCCGGAGAAGTTCAACAGCAGGTACGTTCTGCTCTGTTGGTGAATGGGTTCAAACCAGAGGTGTGACCACGACGAGGATTCTTAAACTCGGACGTCGATAACGTCAAACGGCTGGCACAAGCCATTGGAAACAGTGGTGTCACGGGTTAGTTAATACTGTCGGTGTGTACATTTAAAAAAAAAAAAAGTTTAAATGTCAGATTTTTTTCGTAATTACGCTCTTATTTTGACGATCCGCTTCCGAGACAGCAGGGTAGCTTCATCTTTACCGTACAGTAAGGAGTCATTGGAGACTCGCTCTGCACCCCCCTGACCTGCGTCATAAAGCGGACTCAAAGATGGCGTCCATCAGCCAATGTTCTCCAACTCTCGGGGTTTTCTCACTGGACTCGTGCGCCTCACTTCCTAAACCAGTCGAAACTGGTATGGCAGAAGATTATATGTATTAGATATACTTCCTATACTTTTTTTTTCACATCCGGTTGTGGTAAAAGGTATTTTCAGAGCATCGTCCAATGACTTTAACGCCTTCATTGTTCCGGCTGATAACATTTTTTTTTTTAATGCAACTTTTAATTTGAAGGGGAACATTACATCCATTCCTCATTTAATCAGATCATTTAAAACCTCTTCTGGCGTTTATCCATATCGAGGCCATGTTTAAGGCTTCCCTCCTTTTCTTTTCTTTCTGAAATAAAGTCGTGACGGACGTACGTCTCCATTTTAAAAAAAAGAAAAAGATTTGCTCCCTCGGCCCTAAACAATCAAACCCGCAGAGCCTCTCCGCTTCTCATCGAGCATTCGTGATTACCCACAAGGACATGCGTTCACCTTTTGGAGATGAACAAATGTGGCATCTATGTTTCCATCAATATTTAACGTCCTCCCCCTCCCCTCCTATACGTCTCCACTAGCGCCAGGGAGTAATTGCAGGCCCTAATTGAATTTGCTTGGCTAGCTTGACATCACAGATCAGTCAGACTGATGACACACGGCCTCCTAATAATCCCATTTGTACTCATTATCATATTTTACCCGGGTCTTAGTACAACATTTAGCCAACTACATCCCTGCTAGCTGCTTGTTGCTCCATCATGACGGCTGAAATGGTTCCAACAAGGGAAGTGGAGATGGGGGGGGTTCAGTTGTATAATGGTTACCGATGGTTACGGGGGAGGGGCTTACTGTACAGATATTGACTCTGGATTTTCTGCAGAAAAAAAGAGGGTGTCGGGTAGTCTTCATTGTGTTATTGTTCGTATCCTTTTTTTCCTGCTTTAGAATTGTTCGCCACTTGTCCACACATACACACACACACACACATACACACACACACATACTGCATCTCTGTTGTTTTTACCCTCCGTTTTTAAGCCTTTTTGTGAAAAATGATTTAGATATTTTAAGAAAATGATTCCGTCTGTTATTTGAATTCAGTTAATAATTCAGGAGGGGGAATGGGTTTAGGATCTCTCTATTACACACTATCCTTTGCCAATTGAATAATGCATGATTATATTTTTTCAAGGTGGCATAGGTTTGGTTGGATTTGTCCAAAGGGCTCGTCGTGTGTCCATCGAAGGCGTTTTCCTACAGTTTTAAGCTTTTACATCACTTTTATCTTTTATGTTGAAATAAATAATGTTTTTTTAAAAGGTTTTTGTCAACCTTCAAGCGCCATGAAGCCCACTTATACATAAATATACAGCGGAAGCTCTCAGTCCAAAAATATGTAACACCGATATTCAATTTTTTCCGTAAAAGGCAGATATATAGAGACTTAAAAACAATGTTAATAGAACCACAGTGGTGTCATAATAATAGTAATAATCATGCCACTTTGCAAATCAGCCTTGCAAAGATATGGAAATTAAAGCAACAACATAGCCCAAATTTGTGATGAACAAGTTTTCAATTAGATTAGAAGTGAGAAATTAATTTATTCAGTTAAATTGTGAGATTATTCTGTATTTTTGTCATCTTTTCCCAAAGAAAACTGAGTTTTCACATTTGATTTTACACCAGACCAAATTATATTCAACAGCTTTGTAACAGTTGCTCAACCTCCTCTGAACTTCACTAATTGATACCACACCAGGTTCATTTGATCATATATTTAGTAATGTAACATTTTAAATATTGAGTTTTTCAATGTTTCAAAGACAAACTGGACGTATTACAAGGGATTATGTTCTAAAGTAATAATGGGAAGTAAAAATAAGTGTTCAAAATGTTTTTATTCATTTTAAATTAAAATAATTATGTATTTTAGTGGTGAATTCTTACATTTAATTAATTTCAGGATGAATAAAATATATTTTTCGATTTTAAGTATATTAAATCAAAGCCTGGTGCACTCTTTCCAGCCCTAAAGAGATCAGCCTGACTCTGACAATCTCTGCACTGTACAATTATTTTAACGTCCGGCTGTCGGATTTGAGAGATTACTAGAAAATAGAAGATCTATTTCTTAAAATGCTTTTTTTTTGAACAGCCAAATTGTGCTGACATACAAATGAAATATGGTATTGAATAAGCAGCATCTGAGCATCTTTTGAATGGATTAAAATGCTTATTTGTATTAGTTGTGTACCTTTTTGAAGCTTTCTCTTCAAAGTCAAGATAAATAAAATATTTTTTTAAACATGTAAGATTTCAGAAACTTGGAAAGAGCAAAATCTCAAATTTTGAATTATTGGGTTTTTAAATATCTGACGGAAAATTAACCCAAATCAATAAATGTTGTCACCAGTTTGACCTTAAAAAAAACGTAATATTCAATAAGCTTCAATTACCAGCCAAACAACAAACATCATGTCGCTCATGAAATGAGGGGATTTTGTTGAAACGTGGGGGTCATACCCCCCCCCCTCCCTTCCCCCCTCCTCTCTTAATTTCTCTTGTTCTATCCATCTTCTGTATTTGCACCTTGGGGTGATTACCAGGGCGAAGGTGTGAAGATTTGACACTCGGCAGATAGATTCATTTACTGCCACTGCCGGACCTGGAGGTGATAATGAGGTTGAGGATTAAAAGCAGACAATCAGTCGGCCCGTGACGAGGGCTGCGCCACCTCCTCCCCACCCCCCCTCCTCCTCCTCCCGCCGCCCGCCTTGTTAAAATACACTCTTTTTTCACCCCCCCCCCTTTTTTTGGGCTGATCTATGTAATTACACACTGATCTCTGACTCTGAGGGGGAAAGAGACCGAAAGTGAGAGAAACAAGGGAGGAGAGAGAGAGATAGAGGGGAAAGAACTTATAGTTTCATTCTTATTTACTATAACATCTTTTATTTGCCCTCTGATGCTCAGCGACCAATCCTCAGGTTCAACGTACCGTCCCACAGACGCCACTTCACATGTCTGTCGAGCTCTTACGTTTTAAAGTTATTTTTACCCTGCATTCAAACTCACATCCAGTGTAGTGAGACTAATTTGCAGTAAAAAAAATAAAGAAAAAATGTCATTAATGTATGATTATTATTATTATTATTATTTATTGTGCAAAATCCTGACACTCAAGAGAAGCATTTAACTTTCTTTCATGAGTGTAAGTCTGTTATTTATTTAGCAGGATTAGTGCAGTGCTGGTTTTGTGTTGTGTGTGTGTGCGTGTGTGTGTGTGGGGGGGGGGGGGGGGTGTTGAAGAGTAGAGTTGAGTTACTAACATTTTAAATCTCCAGCATTGGACAGTAAGGACATGGGCCACACGAGGACATGTTTCCCCTCTCACCGTTTCCTGGTTCAAGATCCAAGTCAGTAAAGGCCACGCCCACTTTTGCTCCGCAGACATTTTCTGACCGTTTTCTACGTTTCCATGGGAACGATTGCGTTCCGGTTGACGTGCGGCCGTCACCACGTTCGGACGCCGCTCGCTCGATAGCTTTCTGCCGACAGCAACGCGATGAATCTAATCAACCCGTAATTGGTCCAGGCGAGAACATCGCCGAATCGGGAAATAATCCCCCACAATGCACTCTGTCTGCACTTAATTTTAAGCCCATCGGCGACGTTTGGAAAAAAAAGTCTCGCTCTCTACGAAATCGGCACGACGCAGACGCTGTGGTTAAAGTCGGTTATAGCGAGCATCGGATCGGTCAAATGCAGAGAAGAATTTTCAAAATAAAAGACTCATTATTATCATTATCATTATGTTATAACGTCGTCTCACACGTTCACCGTCTGTCTCTCCAGGTTTCGGCCGCAGCGTGGAAGCCGCCCGCGATGTTTGTTTATTCCGCGTCGACGCTCCCGGGGAATATTTCACTCTGCGTAACCCGGATCTATTTTTCGGGTCCCGAGACATCTGACGCCGTCACGCCGCTCTGCCCCTCCCCCCTCCCCCCGTTGCGCCCACTGTGCTGTGTAACCATCCCGGGTTAACCTTTCCCGAAGGCACAGGGAAGCCCGGGCATGGAGCACTCTTTAGCATAATGAGTGTGTTCATCAAAGCCCTGAGATGTGCTGGACGGGGGCCGCCGGAATCACCAAAACACACACACACACACACACACACGCACACACACACACACACACACCGAATGCTGTCGGCACGTGTGTGTGTGTGTGTGTTTCCTGCTGAGCTGGGAACGGGGCCACAGGTGATGGCGCTCTAAATTACACATGTGCACACACTGATTTAGGCAACACACACACACACACACACGCACTCGTGCATGGTGGACCTCGGTAGCGGCCGCCCTCGGACCTCATTTGAGGATGAAATCGTTTATGTGACCAAAAGTGTCATCTATAATTAATGACCACTTGTGTGTAATTTAGAGGGATTTCACCTGTGGCCCTGTCCCCCAGCACAGTGGGAACACACACACACACACACACACACACACACAGTGAAGGCTCTGCACACTACATATATACAGTAGAGGGGCTGAGCAATATGAAACAATATATCAAGGTTAACGTAGAGCTTTACCCTTATAATGATGAACAGAAGATTACTTTAAATATATTTAAACATATATACACGGAGAAGACATGAAGCATAGACTTCTATACAACCAGAGGAGTCGCCCCCTGGTGGTCAGGAGAGAGAATGCAACGTTAACACATGAAGCATAGACTTCTATACAACCAGAGGAGTCGCCCCCTGGTGGTCAGGAGAGAGAATGCAGCTTCAACACATGAAGCATATACTTCTATAGAACCAGAGGAGTCGCCCCCTGGTGGTCAGGAGAGATAATGCAACTTTAACACATAAAGCATAGACTTCTATACAACCAGAGGAGTCGCCCCCTGGTGGTCAGGAGAGAGAATGCAACTTTAACACATAAAGCATAGACTTCTATACAACCAGAGGAGTCGCCCCTTGGTGGTCAGGAGAGAGAATGCACCCTTAAGCTACTTCAGCGTCCAGCAGGGAGCAGCGTTTCTTACTCTGAAGCGATGACGAGTGACTCGCCGGCTTCACTCTCACTGTGGAAACTAAACTAAGTTGCAGAGACGTGTCGCTGGAGGTGTCAGACCTTCGATAAACGCCCTCGAGCCTGGTAAACAATACAAAATCGTTAATTAACAGCACGGCTTCGTGAAGTTCACTTCAGGTGTCGTAACAGTTCCCAGACAGTCGCACAAATCCGATTCTGTTTCTATTGTATTATTATTACAGTGCTTGTTTTTAATTGTTCAACAGCCACCTTAACAACACCGACGTGTTAACGTCTAATACTGGAATAACAGGAATGTCTGTGCAATGGAAGTATTAGTTGTTGAATTAAACCACACTTTAAACCTTCATGTAAAAAAAAATAAAACGTGTGCAAAATAAAACAAGCTCATTTTAAACTCATCAGTTCACATCGGATTTCTTATTTGACTCTAAAGATGTTTTGTTATTTTACACCAATATCTGTAGTTTTAGTATTTATATATATATAGTTTTTTAAAGAAGCACCGTGGAATCATCGCAGTGCGACCGACAGAAATACATTTGTTTTCCTCTGAAGGCGAGCCGCTGCCACTCGGGTCGTTCCTCAAACTGCCAGGCGGGGTCGGGGCGCGCCCCGGGCGGCGGCGCGTTAAACACGGCCGCGCATCGATGCGACGCACAGAGAGTCGGTTACGCCAACGCGATATTTATCACCTCTGATCAAGAAGAAATTAGTGTGAAAATAAGGTCGTAGATCATCGCGGGTGAGATTAAGTGTCGGGGGGGAGAAAATCAATGGCGGCGTTTCGCAGCGGCAGAAAGTGCATCTGAAGGCGCCCTCCGTGGCCTCGGGGGCGGCGGCGGCTGCAGTGGAGCCCGTCGCCTCCGACACCCTTTGATACGAGGCGACCGGCGGGAGAGTTTTCGATTCGCTCGAGCTGCGTCTGTCTTTCTCTCGCATTGGATGATTTTATCCAAGACCAGTTTCAGATCATGGAGGTCTGGATCGTGGAACATGCCTACTACCACCAACTACTACTATACCAACTATATGAACATGTCTACAACCACCAACTACTACTATACCAACTATATGAACATGCCTACTACCACCAACTACTACTATACCAACTATATGAACATGCCTACTACCACCAACTACTACTATACCAACTATATGAACATGCCTACTACCACCAACTACTACTATACCAACTATATGAACATGTCTACTACCACCAACTACTACTATACCAACTATATGAACATGCCTACTACCACCAACTACTACTATACCAACTATATGAACATGCCTACTACCACCAACTACTACTATACCAACTATATGAACATGCCTACTACCACCAACTACTACTATACCAACTATATGAACATGCCTACAACCACCAACTACTACTATACCAACTATATGAACATGTCTACTACCACCAACTACTACTATACCAACTATATGAACATGTCTACTACCACCAACTACTACTATACCAACTATATGAACATGCCTACTACCACCAACTACTACTATACCAACTATATGAACATGCCTACAACCACCAACTACTACTATACCAACTATATGAACATGTCTACTACCACCAACTACTACTATACCAACTATATGAACATGTCTACTACCACCAACTACTACTATACCAACTATATGAACATGTCTACTACCACCAACTACTACTATACCAACTATATGAACATGCCTACTACCACCAACTACTACTATACCAACTATATGAACATGCCTACTACCACCAACTACTACTATACCAACTATATGAACATGCCCACCAACTACTACTATACCAACTATATGAACATGTCTACTACCACCAACTACTACTATACCAACTATATGAACATGCCTACCACCAACTACTACTATACCAACTATATGAACATGCCTACAACCACCAACTACTACTATACCAACTATATGAACATGTCTACTACCACCAACTACTACTATACCAACTATATGAACATGTCTACTACCACCAACTACTACTATACCAACTATATGAACATGACTATACCAACTATATGAACATGTCTACTACCACCAACTACTACTATACCAACTATATGAACATGTCTACAACCACCAACTACTACTATACCAACTATATGAACATGTCTACTACCACCAACTACTACTATATCAACTATATGAACATGCCTACTACCACCAACTACTACTATACCAACTATATGAACATGTCTACTACCACCAACTACTACTATACCAACTATATGAACATGCCTACTACCACCAACTACTATACCAACTATATGAACATGTCTACAACCACCAACTACTACTATACCAACTATATGAACATGCCTACTACCACCAACTACTACTATACCAACTATATGAACATGCCTACTACCACCAACTACTACTATACCAACTATATGAACATGTCTACTACCACCAACTACTACTATACCAACTATATGAACATGCCTACTACCACCAACTACTACTATACCAACTATATGAACATGCCTACTACCACCAACTACTACTATACCAACTATATGAACATGCCTACTACCACCAACTACTACACCAACTATATGAACATGTCTACTACCACCAACTACTACTATACCAACTATATGAACATGCCTACTACCACCAACTACTACTATACCAACTATATGAACATGCCTACTACCACCAACTACTACTATACCAACTATATGAACATGCCTACTACCACCAACTACTACTATACCAACTATATGAACATGTCTACTACCACCAACTACTACTATACCAACTATATGAACATGCCTACTACCACCAACTACTACTATACCAACTATATGAACATGCCTACTACCACCAACTACTACTATACCAACTATATGAATATGCCTACTACCACCAACTACTACACCAACTATATGAACATGCCTACTACCACCAACTACTACTATACCAACTATATGAACATGCCTACTACCACCAAATACTACTATACCAACTATATGAATATGTCTACTACCACCAACTACTACTATACCAACTATATGAACATGTCTACTACCACCAACTACTACTATACCAACTATATGAACATGCCTACTACCACCAAATACTACTACCAACTATATGAATATGTCTACTACCACCAACTACTACTATACCAACTATATGAACATGCCTACTACCACTAACTACTACTATACCAACTATATGAACATGCCTACTACCACCAACTACTACTACCAACTATTTATACATTCTGTTATACTCATTGAATGTGTTGTAACTCTGTAATGATTCCTTCTGGTCACATGACATCTATTGCACCTGTCCATCCTGGAGAGATCCTCCTCTGTTGCTCTCCTGAAGATTTCTTCCCTTTTTTCCTGTGAAATTAAAAACTATATATATTTCTTGGGAGTTTTTTCTGACCCATGCAGGGTAGAAAATGTACATATTTTTTAGGGGGCAGTTTTTCCACCTCTGACTGAAATCTAGGGGTATTTAAAAAGAAATTGGGGGCACTTTTAAAATCTTGTGAAATAACATTTAACCGTTTAAAACATATTTAAGGCTTATAGTATATGAGCAATTGTCATAAAGATGGCAATAATAAGACTATTAGGTCCACAGATTCAAAGTGTTTTCTTAGATTTTTAACAAACAAAAAACATAAATCAGACAATCACATTCAATTTTATTCTTATTTTCTCGTGTTTATTTGTTATTACATTTTTAAACAACTATTAACAATTATACCTTTTTTTATAATGAAAAATTATATTCATTGATTTTTTGTGTGTACCTGCCTAGTACAGACACACAGGAAACACACAATAAAGAATAAACAAGAAAAACTGTTAAATTATCGAAATTATGGGGCATCTTCTGCCCCTCTCCTCGGGATGTCAGGGGCAACATGATATTTCTTCGGGGCAGTTTTGCCCTCGTGTATTTCTGACACTGATCTGATGTGAGGTCAAAGGTCAGGGGTGTCTATGTGTACAGATTGTAAAGCCCTCTGAGGATACTTTGTAATTTGTGATATTGGGCTACACAGAATAATCCGAATTAAATTTAATCGAGTGTTTTTCCTAATTCTTCCCCTCCTCCCTCGGCCGCACGGTGTTTGCATACGTCCTCTTCTTTCAGTTTTAGTTTCACGATTTAGTTTCCTCGCGCAAAAAAAAACAACGCCGCCGACGCCGTCGGAAACCCGAGCCGCTGTTTAGTTTTTTACCCCGTATTTTTTTCTTTCTTTGGCTGCGCCAGCTGCGACTACAACAGCGGCCGATCTCGCATGAACACCCGCTAAAGTTATCATTGCGGTGCGCTTTGCATCGCAGCTACAATCACAGCGCAGGCCTGTTGCGGCTCCGCGTCCCGACGCTGCTGAAAACACACGGCGCCGCCGCAGGGAAAACACGGAGGCTAACCTCGACGATGTTTATGGAAATGTGCACTTTGTAAAGTAAAGGCCTCCTAATACACCTCTTAGAGGTATCATCTTACTCAATCGGGTTAATCCGAGCCCACGTCGGCCTCGCCGCCGAAGACGATAACAAACGGCGCTCCGACGGGACGCTCCCAATCACCAAATGAAAAGCGACGCGAGGTGATTTGTTGCCATGGTGAGCTTGTTAGGTTAAGTGGAGGGAATCGACAGGATTGTCTCTTCCTGTGTCTGTTCCTGCAGCGTGAGTCTCTTGAGTGTCCCGTGGTACTTTGAACTACCCACAGATGAAGCCACGCTGGAGCATGTGAGGTGGAGTGGAGCTTTCCGGTCATTCCTCACGTTTATTGGGAGGAATTACTGTGTTTTCATTCGTGAATGGTCGTGTTTTTAGAGGGAGCCCTTCGCTCGGTGTTTCTACGGCAGCCCGGAGTGGACAATCCGAGAGCTTTTCCAATGTTTGCGTTCTCCCGGCGGCCACCGTTGTTCTCGGAGAAGCTGGTAAAAAGGGAGAGGGAAGCGAAGGGGTATCCTTCACCTCCAGATGCTACTAAATATTCGCATAATAAGAAATAATAAGTAAAAAGCTGAGAATGTAGTGTTCCTCCCATGAAGAAATATTAAAGAAATTCACGCAGAGGAACCGGAGATATCGTGATTCCGATTGCACCCCGGCCCGCCTACGCTACCCACAATGCAACTCGACGACCTACAGTTGCTTTGGCGATTCCTACAGATGGCCAAATGTGGTTTTTGTCGCCGTCCCAAACTCCAGTGGCGCGTCGCCCTCTTCTCGTTTCTCATTTCCCGTCTTCGCGTTTCATAAAGCGGGAAAAAAAACTGCATTTGGGAGAATTAGATTTGAAATTTTTTTTAAGTACAGATGCACCTTTCACATGAGTTTACGGCGCCCAGAGAGAATCCACGCCTTTTCACCTCCGCCCTTTACCTCTAAAACTCCACTTCAACAACAACAACAACAACAACAACAACGAGTCTCCGCACCCAGAACATTTTGTTTCTGGCTTCATTCTCCGACCTCTGGTTTTGAATATGCTTTTCAAAAGTGGCCACCTTAATTTGTTTGTTTGCAAAATTGCCCCGGCCTCATGTGTTCTCCTCCTGAAGCTGCAGACTGATGGGGATGACGCTGACGATGATGATGATGATGATGATGATGCTGGTGGGGAAGATGCAGGGGTGTGTTGTTGTGGAAAGCCTCTCAGCGTGGCCCTGTCGCCCTCCTGCCTCTTCCCCACCTCCCTCTGCTCCCATCCCTCTTCTATTGACCATGTTGCGCGTCATAAATCAACCGTGAGTCGGGCTACCTTGCGAGTAGCCTAATGAAAGCTCATTTATAAAGTGGCTAAATGGTCCTGACAAAAGTCCTAATGAGGAAATCAATAATTCAGTGATTGTTACTCTTCTTATACTAATACGTTCCTCTCGTAGCACTCCGGTTCCAGCGAAGAGAAGGCCTTTTTTTATTGTTTTTTACCGTGCTCAGTTCCGCGTGTCAGCATGTTGTGGGTTGTTTTTGTTTTTTCTCCCCGTCCTTGAAGCTTTTTGATGAATTGCGTGTCGTTGTCTGTTGTTTCTCGGAGAGATTAAAAGGCTTTTTGGTGATTCAACGCAGGGATGCAAATTTCCGTGACGCACGTCGTGATTTCAGTCGCTTTTGCTCTTTCTCCCTCTACTTATCGATAAGTCCATAAGACTATATTCTTTTTATTATATTACATTCAGTTTATTTAATTAGCCCAATATCACAAATTACGAATTTGCCTCAGAGGGCTTTACAATCTGTACACATAGACACACCTGACCTTTGACCTCACATCAGATCAGTGTCAGAAATACACGAGGGCAAAACGGCCCCTAAGAAATATCATGTTGCCCCTGACATCCCGAGGAGAGGGGCAGAAGATGCCCCCAAAATGTCCTCTAATAATTTTGATAATTTAACAGGTTTTTTTGTTTATTCTTTGTTGTGTGTTTCCTGTGTGTCTGTACTAGTCAGGTACACACACAAAAAAATCAATGAATATAATTTTTCATTATAAAAACAAAGAAATAAGTTATAATTGTTAATAGTTATTTTAAAAAATTTAATAACAAATAACCACGAGAAAATAAGAATAAAATTGAATGTGATTGTCTGATTTATGTTTTTTGTTTGTTTTTTAAAAAATCAAAGAAAACACTTTGAATCTGTAGACTACTGCCTAATAGTCTTAATATTGCCTAATAGTCTTAATATTGCCTAATAGTCTTATTATTGCCATCTTTATGACACTTACTCAAATACTATAAGCCTTAAATATGTATATTTATCATTTTTGAAGAAAGGTTATTTCTCAAGTTTTAAAAAGTGCCCCAATTTCTTTTTAAATGCCCCTGGATTTCAGTCAGTGGGGGAAAAACTGCCCCCTAAAAAATATGTACATTTTCTACCCTGCATGCATCAGGAAAAACTCCCAAGAAATAGAAAAAAAAACACTTCAGGGGAAAAATAGTGAAGAACCCTTCAGGAGAGCAACAGAGGAGGATCCCTCTCGAGGATGGAGATAATAATAGACCAGAATGAATCATTACGGAGTTACATAATAATATGAGTGTATGAAACTTGTGCAGTCGACCAATTATGAACCTTTTATTTTTAAATTGTTCCCTTTCATTTGTGAAGTTAAATAGATGCATTGTGCTCATTCATGACCGTTAGAGGAATAATAACCTCACGCTGGCTGAAAAGTGAAATCAGCTGCCCTCAAATATATTTTAGATGAATTCATTTCACATGATTTTGTATATATATTTTTGGGTCTTTTGCCAAAACGCAAAGACCTGTGTTACATAACCAATAAGAAAGAAATAAAAAACTATAATACGACGGGGAAATAATAATCAATACGCTGGTACGAAAGAAAAAAAGAAGACGTTTTATTTGTGTAGTCATGAGAATATAATGTTCCACAGCAGCATGCGAACAGATGGTGACTCACCCCCGCCAGGTCATTGATCATCAGCCTTAGCGGTGTGTGTGTGTGTGTGTGTGTGTGTGTGCTGTAGGAAGCCCGGGGAGCAGCACCCCAGTCCTCCGTTAATTGCAGGGGCAGTTAGATTACCCTCCCGCACCCCTCACTGGGCCCTAATGTTGGGCACGGGGACCCACTGGTGACCCCATGCGCTCCCTCTGAAGCCTCTTCCCCCGGCTTCAGACTCATCACGACGCTTCAACGTGGGATTAACGAGCCACATTATGCATTCTTTGGAGATTAATGGCGGTGTGATTCCGGTCAGCGGTGAACATTCGAGGTGTATTTCCTGTGTGTAGTTTGAGAGGATCCTCTCGTCGACACCTTTTTTACAGAGGGGTCTGATTTCCACGAGCTCAGCGTACAAAGAGACTGGAGACGCGACTGAACACGCTTCACTTTTTGACGTGGGGGGAAAACACCCCTCCACGTTTCCTGCTCTCTCCGTTCTTGATCCTGTTGTCTTGTTTTTCCCTTTCAGAACAAAGAATAAGCTGTGGTACTTAGAGTTCGGCACTTCGGAAACCTTCTCGGCCACGTGTAAGAAGCTCCACGACTTCCTGGAGGTGGAGGTAAATCAACAAAAAAACACACGTATTTTCCGGTATTTTTTATGATTTTTTAGCCCTTTTCTTATAAAAGGAAAACAGAAAATAAACCAGACGTCACCGTCTCGTACGTGCCTAGCAATCACACAATCACACACACCGTTGTTATCATTATCATACCCTGTTGAGAAATGTGATACAAAGCGTTTGCACATTAATTCCGAATAATTCTCAGCTAACGGCGCTCGTGGAAAGAAAAAAAAGAAAAACCCTCGTTCCTTAAATGGCACCAATTTGTACTAGTTTCAAATTCAGCCCGACAGTGTTGATGTGTTGAAGGCTATCTATCCGTGCGCCTCCCCACCCGCTTCCCACCCAACATCAGTTCGGCGTTCAGGTAATTAGCCCTACACGACCCCGCTGTGTGTGATATTGAGTGATAATGAAGACGGTGTCCTCGCAATTCATCTCCCCCCCCCCCCCTTTGCGGGAGCCGTCCACGGAGCGCCGAGGTCGTCATTAATTAGCGCTCGATAAGTACCCGCGGTACCGGAGGAGGTAGGGAGATCCATACGGGTGCGTAATCCCACTCTTTAGTTAGTTTGACTGGCCTTTTGAACGGTGGCGTACACAGACTCGGGCTAACCCCGTCTAGGAGAACGAATCGGGTTCAGACTTATTCAGAGCCGGAGCTCGAAGAGAGACGGAGGGTCAGGATCTGAGGAACAAGTATATGTAAGGAAAAAAAGAGAGATATAGGTTGAGTATTGGACAGAAACACATATTTAGGCTCAGGCTTGAAGATAAATACAGATTTAGGTTCGGTTCAATCAGAAATACAGATTTAGATTCAGACTCAAAGACTTCTGTTTTTGACATTTTACACATTCAGGCTCAGTTAGAAGCCATTTTTCTTTTAATATGAACTCAGGTCACTTTCTCACCTGGTGATAGGACTCCATTTGGTGGCTCCTGGACGCTGGGTGTAGGACATTACTCAGATAAACTGAGGTATCGCTCATCTGATGAGAATATTTCTGCAGGGTTCGTACTGTCATGGAAAACCTGGAATTTTAAAATGGTTATTTCCAGGCTTGGAAAAGTCCTTGAAAAAAATGTAATCCCAAAAATCCTGGAAATGTGTCGTATTCACGTGTTAAGTCACGCAGTTTGATTAAAAGAATAAACATTTACATCAATATTTATTCTTTTATCTCATTCATTTGTGTCATTGAAGGTATCCTCGTTTATACGCCGAGATTTCACAAAGTGTTTGGTCATGGAAATTTGGTTTAAAGTCCTGGAAAAGTCCTGGAAATCCATTGGTCAACTCTGAACCCTCCAACGTCAACCCCTAAGTCCCTTTTTCATTTTCTGTTTTGCCTCTTTTTCTTTCTCCTTTCTAAAAGTGCGACGGCGTTACGCTGGACCTCACCAGCATCTCCTTGGAAGGCATCGCCATTCTCAACATTCCCAGCATGCACGGCGGCTCCAACCTGTGGGGCGAGAGCAAGAAGAGGAGGGGCAACCGCAAAGGGGGCAAAAAGAGCCAAGACAAGAGGACGCCGGTGCTCGACCCCAAGGAGCTCACGTTCGCCGTGCAAGGTAGTGGAATGAGTGACTACGTCGATGTGGCTGTGGTCGTGTGGTGGTCATTAATCCAGCTGTCAGAAGAAGGCCCATCAGAGCACACACTCGGGGTACCCGGATTACGAAAGCTAAACTCGTCACTCGTCACTTTTGTATTAATGGTTCGTATCGGCTCCAGTGGACAGGCTCAGTTAATAGGAGCGGACTGTGGGGGGGGGGGGTTAGGCATTCCCCTGAATCCATTTACGTCAAAAGGAAGCCCGTCAATGGGAATGTATGAATGAACGAAGCAGAATGAGTCAGCTGCTCTGGGATAACTGTTGAAACGGTGGCTTAAAGGGGAAGAAATACCCAGAATTGTTGTTGAAGAAGGATTTAAAAGCAGTACGCAAAGGTTTTAATATCACCGTGCAAAAAAAATACTTAATACCCCAGATCACTCGTCCTGGTACGTTTTGGTTCCCTTGACTTTTCCTGTAGCCTTGGAGGTCGATGCCGGACCGTAACCATTTGAGGTCGGTGCCTAAACTTAAATATTTGAGGTCGATGCCTAAACTTAACTATTTGAGGTCGGTGCCTAAACTTAACTATTTGAGGTCGGTGCCTAAACTTAAATATTTGAGGTCGATGCCTAACCGTAAGCATTTGAGGTCGGTGCCTAACCTTAACTATTTGAGGTCGGTGCCTAAACTTAACTATTTGAGGTCGGTGCCTAAACTTAACTATTTGAGGTCGGTGCCTAACCTTAACTTTTTGAGGGCGGTGCCCAAACGTAACCTTTCAAATTCAATGCCTATCTGCGTTTCTCCAACTTTTAGAGAAATGCAACCAGACGTCTCCATTTTTGTTTAAGATTGAAAGTTCCTTAAAAGTTGACATTTTGGAAAAATCATTCGATTAACGCCACCCGACAGGACTCCTTCTAAATGAGGAGAAACGAGAATGAAAACATACACGCACAAATGTACTTTTCTCCTCCAGAAATGAGCAATTGCCATGACTACTGGAGATGTTGTGTGTGTTTTATTTCCCAACATGTCTAACTCCTGCACACGCAGGTGACGGTATGCTTGTAGGTTCTGTGTATGGAAGTACTGTACATCACAGCAGTGAGGGAGTTTAAGAAATCTTCTTCCAGGTGCTGCTGCATGCTGGGATGCTTGTAACCTCCCCAATGGCCCGGACCGGGAGCGTTGCATCGTGGATCAATTCAAAGCCCCAACTTTGCGACAATGAACACTCCATGAATCCCTGAATAAAAATCCATCAGCGGGGAATTAAAAAAATAAAATAAAGAAGCAGGCCACTGTCCGAACCTGGAAAGGCACTGAGTGTGTATGCGCGTGCCACTACGTCTCTGCCTGTTTATTGATGTGTGTGTGTGTGTGTGTGTGTGTGTGGATGCCCTTGTGCAAGGTGCCCTCAAGGTGAGCCGCCTAACTTGTCGGATCAAGAGACTGACGTATTTAGAGGTAAACACAGGAGTGCATTAGCCCAGAGGGGGCACGGCAGAGCACGGATCAAACTGCTGGTAGGGATTATTGTGTGTGTGTGTTTGTTTCTGTGTGTGTGTGTGTGTGTGTGTGTGTGTGTGGATGGGTGGCTGCAGAATAAAAAATAAAAAAATAAACCTGACCTTTCGGGAGCTGTTAAATCGTCCCGCTGGTGACGCCAGGAGACAAGCCCCTCAGGTGGAAGGGAATGGCTGCGGAGTGAATTATTTAGAACGGGACTGAGGCTGGGAAGGAGTGTGTGTGTGGGGGGGGGGGGTCTGACGCTTGGGACTGATGCCCCACGACAAGCCTCCATGAAGCTTTCATTGGAGGATTGGCCTCCTCCACACCACCCTCCTCCTCCTCCTCCTCCGTCCTCATCGGGTCGTCGTCGTCTGGCAGCGGCGCCATCTTCTTGGTGCTCCCATCTGGGCTCTGATTCACTCCTCCTCTCCGACTCTGCGTCGTCGTCTCCCGGCACCTGTTCGGTTTATCGCAGTCAAACATTTCCTTCAACACTTCCCGTAATGCCGATTGCCGGTTGGGTAAGAGGGTGTTTCGGTTTATATTTGGCCCTCGGGCTGCCGCCTGTTAATATTTCAACATCCTTCTTGCGTAAACAGTGAGGCGACTCCGCTCCTCTCCCGCGTCGTGGAAGTGAACACGACGGCTTTCTTCTAAATTTGGCAAAGCCCCCCCCCCCCCCCCTTGTTTTTATTATTGTTCAAGGTGTTTCATTCGCACCGCTAATAAAAGAAATAATGGTTGTTGATTCAAAATGGAAAGTCACAAATGAGCCATGTGTCTGCAAATTATTTAGTTTAAATGATATATTTATTGTATCTTAAAGGAACAATTACACACGGAGGTGTCCAAATAACAATTTGTTGTTATACGGGGGGTCATATTTACCGTCCTTCCATTCCTTGAGATAAGCTCCACATGTGGCGGGTGACTGTAAACGATGCCTTTGCATTAGTAATTTTTTTAAATAGACAAAAAATATGATTTGCAATTGCTGGAATAACACAATCCTACAATAAAGGCCACACAGAGCGGTTTGACTTTACAATAACGACGTTTTTAAAGAGAGCGGCTTGAAGTTCATCCGAAGAACTCCTCAAACAAACTCCATTTGAGTCCCGCGCCAACATTTACACCCCCAAATATATTTGTAATCTAATTAAAGAAATGTGGTTTCACCCAAAACGTGCAGGTCAAACGTGTGTTTGTGTGTTTTTCTGAAACATCCGGTCGAAGCGGCGTCTGGCCTCAGCGAGGCTGCGTGGTCTTTCCAAAGGTCTCTCGGGAACACTGGATCTGTTGTAGCCCGGGGCAACAAGAACTCCCTATCGCTATGGCGACGCCGTCCATGACACGTCGGCGTGAGAAGTCACAATAGAGGAGGTGGAGGGGGGAGGTGAGGGAGGTTGAAGCGGCTTTAAAGCCCGCCGTCGGCAGGTCAACCTGCCGGACACACACACACACACACACACAAGCCTGGAAAGCGCCGCGGCGCCGAGATCGGGGCGGACGCGTGTCCGTCACCGCGGCGACAGCGGAGCGACAACACCTGGCGACCGCGGTGGCGTCGCCCCCGGGACGCTCCTTCAGGAAACCGACGCCGCGGCTTTGATGACAGCGGAAGACGACTTCGCTCGCACGGCGGAGGCAAAATAAATATAAATAAAACTAGAACGGGCACTCGGTAGAGCGCATACCTTCGCATTTCACAAGATTGGGCATTGAATTATGAACATTTTGGCATTAGTTGCATGCCAATTGGATAAAAATTGACCGTGCTATGGTAAAAAGAAGATTTTGACCTTTCCATGACCTTGACCTTTGACCCGATTGATCCCAAAATCTAATCAAATGGTCCACGGATAATAACCAATCATCCCACCAAATTTCATGCGATTCGGTTTAAAACTTTTCTTGTTATGCGAATAACACACATACAAATAAATAAATACACGGCGATCAAAACATAACCTTCCGCATTTTCAATGCGAAGGTAAAAAGGGGTTCTTAAGTTTCAATTAGTGTGTGTGTGTGGGCGCCCGGCGGCGGCTTCCTAATGCGAGGAGGGACGAGTTGGTGGAGAGTCGGAGGCAGATGGGCCCCGCGTGACGCCGGGCCTCCAGCGGGGGCCGAAATCAATGCTCACACAAGAGAAATTAATAATTATAATACCTCAAGTGTGCTTTGCATTACCGGTGCCATCTAGTTACATTTCTGTTGTTGTTTTGTAGCCTGTTGTTCTTTTTGCCTTTTCTCTTCTTTCTTTAAAAAAAATAATTTTTTGAAGTGAGGAGCATGAGATCCTGTTCTTCATCCCTCCTGCCTCTCCTCTTCCTCACTGTAGGCGTGACTAAACATACTTTTTTGTATTTATTTAACCATCAATTGAACCGTTTTAGCAAATGTTCTGCAAAAAGCCACAGATGTGATTTTACTTTGAAGGAACTGTGTTCTTGCTTTTCAACATTCTTGAAACAAACGTACAAGAATGTTCTGATTCTTCCAGGTTTTAGATATTAACCCTTTCAGCCTGCAAGGGAAGGGTTGTAACTCTTGAGTGGCATGACGGAAGCTGAGGAACATTTCATGGGGGAAACATTGAGCTTTTATAATTATATAGGTTTTTTTGGCATCTCTGGATGTTGTTTTTTCAATTTTATTTATTGGACAAAACTTTGTATTTGCCCTAAATATTAATATTAATATAATATGATAAGTTCGTCAGTACCTGCAAGGAGCACGATCAAGTATTTGGTATCTCTGAATTTTATATCGAGGATTATTATGAAAAGAATTGAAAGAAAAACTCTGACTATGACTGGATAATAAAAAATATCAAAGTTGCACATTTTGAGATTTTGACCAATCGGAAAACAAAAGTTGCGTCATTCCTCCTTTTCATCCAACAGCAGCCGTTGCGTAACCACAGCCAGTTCTGCCTCCCGCTGACTCTACCTGTGTTTACCTGTGTGTCTCAGACCTGTCCGACCAGCTGCTGGAGGTGGTGGGGCTGGAAGGAGCCATGGAGATGGGTCAGATCTACACCGGCCTGAAGAGCGCCGGGCGCCGCCTGGCACAGTGCTCCTCCGTGACCATCAGGTCAGCTTTTAGCCCCGCCCCCAACCCGCTCCTCTGTCAGGATCTGTTGTCTTTTCTTGTCAATGGAATGTGTAACTCAACAATCTTTCGGCCTGGAGATGGAAAAAGTGCAGTTTAATTTAAAAAAAACTAGACAGCAGTCGCTACCTGTCAGTTGAACATTCAGTTAAAACCTTCTCAGGCTTTGTGTTTTTAGTATTTTTGTTGTTTTTTTCACCGGCAGGACCAGTAAATCCCTCCCGATGCAGATTGACGGGGAGCCCTGGATGCAGACGCCCTGCACGGTGAGTCATTAAAGGTTGTTTTTTAACGTCGTCCATGTTGTGCGTCATCACAAGCGAGTACGCACTTCACCACACAACTGCAGGAATTCCTCCATGAGAGTCGTTATCGTCCGGTAGTCGTTGACGCTCACCTGGCGGTGTCGTTATTCAAAGCGCCCACACACACCTGAACGGGTGAGTTCGACTATTTTGACTGACTAGAGCTCCTGATGTTGATTTATTTTGCCTCATCGAGTCTGATCCACCAACCACGGCAATTCCATTGGAAAATTACTAAAACATAGCGGCAGTGTTTTTTTTATGTGTCCCGAGACTTCAAAGGGCTGAAGTTCGGTGACCTCGACCTTCGCTGGTCTGTGCTTTTATTTTGAAGGTTTCAAATGAAATGGATTTGTGTTCTAATATTAGAGAAATGTTCTGACATAGAATATTTCTACTCTCGAACAAACAATAATCAAATGCAAAGAGAGTTATTGAACAATATGTTGGGGAGTAGTTTATACACTGCTTCAGTTACACCGGCCCTTTAAGAGGGCAGCCATGAGGCTGATGTGGTCAACGGTGAAGATGAGTTTGACACCCCTGGTTTAAAGGCTCGATGTTAACTCTCATAACTTTACTTTACGGATTTATAACAGACAATGCGCTAAAATTAACATTATTACAATGTTAAAACCGGTTGATATGATAAATATATATATATAAATTAGTGCTGTGAAAAATAACAACTCTTCTCGGAGCTCTTGCCTGTCCTGAGAGCCCTGTAAGTGTATATATGTGATTAATCATGATTAATCCACAGAAACCTGTGATTAACCTGATTAAAAATGTTAATCGTTTCACAGCCCTAATATAAATGAAAAACAAAGAAAAAGGACAGGATCAGATGCATAGCATTGCTGCAGAAAAGTCTTAAAATATGAATCTAGTGCCGTATCTGTTCATTGCTGTGTGCAGTAAGTTATGACTAATAACTATAACTATATATATATATTTATAATACACAAGTCTTCTCCTCATTTGCTCCCCGTCTGCGTCTAAAACATGAGCTGCGACGACCAAAATGAAATTCCTCCGTTTTAAATGACATCACCACTGCCGATGAAGTGCCGCTGAGATTTACATATGGATCACTCCGGCTAAACAACAGAAGAAGAAGAAGAAGAAAAACAGTGTGTGCGACAAAAGGAGTAGCCCGTGAGTGCTCTCGTGTCTGCTGGCACGACTCCAGACGGCAAAGTTATCTATTATTGTGTCGCGAGTTATTCAGACTGTTATGTCGGAGCTGAATTTGAATCAGTCGACGTGTTAAATCCACATAAAAACACCGCAGTTCAAATGGGATGTTAACCCACTAATTATTAACCACAACATCTATGCAAATGCTTCTCGGTTCCTCCGTGTGCATAACATATTTAACACCTTCCAACCATTTGCATTTCCAAGTGACATATGACATGTATCTCATGTCTTTGATAACTGGGTCTCAAATAACTGTACACTGAATTTCTGGTCAATATAAATACATAGAAATGGATGAATATTTATTTATTTCAAATATAAAACCCTCTTAGTTCCCTTAGTTTGGCTGATTGATAACAAGAGGGAGAAGAATAACTAGATAATTTGCTCTAATTGTTTTTAATTTCTAAGAGCCGCATTCTGTTTTTGAGGCTCTGGATAAATAAACGCTCGATGGTACATATTTAAAACTCTGTTATCCTCCAAATGCATGTCAGGTATTCCTTTAGATCCTCGTCATGTGACCGCTGTATTCCCTATAAAAGGTTATCATGTTTTCTGTATTTTAATCATAGCTCAATCATGTTTAATGATGGCACTACTGAGTAATTCAGAGTGCAAGTACAACAAATGGCAGCTGTCCTTTGAAGCGAGCGTGGTCCCTTTAATGCAGATTACTGCGATTACAGTCTCAGTGCAGCGGTATAATGCGCTTGATATGAAAACCCCTTTATTTAATGGTGGATATTTGTTGATCTACAATTTCAACCGTCAACAGAAATGACATTGTTGTTGAGAAACGGGATATTGTTCGATGTTATACCCACAAATCCAGCTTGGTGTTTCCACAAATCCGGATACGTGAACCCCAGGGATCCTCAAAGTGTGTCACACGGGCCCCATTAGACAAGAACCCACATGGACCCATCGTAGTGGATCCATGCCTGATTTACAATATATGGGTAAAATGTAAATAACTTTAATTCATTCACCTATTTTTTTTTTCCTCTCCAAATTAGGCCGCTTCCGCACTGCGTCGTTATCTTACAGGAGTTTTATAGAAGAATTGTAAAACACTTTGCTTAGCATCACTAGCTTAGCTTCCTTTACTCCGCCCCAAAAAACTGTTTTTAAGCTTCTAGCGAGCAGACAGACAGACAGAGGGTGCTTTAATGCACTCTTTAGATGAACTGATATTTATAAAGTCAACTCTCCGTTGGGACCTTTTCTACCCTTCTGGTGGGTGAGAGTAGCGACAAAAACAAATTTATGATGGTTTATTTGTTCAGAGATAGTGCACATTAATTAAAACATCTCTGTAAATGTGCCAGAGTCGTCCCGAGAGGCAGATGTCATAAAACAAAACCTAAAAACATAAGATTACACAGACAATGTTATCCTGAACATCTGTTGTACAGATAGACTTTGATCAAGTCATGACAAATGCCCACATTTTTTATTTTAGGCCATTTTAATATGCCGTTTACCCATATAATCCCAATCCCCCAAATATGTTTTTTTAGAAAGCTACCACCGCTAAACTGAAAGAAGGAACGCATTTGGTGTTTGAGCGGTCGGGTGCAGCTTTAAGGAGCTCCGAAAGACGCATACCCTGTAATTTAAAGGTGCTGGATGGATCCATAGTGTTGTAGAAAAATAGAGCCTTCAGCTAAAGGGCAGCACTCAGGAGTCAAAAGACCCTTGACAACATGGATTTGCTCTGCAGATTTAACGACACGCCAACCACCGTTTTGATATTGTTCTGTATAAGTGGACAAAGGGACAAGGGGAGGTTTGACCCAACCGCTAAGAATACTTCTCCAGGATTTCCATTTTTCTGCACCAAATTAAATGAGGGCAAGGATAATCGGGAGTTTATGCCCCATAATTGTGGCTGAAAATGAAGTAATATACTATAAAAGCAGACGAAATATGAATGGTTCGTTATTGTTAGATTGATATGTATTGTTTTCTAATATCAGTTAATATTGATTGTGTGAAAAGGCCCATGAAAACCGACAACTTTGTTTTATCCGCCCAACAACCTAAATATATTCAACTTACTATGACACGAAACAGGGAAAACACTGCAAATTTTCAAACCTTTAAAGAATTACTTAAATTATGAATAGATTCTCAAAATCGATCAGTGTGAATATTATCAAAGGAAGAGGGAGGGGAGGATCTGAAACTCACTTCCTTTTCCGATCATACCTTTTACGTCCTGCAACTTAACCTCGGCCTCTTCGCTTCCAGATCGAGATCGTCCACAAGAACCAGGCCCCCATGCTGATCGGACCGCCGCAATGCCGCAGCTTCTTCTCCGTCATCAGACGAACGCGCACCGAGAGCAAAGACTGACGGGTTCAAGACCTTTTTCCTTCTTCTCGAGGTCCTCACAAAGCACCTACAAGTTGATCCCCAGAGCAACGTTGGTGAACGGGGGGGTTTTCGAGGCCCGTTGACATCCCAGAGCAACGTAGCAAAATCCGTAGGTTCCGTGTGTTATCGCCGGCGGCGTGAAGACGTCGACCGAGAAGCCCGAAATTTGTCTCGGACTGAGGGCGTGTTTGAGAGCGGCGCTTCGGCCTACAGTGCGTAGAGTAGTTTAGCTCCAAAAAGCTATTTTGAAAGCTATTTCGGGAGGTCGTTTTTCCCGAAATATTTTTTCTTTGCTGTTGTGATGTGTGAAAAACCTCAGATGAATGTGTTTTGGTAATATGATGTATTTTATTTATTCATTCATATTTTGCTGCTATTGATGGTTTTTTTGTAGTTTCATTTTGTAGTATTTGCATGAGGGACGGACGGACAGTGGGGGGAGGGGTCGGATCCGACATATCTTGAGTGTTTCGTACGTTTGCTCAGCGTTTTCTTCGCCAACGGCTTCAAGTGGTGAAAAAGACGAGAGAGTCGCTTCCGCTTTCTTCTTAATGGTTCCTGCGAGTCATCCTCGTCATGTTTTTGATCTGCCGTGTGTGTTGTTTTTTTTTTGTCGCTCCGGCGGCAGAAAAAAAGATTAGGAATGATTATTGATCCTCATGAAAAATGCATGACGCACTTTGTTTTTAACGTCGCACGAGAGATTTTGCAGGACAGTTTTACAGGACTGTGTGCACACTTTCTGTCGCATGAGTGACCGAGATCTGTTTTGACACTTGTGGAAATTGATTATTTATTATTTAATTATTTTTAATCTACGTTTTCAGTGCCGCTCGGTTTATAAACCATATCATACTTTGTAACATGTCTGCATTTTTATGGGATCCTGTATTTCTTTTTTTTCTTTCTGAGCAGGGTACTCGGGTACTTTTAAAATAAAATGGAAAAAGCAGCAGAAAAAAAGTAGAGACAGTGACTGGAGAGGTGGATATTCACAAGAGTGGTCATTGATCTGCTCTGATGTCTACGGCTGAGTGTTTACAGTCCGCTGCGCATAAAAGCGTGCGTTGGAACAATTAAGGTCTGAAAAACAAAATGACTATTGACATATATATGTAGGAGCTTGATTCATTGAAGAAATACAGAAAATCAATGCCGTCCAATATTTAGAGGATTTTTTCGGAAGGCATTTTACAGCCACTGACTTTCATTTAAAGTGCTTATTTCATGAAAGTCTCCTTTATACAGGCACATAGCATTATTATGGATGGTAATGGTTGTTATTCAGTACATTTCTGCATTTAAATAGTATTTATTTTCATTCAGTCCCATTTTGGGTGATTTCTTAGTGATAAACTTGGTAAAGTGTTGTTTTTTAAACTGAATTGCACTCCTTAGTCTCGAATGTCTGTCTTTTAAAAGTGCCATGTGCCAGTGGAGACGGATCTGATGAGTCTCCAATCTCTTTTTTTTGCTGCATTTGTACAGTGAAGTTGTATTTTTGTACACAGTATTTATTTATTTGACTGCTTACTGCTTTCATTCTAGAACTCACACAGCATTGTTCTGCCTAAAAACTTAATTCTGCCTGCCAATGTTGACTGGGAAAAGTGAATAATGATGAATAATAATTAAAAAAAAGATGTTGTTGGACAGTGTTGTGGTGTGTTTTGTGTATTGGACCTTTTCCCCAAAGATTGTGTTACATTGTGCTGAAGAAGGTAAACTAACGGGAAAAAGTCAGAACCCCGCCCTTCAGGATTCAGTTCAAAACCACTGTGCATGAACGTGCACGTGAGAGAGAGAGAGAGCGAGAGAGTGTGTGTGTCTGTGTGTGTGTGGGGGGGGGGGGTCCAAGCCAGATGCAGTTTTTTTGTCAGAGCATTCAACGTTTTGATTGAGAATTTCTGCAAATATAACACACACTGAAATGCTATTAATATAAATCCCCCCCCCCCCCCCCCCCGCTAGCCTATCTTTAAAGTTAGCTTACTTTGCATGATATTGCGACACGTTCTTGGCAGCTCTAACGTACTCAAGTGCTGCGTTCTGCGTTAGCTGAGAAAGAGACAAAGCTACGGTAAACCCCCGACTGTAGCTAACGAATTACCTGTCTTTACAGTAGCTCACGACAGCTAACTCGATATAGCGCAGCTAACAAATTGGCTTTGTGACCGTAGCTCATGATTAAGCTTTTCAACTGCAGTGGATGACAGCTAATTGACCCTTCACTAAGCCTGTCCCCCCCTCCCCCCCTCCCACTGCGTCCACCCAGCTGTCAGGGCTATGTTACCATGGAGCCCACACTGTCACTAACTGCACTCCATGAAGAAATGTTATCTAATTTTCATTAATCAGTTGTGGTGATGCTAAATGACTAACATCAGTGCATTCCCAGAGATTTCAATTTCAAAACAGAGTCACAGAATAACAAATTAAGTGTTCTAATAATAGTATTATTCAGAACTAAGTGTTGTCAATGTCGAATATATTAGTTCTCATTTTTACAAATATTCCCCAAATCAAATGACCAAATATGCAAGCCCTCTTGAGATCAAACGTATGTGGGGATTGCTGTGAATGCAGAAACAATAAATATAAATGTTTTGGTTGTGCCGGATAAGCATCGCTTCACCTGACTTCATCCGAAATAAATCAAACAAGATCAAACTGGTAGAATTTATACCCGCACACATAAGTCTATGCAGACGACATGTTATACTGGTTTAGGTTATTACGATTTCTACCAAATAAGTACCCCAAAAAATGAATAAATATTGATTTCTTTATTAAAAAAATTAAAAAAAGGCCTTCTCGGACTGGAGTACCGGCAGTGTCTGAAGACCAAAATAAATCTCTCCGTGCCGCCGCTGAGTGGCACTTTGTTTACCGCGTGTCACGGTGTCAGAGCGGGGTGGACGCCTGCACTTGAACCGCGTTCCTTTCGTCCTCGGAGGGGTTGAGCCGGAGTGACACGGTGCATCAGTTCACATCCACTTCACCAGCCTGGCACTGGAACCCCGCGTGGATCCAAGATGGCAGCAGCGTGACCGCCGCTGACTTCCGACACGTCCGTCTTTCAAGTGGTTTAACGCCGTGGTAACGTTCCCTTTCGGGCGAGGTTTATCCTAGATGCACTAGATCTTTGTTGTGCTGTAGAAACATATTTTTATAAATCGCAACTTCAGCTACAAATCCAGCTTTTCTCTGGTTGTGATGGGCAACGTTAATTTCCTCCATTAGACGTGCCATCAATGAATATTGTTTTATCTTTTGTTACAGGTTAAGCTGGTCGGACGCCATTAACAAGGCAAGGTACGTCACAATAAAATGCATCATCTATTACGGACACAATTTTGTCTTAAAAGAGAAGAAAAAGGTAAACGATGTATTGCAGGTGTGTTGTTAGACAGCTGCCATAGCCATTTTGATTGAGGAAACAATAGCATAACGTCACCTGTTAGCCCAGCTGATACGTTAGCTCACATTTATATCAAGTTGTTTTTAATTTCAACCAATGATTTTTAAGCATTTCATGCCAGCTTAGGGGTTGTTTTATATCGGCTTTGAGATGTATTTAATATCCGTTATTCAAATCAGGTTATTTGTATAGCCCATTTTCACAAATGACTAATTTGTCTCAGAGGGCTTTACAATCTGTACATATAGACATTCCTGACCTTTGACCTCACATCGGATCAGGAACAACTCCCAAACAACCCTTCACGGGGGAAAATGGGAAGAAACCTTCAGGAGAGCCACAGAGGAGGATCCCTCTCCAGGATGGACAGGTGTAATAGATGTCACGTGACCAGAAGGAATCATTATACACAAATTAAAACACAGATATGTTCTGGTTCCCGTCAACTAGCAAGCTAGCGAAGTTACTGACTGCTCACGTGTTAATACACAATAATTAAAATGCTAAACTGTAACGTAAGTGAATATAGCTGCATCATAGCAAACCAGGAAGCTACAGGTAACACAGCATTATGGGGGTTCAGCACTGCACGAGCTTTAAGCTTCAGACCCGGACATTTCGTATGGTCCCCGCTATTCACCAGCCGAGTGTGTGTGTGTGTGTGTGTGTGTGTGTGTGTGTGTGTGTGTGTGTGTGTGTGTGTGTGTGTGTGTGTGTGTGTGTGTGTGTGTGTGTGTGTGTGTGTGTGTGTGTGTGTGTGTGTGTGTGTGTGTGTGTGTGTGTGTGTCGGGAAGCTGTGACCTGAGCCTCTACTTCCAGGTCAGTGTCTTCTGCGGCGCAACAATGTGTCCCTTACAGGAGAGCGAGGAGCTGGAGCTTAAAGCCAGTCCCTCCGGACTGGAGACTCTTCAAAAACACAGTTACCATGGACACAAACTTGACCGGGAGAGGAGTGTGTGTGTGTGTGTGTGTGAGAGAGAGAGAGAGAGAGAGAGAGAGAGAGGGGAGGGGTGTGCAGGTGCATGGTTTGCATGTGTGTAACTTTAAAAAAAACATGGCTCGAGACCGGTGCGTATTTTTCTTCTATTAAAATAACCACAAAGTCTTTATTTATGAATTAGTATGATTATAAAAAGCGCGAAGCTCTACACACAATGTTACCCTTGACTTCTTCTTGCTCTTCTTCTTCCTCTTTTTTTCCCCACCGCCCGCAGCCGTGCGTGATTGACTGCCAGCAGCAATCTGATCCAGTGAAAGACATTGACGACCAATAGGAAGCGGCGCGCGCCCTGTTTCCATGGGAGGCCCCGCGAGGCGATGCCGAGCCGCCAGAAAGCGACACAGCGAGCGGCGGGAGAGGAAGAGCAGCGCGTGCAGCCGCAGCAGCAGCAGCCGCAGCCGCAGCAGCAGCAGCAGCCGGGGACCTGTGAGGATCCTGCCGCCGCTCCGTGGATGAAAAGCGAGGTATCTGAGGTAAGTCCCCCCCCCCCCTCCTCTACTCCCTCCACCCCCCCCCCCCCACACACACACACACACACACACACACACACACAGCGACACCGACTCACTTCCTCGTCTTCATAAGTTTATTCTATCGTGTAAATGTTTTTTTTAAAAACATTTCGGCGCGCTTCGCCGCTCCGCCGCGCAGTTCGCGCCCCCCTCGTTTACGCACGAGACGCGCGCCGCTTTGTCAACTTCACTTCGCCGCGTCGCTGGAAGGAGTTCAGTCGGCTGAGTTCCGGCTTAAAAAACACCGGCCAAAGAAGAAGAAGAAGAAAAAAACTAAACTGTGCCTTTCTTTTTTTTAACATTTTTTTTATTTTGTATGAATGAGACGTTCATTCATGTCCTCTCTTGTCTTTCTGCTTTCCATCCACCTCGCGGTGCCCGTCCAGGAGACTCTGGGGACTCAGAGAGGCAGAATGGATAGATTTCACGACCAGCAAGTGCCTTACTGTAACTCCAAAGTGAGTTAAAAAAAACAACAACAAACAAAAACTTGGGGCGTAAATCCAATAACAAATGCAAACTTCCCACGTCATCTTTAATATCTTTTCCTGCTCTGTTCTTCTCTCTCTCTCTCACACTCTTCTCTTCTGGTTGTGATCTGTTCCTCTCTAGTCTTTCCTTCCTGCCGCTGCCAAGACTCATTTCTCCCTCAGGGGCCATTTAGGTTTCATCTAATAATCAAAGATCAACAGCTAAACAAGGTGCCCACTGCTATAAACACAGTGTTATTCGGTCATGCACCATGTTAATTATGTCTGACGAGTGAGGCGCAAGCTCTCTTTTGCATGGCGATGGAAGTGTGTGTGTGTGTGTGTGTGTGTGTGTGTGTGTGCGAGGCATCAAATGAGTGGCTCATTGAGGCTCTTTCAGTCGCACGTGCGCTGCAGCCAACAGCAGAATCAGCGCTCCAGTGAGGAAAAGAAGAATAAATTGATTTGCGTGTGTTTTTTTCTTTCTTTCTTCTTTCTTTTTTTTCTATTTCGCAGAAGCCAGAAGGAAACGCCACGAGCTGCGAGAGGCCGGCAAATGACAGGAGGAGAAAATGCATTAAGTCCGACCTGGCTCTGGACAGCGAAGGTAAAGGCGTGGAGGGCAGAGGGAGAAGTTAATTTCACGGGCTCCTAAACATTTAGCCAAAAATTCAATTGGTTTGCGGCGTGCACCTTTTTGCGCCGCTAACTACAGAATCTTAATTACAAGACGGCGGCGGCGGCGGCGGCCTGTGATGATTCAGCGGTCAGAAACACAAATTGACTTGTCATGAGCTGCACACGTGTGCCCGCTGAGCTCAGAGAGGGCCGATCCGCCCGCCGACGCTCCTCCGGGGGCCCAGACTGTGTCTCCAACGCCTTGTTCTCTGCTTCTTCCCCTCCAGAGCTCTTCCAGGACCTCAGTCAGCTGCAGGAGACTTGGCTGGAAGAAGGTGAGTGTTTTTTAAAATCCCCCCTAAAAAAAAAAAAAAAGGATATATTGTGAGGGGTGGGGGGGGGATAGGGGGGGTTAAGAGAGAGAGAGAGAGAGAGGGGGGCTGCCTGGAGTTACAAGCCTAGCGTCGCAGTCCAATTAAAAGCCCGTGTGGAAGAGGCACCTCGTGTGTCATGCATACATTAGAGGCTGTGAGCGAGGGGGTCTTGAGGGAGACGGAGGAGGCTCTACCCAGAGAGTGTCATCACAAATTACCAGGAGAAGGCTCTCCGACGCTCACTGCCTCTTCTGCTTTTGGCAGGAGCTAACGCTGCTGCACGCCAGCCGCCACCTCCTCCACCTCCTCCACCTCCACCAGAGCTCTCTCTCTCTCTCTCTCTCTCCGCGTGTGCTTCCTCTCAAGCACACCTCTCTATCTGCTCCAGCTGCACCATCCCCTTGTCTCTTTCTTCAGTTGCATATTTCCTGGCAGGAGAAAAAAAAAAAAGAATGGATCTATAATTTTTCTTTGAAATTGCCGAAATTTTTTAAATACTTGGTTTAAAAAAAAAAAAAAATCTATATATACTTTTTCCATTTCTTTGCTTTTTTTTAATTTCATTTTTTTTCTCTAATGGCAAGACTTGGTCTAACTGAGACGTGATGCTTCAGGATTTAAGCGCGAGTGTCCTCTTTCCGCCGTTTCTGCAGCACAGGAGTTTTGGTCAGTGGTGAATATTGTTTATCTTATTTATTCGACTTTTGACGTGTTTTCTTTGATGTGCATGCTCCACGTAGGTTTCTGGGCTGGACTTTTCGTACTCGAGTGTCACCGGGATGCACCTCGCTTTGAATATGGCATGTAACCTGAGAGTGTGTGTGTCAGGAGAGAGAGAGAGTCGAGGTGTATTAGAGAGAAACTGTGGAGGAGTTTATCTTTACGGGTTAGAAGTTGTTTTTTTATTTGCGAGAGTAAAAGTTGAAGTTGCTTGGAAAGGGTGATTTTTAAGTAATTTTTTTTCATGTATAAAAATCATACATATATTTTTTTAAGCTAAAGCAGTGTAGTAAAAAACTAAATGTTCTTCTCAATATTAACAAATGCTTCCTCGCTTTATTGCACGTGCTCGTTTAAACGTGCAACGTTATAAGAGCAGAAAAACCTCATCGTTGAACCTTTTTGTTAAAAGTGAATTCCTAAAAAAAAGTTATTTTCACAATCGCTTTGAATTTATAAAATTACAGTTTGAGTTATAGTAAGTCTTTCAAATCAAATGTGAATAATCATAAATGTTAAAGGACAATTTAACTTTTGCCTTTAAAAAAAGGCTCAAATACGGCCATTTAAAAAATATTATTTCTTTTTATTTGTGTCAATCAAAGTCAATTACAATTGTTCATTTTAGTAATTAGTATTTCTTTTGTATTGTAGCATCGCAGCGGTGCAATCCAGCCTCCGAATGTCCATTAGCACATCAGTCAGAGCTCGTGAAGCCATAATTGTAGTTGTAAAGTAGACCTCTCAACCGCACAGTATAATTAAATCAACTTCAACACTTTTCTTTTTTTCTTTCTTCCTAAAATAAGGATTTAAAGTCGTAATACCCCCCCCCCCCCCCCCCCTCCCGTTGGAGAAGTGTGGAGAGAGATTTCAGCTCTCACGCAGGTGAATAAGACCCTCCATCATTTATGGGCTCCATCTATTCTTTAACACGTTTGAAAAATGTTCGCCGTGCAATCCAAAAGCTTTTAAAAAATGAAAAAGTGTGCGCCCCGGAAACAGATATCGGAGGTTCTGAGGAGCGGTTAGGTTTACGAGGCGGCGCCCCCCCCCCCCCCCCCCAAAAATAATAAGACGATTTTAATATTTCAGTATCCAAAGTGAAAAAAGGAGGCGGCGACGGCTGATAAGAGGAATTAGTGTTAAAGATTACAGTCCTGGGCTGATCTGATGAATGACTTCCTGTCCATTAAGATGAGAAGGAATACCTTCCCCGTCTCCGCCAGATTTATTAGTTCAGGTAATTGGAACGAGAGGAGGAATTATGAGCGGCGGTGCTGTGGAGGCCGTGTGTTCGACCCCCGACACACACACACACACACACACACATACACTTCCGCCCTACACCGTATTTTTACGCACCTTTTTTTTAAATTATATCTATATATTTTATTTGCTATGTTGCAGACGGCTTGTTTTTATCTCTAAAATAAGCAGGAAACATCCGTCTCTCTGGCTCAGGCCTCATGTACAACTTCTTTCTCCCTCCTCACTCCTCCTTCTTGTCCTTCTCTTCTTCTTCTTTTTTTTGGGGTTGTTGTTTTTGTTTTGTGAATGGCGGCAGATTTCCTCCCCAGGAGAGAGTTGCAGAGCTCCGCTGGCTTCAGGCCCGCGACTCATCCGTCTTGTACTTCCTGCCGCCTTTCTCTCTCTCTTTTTTGGTGTATTTGTTTATTTGTTTTCCCATCTCTCTCCTCTCTCCTCCCTTCCCGAGTTGGAAGTTTCTGAAAGTTTGTTTCATGTTACGTTCAGGGGGCGTCGTAGTTTTTTGAGGAGAAGAGAGAAAAGCATTGAAGCTTTGAGAAGGCTGGAGTCGGATGAATCACGGAAGGTCTTACATCTGTGTTTAGTTAATAGACTATTAAAACATTGGCGTCGTGGCCCTTTAAGAAAGCTCGTAACAGAGTGGACTAAAAGAGCAACCCTTGAATTCTAACTATCGGAGAGAAAAGCCGCCGACGGAGAGATTTAATGGAGTCTTTGTTTGCTGCCCTCCTCACCCACTTGACATTGTTGGAAAATACGGAGCAATTTCTTTCTCTCGATCTGTTGATTGTTGACTCCCCTCAATTCACACCTCTGGCGAGAAAAAAAGAGAAAAAAACCAAACCAAACCCCCGATCATATCAAGAAGTGGAAAAAAAGCAGAAGAGAGAAGGAGAATCTGTGTTTTTCTTTTCAAAAAAAATCTTGCCGAGACATGTTACCGACCCTGTGATAATGAGGATCCACCTCATCGTGCGTATAAATAGACGTGCTAATGACACATTAAATTCTCCTTTTGCCTTTCGCCAGAGAGAGAGAGGGAGAGGGGGAAAGGGAGAGGGAGAGAGAGAGAGGGAGAGAGAAAGAGAGAGAGAGGAGCTTGAGGGACGTGGAGAACTGTCACCGAGTGTAAATATGTGTGATATAAATATGTACATGTCTAATTGGAGCCGGCTTCATTATTTTAAGCATTAGCTGCGAGTGTGTGGGGGTGGGGGGGGGGAGGGGGGGAGGGGTGGGGGGGGTTGAAGCAACGGAGGGTTTTTGGAACAGACCCGACTCGGCAGGTACAGGTGGATTCGCCGGTGGGGAAGGAGCCAATTAGATACCGGTAACAATGGGTGTTTTTTTGGCCGCCGGCGAGGAGCGAGAGCCGAGGCTCGCGGAGCGGCGGACGGACGAGGCGACCGCAGGAAGTGGAGACAGGAAGTAGAGACAAGAAGTAGAAGCGGCGGATCAGAGGCACTGGCGCTCGTTGGAGAAGCACGGCGCAGATCGTTTCGGGGAAATCTCGGAGGGCGTATTGTCCTGAAGTCCTCAAGGTTATTTTGTAGATTTATAGTCAGTCATTTTGGTGGATTACCTGTTTAAAAAAATTTGATTATTTAATTCAATAGAAGAAAAAGAAAGAATCTTAACTTGGTAACTTCTTTTTATTCCAAATTAAGATACGCATTGTTTTGGGATGTGATTGTTTGTGTGACACGAACAAATAAAGGAAGAATCAAGACGTATGGACTTTGAGATTGAATTAAATAGAAATGTACGCCTGCATTGACGAGCAGTTCTTTGTGTGTTTTAACAAAAAGGAAATGTGTAGCAACAACAACAACAACAACAGCTGGACCATCCTGATCTGCAGGAGTAAAACGATAGAAAGCTCCAGAATGCCCGCTGTACGGACTTTGTGGAGAGATTTATTTGTTAAAATCTAATTTGATTCGTGAATTTATTTATTTTGAATTTGTTTGCACACAAGGAAAAAAAATATTCCATATATTTGTTTTTTTTTAGAAAAATAACTCAGAGTTCAATAATTCAAAAAAAAATAAATAAAAGACCTGAAGATACGGTGTATTTTTATTTTTCTAACGCAACATTAGCACCAAGGAGAACAAAAGCCCAAATGCCCCTCGCCCTGATGTCCTGTGAGACATGTCTTCAGTGTTCTTTAACTGTCAGCGGAGGAGAACGATGTGAAGGAGAAGCCGAGCCGAATATCCCAGGAGGCTGTTTGCCGGAGGAGGGCAGCGGGCGTCAGAGAGCCATGATCAATGCTGCGTTGACCATCAACATCAGAAACAATCATCCCTCTCTTCTTCTTCTTCTTCTTCTTCTTCTCTGTCTTCAGCTCAAGTTCCCGACAATGACGAGCAGTTCGTTCCAGACTTCCAGACTGAAAACTGTGAGTAAGAAAACCACGTCGCTCATTCTCTCTGTGTGTGTGTGTGTGAGGGAACATCTGTGGTGGCTGTTTTTTTTTTACTCGTCTCGACTGGTTTTGTTTGTACTTGGGGCGAGTGAATGCAGCGGTGTGTGTGTGTGTGTGTGTGTGTGTTTTCTACGTGTCTCTCGGTACCCTCACCTTTGCTCTCTGGAGAGCTGCAGCAGTCTTGCAGGTCTGCAGACAGGTGCATGGTTAGGAGGGGGGGGTCTCTCTCTCTCTCTCTCTCTCTCTCTCTCTCTCTCTCTGCCGTCTGCTGCTCATGTTCCTCTCACCACCACGGAGATATTATTGCATGTGATTTATTTGCATAAACATCAAAATATTGTGGCATATTTTCTTTTTTCCCTTCCTTCTCTCCAGTGGGTTGAAGTGATATTTTTAACTCCCAGGTAGGACAAACCGCTTTCAATAAATGGCTGTTTTTAAATCTTTTTTTGGGGCGGTGGGGGGGGGGAATAAAATCTTGCTCCTGCACGACTTTTTTTTCCTCAAAGTGCTTTTAACCACCCAGTGTGGTTAGATTTTCTAAATCCGGCAGTTTAATATTAGTTAATTCTGCATTCATCCTTTTTATTAAGCTGAAGGCTCGATGGCCTCCTGGTGTGATTTTATTTCCTTCTTTTATTATTACATTTTCTTTTGATATCCCGCTTTCGAAAATAATTCAGTAAATAAAATACTACCTTAACAGTTTGATATAAAAAAAGAAGAAGTATTTAGCCAGACCGGAGCTGCTTTCCCACTGGCGGCGTTGAGGATTAGGCGGCCGGTCGTACTTCACCTGGTTGTGCACGGTGGCTGCACACGGTGGCTGGTGACTTGGACGCGCTCCACTGCTGGAGGAGGTGGTGCCAAGGTGGGGATAGAAGTGGAGCGAGTGGCGCTCAGTGGGACCCCGAGCGAGCACATGTCTTTCAGATGAGGCCAAAACGCCCATGAGACGGGGAGAAGGGACACACGTCTTCCCCGTGTCCTCGACGCCTTTTCACCTGGACACGAAGCCGGAGTGAGGAGCGACTAGAGCAACCAGGAAAGGTCACGTAGCGAACCTCTCAGGTTTTAAGGTGGAATTTTTAGATTCTGGTAAGCATTTGGGACATTTTAACCCCTCGTGAGCCCAGATCACAGCTTGGGATCCTCAAGCAGCTTCCTGTTGGTTGCTTAGATAAATAAAAAAAATCATCCTCAAGATGAAAAGAACATTATCATCCTTTCAAACGCTAATTTAAATGTCTTAGTTGGATTTGTTCAACTTTTTTGTTAAATATTCTCGATTTCTTTATTCATTTTAGAGCCGTATTTGCTGCATACGGACAAACTGAGATTAATAAAACCATCGTTAGGGTTTAAAAAATCCAATCATCCTCATCCTCCCATGTGTCCTCGACACATTTGTCTGGCTGGATTTGGCGCTACCGACGCTGAACTAAAGCCCCAGACCCTTCGGTGCGCCCTGACATCCAAGATGCGGAGAAGCAGAGGTCACGGAGACTGTCCCGTTGTCCTTCAGGAGGTCGAGCCGGTGGTGGCAGGAGACCGCTGACCATCTGAATTGCCGTGTTGGCAGACTGGAGGGGCGCCGACAGATGGCGGGGAGGGCGAGGGCGCCGTGGTTGGGCGCGCGGAGCAGGCGTCCCAGCCGGCAGCTCTCCCATATGGGCTTCACCGGGCGGAGGGCCGGAGGGGCGGTCGAGGGAGAGAGAGAGAGAGAGAGCCAGAGAGGGAGCTGGGGAAAGAGAGATTCATCTGGTGGGTTTGCACGAGGACGGCGAGGAAGGCGGGAAGGTTGCGACGGCGTGTTGCATGTCGGGAATCTCGTCACGGGAATCAGATTTCACGTGCAGAGGAAAGGCCAAAAGTAAAAGATCTTTAGTTGTGTGGAAGTATTGAAAAGGCCAACGCCGTTTTATTCCTCGGTGCCGTCAGAGCTCCATTGTTCGCCAAAAAAATACAGCGCCGCGTTGTTTCAGGATTCCTTATTGAAAGGAATATGTGTGACCTCTTCTAGGATTTACTGTTCATGTCCATTTGACAATAATATAAATACAGCAGCCCTATTATTTAAGATAATACCATGGCTTTTTTTTTTTTTAAGTCAGTCTAATGTTGAAGCACATTTAAAAATCAGAAACAGAAGCATGTGACGTGGCGTCTGGTGTGTACATCAGACGGACACACAAACAACAGTCAACATAGTGCAAGAATTTAAACATTTAAAAAACATTCAAAATGGTCTTTAAACTCATTTTAATTAAACCACATTGAAAGTTTATCAGTGTTACCAGCAAAAGCTGAAACGTTTCTCCGATAGCAGCATAGTTACCGTTAGCCGAAACGTCGTTTTTTTCACTTGCCGTTTGCTAGCTAGCTTGCTTTCTGTGCTAGCTTCTTGGTAGCATTAGCAAAATATACAACTGGTTGCATCAACAATACAAGTACTTTATAAATGTAAAAGTTAATGTGCGTTAAATGTAAATGCTAAACACACATTGTAACGTTAGCATGATCCAATAAGCTATTTTTTCCAGTTGTGTTGAAAGATAATTTAGTTTGTGCAATCTGTGCTAACTCATTGGTAGCATTAGCAAAATAAACATCTAGTTGCAGCGACTATAACATTTATTTTATAAATGTAAAAGTGAATGTGTGTTAAATGTAAATGCTAAACACATATTGTATCGTTAGCCAGTAAGCCATTTTTTTCCCAGATAATTTGCTATCAAGTTTGTGCTATCTGCGCTAACTATTTGGTAGCATTAGCAACAGTATTTATTTCTAAATTAAATACTCTGAAGGGAGAATCTTATGTGTTTAGGACATTAATTCCAGAAAAAGTATCCACTCTAATTAGTCCTGAATCTGAATCATTAGTTTCTACTTAGAATTAGCAGCTTTTAAAGTGAATTATTCTCCAGATACTGGAACTGTTTCTATTGGATTCCTATTCGTAGCATAGCCAGAGTGTTTTACCCTTATTATGTGTTTTAGCGAAAATAAATCATCTGCATTTCGGCGTCCTGTCGGCTCAAAGATTGAACCGGATACCTTTCCCCGGGTGTTTTGTTCCCGTGGCCTCAGACGTACCACCTCTCGTGAAGCCGTGGCGGTTTCTCTGTCTTCGCCGTCGACTTCTCGCTCTCCATCCCTGCAGCACAGGAGCAGCATGCGACGGGCCTCCAAGCGAAAAGTGTCCTCGGGGTTGAAAGAGGAGAAGGAGAGTTCTCTTTGTCTAAAAAACTCAACCCCAACACAGATGCTTAACATTAGCATAACTTAGCGGGGAAACGGAGAGAGTAGCGGAGGTGTAAAACGAGGCCACACGTTACCGGCAGATCCGAGCCGCCGCCATTTAACAGCAAATGGAGAGGTTTTTTTTTTCCCGACGCTGCCAAAAGACCTGTATTTTTTCTTTTTCTAATCTTTTTTTTTTTTATGAATGAACCGGAGAAATATCTGCCAAACGCTCAGCACCGGATCAGCCAAAAACACCCCCGTCCGTACCTGAGAATACGTAACGTTCGGTGGCCAAGAGACAAGGAACCCAAAGGGTTGCCAGAAAAAAAATGGCAGATCAAATTTAATTGTTAAAACTACGTCTTGTCAGAAAATTAGACGTGAAGATTATCTGTAAAAAAATAAAAAAATAAAAAGATTTCTATTCACTCTTTACACCAAATATCAAAGGAAATTGCAGAACATTTAAGTTAATGGCTCGGGAGAAGAGGGAAAAAAAACACAACGACGACGACGACAACAACAAAAAACATCTGCATTCGAAAGTAGACCCAGTAATTGTTCTAACTGCCTCTACTTTTACGCGCTGCACCGTCTCGGCTAATCAATATGTAGATAATGAGAGCAATCAAGCCGTGATGGGCATGACATTCTGGACTAAAAAGGAAGTCTCTGTTTTAGTCGCAGGCGATGCCCTCGCTATTGATTTGTGTACCTCGGCGCCCCGCTGACGAAATCTATTGTGACATTTCCATTTGTAATTCAAGGCCCCTCCTCCGACGCCGCGGCGCGCGCACGAAGCCGGGGTTAATAGCGGTAGTTACACACGGCCATTTTATAGACGTATGTAAAAAGGGGGGGCGGGGATGAAACTGGAGAGGGAGTCGCTGGTGAAACGAAGAGAAGCAATGGCGGGAGGGGGGGCGTGCAAAATAAATAAACGGGTGTCCGTCGCAGGTGATTTAAAGGGACACTGGACATTCAGAACCGCTGTGTTGTTTTGACTCGGCGAGCTCTTAACGAGGCTCCGCCAAAGGTCTCCCCTCAGGAAGCGTCTCGTTGACCTCCGATCGATGACCCGGAAAGGTCGGGCCCCCCCCCCCCCAAGGCGAGGGCCGTGAAACAACCCCTGAGCTTTGTGTGGCCCGGCTCTCCCCTGGGGGGGGGGGGGGGGAGGGGGGGGTTGGCAGATTGACCCCTGCTCGTACGGCAGCTGTCAGTCAACCAAAGATTTGAGCCTCTCGATGTTTTTCTCACGTTATCGGAACCAGTTCATTCATAATCTCAGCTGGCTGTGTTTTTTAAATCAGGAGGGGAGGGGGGGGGGGGGGTCAGTCATAAGTCATTCCCTTCAGCTGTAGGGGGGGGGGGGCTGCAACCCGAGCCCGACTTCACTCTGACTGACTGGAGGCTCTCTCTCCGTCAGCAGCGCAGCCAATCGGATTAGCGTTGATCATGACTTGAGATGATGGCATGTTAATCAGGACTGATCAGGCACTTAACAGCCTCTCAGAGGCACCGGGGCTCACTGTGGGGGCCTCCTAGGTAGAGAGTGGAGCCCCCCCCCTCCAGATCAATGAGCCCGTTGTTGACGTCTGGATGGTATTGACAGCCAGCTGAAAGCGGATAAAGCATTTACAGCAGCGCGCGCCGCACATCCACATTTATGATTGTCATATTTCACTCACAGAGTCCCTGTCAGGGAGGGGGGGGGGGAGGGGGGGACAGATGAGATTTGAAGTGAGTTGTTTGTGTAGGACGTCGAGCGGGTGGCAAATCTGTCGCTGGACGGATGCTTTTGGAAAAGTACTTTGTACTTGTCCGTCTCATCCACTCCCATGTTGGCGTATGTGCTGCAGCAGATACGGTTTCATCGCAACATTTATTCATTTGATTGTTTTTGTGAATGATTTTGAAGAGGTGGACTCTGCAAATCCTAAAATATATTTATTGAAGTTGAGTACATTCTTTATCCAATGAGCGTGTTCGTGCTATTTCAGGGACTTGTTCTCCAGGCCTCAAATAATACTCTGCCGTAAACCTCTGCACAAAATACTGAGCACTGCCAATAAGAAAAAAAGGTCAACGGCACCTTCATGTAAAAGAAATGATGCTCTAAAAAGCACAGCATCTGACTCTCTCTCTCTCTCCCTCTCTCTCTCTCTCAGTGGCTTTCCACGGACTGCAGCTGAAGATCAAGCGGGAGCTGTACAGCCCGTGTTCGGAGCTGAGCTCCAACTGTAGCCAGGATCGGCCCTTCAAGCTCCAGAATGGAGAGAAGTGCCCCTACAACGTCAGGTGGGCCGGGCGCACTTTAAATACGCCTTAAAATTGTCGACCTTGGAAAAGAAGCTCGGCCTCTGTTTTGTTTATTCGGTTTCGCATTCTGTCCTGAAAGACCTTTATTGTGAAATACTAAAAATAAGTGCAATTTTTTTGGGGGGGGGTTGAGTGTTTTAGTTAAATATTATGATATTTTAGTCCAAATCATATCAAAGTAGACTCTATTTCCTAAGTAAAATCCAAAGCGAGTACGGTCATGTTTTTATTTTTTATTTTTTTTACCTGATTTGTTTTACACAACACATATTCTCTTTGCATGCCAGTATAAGAACCTTGTCGGCCGGGAGGAAGTGATGAATCATACGTGTGATTAATTTGCTCACCTGGTGACAAAAACAAACAAACTGCAAAGCCCAACATTTGGCAGAGCTCGCCTCACCGTGTCCGCCAAGAGGCTCTGAAGTGTCGGAGAGTAGAGTCCACAAAGTCAAATAAAGAGCCTTTTATTATTATTATTACTATTATTATTATTATTATTATTATAATCATCATTATTATTATTATTATTATTGTCATTATTATTGTCATTATTATTATTATTATGAATATCATTATTATCATCATCATTATTATTATTATTATTATCATTATTATCATCGTCATTATTATCATCGTCATCATTCTTATTATCATTATTATTATTATTATCATCGTCATTATTATTATTATTATCATTATTATCATTATTATTATCTTTATTATCATCGTCATTATTATTATTATCATCATCATCATTATCATCATCATCATCATTATCATTATTATTATTATCTTTATTATCATCGTCATTATTATTATTATCATCATCATTATTATTATTATCATTATTATTTTAATCCCTCTGTCCCTCCTGTATTCTTTTGTGAAATATTTTAGTATTTTCATTTTTCACCCAAAGCATGTGAACGCCAGCGTCTGACTGTCGTCCTGCGTGTGCCACAGTGCCCATGAGCAGAATCAGCCTGCAGGAATGAAGCCCTCCAGCCCAGTGACGCCCCCCTGCAGCACCCCCGTGTCCCCCCTGCACCATGCCTCGCCCGCCGCCGCCCCCACGTCCAAACCAGACCGGACCTACGGCCACGTGCCGGCCTCGCAGCCGCTGCTCCCCGACAGCGCCTACTCCATGGACCACAGGTACCGCCGCTGCACTCGGAGGCTCATTGGTCCAGGTCCTTCTAGTGGGAGGAGCCTAAATGTGATGCGACTCAGTGTTCCGGGAAAACTGAGGTTTATGGATCACAACCCTTTTGGCGTGCGACCCCTTTAACTTAAAGCATTTCTTCCTGTTTCCAGGAGGCAAAAGTATCCAGTTAGTTAATAATAAAAAGTAGAAAAGGTGAATTTTTTTCTTTTGCCTTCCTGTCCAGCTTATTAAGTCGTGACCCTTCAGATGCATCGTGTGACACCGTTGGGGGTCCTGACCCACAGCTTGGGTACCACTCAGTGTCGGCGTTCATATTATTATATCACTTACAATGCCTAGACTGTCTGTCGTCGACGTGAATGTAGCCAGTTTGTTGTAAATTAAATACAAATTTTCATTTTTGAGGACTTCTAATTCATATTTGGCCCTTTTTTCATATTTCTTTCAGCTTCTGTGTTCAGTACTTTGTATTAAATCTCATTCGAGCGTGTCGTCGTTCATTCCCGACCTTTTGGGAACACGCGTATGTACTCAACACAATTATCGACGTCAATTAGTCTCCAGATAGAAGAATAATCGTTACAAAACTTCATAATTGGGAGATAATTGAAGCAAAAATGTCAAACGTCCTCTCGCTGTATTTTTTGCCAATAATTTCTATTTTTTTGATGTTTTGTCGACTTAGATTTGTCAAAACGCCAGTTGCCGCCCAGCTCTCCCCCACGTCTCCTCCTCTTCCTCCCTTCTTTCATGAAAGAGAGAGAGAGAGGGCCTTTGAGCTGACGGCGTTCTGGTCCCCGCCGTCACGTCCTCGGTATTCTTCCGTTTCCTGTCCTTCAAAGTGAACTTAAGGAGAGTTGGTGGCTGACGGTGAATCCCTCTTCCTCCTCCTCTTCCTCCTCCTCCAGATTTCGCCGTCAGCTCTCGGAGCCGTGCCACTTGTTCCCCTCCCCGCCGACGATGGCCCGGGACGGCCGGCCCATCTACCACCGGCAGATGTCCGAGCCCAGCATCCCCTTCCCTCCTCAGGGCTTCAAGCAGGAGTACGCCGACCCGCTGTTCGAGCACCCGGCCGCCATGGGGGCGCCACTGCCCCACGCCGCCTACCCGGCCGCCATGATGATCAAGCAGGAGCCCAGGGACTTCACCTACGACTCAGGTGAGAGAGAGAGAGAGAGAGAGCAGCTGCCTGAGCGTTATCATTTCAGGAATGGGAGAGGACGTGGGAGGAGGATGAGGGGGGGGGGTTTATTGAGTTTGCCCATTATTAGGGCAGGGGATCTGGTTGGGCCGGGTGTCTGTGCCGGTCGCCATTTCCTGTGGCGCTCTAATAGGAAAGAGGAAGTGGGGTGGAGGGTGGGGTGGGGGGCTATGCCTGGTCACAATCCAGAATCCGCCCTCCCACGCTCGTCCTCTCCCTTTTTAGTTGGAGAGTAAAAAAAAAAAAAAGTGAGCTAATCATCGGCCCCGCGGAGCCCGAGGCGACGCGAGGACATGAATGGACATACGGCCGGACCGCTGGGTTCATTCACAAGGCGGAGAGAGAGAGGGAGGGAGAGATAGGAGAGAGAGAGAGAGAGAGAGAGAGAGAGAGAGGGAGGGAGGGAGAGATAGGGAGAGAGAGAGAGAGAGGGAGAGATAGGGAGAGAGAGGGAGAGAGAAAAGCCGCTTAAGTTTCAGGTTGCAGCCAATTAGCAGAAATAGGTCTAAAGATCAGGCTGCACAACATCATTTATATTATTAATTTGAATTTTTTTCATGTTTTTTATTCTAAAAAGGGCAAATCCAAATTTATGTCTAAAAGGTGTTTTCGATATATATATATTTATTTATATTTATTTATTCATATATACTTATTTATATATATATATATTTATATATACATATATTTATTTATTTTTATATATATAGATTTAAAATATATATATATATACAGTATATATATAAAGAGATAGTACATATATATATATATATATATATACATTTAAATCCTAATGATTCAAAATGCCTTAGAGGATGAATGGATGTTCATGATGCTGACGGTTGATGTCGTCGCTGGGTTCAAGTCAGGAAGTGAGATGTTCAACGGGCGACTGAGGGTCAGTGGGTAGCAGGTCCGTCTTACAATCAGGGGGTTGGAGGTTTAACAGGATTGTAAGTCGCTTTGGATAAAAGCGTCAGCGAAATGACATGTAATGTAATAATGTAACATAAAGAGTGAACCAGGAGGCATATTTGGGTTTATGGAGTCCACTGGGCCGCACCGACGGTCCCGTGCGGTACTGTGGCCTCCGAGGCAGCGTGGAGCATGTTGACGGGAGCAGGCCTGTTGGAGAGGATGGGAGGGGAGGGGGGGAGGGGAGCTGGTAATTTCATTAGCAGCTGTTTCCTCTACAGGCCCATTACTTTGATGAACTCACAGAAATGTTTACGGGCCCAAATGAAGGGCTGAACATTCGCTTCGTAAACCCGTTTGGTCGTTTCCTTGATCCCGAGTCTGTGTAGTGGGAGGGTCTGACATCTAGAGGACCGTAAATTAGACTTCTACTTTAGAGAACGATGCGATGTAAATACGAGTCTAACGTTATTTTAGGTACGAGATCTTCCGAAGGAGACGTGTTCTTAATTTAGAAACGAGGATTCTGTCAAATACATCCGGGGATGGATGATGATGGAGAAGAAGTCCAAGGTGGACACTTTTTTCCCTTCTTTTTTAAACCCCTGAAAAAACGGTTTCTCTCTTTTCAATAAATGGTGAGGACTTCAGAGTGATGCAAATTAAAAAAACACGTCTTTGACCGTTATTTAATGAGACTTTAAAAAATTCACCTGTGTGAGTGTGTTTTCAGATGAACTTCCATTCAAATATGTGAAAGTGAGAGAGAAACAACAACAAAAGTGAACCGACCAATATATTTTTTTATAAAATGAATAAGCGTCCATCACGCCGCGGTGGTCTAGTGGGCCGGCCTGTTGCCGGGGGGAGGGAGGGGAGTGGGGGGGGGGGGGGGTCTTTAATCAGAGCCAGTGGTGCATTGAGCGAACAGGCTTCGGCTGCTCTCCGTGCTGCCTTCAGGGACCTCCTAACACCCACCTCCTAACTCCTTTTTCTTTCAGCTGAAGTGCCGAGCTGCCACTCCGTCTACCTGCGGCAAGACGGCTACCTGGCTCACGCCAACCGGACCGAAGGTACCGGCGGCTCGAGAGTTGGGGATCGTGCACTCTGAATTCCGGCTGAATATATTAAGTCTTTCTTTCTTTCTTTCTTTTTGTCTTCCAGGTTGCATGTTTGACAAGGTGGCGAGGCATTTCTACGACGACACCTGCGTGGTGCCGGAAAAGGTTGACGGTGAGTTTGTTTTCCAACAATTCTACATTAAATTGCAGGAGTGTGGTTCCTTAAATAAATTCACAAAAAACATCCAATTTAAAAATGACTTGGTTACTTGGTAATAACAAATTATTTAGTGGTTTATCTACGAATTTACGGCGCTTTTATTCTGGGTGGGTTTAAAGCTAGCTTTGCATACGATGATAAATAAAAGCCTTTAGGTGGAGGTGAAGGACTCGTTTATGTTCCCTCTGCTTTGACGCTCCACGTCGGCGACAGTCATCGTGTCTTTTGTCCTCGTGGGTCAGAGTAACGCGGTTCCCTGTGCGTCCTCCAGGGGACATCAAGCAGGAGTCGGGCCTGTACCGCGAGGGCCCGTCGTACCAGCGCCGAGGCTCGCTGCAGCTGTGGCAGTTCCTGGTGGCTCTGCTGGACGACCAGTCCAACACCCACTTCATCGCCTGGACCGGCCGCGGCATGGAGTTCAAGCTCATCGAGCCGGAGGAGGTGAGAGGCGTTTGTTCAAGTGTTTATTTGTTTTTACAGAGAATTGGATTTTAGGCCTTTTTTTTTAACTGAATGTCTTTTTTTTTAGATCCGGGAACAAATATTTAAAAAATCAGTAAAAAAGCTTGTGCTTTACTTTTTTTCTTCTAATTCTTGATTTTGTTTCTCTCGTGTTTTCAGTTTTTTTTATTTTTTATCATTGATAACTTTTTGTTAGCTAGAAGGATGTCTACTTCAAAAAAAAAATCAACATATTAATTGAACATAATTGTTAGTGCTACATTCACATGTGTGAAGAAAATAAAATGAACAGGTTGCGTGATGCATCCAAGCAGAATGAGAAAGGTCAAAGGTCGCCGCGTGAACGACGTTCTCTGCTCTCAAAGGGTTCAAGTCAGTTCTGGATTTGCCTTTTAAGAGTTATATATTTTTTAAAGCATGCAGCTTGTACAAAATAATTTCACAGCCCGTGTTCCTAAAATATAATAACCCGCGTTAACGGTTGGGCCTTTTGAAATGGAGGAAACAGAGGCCGGGTCTGTGAGCGGCCACATCGCACACAGCGGGGCTCAGTCACTGAGGGGGATGGAGGAGGATGCAGGTTGCAGGCGTGTGGGGGGGGGGGGGGGGGTACCTGGCAGCGGTCCACGCAGCCCGACAGCATCTAGAGGCGCGGGCCAGCTGCAGCTAACAGGGGGGCCCATTCATGCCATCAGGTGACCGAACGCACTCGCTTTTAAGGGGGCGGGGGGAGGGGCGGCAGACGAGTGTTAGCTAACGGCTTCTGCCTTTTCGCGGGCAGGTACGCCATCGAGAGGAAGTGAAAAGGCTCCGAAGAAAAGAGGCTGAAATAACAAAAAGAAAAAAAAGGAGACGAGGAGAGGAGCTGTGGGTTTGGGCTGCGCGGCCGGGTAGCGGGTGGCGGGTGGGGGGGGGGTCTGGTCGACAGGTGCTGCAACATCTGCTGCCTCCTGCGCGGCGCGTGGCGAGCTCCGAATGAACACGTCCCGGTCGGGCTGGACGCTCTCGTCACCGTTATCAGGGCGCAGCAATAAGAGGGCCGGGCGGTGTTTGTGTTGTCATGCGTGTGTGTGTGCGCGCGTGTGTGTGTGTGTGTGTGTTTTGCCGTCTGTTCACCTTCTGCCTCCATGTGTGTGTGTGTGTGTAAAGGTGGCACGTCGGTGGGGGTTACAGAAGAATCGACCGGCCATGAATTACGACAAGCTCAGCCGATCGTTGCGCTACTACTACGAGAAGGGAATCATGCAAAAGGTAATCATTTATTTTGATATATATATATATATATATAATTTATATATATTTATTTATAGATATAATTTATATTTATTTATTTTTATATATATATATTTAAAAATAAATATATATATATAATTTATATATTTATTTAGATATATAATTTATATATATTTATTCAGATATATATATTTATTTATATCTAAATATATATATAATATATGTTTATATATATATAATATATTTATTTACATATATACAGGACTGTCTCAGAAAATTAGAATATTGTGATGAAGTTCTTTATTTTCTGTAATGCAATTAAAAAAACAAAAATGTCATGCATTCTGGATTCATTACAAATCAACTGAAATATTGCAAGCCTTTTATTCTGATTTATTGCTGATTATGGCTTACAGCTTAAGAAAACTCAAATATCCTATCTCTAAATATTAGAATATCATGAAAAGTATACTAGTAGGGTATTAAACAAATCACTTGAATTGTCTAATTAACTCGAAACACCTGCAAGGGTTTCCTGAGCCTTGACAAACACTCAGCTGTTATAAATCTTTTTTTTTACTTGGTCTGAGGAAATATTAAAATTTTATGAGATAGGATTTTAGAGTTTTCTTAAGCTGTAAGCCATAATCAGCAATATTAAAAGAATAAAAGGCTTGCAATATTTCAGTTGATTTGTAATGAATCCAGAATGCATGACATTTTTGTTTTTTTAATTGCATTACAGAAAATAAAGAACTTTATCACAATATTCTAATTTTCTGAGACAGTCCTGTATATATATAATTTATATATTTATTTAGATATATATATTTATTTATATCTAAATATATATATTATATGTTTATATATAGATAATATATTTATTTTTATCTATATATATATATATATATATATATAAGTTGCAACAATGGAAGTAAACTCACCTTTTTCAGAGGAACATTTTTGAGCTCAAACGCTTAACGAGAGCCTGATTGATTCCACCTGTGTTAGAGGCGGAGCGTGTGCTCACGAGGTAGCTTGTAAAAGGAGGCGGAGCTTCTCAGGAACGCTCGCCTGGTTTCCTGCCCACGTGACCGATACGAGCGTCTCCTGTTTAAAAGCCACTGTTTCGTTTATTTTACATTTGTTAGTTTACTAGAAATAATACAGAACTTAAAGAGACTTTCACGGTTATTTAGAGTTCTGATGCGTTTCTCTTCCTGTATTTGGGACACAGGTGCTCACTGATTGTGGAATTCATCTTGTGGTCCTGGTTTTGAACCAGCTGACTCACCACAACGACGGACACGTTCTAATAATGTGTGACTGTTATTGTTGTGTATCCGTTACACGGCATCAACATGGCTGCTTGCCATCATTTCTTTAGAGAAAGAACTCCTAAAACAACTAATTATCGCAATAATAGATTCCATCTGCCTCTCAGAAACCCGCCGTGCTTCATCCTCCCAACAACAACACAATTTAACTTTGACTTTAAGATTCACTTTTGGCTGGAAACAATCTATAAATATCGAATGTGTTGCTTTCACACATGAACTAAGAATGAGGGTGTCCTTACTAAAGTCCCGTGTCCTCCTCGCTCGTTGCCCCGCCTCCCGTCTCCGTCCAGGTGGCCGGCGAGAGATACGTCTACAAGTTTGTGTGCGACCCCGAGGCCTTGTTCTCCATGGCGTTCCCCGACAACCAGCGGCCGGTGCTGAAGACGGACGTGGAGCGGCAGATCAACGAGGAGGACACGGTGCCGCTGTCGCACTTTGACGAGAACATGGCGTGCGGCCAGGAGGGGCCCTACTGCCCGCCGCACCCCTACAGCGAGGGCTACGTGTATTAACACACACACACACACCTCCCCCTCCCCCGTCCACACACCTGAGACTGTCGCTCCGGGAATAAGACTTAAACACACACACACACACACATGCAGCGGAGCTTCCCCTATATCTCTCTCTCTCTCTTTCACATACATTTTTTTTATTTATTCCCCCCCCCGAGTCGCGCAGCAGGACAGAGAGTGCACTTTATGGACAGGAAGCGCGGCGTCAACCTGCCAGTGGCGAGCGACGCGGCCGGCTTCTCAGCCCTCGTTTGTGTTTTGTGACGTGGGAATCGTTCCGGGGTTTGTTTGTTTGTTTGTTTGTTTGTTTTCGTTTGTCTTTGACTCGGCGCCCCGGTGAGACGGAGGACTCGAGGACTGACTGAGGACGACCCCCTCCCGTGGTTTCAAACCGCCGTCCTGGACTCGCGTGCTCATTTTCAAAAGTGAACACGCGGCGGCGCGGCGGCGGCGACGCTTTTGATGGTCGAGGCGGCGATTACAAAGAGACGCTCGGCCGGTGACCTCCGGCCCCTCGTCCAATCGGACTGTAGAGCTCACCTGTGTTGTCCACCCACCCCCCCACCCCCGCCGTATGGACATGAATAGCGCTCGTGGGGGACGTGAAGTAAAGACGTGACGTAAAGACGTGAAGTAAAGACGTGAAGTAAAGACGCGAGGACGCATCGTGGGTGAAAATACGGCCCCGTGTTTCGGATAATCAATAATCAAGCCGCTGTAAAAATAACTTGTTTGTGTTCTGAGCGTCTGTCATCCAGATGTCCAGGTGTGTCGACTAACAGGTGGACGGGTCTGTACACGGCAACACACGCAGGATTATTATTTGCATCCCCTTCCCCCCCCAAAAAATACAAATAAAAAGATTTTATTGGCTTGGATAATAAAAAAATAATGAATGAAAACAAAGTCAAATATTTTGCTCATTTTGTTTTCTCTGTTATGAGGTGCACATTATTTTTTTTTAGGTTTAAAAATAAAATGAATAAAAAAAGTATATGGAATATTTAGATGCGACGATGTTCTAACAAAAATAATGTTCCATTGTATAATCGGGTAAATGCACTTTTTTTTTGCCGCTTCAAATTGTACGTGTTTTTTCTAGTCTCGAAGAAGAAGGAAAAAGAAAAGTGCGGCAGCTACGACCTGCTATTCTTGATTTCTCTTTTTTTTTAATCATTATTATTTTGACTTTTTATTTTTATTTTTTTGGTTTAATTTCAGCATAAAGAAAAGAAAAAAGAATCCGGTGTTGAGTTTTGTGTCCGGTGTGTGTGGGACGGGATCGGCAGACTTCTGTAATAAAATAGTTCTGGAATAACAAAAGTTACCACAATTGTTTTCTTAATTAATCGTGTTGACAACTGTCTGATTTCCACTCTCAGAAACACTAACTTATATATATCTACACACTGGAAGTGAAGGACTTAATAGATTTATGGCCTCTTGTCAATTTCCCGGTCGGAGAGGAAACTCCCGACCGCGGAGCGTTTAACCAAAGTGACACCTGAGGAAAAATCAATGGCTAATTTAAGACACCGTGTTTTTCCCATGTAGGTGAATTGTTTCAGACAGTAATGAAAAAAAAGAAATAAGAAAGAGCAAAGAGCTCCTCCGAAAGTTATTATTTCCTTCTGCAAAGTGTCACTATTGCTAAAAAAGCACCACAAAAAAATCAATGACTAATTTAAGGAAGCATTGTTTAATTGCTTCCTCCCTGATGGGAAAAATGAAAACGGATGTGTAAGTAATGAAAAAACACTACTTGCCTTAATTTGTCAGAGCCGACCCGATTACAGTCCCCACGTTTTATTGATTGTCTGCAGGCGAGGGAATTGCCCTGAACTTAAAACAGCTGATTGCTTCCCTGAGGATGTTTAACAGCATCTAATCCAACGTGAGCGAGACCCAGAAAGCAGCCGCCGAGCTTTTATTGTGGCGGGGGACACTTGTAATTTGGGCTTCCCCCTCTGAAATGGTTAATAATCTTCAGCGATAACCAGTGACAGTAAGAAGTGTACGCACCGAATATTATGAAACTGTCCACGAGGAAACAAACAACGTTGTCTATGTGTGATTCACAAATTGTGCCCGAGATTCATATTTTGTGGCTCAGATGGGTCATAAAGTACGCTGGATACTTTACAGGCTGTTTACAGTATATTACTGTATATTAGAGATTAATTATGTACATATTTAGGGAGGCAAAATCGTTGGTATTTCTGCAGAAATTAAAATAATAATACAATATTTAGATATACTGTATTATATATATATGTATCACATAATAATACAATATTTTGATATATATTGTATTATATATCTATTATATAATAATACAATATTTTGATATATACTGTATTATATGTATATATATGTATTATACAATAATACAATATTTATATATACTGTATTTTATATATATATATAATACAGTATATATCTAAATATTGTATTATTATGTGATACATATATATATATAATACACTTTCTATATAAATATTGTATTATTATTTTTATTACTGCAGGAATACTAACGATTTTGCTCACCAAAAAAGTACATAATTAAACTCTAATAAACTGTAATATACTGTAAACAGCCTGCATACTTCATGACCCATCTATATATATATATATATATATATAATGTACAAATTATCCAAATAGTTACAACATTTTACGCATTAATCTAGTTCATTTTACCACACTACATTTCACAGGAAGCATTATATTGTTTTACTCCACTACATTTAGTCACCACTTTGCAGATTAAAAAGCAAATAAAACATAAAATGCATCGCAAACTTAGACAGTGTATAAAATGAAAGTATAAAACGTGTGCACTAAGAATCCAGTCTGATAATGCATAACAGGTACTTTTAGATGCTACATATTCTTCAAACTATTCTTCATTTTAAACTAAATGCAGGCTCCGCCCTCTTTCTGGTCGCGTCCGCTCAGATTTCGGGCTGCTGCTCTCCTCCTCCTCCTCCTCCTCCTCCTCCTCCTCGCCGTCTGCGTGTGGTTTGACTTTTGCTGTTCGGTGAGCTTCACGGTTACCGAGCAGACGACAAATGGCTGCGGTTTATTCAAACTCATTGAAATGTCATGCAAACTCCACCGGCGCTTTAAATACGCGGTGAGCTTGTTTTCGTGTCGGCGGTCGTCAGTTTCTGACGCAGCGTTGGCCACCTGTGTGTGTGTGTGTGTGTGTGTGTGTGTGGAGGGGGGCTAGAGTCTTGAGGTCACTTGCAGGATTACGCGTCTTACACCTTCCGAAGGTGTCGTGTCGTCGTGGCTGAGAATCACCATGCAAATCCTGTTATCTGGCCCCCGTTCAGGGGGTCGGGCCCCCCCCCACCCCATCAACATATTCACCCCATTTATGGACATATGCTTTACATCCTGTTGCCACGGGGCCAAAGCCCTCCCCTCCTCCCGCCACACCGCCAGCTAATATTCTGTGTATCTGAACCCTCCCCCTCCCCTCCCCCCTCCGCCCCCGTGGCTAAACAGATGGCCGCTCGATCTTGAGTCATCACAAAGCCATTACGGGAGTGACTCGTCCTCCATTGGAGGCCCGATGGCTCTCGCCCGGTGTTTGCTCGGGGCTCTTAAGTCATCCTCTTGGTTTTATTTTCCGTTTTTTTCCCGTGACACGCCCGTGTTTACTCAGGTTAAATGGCCTGTGTTGCCCCCCCCCACCCTGATTGTCCACGCCGCTACTGTGTTTGAACGAGCAGCGGTGACACCGGCGGTCGGGGGCAAATGCGTTTTTTCGGGCCCGTTTGAAACAAGTCGTGTTTTTTAATGCGCCGTGTTTACACACCCCGAGAGAAAGAGGAAGGCCCTAAGTGTGTTTCTATCTGTGTTGCCAGGGGTCCATCAGTGGCCAGAGCAGTGGGCATAAATCATTCAGGGGTAATTCAGAGGAACAACAGAGGCGCTAAAAGGAAGAGAGAAAAAAAGCAAAGGAAATTATAAAGCCTCTATAATGGAGGCCCCCGATTACGGCTGCTGGTCCGGTGTAAGACGGCCTTTTTATAAATGGTTTCATTATCTGCCGCGGCCCAGCCAACCAGCACCGAGGCTTCATCTGTACATCACTTAGTGGACTCGTATTTTACTGTATGCTCCTGAACGCAATTCGGAGTTGTAATCACAAACTTCCCCCACGCATCCCCAATTTCTCCTAGAAAAGTTACGGTTCCCCCCCTAAAAAAACAGATTTAAATAAAGAAAACACGGCACATGTAGTTGTAGTGAGACACACACAGACGTACACACACACACACACACACACAGCGGGGTCATTGTTTTTCGGCAGGATGTGGCTGCAGCGTTGTGGATCGAAGGTCCTGGAGATGAGGATTTAATTTAACTGTAGTTTTATTTTGGCGGGGTGTTCGGGGCGACGCCACCGGTTCCACCGCTCGTTACACTTTTGTACTTTTTTTTCCTCCGACTCTCCTGTTGATCACCTTCCTGCTCCGGTGCAGATGAAACACAAAAGCCCCCCCCCCCCCCGTGACAGTAATAAATAGCCTCCGTGATCCAGGTTTAGAAAGCTGTGAAATTGGATATTGAGACGCTCTCCGGCGCTGCGGGTCGGGAGTAGTTTGAGACTAGACTGTGGGAATCGTCTGATCCGATCACCGGGAACGTAAGACGGGCTTAATCGGCCGGCGGGGCCCCGGGGCCTCTCATGTCCGCGAGGGCGCTGGCGGTGGGGAAACTGATGCCGCGCTCGTTTTCTAAAATGGGGATTTATATACAAGTGTTTAGTTTCACTCGTAAACATGTTTTATTTATTTTGCTTGTCAAAATGTTGGTACATTAGAAAGGAAGCGGTGAAATGTTGTTGACTCTTGATGTTGTTTTATTTGATCAAATCAAACCGGTTCACATTCAGACAACTGCTTCTCCTCAAAGGGAGGAGGAGGCCGCGCGGCTGGAAAACAACCATAAGGGTATTAATTCATTAATTAGGTGTAACTAATATGACACAAAGACATTTAGTAAAGCATTCATTTTAAGTTTTCGTTGTTTTGGTGTTTGGCGTTAAAAATGAAGCCGACGAAGAATGTGTAGAAAAACTGCAGTTCCTCAAATGGCCACTTGAAGCTCCAAAAGCGAGTCGATCCCCATAGACCTAAATGTTAAAATGCCCAACTTTACATAACAGCTGAATGTTTTTCAGCTGTACACAATTGAGGGCGTGGCCACTTTGAGTGACCGGTGGGTGCAGTAGTAGTGGATGTAGTCGTCGGTGTCAACTCACCAGTTGGTTTGCCAATGTTTTGACGCCTCGAGTTTGACGATTTGTCCGCCGCCGTCTTGAATTTTTGCAACCGGTGAACCAAAGTGACCATATTTGGGACCGCAAAGGAGTGACGTAGAGACGGCGTCTCGCGCGACCTGTCAATCACCTTGTAGCCCCGCCCCTAAATCATACCCTGCTTTATGGTCTGTTTGACTCTAAATGACCAGAATGTACTAAATGGTGACATCATGCTGTATAGAAGAAGACTTGAAACTAGAGACTGAGACATAAACTCATGTTTACAATGTTTATTGAGGGAATACATCAAGAGAGAAGTAGAGTCATTATATAGACTTCTATACAACCAGAGGAGTCACCCCCTGGTAGGAGACAGAATGCAGCTTTAACACATGAATCATAGACTTCTATACAACCAGAGCAGTCACCCCCTGGTGGTCAGGAGAGAGAATACAGCTTTAACACATAAAGCATAGACTTCTAAACAACCAGAGGAGTCGCCCCCTGGTGGTCAGGAGAGAGAATACAGCTTTAACACATAAAGCATAGACTTCTAAACAACCAGAGGAGTCGCCCCCTGGTGGTCAGGAGAAAAACCGTCGGTCAGCTCCACTGACGATCCACATTTGTGCACCTCTTTTTTTTGTTTTTTTTGGCTGTGACCTCCTCCCCCAACCATCAGAAACTGACGGGCTACTATGCCGCTAACGTCTCTGCAGCGGATCTGTGCGTCCAGACAACCTGACGTATACTTAAATATACTCACGGCGATGGGACGAGGCAAAGAAATTACTCAATTTAAGCAAAGCGATGTCCTCATTTCCGTGACTTTTCCGAAGACGCTCGCGCAGACGTCTCTGATCAGAGTGATGAAACCGGCTGAAAGCTGTTTGCTGTAATGTTGGCGTCTTAATAAACGGTCCCCGAAATATGAGGACACAGCGTGCGGCCTCTTCACTTTAATGAAAGCCTGAACATTGGACACTCACGTCGCGATGCAGTTTCTTTTCTGTAACATCTTTTTAAAAGTGGGTCTATAATTTCACTTAATTAACGTGACATTCATCGCAGAATTTGTAGAATTTGTGTCTCGTTCCCTGATAAAAGTTTGAATAGTCAAGAGGACGGAGGTTTTTGGATGGTATGTGTCTGTCTTACCTTATTTTTTTAGGTAAGATGTGATATGAAATTATGTTTTTGGGATGAATGCAGTTGCACTTTGAACCAATACAGTTTTATTATTAAATAAAATACATCTTGTCAGAGTTTTTAACATTTACAAACTCTCCTCATAAAACCCAGACGGCTGCTATTGCAGACCATATGTATTTATATAAAAAAGCATTTTATTTTCAGCTGCTCTCGCCGAGCTGCGAACGTCCATCTTTGAGTTTAAGGCGTGACGCCGTGACATCGTGCTCTTGTGGTCGGATCTCTCTCGGGCAGCATGACCTCTCTCTGGGAATTCAATTCATATAAATCAGGAATGAATTAACGAGATCACATTGATGATGAAGAACGGATGAAAGGTTGACGAAAGGATATTGAGGTTCTGACGCTCTGCGGTCGTGGAGATCAGAGTATTTGAGTCTCCGGTCCTACATGCAAGCGATTATAGTCATTTAACTGGAATCTGATAGCGGAGACTTTCAAGTAATAACGAAGCTCTTTTTCAGACGTTCCAAGAACGTTTTGGTGGAGGTAGGAGGGGATCGGGGGGGGGGATTTTCCAGGCACTGAAGAACTTCGAGGGAGGCGACTTCCTCCCCCTCCCCCCCCAAAAAAAGTCCCCTAACGGCGCCTCGTCTTCGCCATCCTCGTCTTCCTTCTTGATCTCCGCGGCGTTGACGGCCTCAGACACCCCAGAAGAGGTGGCCCACCATCTGTCAACCGGGGCCCACGGACCTCGGGGCGGAAAAGGGCCCAACCCCCAACCCCCCCCCCCCAAAATGCCCCCGCACCACTCCCAACTCCACCCTCCCAGTGCCCATTAGCTCTCCCCTAATGCCGCCGCTGTAGCTCCGAGAGACCCCCCCCCCCTAACAGGCTCAAAATGGACCGCTCCTCATCCTCCTTAATTCCCAAATGAGTTCTCTTTAGCGTATACATAATTTATTTCTCCGAGTCACTCACGGGCGCCTTTCACCCGTTTAGCAAATACTTGCGTCGAGTTTATCGTCTTCCGTCTTCTTTCTTTCTTTCTTTCTTTCTTCTTCAGGTGTAAATCTCGTGATCCCAAACAAAGACGGAGGGGCGAAAAACCAAAGAGGATTCTGGGTGTCAGAGTCACGCCGTGTGATTTTAAAATCGGGAGCGAGGGAAAGTATACTGATGTAGTCAGATGAGGATAGATATTACGGGGGTATATTTAGACCACCTCACATTCATAATACCTAATGCCCTTTAAATAGGCTTAAGAGGAGGACTAGAAATAGGCTGCGCTAATTAATTACTTTCAGTACATTTCTTCTGCTTTCGTTTCCACGGGGCGTATTAATTCTTTCTCTGCGAATATGTGTCAAATCTACTAAATAATGCACTTGTTTCGATACACCTTAATTTCTCGGCGAAAGAGGGACTCGTGGAGCGCTCGGCGGTTTAAATTAAATGCCGGGGCCGCTAATGTTTTAGTAATACTTTACCCCTCAAGTTATTCAGTTTGCCTGCGAAGAGTGATGGGGGGGGGGGGGGGGGGATGAAATGTACGCTCCGAAGTAAACAAGACTCTTCTCATTTAGCAATCGAGATAAGGTAAGGTGTGTGTGTGTGTGTGTGTGTGTGTGTGTGTGTGTGTGTGAGATCAGAGATGAATATAAACTCTGCACCGTAAGGTGATTTTGTAAAAAAAAAAAAACGCGACGGCCCTTTAAATAGATCAGGTGCCACGGTAAGCGGACACAAACTTCAGCGTGCAAACAATTATCCGCACACATCGTGAGTTCACGATGGCTAAAAATTGCTAGAACCCCCCCCCCCCCACACACACACACACCCCTCTACGCCGCGGTGAGCGGTCGTATTTAATACAAGCTGCGTCTCAAAAATACGCGTCGTAAATAGAAGCGACCGAGATGTTTCTGGCTGTCGCTGCAAAACACACACGAGCACATCGTTCTGCTGGAGAGCGGCACGGGAACAAAAGGAGCAGTGTGATAGTGTGGCTCGCTTCCAGGGAGTAAATACATTTACAGAGGGGCAGTGGTGGGGCCATAGAGGGGCTAGAGAGGGGCCATAGAGGGGCCGCGGTGTGGCCAGAGTGAGGCCGTGGCGAGGCCATTGAGGGGCCAGAGCGGGGCTAGAGAGGGGCTGTGGCGTGGCCAGAGTGGGGCCATTGAGGGGTCATAGAGGGGCTAGAGCAGGGCCGTGGCGGGAGGGTCAGAGCGGCTCGCTGACCGCTACAAAGCCGCTCATGTGAGGAGAGATTTCTGCTCCGGACCCCCGTCGTCTTGTTTTGGCAACAGAGGGCAAGAGGGAGGGGGGGGGGGGGGGCGAGTGTTGAGCCAGGACAATATGTTTTTTCAAACGCCCCTCAGCCAATATTTATTTAGCTACAAGCCGGCACGTCGGAGGAGCTCGATCTCCAAGATGTGACCAACATCAGGCGTCAGCGTGATTCTGAACTCGCCGACATCCGATAAACGACGAAATCGTTTTTGCCGTGAGCCGTAACTGCTGCGCCACGTTTTGACGAGCGAAGAAAAAAAAAATTGAAAATGAAAATGAAGAAACAAATTGACAATTTAGTTATTTACCTGTAAAAAAAAAGAAGAAAAAAGATGGAATAAAATAGTTTTCTCAAATAACACATCGGTTAGTTTCTCGTCCCGGCTCAATTTGAAAGGCTAATACGAGCGCTAGAGATTCAGTTATTTTGGAAGCTGGCTGTTGATTGCAAATGATGAAGAGTGAGGAGGAGCAGGATAATGGCAGAGCTCTGCTTTCTGTAGACTGGTGGTAGAGGGAGAATGTGTGTGTGTGTGTGTGGGGGTGGGGGGGGGGGGGGGGGGAGCTCTTTATTTATTTATTTCTGGCTTTTTAAAACAGATGGTTCCTTATGTGCCGAGCGGAAGTGTCTGTTAACTCAGTTGGCTGACTATCGGTGGCTGCCGGCCAATGACAACAACGGGATCGGGAGTGTGAGCAACAGTGCAGTTTGCTTTTCTCTTCTTCTGCAGACGCGAACAGACGGACGGCCACCGCGAGCCGGCGCCCATCGCACCTTCGCCCGCGACTCCGCCTTCGCCCGCCGCGAGTTTTTGGGGGTTGCTGTGGGGTGTGTGTGTGGGGGGGGGGAAACAAGAGGCCAAGTTGTGGGGGGGAAGAGTTGAAGTCGTGGCGCGGTGGATCAGAATAATAGCTGGATGCAAAGGAGTTGGTTTAGCGGCGCTTACGTACGTTATTTCGGCTTTTACTCTGGTTCCGTGACCCGTAACTTTCCCCCGCTGACCCCTCGGACCGTAAGGTTTTAAGACGTTAAGGTTTAGCAAAACTTTAATGTCAATTGCGATTCGTTTTAAATGAGTCGGGACGAGATCGTGATGTTTTTAGCTCACGGTAAAAAGCAGTTTTGCTTCATTGTACAACGCTAACCGCGCGGAGGTCGTCGGTATTCGATGGGACATTCGTAATTGATGACTCAGTTTGCGTTTAAGGTCGTTTTAGGAAGTTCTCCGTTCTAAAGCACACACATTTACGTCTTTAAAAGCTTCCAGCAGTAAAAGAAGAAGTGAGATTTTGCAAAACAACGATCTTCAGCGTTGGGAGTTTACAAAATAAACCCTCGATAACCAATATTTCCACCGTGGAAACAAACTAAACTAAAACCACGTTGCTATATTTAGGAAAAAACATCATGTCTGCGCTTAAAATGCATGCGTAGACTTTACCTAAAACTGAATGTTACTTTACGATAACGCACGTCAAACACTAACCTCTTAAAATTAATAATAAAAGTCATGTTAAAAAGTTACGGTCCAAACGTGATTGTCTTTAAATGCGTTAACCGTCCTGCTCTCGCCACACACGCCATTAGACGTTAGCAAGAGAAGAATGTGCACGCGGGAGATGTGTAGATGTGCATTTAACGCTCACACATAAGCAAACTCATTTAAAGCTTTTTAAATGTTATTCCTCTGCCTCCTCTGAAGCTCTCCGCTCTGCCTTTCTGATTGAACGGTGTTATAGGAAATAAAATCGTACCTCGCCTCCGCCCGACAGTCAGAATAATTAAATTACTCATGCACTCTATATGTGTTCACACCAAGAGGTCGGGAGGCGTAATCAGCCTATAGGAAATTTGTCTAATTAACCGGTTGATTAATCAGTATGCTAATGAAACTATATTGATACAGAGACACGTGTCTGGTTGTTTTTTCTTCTTGCGAGCGACGAGGGATGAGATCAAATTAAGAGCGTTGGGGACAGTTGCCGTGCGAGAAGGAGACGCGTGGCCCGTCTGGGCAATATGTTTTTTTGTTGTTTTTTTCGGGGAGAAGGAGCGACACTTCTCCCCTCGCTCCATATGGCGGGCGTTCGGGGCGGCGCATCTGGCTCCAAACCTATATACCTCCAGTTGCATTCGCACCTCCAGACGCCGCCGCGGCAAGAGTGTAAATTAAGGCAGAAGGCTCGTGTTACGGGAATAATTAAACGGAGGCCAAGTGAAGTCACACTTCTCCCGGCAGGTGCGCTCCCAACCCTCAATTACTCTGGGTGAACAAAGCAATTAAAAGGTCTCGTCCTACGGAGTTACCTGGGATCGGGGTTGTGAGCGAAGGCCCCCCTCCCCCCTCTCCCCCCCTCGAGGGGCCTGAGGAGCTCCGCCAGCCAGGTCCACAGGTAGATAATTACTATTGATCAACTGGCATCGTGTGGAGAGACACATTGTTATTTTAGCTCTATTTCAGGTGTCCACTTCGACAGCGGGGGTTGTAGGGTGGTGGATGGGTGGGTGGATGGATGGGTGGATGGATGGATGGATGGGTTGATGGGTGGATGGGTGGATGGGTGGATGGATGGATGGGTGGGTGGGTGGATGGATGGATAGATGGATGGATGGGTGGGTGGACAGATGGGTGGATGGGTGGGTGGATGGATGGGTGGACAGATGGGTGGATGGGTGGGTGGATGGATGGATGGATGGATGGATGGATGGGTGGATGGATGGGTGGATGGATGGATATGTTGGTGGATGGATGGGTGGGTGGATAGATGGATGGATGGGTGGATGGATGGATAGATGGATGGATGGATGGGTGGGTGGATGGGTGGATGGATGGATGGGTGAGTGGGTGGGTGGATGGGTGGATAGATGGATGGATAGATAGATAGATGGATGGGTGGGTGGATGGATGAGTGGATGGATGGGTGGGTGGATGGATGGATGGATAGATAGATGAATGGGTGGGTAGATGGGTGGATGGATGGGTGAATGGGTGGATGGTTAGATGGATGGATGGATGGGCGGATGGATGGGTGGATGGATGGATGGGCGGATAGATGGGTGGATGGGTGAATGGGTGGATGGATAGATGGGTGGATGGGTGAATGGATGGGTGGATGGAGGGATAGATGGATGGACGGATGGATGGAACATTAAAGTGACGTACACATTAATGCATCATTGATCCTGTGATGTTATATATTCTCACAATGAGCCGTGGTTCTCACTCGTAACTACAGACAATAATGAGTCGTCATTCAGAGACATCCCTCACCATTTATTCGTATATTTTATTTATTTAAACCTGGACAAGACAGACGGCAACATAAGAAACGCATAGTTACAAACATAAAAAACAGAACAAGACGATAATATTATGACGTTAATCCACGTAACCAGGAAGTCTGAAGACGCTCGGGTCAGATCCCAGCTGGTTGCAAAAAAACCAAGATGGCGACGGGCAAAGTGCTTCAAAACCGCAGCCCACAAACCAACGGGGTTTTTAAGATAACTGTTTCATTTTTGACTCTCGGACACTCGGAATGAGCCGGCGTCTCGTCAGTAGGAGGAGGAGGAGGAGGGGGAGGAAGAGGGGGAAGAAGAGGAGGAAGAGGGCACTTCCTGTGTGAGCGTCGGTGGTCGTCCAGCGACCTAAAGGACACAACCCCCGTGTGCACTCGTGTTAATTGAATGCAGGCTGCTGTCTTTCAATAGTCTCATTGACTATATCCCCTCCTACACTCACACACACACACACAATGCTCCCTTATTAGCTGTGCAGCATGCTATTCTTCAATAGACTCATTCACACACACACACATGTATCTCGACTCTTTCTGTGACCACGGCATGGGGGCCTCGGGACAGGGTACACCCGTCACACACACACACACACACACACACACACCAGTCCCCTCAGATTGATCGTCCCAGTGTCGTGTTTGGTCACGATCCACCGCCGCATCGCCCCGGTGATGTTTACTCCGTGTGACTCCTTGACGGAGCCATTGTCTCCTTCACGCTCCTTCCTGGGTTCTTCTTTCTCTCCGTCGCCCACTTCCTTGTTTCTTTTTCTTTTTTTCTCAACCTTGTTTAGTTCTTCTCTCTCTGCCTTTGCGTGTCGCCTCCCTCTCTCCAGTCTCCTGCAGCTATTCTTAGCCGGGAGCTGTGTGACTGTCTCTCTACCTCGCAAACACAGAGCCCTGAGGGGAAGAAGAGTATGGGCTCTGTGCCTCAGAGCATCTCCTTCTCTTTTTTAAAGACGCTGTATGAGTCCATCCAAAAAGTGCCTCAGCTCCTAAATCCTCTGAGGCCTTTTCACAAAGTGTAATGTTCTGCAACGGAGACTCCAACGCGTCCAGAGGGTCTTCCAGGGAGCATCGGGCACAACGCCATTTTAGTCTGATGTTTGTATGTTATGTCATTCCACCAAAATCTCAAAACTTTAAAACATCAAATCGTTTTTTCTCTCTCAAAAGTGTCATTTTTTATAAAAATAAATATACTTCGTGTTTGATAATAATAATAATAATATTAACTTTATTTATATAGCACCTTTAAAAACAAAGTTTACAAAGATACAAATATAAAGATTTTAAATAAAATTCAAATTAAAAATTAAAAAACAGACCAATTGAATTAGGGGAACTAAAAATTTGCAAAAAAGGATGACATCACTTAAAAGATGTTCTCTAAAAAATGGGTTTTAAGAAGTGATTTAAATGAAGTTACTGATTCCGCGAGCCTTATCCCCTCCGGGAGGTCGTTCCAAATGTCGTGATATCATAAAGAGATTTGGTCTTTTAGTCCTGGTTGAAAAAAGTTGAAATACATATTTAAAAGTCAGAAACACGAGAGAAACCGGCCGGCCGCTCCACTTTGAGAGCTTCTAAACCGAAAGTCGCTGAATCGTGAGAAAAGTAGCCGAGCTTGCAACACATAGCGGCCCTCCGTGGCCTTCCTCCAAAGCCCCTCCCCCTTCCCTAAATTAGCATAATAAACGCAAACAACAAACGTGGCTTTTGTCGGTGGTGACAGCTGTCGAGCGATAGCAGCTCGTGGGAGACTCGGTGGCCCGTGATTGGTCCAGCAGTGACAGACAACCGGATGTCAGAGCATTTTATTTATTGATTACTTCATTAGTTTAGAACATATAGATCACTTACTCTATATCTTGAAGGCAAAATATGAAGGAGAGATCTTTAATGTACTAGAAATCTCCAATAGGCCGAGAGCTGAGATCTCATTTAATTTTCTTTACTGATGATTTTAAATTTAAAAATGTATTCTAATCCTCAACCAGAAGTCTTTTGGATGCTCCATCATCTTATGAAGATCATGTCATATTTCTCTAAATCTCCAGAGCAGCTTTATGACTAAATGGGGGAAAGAACACATTGTTTTTGTATTTTCATAATAAAATACCCAAAACTACACAAACATTCAGCGGCTTCTTTTTCTGTTCAACATCAACACGTAAATTGGTGAATACAAATGTATATTCTTGGATATCATATTGACTCAGAAATGTGTGTGTGTGGCTAACGAAATCAAGGCTTCCAAGGAAAAAAACAACACACACACACACACACTCAACTTCAGCGCTCCTTTGCTTAATTCTCATTGAAGCCCCAAATTGACATGTCTCCCTTATGATCTTGACATGTTATTAAGATTTAATGGTGGAATTATGATCATTAAAACAACGTGACTGATACGGGGGCCAGATGATGAGCTATTCATTTAACCTTCGTTTCCTGTAATAATATTGAAACAGACAGTCTGCCAGTTATTAGATCATAATTAGCCGCTGCAATCTGTACGGAATCCGAGGAAATGACGGCAAGTTATCGACGGGCGGCTCGTCGGCAGCCTTCTTCTCCTCCTTCTCCTCCTCTTCTTCTTCTTCTCCTCTTCTTCTTCTTCTTCTTCTTCTTCTTCTTCAGCCCCTCGTGAAACAAAGCGTACGGTGTGAGTCCACGTTTCGAATAAAGAGGAATATAATTAACCAGATGGCAGCTGATGGAAATAAACTGGTAGTGTTTTGATGACGGAGATGTCACCTTAACATGTGTGTGTGTGTGTGGGTGTGATGCTTTCACTCGTACAGTGCTGCTCTGTAAAAATACTGCATTCAAAACATTTAGCCTACTTAAAGCGACGAGAGGAAACTTCCATTGCGTGTGGTCTTTGGCGGCCCCTGTGGACGGAGGTGGTACTGCATGTCCGATGTAGTCGGACCCTTCGCAGTCCTTTATTGGTTATGAAACATACACATTTAATATATTTAATACAGATGCCTCCATATGAGACGAGTAAGAGATCATCAGCGAAATGATTGGCTATTTCTTAAAGGGACCCTGGCACTTCTGCTTTTGTCCACAGGGGGCGCCAGACTCAGTTCCTCGTAGTAACTTCAGCAGACGACCCGAGTGAATGTTCTGGTTCAATGAAGAGATCGTCTTTGTTTTGTCATCTTTACCTTTTATCCTCTCTTTTTCCTGCTCCCCCACATGCACAAGAAAGCACCAGAAGCTCTGAGCTTTTCATGCATGGCATGACTAACACACCCTGGCTCTCTGATTTCCATAAAGCATGTGTGTGTGAGTGTGTGTGTGTGTGTGTGTGTGTGTGTGTGTGTGTGTGTGTGCACCTACATCAACTGTGCCAGTTTAGCGATGAGAAATCTGCACCCTCAGCTGTTTTTCCCTTCTTTTTTCTTGTAGCACACAGAAGAGAGAGAACCCCCCCGGCTCTTCTCCAGGTAGCGTTCGCCAAAAGTCGTCCTATTAATAAGCAACATATTTGATTTTCGACTTGAGACGTATGGTCGGGGCAGAATTCGGGGCGTGTGGGAGACGTGTCACGCCGCCCCGGGGCGTCCAACATGCCGCATGGCGCTCACCGGCTCCGGCGCCAGATCCCCCAGTTATAGATTTTAATTTTCTTCGTCACAACGTGAATCGTTTGCCACACGCACAAACAACCAATGCGCCCCGCGACATCAAAAAGGATGCAACACGACATGAAGAAGAAAAAGAACAGATGCACAAGAGGTCATGAGGTCATTCTTTGTTCACTCATGGGGGAGAGCCAGGCTAGCAGTTTCCCTCCGCTTCCAGTCGTTATGCTAAGCTAAGCTAATCGCCTCCTGGCTCCAGCGCCATGGTCAAAGCACACACAAGAGAGATGTAATAAAAAGAATGATAAATATAAAGTGTACATGTTAAAAAGTGCTTTACGTACATGTTAAAAGCAGTTTTTTCATCAAATTTAAATTTAAATCTGTTAATGGAAGAATAAACTGAGATGGATTGATTTCCTTTATCTAAATTTGAATAAACTCCCATACATTTAATTGTTTTAATATAAGGAGCGAGTTTGATTCAAAATGTAAAACTAATTCTCTAAAATATAAATAAATAAAAATGTATTTTATAAAATCACATTTTAATAATAAAAATTAAATAAAAATGTCCCTCGTGACAAAACAATTAAATATAATTTATTTTATTGAAAATGTCTCCCGATTCCAATAAAAACACTCAGTTTCTCATTTCCCTTTTCCACAATTTCCCTTTTTTTTCTTCATTTTTCCGATGAACTTTTAAATGGGAACCTTAAACTCCAATAACACATTATTTTAAAGCACTCTGGGATGCCGAGGCTCCACCGAGAGCACGTCTCCGGAGTCACAAAGTTCAGCTTCTTATTCCACAGACACAACAACCGGGCGGGTCGCCTGCTGCTCGGCCCGCCGCTGCCCCGGCTCAGGCAGTGGTGAGCAGCGGTGACTGTGTCCTGTGCTGATTGCGCCGCTGATGGGCCTCCGTTTGTCACCGCGCTCTCGGCTCGCTCCGGCGCCGAGCGGCGGGGTGCCCTGATTACTTAATTGCTTGTAAGAAGCTCGTTAAAGCTTCCTATCCATCATAAGTCGTATGGCGAGTATCACTTTTTCTTTTTTTGCTCCTTTTTTTTTTCTCCCAGAGTGAGAGACGGAGACAGACCGAGAGAGAGAGAGAGAGAGAGAGAGAGAGAGAGAGAGGAGCTCTGATGAGCAATTAGTGACGCAAAACGCCTTTTTTCTCTTTCTTTATAGTTGTTGTAGTTTTCTTTTTCTTTTAGGGGGGGGGGGGGGATAATGTGAAATTCATCACATGGATGGATGCTGCTGTGTTACCGAGTGATGAGCATGTCCTGAAAGTCTGGGGGAAACTAGAGCGACGGGGGAGGAAGTTGTGTGGATCCACGAAATGAAGAAAATCGGGATATATTTTCATAAGAAGACGAAGAATGTTGACGTATTTCTACATATTTAGTTATTTTAGCGTCGGGATCGTAGTGTTAGCGCCAGGACGGAGACGAAGACCCCACATGTTCTCTCTCTCTCCTCTGAAAGCCCTTCAGCTGAACTCAGTCTCCACATCTGAAGAGCGCTAAACGGTCATTTCCACGGTTCCCACTGACGTGGGTCGTGATGGCTTATGGACCTTTGCCACCGCCTTCTTTTTTTGGCTCAGATCCCTCCTCCCCCCCCCCCCCCAAAAAGGGAGGGCAAGAAAACATCCAGTAATTTGGATCCATATAGCCTCAGAAGAGCTTTCTACGAGATACTCACAATCTTACCAGGTGCAAGATTAGAATTGGATGCTGTTCGTATTAATTGGTGATCATTTGCAAAGCGGGGTGGAAAAAAAGAAGAAGAAGAGAAAAAAAACGTCTCTTTTTTGCCAAGAGCAAGTCTTACAAGCCCCCCAGCTGGGGTTGTCAGGGGCAGGCTTGTTGGCATTGTGGCAGCATATGTTTGGTGCCAAGAACACCAATGATTTGCATTTCTTTTATATGAATTTTACAAAGCAGCAATGCTCTTTTGTGCAGAAGTGATCCCAAAAGTGAGCGTTGCAATTAATCACAAGTGAAATTTATCGGCTGATGAAAAGCCATAATTCTTACTTGCAAACCCCCCTCAACACCCCTTTTTTTTTTATTCATTATTTTTTTTTTACAGAAAAAAAAGTGGCAGCATCTGCAGCGCGCTCTCTGCTCGCCTTTTTTTGTTTTTGATGAATGTGCCTTTAAAACGCCGTGCGGTTCGGCTCCATTTAAAAACTGGCTCGAAGGGGATAAAAACAAAACAGCAGTGCGATCTTTGAGATTCTGCAAACGCCATAAGTCATGAAAATAGTTCTTCTGTCGGGGGGGGAAACCCCCCCCCCCTAAAAAAAAACAAGCACTGCATAATGACGTCGCGTGACGTGAAGTTTAAAGAAAAAAAAGTGCCTTTTTGAAATGAAGTGGTGACACAAGTGGAGATGAATATTAAATAACTCCTTTTCAAATATTGACTTGATTTTATTCATCATTATTTGATTCACCTACACCACCGCGCACCATCGAGACCCTATTGGGACACCTAATTGATCCAATTAAGCAATTAATTATTTCGGTGGGATTAGAGACGACCGGGCCTGCATGCGGTAGAGAGGAGGCCGGTCCCGCCAGGACATGGACCGGCTCCAAGGTTGCAGTCGCTTTCATCTCCAAGATGGCTCCAGATGGGTCGGGGGGGGGGGGCCTCGAAGACTCATCGGTGGCCAACCGGTCCCAAACCCCCCCCCCCCCCCCCACGCTGAGACAAGCCTACAGCGTCGTAGAGGCTCGCGGTCTGTGCGGCGCATCGCTGCCTTCCCGTTGTCAATATTGGGAAATCATTATGAAATAATGCGTCTCCTCCTCCCCGTGCGTTAGAGGGCCCCGGTGGAGCGCTCTGTGGTCGGATATAGACACACACATCGAGACAAAAACATCTGGAAACTGAAGTTCTGCCTACAAAAAACACCTGAAAGGTGAAAGTATTTCATTCCTTCTCCCTTCCTGCCTTTCCGCTGGCGAAACTCGGGGGTCATTCACACGATGCGTCTAAATAAACAGGGGGGAGGGGCGGAGGGGTGGGGGAGGGGTGCCATTACAAAGCAATCAAAACCTTCACGCTGCGATGACAATGATGATGAAGTTGCGGTAATTTAGTCGGTAAAGCCTCGCCGACTAAAAGTCTAAACAAAAGAGAAATTGATTCCCATCACCGTAAAAAGAAAAGCCCTCGCGGGTTGCTCCGCTGCCCCGGTGCTCCCCGGGTCAATCCGGCTGACCTCTCAGCCAGATGTGCCGACGGAGAGGACGAAGTAATTGAAATAATAATATATATATATTTTTTTTACAGTTGTCCCTCAGGATGTTAGCGCGATGGGATTAAACTAAGAGGACTTTACATGTCACGCAGTGTTCGGCCACCGGGGGCAACGCTCCTTTGTCGGAAACGCAGCAGAAGAGCGACTTGGTTTTTTTCCCGGAGCCTCGCAGTGGATTCTCCAGGAGCTGAACCTCCGTCTCCGACAAGCCCCAGAGCTAATCGGGAAAATCTTAACCAAAATAAATAAATAATATAAATTAGAATGGCATCTTTCTCGCGTGACGATACACCCGTACACTAAATTTGTATGAAAATCCGGCTTGTTGTTTTTTCCCTGTAATCCTGCTGACAAACCAAAAGATAACCTCTTTGGCGTAAAGCTGCTGTACCTGTAAAAAATATATTTAAATGTCCTATTTATATTATAAAAAAATAGGCGTTTGTTATAATGATGGTTACATAAAAAATAAAGGAAATAAAAGGCTTAATAATTCCCCAGCGAGACCGCCTTCAAAATGAAGTGCAGTGTATTCATTGAAATGAAGGAACAACTATTTGTAATAGGTTTTTTTTTTAGGGGGGGGGGGATGTATTCAGATAAAGTACACCCCGATGTTTGTGACACTTGTGAGAAAGAGCAAACTTTCCCCTCGTCCTCGGAGCCTCGCCGTCCTCCTGGAGATCCCCAGCGATCAATATTAAAGAGGGGAAGGACAGAGGGCTCCGTGGATACAGAGCGGCACCCGTCCTCCCCCACTGGAGCGACTCCCCCAAAGGCCTTGAGTTATATTCCTGTAATTAGCTAAGTATCCACACACACACACACACACAGGGGCCCTGTCGGCTCCCTATACGCTCATCCCTTGTAGATAGAAGATGCAATCAGAAGAACAGCAACACGGGGAGGCAGGGGAAAAAGAAAAAAAGTCAACACATCAAAAAAACAAACTTTAAACAATGACCTTACTTTTTCTTTGCGTGCAACTTTTCCCCCTTTCATCCCTCTTTTCCTTCTTTTTTCCCCTTCTTCTGCCCCTTGTATAAGAGGCCAGAGCATCGCATCCCCCCCCCTTTTTTTGTCTCTTCTCCTTTCTCTTCTCTTCCAAGTATAATGATTTACAAAATGCCTCTCATCAAAGAATTCATTAACAACGCACGTTAATGAAAAAATAAACGAGTCAACATCAATATCGACGCTCAGCAGCGTGGAAGGGGATACATTATGCAGAGCGGCGGTGTTGGGACCTCGGTGGGACTCTTTTTAAACCCCTTACCTCTGAGGCGGTTGCTTATTTTGCAACCCTTTGTTGTTTAACAACAAAGAGAATGGGCTCCCGTAATGTTATATTAATCAGCGGATTAATATTTCAATTTGATTTGCTTTATAGTTGAGGTGCTGTTGGCATTTCCCATTTTCCCTCCATATGTGCAGCGATGTTAAGTGGTATCATTACCATTTTCTACCTGGGGGTCCGGGGAGATAACAGGCGCCATGATAGCTCTATTCAGCGGAGGGAGAGGGAGCTTTTTCCTTTCTTTTTTTTGGGTTGGTGGTGGGGGGGGGGGCTCATGCATTTTTTATCGGCAGTTGTTTGGTTCCCCTTTACATCCATTATTCTCCCATGTTGCATTGCAAACAGCTGAGTCACAGCCTTTTTTTTTCTTCTTGTTTTGTTATTCCCGCCACAGGACGACGCCCGAGCGCCGCCGACCTCGGAGAGCGAGAGCGCCCGGGCTTCGGGGTCAGGAGAGGATTTAGATTTTTTTTTTTTACTCCAGAACTTTTGGGTCTCGAGCAGGAGTCGAGAAACGGGATCAAAAAAATAATAAAATGTCTCCTCGGAACTTTCGAACTGTTTTTATACCCGTCGTGTTCGTAATGGAAGAAATATGAAGAATCGAAGATGCAGAGATCCGGGCGCGAGGAGACGTCTGACAGCCGGCCGTCACACTCCACAAGACGTTTCCTCCCAAAAGATGTCAGGAGACCTTTTATTTCATTCTACAAAGTGTCTTGGCCGAGCGACCCGACCCCTGAATGAATGAAACAAGGTTACTGAAGGTCAATATGTCAAAACTCTTTAAAGCAGCTGCTTCAACACATCAATCCACTTCCTGTTTTAAACGGATGAGATATGAACAAAGGAAGACTTTTAGGCCAGTCTTAGGACACCAAAATATATATTTATTAATTTAACCGTGATAATTGAAGTGCAGTTGACGACCTCTTAAATTTGAGGATTTTTTTTAGTCTTTTTTCTCCTTTTTCTTTAATTTTTTTGAACGCTCTGGGCCTGAGTTGTCCCGCTGCAACGTTACGTTAACACGCAAGGGAGAGAGCTGTGTGTGTGTGTGTGTGTGTGTGTGTGTGTGTGTGTGTGTGTGTGTGTGTGAGTGTGTGTGTGTCTGCCCTCTAAATCATCTTTTAGATGTAATTTAAGTCGAATATAACACAATGTAAAAGTTTAACACACGCTATATATAAATATTGTGGAAGCACACAACTTGAACATTTTTTAATCCACCACAGCCCTCAGACTCTCCAGGGGCCAGGGGCCACGTTCCCAGGCCCTTCCCTCTCGGGCACAACACCCATTTAAACGCACACTTTCACCAGAAACACATTTACATTGAGTTATTGAACATTAACGGAACTGATTTGAGAAGCTTGTGAGCTTGCAACAGTCACATTGTCGTCATCAATTGGCTGGTGAGTTTTTGTTTGTGTGTTCTTTATCAACACATGAGACTCTGACACACACACACACACACACACACACACACACACACACACACACACACACACACACACACAAGACCGACGTCCGAGAATGAGACAAATTTTTTTTGGGGGGGGGGCCTCAAAGAGCCACATAAAAAAGCAGTCAGTTGAAAGGCCGCCCCGCGCTCAGCACGACCCGCGTGATCAGCCCCGCTCGGCTGCCTCCGTGCTAATCACATCCTATCAGCGCGGCGGCGGCGGCACACGCCTTAAGGAAAACAGGCGAGCAATTAGGACGCGGGTTATTTGTCATAAACACCATCCACTGCATTGCAAATGAAACATAATTGCCCGGGCAGACCTTGAGTGACAAGTCATTAGATGATTGTTCGCGACGGTTGATTGCGACGTGACAGGCGCGTCTTGGAGACATGAACCCAGACTGAAGTGTTGACATCGGTTTTCATTTTTTTTCAAAAGGGCCGCCGCCGCCGAACCCCGTCGCTGAGCGGCACATCGTTTTGTTATTTAATATAACGGATGATTTTTATGAAATCAATCCAATGCACATCGGGATCCGGGGGGGGGGGGGGGGAGAGTCTATTACCAGCCTGTAAGTCACATGACCTCAATGCAACCCAACACCAATTTTTTTTTTTATCTGTTCAAGATTTTTCTTCTAAAGGGCAAAAACAAATCTCCAAGGTCAGGAACAGAAGATGTCTGCCATCCCCAGAATGACGGACACGCCAAATATCAGACGAGGCCGGGGGAAAAAAAAGTCAGCTGTCGCTCAACGACACTCAGGAAGTAGAGCGAGAATAGCGGCGCAGCTCAATGGAACGCGGCCATCGTTATTGGTTTTGTTCCACCGGCGCTTTAGCCGTCCAGTGTTCTGCAAGAACATCACCAAAAAATATAGATCAAATATGTAATCATCCAAATATGTGCACCATATGCTAAATGTTAACCCTTTCAGCTACACGCTTTTCTTTAGGCCTCTGCTCCGAAAATATCATCCCCAAACTAAACAGGCTGTATCTCTGAAACCACGAGGGCTACTTTAATCATATTTACATTTAAAAATATATATATATATATTGTTCAGATGTGTAGATATCAGTCTATACTGTATGTGTCATGATCTGGAGTTTGTGTCTTATTTTGAAGTCCTTGTGTCGTCTGTCTCCCTGTGATTGGCTGCTCTGGTCCTGATTGTTTCCTTCTGTGTGATTGCTGGCTCCGCCCTCATTGTGTTCACCTGTGTCTCGTTCCCCGTCGTCCAATCACCTCCACCTGCCTGTGTAGTTAACCCTGTTCGTCTCATTCCCAGTGTGGCTTCGTACCGTTTGGGCCGCGTTTTGTCGTCCTGGCTGGTTTGTGAAATTAAATATTGGTTTTGCAGAAGTTGTGTTGGCATTTGGGTCCTCTCTCTTTCGCTGCGACATCCGTGACACCTCCTGACAATATGTTACTGGGTAAGAGTAAATGAAGATGGCACAAAGAGAAAATATAAAAAATTCAGGTCCCAATTGAAAAAAAGCACAACAAATTTATATTTGTTATGTTTTTGCACTGATGATAAATGAAATGTCATGAAGCGCTCCCTCGCTCCACGGCACGATGAATCGGTGGCAAACGAGACTATACCATGTGTCTGAAAGGGGCCAATTCATGTATAAAAGTACAAAAAGATATTTATATTTATAATGTAATGAAAAAAAACTCCTTCAAAGGAAATACAGCCAATAACATCTGCAGTTGGAAGTTTCTCCCGTTGGCTTTACGCCTCTGTGCGCGTGACTAATTAGTGTGTTGGACCCCGATCTAAAAAAAAGACAAAAGCAGATGTTTTGTGTCCACATACCACCCACCCCCCCCCCCCCCCGCCGAAAAAAAATCCGTAAGACGTCTCATTGATGGTTTGATTATTTTGGGTTTTTATCCTAATCAGTGTTTGCTTAAAGGAATTCCTCCGGGTCACATCGTCCTCATTCCTCCTCAACGCCGCAGTGACCCCCCGAGTCGGCATACGTGCCGTGTGTGTGTGTGTGTGTGTGTGAGCACGTGCGCCGCTGCCCTTCATAATCAGGGGGCCCGACGGAGCCCCACTCATGCCAGTGAATTGCTCGCAGCTGCGGGGCCCCCTTGTCGCGCTGGCAGCCGCGGCCCCGTCATCGCCGCGTCCGCCTATCTGACCTGCTAATTTGGAGCATATGTAAGTGCTCTTAAAGTGGCGGTGCCTTTTGACGTGCCACAAACAGCAGCTGTGGCAGCTGCCCCCGAGGAAAGCTTTATTTAATTCAATTACGTCTTTTGGAGATATGTAAACGAGGAGAGGAGGAGGGAGGAAAGGTGGGTGAGGAGGGAGGAGAGAAGGAGGACAGGCGGGTGATCTGTCCTTACCTATCCTCGTCGCACACCCCCCTCCCCCTCCTAAAAGACCCTCCACCCGGCCTCCTCCCCCTCCGACTTGAGACCCCTAAAAGTGTCGAGGCCCAGGTGGCTCGATGGGCAAATGATTGGGTGAGTTACTGTCGCACTCTCTATCTCAGACCCCCTTCACACACACACACACACACACGCACACACACACATGCACACACCCCTTTACTGCTCACTGTCTCTCCGGCGGGGGGAGTCTGAGGGGGGATAATCAGGGTCAGGATCCTCTGCCACACTGATCAGTGCGTCTCAACCCCCGGGCAGACCTGCAATTAATGCGCCGTTGAAAAGGGAGCGAAAATATTCACCATCTGGCAATTAGGTGCTCATAGGCTCTCTCTCTCTCTCTCTCTCTCCGTCTCTCCCTCTCTCTCTCTCCCTCTCTCTCCCTCTCTCTCTCTCTCTCTCTCTCTCTCTCTCTCTCTTTCCCTCCCTCTCTCTCTCTCTCTCCCTCTCTCTCTCTCCTCCTCTTCTTTCCCTCCTCTCTGGGCTTTTTACATGTAATTGTGATCTCATTCCTGTTCCAGCTTTGGCCCCAGGCCCATTTTTTTGGCGCTCCGAAGGGTCTCTATGTCGGAATGAACCCTGACGCGGGATCGCAATCCAGGGCAATTCAGAAAGCCCTCTCAGTCCCCAAAATGGAGACGTAATAACGACCCTTCTTGTACATTTTTCTCCTCCTCCTCCTCCTCCCTCCTCCTCCCATCTCTTGCTCTTCCAGCCCCAGCTGCTGCTGCTGGCCTGAAAAGGGGCTTGAAAGAAGACATGGGTGTCATCACCATCAAATTAACTCGTTCTCTCTGGATGGGAGAGCAAAAGGTTGTCAATGGTATACTGTCGTCTGTAGTGGTTTTCTTTCTCTCTTTTCTTCCTTTCTTTTCTTTTAAACACATCAATGATGTTATGATTAGTCATTTTGCTGCCGACAATGGCCGACCCGAAACGCTCGTGAATGCCCTTTCCCGTGAAAAGAGGTGCGCGGGGCTGTTGAAAGACATTGATTTGGAGAGGAGTCACATATCTTTCCAGTTTCTCTCTCTCTCCACCTCCTCCTCCTCCTCCTCCTCTGCACACACTCATTGTGAAATTCAAATCTGGGGATGACAAATAGAGTGATTACACTCACCATTGATCTGGCGGCAGTTTTGAGTTGCAAATGTGCCGCCTCGACATTTGGCTGCTGCGAGTCGAGGTCTGCGGGACAATGGAGAAGCAAATTTGAGGAAGTGGTAGAGAGGCGGCAGACACCGCACACGGACAACAGGGAGAGGTGCACGGGAGAAGAGGAGGAGGAAGAAGAAGAGGAGGAGGAGGAGGAGGAAGTGAGTAGCACCAACCCAGGACAAGAGGGGTTCCCATTCATATAGAAATGTATTTTTTTTTTCTCTCCAAATGTTCAATCGAAAGAGGAAAGAACAACAGAAAAAGTAGAGCCCCCTCGTTGCGAGGTCCGCTTGACCCGCTGACCTCGATCGGGTTTTTATTTTTATTTTGTATTTATTTTCCCCGTACGCCATTGTGCGTTCCTGCAAAGCGATAATTACACATATTGAATTATTAACAGTCATTATCAAAGCCGGTGCGTAACTCGTTTTTGTTGCAGCGTGAGGTTCCTGTGATGTCGGGGCGGTCATTACTTATTAACAGACGGGATACTCCCCCCCCCCCCCACAAACCCCCCCGCCGCCGCGTGGCGTTAATGACGCGCTCATCCTGTTTGCCTCTACAGCTCCGAGTAAACGGCAGAAATAATATTGGGGTTACACTGAATGGGGGGGCGACACTATTTATTGGCTCAGATGTGGAATCATTATCATAAAGGGAGATTAATTAAACCAGTATTTTGAATCCACTGTGTGCATAGCAGAGGAGGGTTAAATGGCACAGTTTCTTCAAGGGGGGGTGCAGATTATCATTTGACCCCCGCTCATTAAACGTTATTATAGCATCGGAGAGCAAAGCCGCCAGGTGTGAGTCCCGAGTGTGACGTCAAGCGGACAGATGGAGCAGCTTTTGTAGTTTTTCACAGATTTTGTCGTAATGAGTGGTGACTCCCGCCCAGAGGTACTTGTGTACTAATGTACTTGTGTACTTATGTACTTGTGTACTTCTGCAGTTGAACGACTGTCGAGTAGCAAAAGTCATTTGCTAAAATTGAAATAACAATTTTCTCCCGAGACGCCACGAGGTGTAACCAAGGGAGCAAACTGTTCCAACTACTTTGGTCCTTTTAGAACTAAGTGAATGTACAGAGGGATGAATGTAGCCTCCATTTAAAGACAATGAACAGTTGAAATAGCAAAAAGTAACGTATTAATGGTTAGAACGGTCACCATAAAGCAGACAACTGAAGGTAAAACTGTTGAAAGGGCAAAAAGACATGAAAGAGTGGATCAAATAAGACTAAATGTGAGCGGTTAACAATTGAAGTATTTGATAAACAGTAAAAAACTAATCGAGAATCCTATATAGTTGAATTAGATTGGATTAGATATTCCTTTATTATTCCCACAGTGGGATCACAGCATGGGTGCACATTAGAGCAGGAATAAAGATACACATAAAACACAAAAACAATACTAAATACTAAATATACAGAGGAAACTAAATATATACACAAGGCAGTGATCAAATGATCAGGATTGAATCATAACCTGTTTAGAATTAATTAAATAACACAAGTGTCCAGATGTTTTCTGCCAGCTCATCACTACGTGTCGGTTCTGACCGTCACAGGAACTGGACCGCACTCGTTCTTATTTCCTCCGCTCCGAGCCGACCTCCGAGTGGAAAACAGACTCGTAAAAAAAAAAGGTTGCCGGGTAGAAAACACGTCTCCGTAAACCAACCCTTTCATTTGATTATCCTTAAATACCCCTCGCCGTAATGGTTCGTGTCCGACGTGTGAAATGGGGCGAAGACAACAGAGAGGCGGCCGCAAAGGAAAAACAGGTTCGAAAGAACCGAGGCCTAAATGGAGGCCTCGGGGCGAGCGCCTGCGGGCAGGTGCCCCGGAAACGACCTTCAGAGCCGACCACCTGGCTCTAAACCGGGCTCCGTCCGAATGGAATGAGGGTATGGAAATAGAAAGACAAACATTGAGGGCGGAGACCGTGACAGACAACTGTGCAGGGGGGGGGGGGGGAGGGGTCGGACCGGCGGCACGCAGGTCACAGAGCCACCGAGCTGCGTGTGTGACACAAGAAGGATGCGCCGGGGGGAGGAGCTTAAACTGAGCACGTAAACAAATCACAGGCGGGGTGAGACACCATGCAAATGGAGCTAGAGAGAGAGAGAGAGAGTGGGAGGGAGAGAGAAAGAGAGAGGGAGAGAGAAAGAGAGAGAGGGAGAGAGAGAGGTAGGGAGGGAGAGAGAGAGAGGGAGGGAGTGAGAGAGAGGTAGGGAGGGAGAGAGAGAGAGGTAGGGAGGGAGAGAGAGAGAGGGAGGGAGAGAGAGGTAGGGAGGAGAGAGAGGTAGGGAGGAGAGAGAGAGAGAGAGGTGGAGGAGAGAGAGAGGAGGGAGGAGAGAGGAGGGAGGAGGGAGGAGAGAGGTAGGGAGGAAGAGAGAGAGGTAGGGAGGAGAGAGAGAGGTAGGGAGGGAGGGAGAGGTGGGGAGGAAGAGGTAGGGAGGAAGAGTGAGAGGGGAGGAGAGAGTGAGAGGTAGGGAGGAAGAGAGAGAGAGGTAGGGAGGGAGAGTGAGAGAGGTAGGGAAGAGAGGTAGGGAGGGAGAGAGAGGGTAGGGAGGAGAGAGAGAGAGGTAGGGAGGAAGAGTGAGAGAGGTAGGGAGGAGAGGTGAGAGGTAGGGAGGAAGAGAGAGGTAGGGAGGAAGAGTGAGAGAGGTAGGGAGGAAGAGAGAGAGGTAGGGAGGAAGAGAGGTAGGGAGGAGAGAGAGAGGTAGGGAGGAGAGAGAGAGGTAGGGAGGAAGAGAGAGAGGTAGGGAGGAGAGAGGTAGGGAAGAGAGAGGGAGAGAGAGAGAGAGAGAGGTAGGGAGGGAGAGAGGTAGGGAGGGAGAGAGAGAGAGAGGTAGGGAGGGAGAGAGAGAGAGAGAGAGAGAGAGAGGGAGGGAGGGAGAGAGAGAGCTCACCTGCTGGACCTCCACCGAACCAACGCCAGACCACAACCACATCCACTTTGTTCTCTTATCCCCACTTCCGACCTTTTGTTGCTCCGTATTTGGTTTGAAGACGTAAATTAAAGGGAGGGGGGGGGGGGGGGGGTAGTTACACCAACCATCAGCGGTTGGAGGAAGTATTCAGATCCTGTATGTTAGTGAAAGTGTATTTAAATGACGTGTGTGTTATATATTACGATGCATTACTGCTGTGGGTGATGTGGATACATTTTAATGCTACATTGTTATTTATATTTACGGTTATCGATACAAAGCCAAAATGTTCTCGAGCTCATTATTTGTTTTTGAACTTTTACGAGTCAAATGAACGGTTCAGTCGTCGGGAAATAAAATGTTTGAATTGCTTTTGCGTTTCTGAACGAGTCGCCGCCGCCACGCTGCGTGTCGAGTACGCCTCGTTTAAAGGTACAGTGTGTGATCTGTGATGTCATCACAAGCGAGACGGAGCCAGCTGAGGGCCGGTGTGGTGGGCGGGGCAAACAAACACGCGACTTTCACCCAGGAGACCAGAAGTAAACATCGGCTTCACGCTCGATACTTCGCAGACTGTCATACGCAGCGTGAGGTGACGAGCGCTAAGTTACGCTTTTACTTTGTTCCGCTCCGTTGCTCCGTTACTTTTCTCCGTTGTTCCGTTACTTTTGTTAGGACTCCGCGGGGAGAGACACAAAAAAACACTGGGACGGAGACTTTGGGTGGGTGTAACCAAAAAGGCAGGAGAAAAAGCAAAACACTGAGCTGAGTAGGAAATACACGGGAGCAGCAGCTGAGATGGAGGTTGGTTTGGGCGTGGCAGGCAGGATGGGATGTGGATCTCACTGTATCGTGGGAACTGGCGGTCTGATGGTCGAACCGGGGTTTTAAGCAGCTGTGGGTGAGTGGTGTAATCAGTGATGATGAGAAACAGGAGGCGGAGGTGAGTTGATGGAAAAACGGAATGTAGGTCAACCATCCAGGAAGACAGACAGATAAAAAGGAGGCGATGCTGCAATCCCCCTCAATGGGAGCCTGGCGACCACCAGGCGGATGGGCCCTGTGAAGGCCTGACCATGATTGGGTCCATGATGCAGGCGAGGGACCATAACCCTCCCAGTCCACCACCTGCCCGTCGTCTGGCGTCCCCGTATAGACAGGGGGCGGGAGGAGCCGGAGGCTCAATTCACTGGTGTGAACCGGCAATCTGGGACACGTGGAAAGTGGGGTGAATTCTCAGAGTTCTAGGAAGCTTCAACCGGACTGGAAGGGTTAATGATGATGGGAAAGGACCAATGAGCGTCTTCGGGACTCTGAGATGAGAGGAATGTTGTGGAGGACAACCAGACTGACTGGCCTGGGCGTGGGAGGCGGCCTTTCTGTGACTGTTGGAAGTCTGGAGGAGGAGCAGACAGATCTTCTGACAGCTGACTTACATGCTGCTGGACTGAGGGACAACAGGGGTGAAAGAAGCCTCAAAGGGAGAGACCAGTGGCGGAGCAAGTGAGGCGTTGTGGGCGTACTCTGCAGGTGAGATCACGAGCTCCAAGTTGAGGACTCCATGTCCTGATTGGCTCTCTCTGTTTGGCCGTTTGATTGGGGGTGATATCCCGAAGTCAGACTGACTGAGGCTCCCAGGGACTGACAAAACTCCTTCCAGACTCGAGAGGTGAACTGGGGACCACGGTCAGAGACAATGTCAGAAGGATCGGAAAACATGATCGTTGGGCGGTCTCCAGAGCTGACGGGAGTTTAGGAGAGCTATGCGACTTGCGGTCAACCACCGTGAGGATAGTGGTGTTGCCCTGGGAGGCAGGCGGTAACAAAATCCAGGGCGATGTGAGACCAAGGGCGACTAGGGATTGGAAGGGCTGGAGCAACCCTGCAGGTAACTGGTGGGAGGACTTACTCCTGGAACACGTGGGACAGGCAGAAACGAACTCAGAGTGTCCCTGCTGATCGTGGGCCACCAGAAATGTCTTTTCAGGAGAAGAGTACGGTTTCCTCCAGGGTGAATTGAGGGAATTATGGACCAGAACCTTGGGCGGGCAGCATCAGGAACAAACCCAGTTCGGAGGACCATTACCCGGGTCTGGTTGTTCTCTCAATGCCTCCAGGATGGTGTTATTAATCTCAGGCGCCTGCAACACAACTCTTGGGAAGGATTGGAGCCTCTGGAGGCTCCGGGAGAATCGTACAGCCTGGAGCATCGGGCTTGGCGTTCTTGGACCCAGGACGGAAAGTGAAAGTCGACAGAAAAACAGAGCCCACCTGGCTTGTCGGGAGTTCAGTCGCCCACATGAAAGAGTGGATCAAATAAGACTAAAAGTGAGCGGTTAACAATTGAAGTATTTGATAAACAGTAAAAAACTAATCGAGAATCCTATATAGTTGAATTAGATTGGATTAGATATTCCTTTATTATTCCCACAGTGGGATCACAGCATGGGTGCACATTAGAGCAGGAATAAAGATACACATAAAACACAAAAACAATACTAAATACTAAATATACAGAGGAAACTAAATATATACACAAGGCAGTGATCAAATGATCAGGATTGAATCATAACCTGTTTAGAATTAATTAAATAACACATAAGTGTCCAGATGTTTTCTGCCAGCTCATCACTACGTGTCGGTTCTGACCGTCACAGGAACTGGACCGCACTCGTTCTTATTTCCTCCGCTCCGAGCCGACCTCCGAGTGGAAAACAGACTCGTAAAAAAAAAAGGTTGCCGGGTAGAAAACACGTCTCCGTAAACCAACCCTTTCATTTGATTATCCTTAAATACCCCTCGCCGTAATGGTTCGTGTCCGACGTGTGAAATGGGGCGAAGACAACAGAGAGGCGGCCGCAAAGGAAAAACAGGTTTGAAAGAACCGAGGCCTAAATGGAGGCCTCGGGGCGAGCGCCTGCGGGCAGGTGCCCCGGAAACGACCTTCAGAGCCGACCACCTGGCTCTAAACCGGGCTCCGTCCGAATGGAATGAGGGTATGGAAATAGAAAGACAAACATTGAGGGCGGAGACCGTGACAGACAACTGTGCAGGGGGGGGGGGGGGGGAGGGGTCGGACCGGCGGCACGCAGGTCACAGAGCCACCGAGCTGCGTGTGTGACACAAGAAGGATGCGCCGGGGGGAGGAGCTTAAACTGAGCACGTAAACAAATCACAGGCGGGGTGAGACACCATGCAAATGGAGCTAGAGAGAGAGAGAGAGAGAGGGAGGGAGAGAGAGAGAGAGAGAGAGGGAGGGAGAGAGGTAGGGAGGGAGAGAGAGAGAGAGGGAGGGAGAGAGAGAGGTAGGGAGGGAGAGAGAGGTAGGGAGGGAGGGAGAGAGTGAGAGAGAGAGAGGTAGGGAGGGAGAGAGTGAGAGAGGTAGGGAGGGAGAGAGAGAGAGGTAGGGAGGGAGAGAGAGAGAGGTAGGGAGGGAGAGAGGTAGGGAGGGAGAGAGTGAGAGAGGTAGGGAGGAAGAGAGAGAGGTAGGGAGGAAGAGTGAGAGAGGTAGGGAGGAAGAGTGAGAGAGGTAGGGAGGAGAGAGAGAGGTAGGGAGGGAGAGAGAGAGGTAGGGAGGGAGAGAGAGAGAGAGGTAGGGAGGAAGAGAGAGAGGTAGGGAGGGAGAGAGTGAGAGAGGTAGGGAGGAAGAGAGAGAGAGGTAGGGAGGAGAGAGAGAGGTAGGGAGGGAGAGAGAGAGGTATGGAGGGAGAGAGAGAGGTAGGGAGGAAGAGAGAGAGAGGTAGGGAGGGAGACAGAGAGAGGTAGGGAGAGAGAGAGAGAGGTAGGGAGAGAGAGAGGGAGGAAGAGAGAGAGAGGTAGGGAGGGAGAGAGAGAGAGAGAGAGAGAGAGAGAGGGAGGGAGGGAGAGAGAGAGCTCACCTGCTGGACCTCCACCGAACCAACGCCAGACCACAACCACATCCACTTTGTTCTCTTATCCCCACTTCCGACCTTTTGTTGCTCCGTATTTGGTTTGAAGACGTAAATTAAAGGGAGGGGGGGGGGGGGTTAGTTACACCAACCATCAGCGGTTGGAGGAAGTATTCAGATCCTGTATGTTAGTGAAAGTGTATTTAAATGACGTGTGTGTTATATATTACGATGCATTACTGCTGTGGGTGATGTGGATACATTTTAATGCTACATTGTTATTTATATTTACGGTTATCGATACAAAGCCAAAATGTTCTCGAGCTCATTATTTGTTTTTGAACTTTTACGAGTCAAATGAACGGTTCAGTCGTCGGGAAATAAAATGTTTGAATTGCTTTTGCGTTTCTGAACGAGTCGCCGCCGCCACGCTGCGTGTCGAGTACGCCTCGTTTAAAGGTACAGTGTGTGATCTGTGATGTCATCACAAGCGAGACGGAGCCAGCTGAGGGCCGGTGTGGTGGGCGGGGCAAACAAACACGCGACTTTCACCCAGGAGACCAGAAGTAAACATCGGCTTCACGCTCGATACTTCGCAGACTGTCATACGCAGCGTGAGGTGACGAGCGCTAAGTTACGCTTTTACTTTGTTCCGCTCCGTTGCTCCGTTACTTTTCTCCGTTGTTCCGTTACTTTGCTCCGTTGTTCCGTTACTTTGCTCCGTTGTTCCGTTACTTTGTTCCGTTGTTCCGTTACTTTGTTCCGTTGTTCTGTTACTTTGTTCCGTTGTTCTGTTACTTTGTTCCGTTGTTCCGTTACTTTGTTCCGTTACTTTGTTCCGTTGTTCTGTTACTTTGTTCCGTTGTTCTGTTACTTTGCTCCGTTGTTCTGTTACTTTGTTCCGTTATTCCGTTACTTTGTTCTGTTACTTTGTTCCGTTGTTCTGTTACTTTGTTCCGTTGTTCTGTTACTTTGCTCCGTTGTTCCGTTACTTTGTTCCGTTATTCCGTTACTTTGTTCCGTTCTTCTGTTACTTTGCTCCGTTGTTCTGTTACTTTGTTCCGTTGTTCCGTTACTTTGTTCCGTTACTTTGTTCCGTTGTTCTGTTACTTTGTTCCGTTGTTCCGTTACTTTGCTCCGTTGTTCCGTTCCGTTGCTCCGTTGTTCCGTTGTTCCGTCAGTGGTTCTCAAAGTTGTTCTGCCACTTCGGAAAAAGAAAGATGTTCACGTGCCCCCGCCCCCAAAAAAATTGAAAGAAAATAGTAAATGTTGCTCTTTATTTATTTATTTATTAATTTATTTATTTACTAATTAGTTTTATGTCTGTGTACTTCTCAATAAAGGTCTTGCAATTTATAAACAATCTGCATTTTCCCCCTGCACCCCACCTGTAATGCCTTGGCGGCCCACTCACAGTTTGAGAACCAACTGCGTTCACTCACATTTTTACGTTTTTATTTAATTTTTACAACCCCTGGATGCATGATTCATATTTTCTTCAAAACGCGATAAGTTATTTTTTGCGTAAACGCTGACGTTCGGCGTTTCCCTCGCAGTTCGCAGAAACGTACGATGTGAACGGAGTGCAGAGAACATTGTTTCTCTGCACTGCAGTGAAGCGTGAAGCACATCTGTACAGCACTCTACCCCCCCCCCCCCCCCCCGTCTCCCCCTCCCCCGTTGCAGAATATGATTGATATCGTGGATGTTTTACAAAGTGAACCGTTTTCCTTCATCGAGGACGAGAAGCTCAAATCCAACAATTCATCCTGATAATTATAAACACAAAAAGTTGTTTTTAAAATGTTTCCGTTTATGTCTTTCATGTCTTTTCTTTCACCCTCTTCTTCATCGTCCGTCCTCAGATCTCCTCTTCATTTCTTTTTCTCTTCTCTGACCTTTACGCTGTCCTGATCTCTCCTCCTCCTCCTCCTCCTCCCTCCTCCTCCTCTCCCGTCTGGACCTTCTCACACTCTCCGTCGGCGCTCGCTCCTCCACCTCTCTCTCTCTCCGTCTCCCCTCTTTCTCCCCTGCGTTGAACAAATGGGTAATAAGCGCCACTTTGTAGCGCTCTCCTCTTTCAGATCCAGAGTGAAGAGTCTGATTAAATAATCATTGGAGTCGCGGTTTCCCCCTGCTCCTCACCTTGGGGACATATTGTCCCCTGTCACTGAAACCTCGGGGACAGAAGGCTCCGCCGTGGGGGGGCTCAGCAGGGGGGCGAGGGGCTGATGAAACGAAGATCGGGTAATGAAGGCATGGCCCATGGCTTCCGCGGCTCCGCCATATGTTTCACCGAATGCAAATTGCCCCCCCCCCCCCAATTCAAACAACTTTTTCATCTTGATATATGCAAATGTGTTTATAAATACCGGCTTATAAATATAGCATAAGGGCAGGCGCTTTGGAGTCGTTGTCGTCGTGCCCCCCCCCCCCCCCTCGCGCCCGCCCCGCCCACCGCCGCCGCCGCACACGACAACGGCGCAGCGTGACAGGCTTCAACGAACGGGCTCGGACCTGGCGGCGCCTGATGGCGTCCTGCGGGACAGGAAGTGAGCGGACCAATGGGAGCGGCCCTGGCGAACCCCTCGTCCAGTTAGAAGTCGTCCCGGTTATCGTACGAGCCAATGAGGAGCCAGAGGGGGGCGCGTTGGGCTGCAGAGGTCAGGTGGCCCCACGTTTAAAGTCTGAATGCTTTTGAAGAATTTGCTTATTAATGTTAACCCTTGTGTTGCCTTCGGGTCATTTTGACCCGATTCAATATTTAACCCTCCTGTCGCCTTCGGGTCAATTTGACCCGATTCAATGTTTAATGTCGGTGTTCTTTCGGGAGTCAACAAACAAACATAAAGTACCTCACACTTAAACTTGGAAAACAATATTAATTCTAATAATTTTCTGGAGATTTTAATAGCTGGGGTCATATTGACCTCAAGGGTAAAATATGTTAGTAAATATAAAGGTAACAGGAGGGTTAAACATTGAATCGGGTCATATTGACCCGAAGGCGACAGGAGGGTGAAACATTGAATCGGGTCAAATTGACCCGAAGGCAACACAAGGTTTAAATAAAATTGAAAAAAATCAATAATCTGTCAAATGGATCAGGAAAAAAAATGGATTCAAATAAAAGTTTTTGCTGTTAACACGAGTTCACATCACCTAGACACTAGAGTGTGTGTGTGTGTGTGTGTGTGTGACGCTCAGAGCAATGAATCCAAAACATCAACATCAAAGAGGCAACATGTTAAATAATGATAACGCCTTGATTGCAGTCTAATTAACTTGATTGAGCAACCCGGGAGCTAAACTGCTAATATATTTCTATTCTGACCTGGAAAAAACTTTGTGACACATAGAGCGGGTAAAAAACACTTTTTATTTATATATATATATATAAATATATATTCTAAATATTGATTGGTGATCAGTTAGTCTCCTCCTGTGTCTCTGGGTGCAGTCAGGTGTCAGTCAGGTGACGATCAGACTGTCACTCCGGTTCCCTTGGAGACGACACCTGAGCCGACGCCCGTGCCAACATCTTCATCGTCACCCGTGGCAACAGCAGCTGGCCGGCTCTGGACCGGCCCGCGTGGCCAAGTGGGTCAGAGCGGTCCACCGCGAGAGCCCGGTTGTTGTTGTTGTTATTGTTGGAGTGGTGCATTGTGGGAAAAGGTTTTTTCTGTTAAAGTTGAATCTACTGAACGAATTAACATTAATTTAATTACTCACAGGAATTATATTTGAATTCACACTAACAGTATAAAAAAACAGTTTCAAGAACAACTACTCGAGGCTCCCTGTGGTGAGATGGTTTCTCGAGACTCGACCTTGAACTTGACCCCTGGCATGGAAGGAGGTCGTTTCTTGGCCTATCCAAATATTGTGTCTATACTGTGGATACTTGTTTGTGTTGTTGTCGTTAGTAGTTTTATTGTTGATTTATAGTTTTTGTTTTGTTATTGTAGTTTCCTTGTTTTTCTTCTGTCTCCATTTTGCCTCGTGTTTTGAATGACTATGTTTCTTTGTTTTAGACTGTGGTTAATAAATATAGATAATTCAAAATAAACTTAAAGTACCAAATATACTCACTATGCAGAATGTCCCTAAATAATAAGAATTATATATATATATATATATAATATACATCTCTTTATTTAATTTAACTACTTGTTGTGCTCTCTGGCGGCAATCCATCACGATTTATTCAAATGTTTTATTAATAATTTTGAATCTGCAATTTGTCAAATAAATGTTGTGGTGTGAAAATGAAATAGAAAATGTACTTCCAAAAATGTAGTGGAGTAGAAAGTTGCACAACATCTAAATACTGACGGTCAAGTATACCGTATAGTTGACCTTGAGTATTTAGAGCTGATCTGAGGCCTGTGTGAGTCCACCAGCCTGACGGATGAGCTGGTTACTGTAACCTGGTTCACAGTCAGCTCATTAGCCCGAGTGCTAATTCAGGAGGGGGGGGGGGGAGAAACTGGATGTTAATTAATCACAGACAGAGACGACCTGGCATGCAGCTGCAGGCTGAAAGCAGTGGTGAATGTCGCCGAGTGTTGTTTTGTGTTGTTGTTGTTTGTGTTGTTTGCGGGCGAACACAACAAGGGTAACTGTGTGCTCGCCGCGGAAAAGATGACGAGAAGTCAACAAAGAAGGCAGCGGAGCGACGGCGTGATCACAGGGAGCTCGTCTTGATCGGGGGGGGGGGCAACGAAGAAATATTGAGAAATAGACGCGCTCGTACAGAGGATTCTCTCTGCCGGGATTTAAGGTGGATCTCGTGATCATCAGACAGAACGTCTCGGTGACCCTCGATTAGCCACCAGCTAAGCTAAATGTACCACAGGCTTCATTTTTCTCGAGGACATGAACTAAATGTATGTTTATTTTGTTTTTAGGAAGCGTGAAGGTGTTTCTGTGTGGATCAGGGGCCGCTGGATTTAAATTGTTGTGTGGTAATAAAAGCAGATTGATTAAGGTTCAAACATATGTGCCGACTTTCTTCTTTCATTGTGTCCCCCTGATGTAATAAAGTCCGATATTAACTCTTGTTTGTGTCAAACATGTGAAGGAGAAACATGTGAAGAAGAAACATGTCAAACATGTGAAGAAGAAACATGTGAAGAAGAAACATGTCAAACATGTAAAGAAGGAACATGTTAAACATGTGAAGAAGAAACATGTCAAACATGTAAAGAAGGAACATGTTAAACATGTGAAGGAGAAACAGTTAAACATGTGAAGGAGAAACAGTTAAACATGTGAAGGAGAAACATGTCAAACAAGTGAAGAAGAAACATGTCAAACAAGTGAAGAGGAAACGTGAAAAAGAAACATGTCAAACATGTGAAGAAGAAACATGTGAAGAAGAAACATGTCAAACATGTAAAGAAGGAACATGTTAAACATGTGAAGAAGAAACATGTCAAACATGTAAAGAAGGAACATGTTAAACATGTGAAGGAGAAACAGTTAAACATGTGAAGGAGAAACATGTCAAACATGTGAAGGAGAAACAGTTAAACATGTGAAGGAGAAACATGTCAAACAAGTGAAGAGGAAACATGTCAAACAAGTGAAGAAGAAACATGTCAAACAAGTGAAGAGGAAACATGTGAAAAAGAAACATGTCAAACATGTAAAGAAGGAACATGTGAAGAAGAAACATGTCAAACATGTAAAGAAGGAACATGTTAAACATGTGAAGGAGAAACATGTGAAGGAGAAAGGAAGCGGAGGAGGGTGTGACGAGCTGTGCGTGTTCATTGCAGTTACAATGGCTCCCTCTGGAGGGTTTGCTGTGAAAGAGGAGAGGAAGACGAGTATCTTCATCTTCATCGTGGGACTTCAAAGCCACCACTCTTCGTTTGATTGGTTATGTCTTTAGCCAGCAGCCGTCCATCAAAACCTCCGATCTGCACTTTGTCTATTTGTATTTGGTCCTGAACAAAAAACAGTATGCAAGAAAACAACAACAACAACAACAACAACAACAACAACTTCCTTTTTGTGTTCAAAGTGCATTTTTTCAGATAGATTTGCTCTTCGGCCATCGATATGCTCTTTGTATTTATATTCATACTACTGGCCATACGGTACATATTTATCTTATTCATATTCACAGCCGTCTATACTTTTATGTATACCTGCATCCTGCTGCACATACGGTTCATATTGCACATACGTATCTTAATATATTAATACATTCTCCTGCATTCCTTCTATATATTACCACTATATATAAATATATACACATGTATATATATACATATATATATAACCACAATACATATATATATGTGTATATATATATATATTTACACATATACATATATTACCTCAATACATATATGTATATATTACCACTATATATATACATACATATATACAGATCTTATATATATATATATATATATGTGTATATATTTATATATATATATAAATATTTACTCATATATATTACCTCCATACATATATATTACCACTATATATATACATATATATGTATATATATATATGTCTGGTGTTAATATACTGTATATGTATATAGTGGATATATATATATATATATATTTCTTGATGTAAATGTGTAGTGGTAATATATACTATTATAAAATATACTGTATATGTATATAGTGGATATATATATATATATATATATATATATATATATATATATAGAGAGAGAGAGAGAGAGAGAGAGAGAGAGAGAGATATTTACATATATGTACATTACTACTGATCTTTGCTCTCCTGGTTAGATGCTCAGCTGCATTTGTTTCTGTGTTTGTTCTCTGAGCAAAGTCAATAAAGTTAAATATCTAATCTACACATATACCTCAAGGTTCAGTATGTTTACTGAGCTTTTCTCTAACTATTAACTTTGAGTGTTTTGACCTTGCGCCTTCGGTGTGACACCCAACATGCTGTTTACAGTCTGTTTACTTTGTGTTGCTGCGTGTTTATGTGTCATGGTGCATTGAATTATTTGTTGTTTATTTGGTGAATAGTTGGAGATAAGTGAGGTAGTTCGATGACCAAAGATAATCTATTTATTTATTTTAAAGAATCATGGTGAGGGGAATGTCGACATACATGTGGGTCAGATTTATCAATACAGAATTATGAAGTCAACGATGGATTAAAGTGAATGTCACGACTGTATATGAAGAGCTGCTGTCTTTATACTCTGTGGCTGACTGGGAACACCTGTACAAACACCTACATGTACAGTATCTGTGCAAATATAATTGCGTGTGTGTATGTGTGTGTGTGTGTGTGTGTGTGTGTGTGTGTGTGTGTGTGTGTGTGTGTGTGTGTGTGTGTGTGTGCGCCCCACTGTCCCATGAGCCTTCATTAACACCACGGTATGTTGACTGAAATGAAGCACCAGCCAGCTGCATTGTTGATCACATGACAGTGAGATGGATGTGTGGGGGAGGCAGGCGGGGCTGTGTGTGTGTGTGTGTGTGTGTGTGTGTGTGTGTGTGTGTGTTTTTGTGTGTGTGTGTGCATTTGAATGCGTCTGTGTTTTAAAAGCGCATTGAGATTGAAATTAATGTGTTATTAATGTGTTATTAATGTGTTATTAATCATTAATGTGTTATTAAGCAGCAGGATACATACATGAATAAAATACTGCCAACAGAGAAACATTGCAGTCTTCACAATGTCTCAAGGGGAGCGCAGGTCATCCCACTTGTCCACCAGAGGGCAGCAAATACCTGCAAAGGTTCACTTTACACTCTCTACTTTTGTTTGCTTGTACTTCTACTCTACTCACTTCTATTGTTCCTGCTGCTGCTACTGTTGCCCCTCTTTTAATCATATATATCAGACAAATGCACAACAATAATCACAACAACAACATTGATATATTCCACCCATCGTGGCGGAGAAGCCAGCAATGTTGTTGCTAACGGCCTTCGCCTGAGGCCTGATATCGCCGTCATGTTCTCGAGACAAACTATTCACAAATAAATATATAAATATGAACAACCATGAATTCAGAATGCGAGCCGACAATCACCGTTGGTGCTGCGCTGGTCTGCACCTCGCCAGAGGAAGGAAAAGGAGGACGAGCTAAAGTACATAAGTTGAGGGTGTGTGAAGGGAAACTTAATTAGGAGGAAGGTCAGAGGTCAGGAGGGCTTGAAGGGCGGCGAAGATTCATTGTTCCCCTCAGGAAGGCTGCAGACGCTTGTGGACACAGACGGTGAAGGAATCAGTGAACCAGCCGACTTGATGTACGCGCGCGGGTTAAAAAGCCAAAGTAATCACAAACTGTCGAGACAGTGTCACGTGACCTAGTCCGGCCAATTGTTCTCGGCCTGTATTTGCAGGTGGTGAAACCCCCCGAACAAATTATTAGTTTGACGATCCCAAAAGGTGCCCTGTGGGGATCACGCAGTTCCCACGCGGTCCCCATACGGCCCCCACACAGTGCCCAAAAGGTCCCCACAAGGCCCCCACCTGGTCCACACAAGGTCCCCAACAGTCCCCACAAGGTCTCCATGCAGTCCCCACAAGGTCCCCACAAGGTCTCCATGCAGTCCCCACACAGTCCCCACAAGGTCTCCATGCAGTCCCCACAAGGTCTCCACGCAGTCCCCACAAGGTCCCCACAAGGTCTCCATGCAGTCCCCACACGGTCCCCACAAGGTCTCAATGCAGTCCCCACACGGTCCCCACAAGGTCTCCATGCAGTCCCCACAAGGTCTCCACGCAGTCCCCACAAGGTCTCCATGCAGTCCCCACAAGGTCTCCACGCAGTCCCCACAAGGTCCCCACAAGGTCTCCATGCAGTCCCCACACGGTCCCCACAAGGTCTCCATGCAGTCCCCACAAGGTCTCCACAGTCCCCACAAGGTCCCCACAAGGTCTCCATGCAGTCCCCACACGGTCCCCACAAGGTCTCCATGCAGTCCCCACAAGGTCTCCACGCAGTCCCCACAAGGTCCCCACAAGGTCTCCATGCAGTCCCCACACGGTCCCCACAAGGTCTCAATGCAGTCCCCACACGGTCCCCACAAGGTCCCCACACAGTCCCCACAAGGTTTCCATGCAGTCCCCACACGGTCCCCACCTGGTCCCCAACAGTCCCCACAAGGTCTCCATGCAGTCCCCACAAGGTCCCCACCTGGTCCCCAACAGTCCCCACAAGGTCTCCATGCAGTCCCCACAAGGTCCCCACCTGGTCCCCAACAGTCCCCACAAGGTCTCCATGCAGTCCCCACACGGTCCCCACAAGGTCTCCATGCAGTCCCCACAAGGTCCCCACCTGGTCCCCAACAGTCCCCACAAGGTCTCCATGCAGTCCCCACAAGGTCTCCATGCAGTCCCCACACGGTCCCCACAAGGTCTCCATGCAGTCCCCACAAGGTCTCCATGCAGTCCCCACACGGTCCCCACAAGGTCTCCATGCAGTCCCCACAAGGTCCCCACAAGGTCTCCATGCAGTCCCCACAAGGTCCCCACACGGTCCCCACACGGTCCCAACAAGGTCCGCACGCGGTACCCACAGTCCCCACACAGTCCCTCATTGGAGCTTTGCAGGAGCAGCTTTTTTACTCTGGCACTCACCAAAACAAATGTCTTGACTGTCAACAACCCCCCCCCCCCCCCACCCCCACCCACCCACCCCCTCACATTGCTGTTAACCCCCCGTGAATAAGTACTGACTACTCTCCATTTAACTCACACACACACACACACACACACACATCTCGTTCCCTCACCTCTCATTATGAAGAACTCCCTCCAGACACTCGTATTAAACGACCGGGGAGTTGAACGTATGCGCGGGCTGTAATTGGCTGAATTATGAATTCCTACACACACTGTGGCGCTGTTGACTTTGCCGTCTCTGATCTCCAAGTGCATTTGTTTTTCAAAGGCCTCCGTTTGTAGAGAAAAACAAATAAATAAAAACCTACAGTTTAATGTGAGTCCTGCAGCCCCAGACTGGTGAATTACACACACATCATAATTGGGTCCCTTTTTTACGCGGCGATACATTATGCATGAACTTTATGGTCGGGGGTTTGTGGCCCATGCTGATATGAAAACTGCAAGGATTTGAACATGTCTGTAGGGAATCAATAGAATAATATATATATATATATATATATATATATATATATATATATATTTTATGTCTGCAAATGTATTAAAATCACACGTGTGGGTTTTTTTACTGTGAGTTTAGCTCTTTTTAAACGTAGCAAGGTGACGTTTTCCTTTCTCACTTTCACGTTTGAAGTCGCCGGGTTTCTGCACGTGTGCTAATTCTTTACACGTTTACTCAAAATGAAGCCGTGCTGCTTCTGATTAGAGCCGACGGACTTCGGGCAGGAGTTGGCGGCTCCAACGATGCAACAAAAAAAAGACGAAAAAAAACTTGTTTTGTCGGTGCGTGTGATTTCGAGGCGCCGACGTGCAGACGCATGCACACGATGGAGCCACGGGCCGGGAGGGTAAACGGCTGCCAACCAGACATCACGTCTGACACGTTGTTCTACTTCACCACGTTGGCAGGAAAGCAACAATTATTTAGACTTTTTTTTAACTTGTACAACAAATTCATATCTGGTCGTTAAAAAGAGTGAAACAGCATTTTGTGATTACGAGATGATCTGGATGGAAAAAAAGTTGTACGGCTCGAAAAGATGTTTATTCTGGAAAAGTACATCGTTCCTTATTAAAGTATTTAACGAGTTTGCCAACATTTTAAGTATATGGGAGGGACGGGAGTGTCTCATTGGAGATAAGTGTAGAATAAACTAAGCCAAATCCTCATAAACAGTGTTGAGAAAGTGCCACGTTCACTACGGTTGATTCATACAGTTAAAAAAAAGTTGTTGTGGATGATTTATTTTATTGCATAAATGTGAGAACGAACAAATAAATGTAAATCCTTTCATTCTTTCTTTCTCGTATAACTGTGATGCTGAAAATACAGTTTTCTACAATATGGGAATTTCTCTCTCTTTTTTATTTTTTGTACCAGAGACAAATTACAGTCCACCCTGGTTCGTGTTTAGGGATCAGACATTGTTACGGCTACAATTACATTTAAATTGTTCAAATTACAGACGCACATTTCACTGTGTTTACAAAACTCTGTTTGGAAAGTTTTGTTACATCTCATAAACAAAAAGAAAGATGGCTGGACTTCTCGAGTATTCTTAAAACACCTTTAAACTCACGTGTATTTTCATCTTCACAACGAGTCACAGGTCTGTGGATGATGTGAGCGGTTTTACGGCACCACAGTGAGACACACTGTCCACTTCCTGTCCAGCAAACCATGACACAGCTAAAAAGACACACTTCCCACAGATGGAGATGAAATCCGAGCTGAAAGAGTGAATATATTGGAAGTCCATCTGGTCCCCGACAAAGTCTCTCTGGCTCTAATATCATCAATAACGTTTATTAAAGGGACCGAATGGTTTACGGGAAATTGTGACAGATGTGCACTTTATGACGAGGAAAGGACCTGCAATGGAGGCCGACTATAAAAGTTTAATACGGCTGTTGCTATGAGTCCTGGGTACCGGCTCACCGTGGTACCGTCCACACGGCGCTCGCTTTATTTTGACCCCGTGAAGGTGGGGGAATGTCATTACAGCTTCGGATTAACGGTTAAACCTATTCCTCGTGGGGTCATGGGAAGTCCTCACGTTCATCCACCAAAGAGAACTCTCCTCCAAAGTGAATGAACAAATAAACCGGGGCTTGTGGGTTATATTTGCCAACGGGGTGGAAAATATGATGAATGGATAGATCGTGAGAAAGGAACTGGGTCTGAAACACGGGTTCACCATCGGGCACCTTCACGCGGTGTGTTCAGGGTGCTCTGGAGCGGTCATGTGAGTTACAGTAGCAGTGCTGCGAAGTGGGACGGTCACATGACTCGGATTGACCACACTCACACGCGACCCTCAGAGGAAGGATACAGGAAATATTAAATAAACACTAAATAGACATCTGCAAAACTAACGGCTTTTATGAGCCTCTTCAAAGCTGCAATCTCTCCCCTGACCACCAGGGGGCGACTCCTCTGGTTGTATAGAAGTCTATGCTTCATGTGTTAAAACTGCATTCTCTCTCCTGACCACCAGGGGGCGACTCCTCTGGTTGTATTGAAGTCTATGCTTCATGTGTTAAAGCTGCATTCTCTCTCCTGACCACCAGGGGGCGACTCCTCTGGTTGTATAGAAGTCTAAGCTTCATGTGTTAAAACTGCATTCTCTCTCCTGACCACCAGGGGGTGACTCCTCTGGTTGTATAGAAGTCTACGCTTCATGTGTTAAAGCTGCATTCTCTCTCCTGACCATCAGGGGGCGACTCCTCTGGTTGTATAGAAGTCTAAGCTTCATGTGTTGAAGCTGCATTCTCTCCACTGACCACCAGGGGGCGACTCCTCTGGTTGTATAGAAGTCTAAGCTTCATGTGTTAAAGCTGCATTCTTTCTACTGACCACCAGGGGGCAGCTCCTCTGGTTGTATAGAAGTCTATGCTTTATGTGTTAAAGATGCATTCTCTCTACTCAAATATTCTCGTAATTAAAAAATTAAAAAATATAAAAAATATAACAATTTAAAAATATAAAAATATATAAATAAATGCTGTCTGGAGAGAAAGTAGCGTCCGAGTTGCACGTCTGACTGCGTCTTCTGTAAAAATGCATAACCCTCCGTCATCGCGGTGTTGTGTAATGATGCACAATGACTGTTTTGGCGAGTGGTGACAATAGCGGCGTTGACAAGGTATATTTAGAGGTATATTTAGAGGAGGTGCCAGTTGTCCTGAAACAACACGGCACCATTTCACAAAAACACTTTTTTGGCAGAAGAAGATATTTGTGTACTTCTTGCCAACAGGTCAACGTGTTGATGTGGAGTTTCTACTCCAGAGAAGGTTCGGATGACCACGCTCTTTTTTCTATTTCACCAACCACAGAGCGGTTTGCACAAATCCTCCGCCTCCCGAACGTTGAGTCACAGACTCATTTCTTAAATTAGGTTCAGCTGAGTCGTGTTCAGGACTAAAAACAGGTCGTATTGTTCACGTAAAGAACCCAGGAGCTGTGACGCTTCAAACCATTTTACACTCATTCAAGGTGCTGACGATGCTCAAGGGAGTGATATTAATTATGCTCGTGTAGATGTTGGGTGTAGCCTACGTCTGATTTAAACTAAATAAAATATTACATTCTTTTATACATTTATTTATTCTAATTTTAAATTTATTTAAGCAGGAAAAGCATTATTGAGATTAAAAATATCCTTTACAAGAGCAGCAGTAGCACATTACACAAAGTTTCAGTCAATACAACATAAAACAGTGAGAGACAATATTTTTAAAAAGAAAAAAAAAATTACATCACAGAATAAAACCAAAACTAAGACTCAAGTCTTCATAACCCAGATCACACAGGAGCACAAACCTCAGTCAAAGAAAACATCTACAACCAGATGAACCTGCATGTGTGTCTCAATAGTTTGTTTTTTCATCCAGTGATTCAAATAATTAATTGCACGAATAATAAAGTGAAAACTAAATTGGCAATTTGGTCTCGTGATGAGAAAAATAATGTTTACGACAACAACAAACGAGGTCCAAAAAAACAACGTGATGCAACTCTCCTGCTTGTTGTTGCTTGACTTCACAGCCCATAATTTGGGGTTTTGAGTTACACTTTTGTCCCTGTGAGCTCAAGGCACCCAGGGGGGGAGGGGGGGGGGACAACAAAACCGCGGCGCAGGAAGTGATTCTTCTTCCCGTGTTTGCTCAGTGACATCATGGCGTGTTGTTATCAGGTGAGTCATGGAGGTCTGTTTGGAGAGAGGGTGCAGCGAGCGCGTCAGCACGAAGACAAGATGGAGGAACGCTGGAGGCTGGTCCTGGTCCAGGTCCAGGTCCTGGTCCTGGTCCGTCACTCGGGTCCAGACTGAAGTATCTCAACACAGCAGAGCATGGACCCTCGAGACTTTGGTTACTCCCTGATATGCATTATATTTGATTAGCTCATGCACATTAGTGGGTTTTATCTGGACCCTAGTCCTGGTTTAATCTGGACCCTAGTCCTGGGTTTATCTGGACCCTAGTCCTGGGTTTATCTGGACCCTGGTCCTGGTGTTATCTGGACCCTAGTCCTGGTTTTATCTTGAATCTTGAATCTTGGTGTTATCTGGACCCTAGTCCTGGTTTTATCTGGACCCTGGCCCTGGTTTTATCTGGACCCTCTAGTCGTGGTTTATCTGGACCCTGGTCATTGTTTTATCTGGACCCTAGTCCTGGGTTTATCTGGACCCTGGTCCTGGTGTTATCTGGACCCTAGTCCTGGTTTTATCTGGACCCTGGTCCTGGGTTTATCTGGACCCTCTAGTCGTGGTTTATCTGGACCCTGGTCCTGGTTTTATCTGGACCCTAGTCCTGGGTTTATCTGGACCCTAGTCCTGGTTTTATCTGGACCCTGGTCCTGGGTTTATCTGGACCCTCTAGTCATGGTTTATCTGGACCCTGGTCCTGGTGTTATCTGGACCCTAGTCCTGGTTTTATCTGGACCCTGGTCCTGGGTTTATCTGGACCCTCTAGTCATGGTTTATCTGGACCCTGGCCCTGGTTTTATCTGGACCCTCTAGTCGTGGTTTATCTGGACCCTGGTCATTGTTTTATCTGGACCCTAGTCCTGGGTTTATCTGGACCCTGGTCCTGGTGTTATCTGGATTCTGGTTCTGGGTTTATCTGGACCCTGGTCCTGGTTTTATCTGGACCCTAGTCCTGGGTTTATCTGGACCCTGGTCCTGGGTTTATCTGGACCTGGTCCTGGGTTTATCTGGACCCTAGTCCTGGGTTTATCTGGACCCTAGTCCTGGGTTTATCTGGACCCTGGTCCTGGTGTTATCTGGATTCTGGTCCTGGGTTTATCTGGACCCTGGTCCTGGGTTTATCTGGATTCTGGTCCTGGGTTTATCTTGTTTCTTCCCTTTTTTTATCCCTGATAAAAAGTGTTTCCAGGGTCAAAGGTCAGAGGGTGTCGTATGTGTACCGGTTGTAAATCCCTCTTGAGGCAACATCTTTAATTTGTGATATGTTGGGCTCCACAAAATAAAATGAATTGCCTTGTAAAGTAGTATAAAGTACCTCCAGAACCACACAAAGTCCCGTCAGTCCAATGTTGCCCTTAAACACACTCGTCTATTCATGGTGGTGTTATGCAGTCAGTTTCCCATTCCTCTCATATCAGAGATATATTCAGTGGTCGCTAAATACCATCAAACTGTCTGAGTGAACGGGAAATGAAGACAGTCCGGCCGTATTGTGCTCGAATAATTCAGGCTTTCATTTGGGGAGACCGCATGCAATCAATCAGCGTGGCAGGAGGGAGGGGACGGACATGCTAATCCACCAAACTTCATTTGATTCATCTGGTTGTGCGTACGTGTGTGTGTGTGTGCGTGTGTGTGTGTGTGTTTTCGCTTCCCTTTAAAACCCCGATGTGTTTCCTGCTCAGCGAACTCCACCGACTGGAAGCCGGAGTGGAGTTCTCCCTCCCTCCTCGCCTCATTCGGATGCGAGCGGGGCCGGGGCCTCCGCTGGATGTGAAGGCCTTTTGTTTGCGTCTGGGTTGGAGGAGGAACCGTTTGTCCCCGCTGTCTCAACGGGGGAGGGGGGGGCGGGACACGGGTGTTTAATAGCCGCAGGTTGACCTAGTTGCTTTCGTCTAGCCTGCGTTGGTCTGTGAGAGCCAGAACGTGGGGGTGGAGGGTGGGGGGGGGGCAGCTGAGCGATGGGACAGCTGAGGGCAACTGCGACAAACCCATCCGCACATTCTCACGGCAGAAATAGAACCGGCAGCATCCACGGAGGCAACTGATGCCGCCAGGCGGGATGCTGCCGCAGCTCCAACGGAGCCTTGAAGAGAAACTCATGGAGGAGGAGGAGCTGCAGCTCCACTTGAGACACGTTCAGCTCGTTGTGTCACACGTCACATCGTGGCACATTGACGCTCTTCATTCCGTCTCGTTGCGCTAAATATCCTCGTTTAGCGACTTGTGGACAAAGTGGAACGTACAGAGCCGCTAAAATCCAGATGTATGTGTGCAGCAGAGGGAAAAGAATCTATGTACTAACGTTCAAAAGTTTGGGGTCCCCCAGACAATTTGGTGTTTTTCACGAAAAATCACTTTTATTTATCAAATTAATTGCAAAATGAATATAAAATCTAGTTAAGACATTGACAAGGTTATAAATAATGATTTTTATTGTAAATATTAATGTAGTTCTTCTTGTGGCTCAAAGGAAGGCCAGTTTTATAGCTTCTCTCACCAGCATAACTGTTTTCAGCTGCGCTCACAGAAAAGGGTTTTCAAGGGTTTTCTACCCCTCCGTTAGTCTTCTAAGGCGATAACACAATGTACCACTAGAACACTGGAGATGGGCCTCTACACACCAGAGAATAGTCATCTACACATTAACTATGTAGAGAGAGTATTTATGATTCATTTAATGTTATCTTCATTGAAAAAAACAGTGCTTTACTTTGAAAAATAAGGACATTTCAACGTGATCCCAAACTTTTCAACGGTAGTGTATACTTTGAGATTTGGGTGTTATTTTGTGCCCAATTGATAATAACTTGTACGCAAGAATTCCTCTTTGGACTCCCGGGGCTCCGTGCAGACCGAACAGAGCCGAAAGGAGAGTGAAAACATTCATCAGGTGACCAGAAATACAAATACATGCTGATGGGTGTGTTGAGCTGTTTTACCTAGAGCAGCGTTGTAAGGTGCGAGGCCGTAAACTGAAGCAGCTTCGCCTAAAAGAGATGCATTCAGGGCCTTATGTGAACGTATGAGCAGGCAATATGTGCTGTTGTTTAAGGAAAGTAAATGTATGTTAAATGTTTAGGATTTAGTGGGAAATATTGGCAGAAATTGGAATATTATAACACGATAAACTCTATTGAGGCTTTCATGTTTTTAAATGACCTCAAGGCCACTGTAGTTCTTCGAGGGGTTAGAGAGGTATTCAGCTATGTGCCACTAAATCCTACGAACTGGACCTTTAAGCTCAATGCCCAAATTTGGAGATTTTTATGCTTTCAGATCCGTCGACAACAGGCAGTGTGGCGTGCTCTACTTTTGAAAGGTTTTTACTCTAAATAAATACAAAACTGTCAGAAATGTTGACATTTTGGCAAAACAAGCTAACTCACAAACTAATAACTGCTACACAGGAAAGTGGAAAGCCTCCCGACGTTGAAATGAATTCAGAACTGCCCTCAGGTAAATGTACTTTTCCGTGTAAACATAAAAGGAATCTAATATGCACCTTGTTATTTTTCACTGGAGCCATCAGGAAGTAATATGTTCATATCCCGGAGACATGTTCAGCCTTTATTACCTTTTCTTAGCGCCGTGTTTTACGACCGATTCCTCTCTTCTGTGCTAACGGAGTAATGACTGAATTTCCTCCCGGCTGAGTTTCATTACCTTCGCATTGAAAATGCGGAAGTATTAAACCGAATCGCATGAAATTTGGTGGGATGATTGGTTATTACAGGGGACCATTTGATTAGATTTTGGGATCGATCGGGTCAAAGGTCAAGGTCATGAAAAAGGTCAAAATCTTCTTGAATCGCATGAAATTTGGTGGGATGATTGGTAATTATCCGGGGACCATTTGATTAGATTTTGGGATCAATCGGGTCAAAGGTCAAGGTCATGGAAAGGTCAAAATCTTCGTTTTACCATAGCACGGTCAATTTATATCCAATTGGCATGCAACTAATGCCAAAATGTTCATAATTCAATGCCCAATCTTGTGATATGTGAAGGTATGCGCTCTACCGAGTGCCCATTCTAGTTTTCTCATGTTTCGGGTTATCGCGTCAGTCCACAAGTTGTCCTCGGGGGGGGTGTTTCAGCAAAGCGTGCCGTCAGCTCGCAAACACAGTTGTCAAATAAAGCTCCGCTCTGAATTTAAAGTAGCCTCGTCTGCCCCGGCGCTCGCAGAAAAAACGCCGACGACGACACAAAAAGGAGTCGGAAAACACGAGATTTAAATCTTTTTTTCTTTTTTTCAGCATTCCCAGATTGGCTTTTTAAAAAGAGAAAAGCCTGAACATGTCACATTCTGTTGTGCGGCGTGAAATTATCGTGGCAGCGCCATCGAGTTAAGAGGGATTCAACAAATATAGAAAAAAATGCCGATGTTGACAAGAGCCGATGAGGAATTGTTCTGCATGCGAGGTTTTTCCTTCCACGTGTTTGGCCTGCAGCGACGGCTTCCTGCGGGACGAGGATACACCGGCTGCGATTGTCACCGAGCCACACGCCCGTACGTCACGGGGGGGGAGGGGGGGGGCATTGTGCTTGTAGCTGCCGAACTCGTAGAACGACATCCAGACGTCGAGAAATTGGTTGCGATGTGTAATTCTTCCCCTCTCGACTCCGTTCACAACGCCCTTTTTCTTCTTCTTCTTCTCTTTTTGCACGTTTCGTTTGTAGATTTTCATGCAATTTATTTCCCCCCTTTGATAAATTCCCATTTTGCCGAATACATCGAGCATCTGGCTCGAAATCCGGCTTAAACTGTTCATAAATGTATCGTAAAACCGTGTTTTTCAAGTGCTGGCATGGGTCATATATAGAAAACCATAATCCAGATGTTGCTAGACATAAAACAGGAAGAGGGCATCGTTCTCTCGCTCTCTGGCATCCCCCGATGGGGGGGGGGGGGGGGAGAGTTCGTTTAAGATGTCGTCCTAACGAGTCACGAGAGTGACATATGACAGAGAATGTTGAAGACGTGCATCGTTCACGACTGCAGACCTTTTTGTTTACGAAGGATCCAGTCGGTCGACGTTAAAAGAACAGCACTCCAAATCATATCTGTACTCCGTCTTCTTCCTCCTCCCTCTTCCTCTTTAACGTCCTGCCTCTGCGTCATTCACTTTTCCTTCCATTCAAGTTTTTTTTCTTCCCAAAGTCAATATGTTAACGACATGTGATGGAAACGCAGCTGGAGGGAAAAGAAGGAAAGAAAAACTTCCCGGAGCATGTTTTGACGTGGAGATAAAAAAATAAAAATAAAAATTGGACTCGTGCCATTAAACAAATTAGGTTTTCAAAATAAAAGGATTTAATAGCTGGAGATGCTCGGGGCACAGGCAGGTACTGATTGCTGCTGATGCTGCACAAGGCATCGTCTGTCTCCAGGTGGAGGTGGACACGGGCGACTTTTGAAGTCTCCGCTTTCAGCCCTGGCTGCGTCTCCGAGCTCGGGGGAGGGGGGGGGGGGCCGCTGCTGCATATCAAAACGCTGCCCAAAGACAAAGCTACTTTGTGGGGATTTTTTTTTTTCATGGCCTGCAAAGAGAGATTTGCTAATGAGGCTCCAGTCTCTGAGCTTTAGATCTGGCTTTTGGGACCCTTGTCTCAGGTTTCAGCTCCCATTGCAAAAAAAAAGGAAGAAAAAGAGAGTCTTTATCAGTCTGCTCCCGTTTCTGCAACTCAAGTAGAGCTCAAAGGGAGTTAAACTTCTTTTTCTGTGATTTATGGTTTCTCGGAATATATTTGAAAAAAGAAGTCAGTGTTGACTTTCATCCGTCTTTGAAATCGCAAGCTTAAAAAAAGAGGACTTTCATCCACTTTAATTTAGATCTAAATAGTTCTTTGTTGGAAAGTGAACGATCAGTTTTATGCTTAATTGTGTCGTTGAATATTAATGAAAGGCATAAATTAGTTACAACGCCGGTGTTTTATTTATTAAAGATGGCTGCTGGTGTTATCGTTTTCCATTTCGTATTGTATTTCAGAATAAAATGCGTTACTATAAATTAGTATTACCATACACCATCATCGTGATTCATCTAAATGTAGATTTGTGGATGTAAATTTAAACACGTTTGCCAGATGAGTTCAAACATGAAAAGAAAAAGAAAAAAACCTGAGTATCATCTGTTCACCTGCAAGTTAACGGGAATCTGAATCAAAGTTTACTCAGTCTAGTTGTTGCGGTTTACTTTTACATTGGATCATATTAGCACCTGCTATAAAACCTCATGGCACTCACATTAATAGCAGAACTTTGCATTTTCTAAATTTGTATTACAACTATGAATGTCAGAGAGGATGGTTGCTTCACAACGAGGTTTCACTTATAGTTTCAGTTATTTGTCCTGTGATGCTCCTGCACATTACCTTTTGTATCTTTGAGTATCATCATTGTTTCCTGCAGAGAGCTAAACAAAGGGTTCAATCCGGGAGGAAACGTGTCTCTAAATGCAGACGGAGGAGACTAACTGGTTTGCAGAGTTGCCGGTCGGCGATCCGTCTCCAAGAGTCGGAGCTGAAGACGAGAGCGGAGCACGAGGATGTGAATCCCTGAGCGCTGGAACTCGATCGACACACCGGAGCGGAGCGCTGCGTGTCAGCTCAGTTCAAATCCAATCCACAAAGTACAAAAAGGGTCCAAAAGGCTCAAGTTCTGATAATTATTTACTTTATTTTAAATTATTTGTATAGTATTTTATATTATTAGATTTCATAGTTTTATTGTATAGCCTGGTTTTTAGAAAAAATACATACCTTGTGGTCATTTAGGTTTTGAGAGAAACTAATCTAATCACTTTTTTTGACATTTCACAAACACGCATCATAATCTACAGGAGTCCATTTAGAATGGAGGGGATCGAAGGTTCAACTCAGGACTTTCACCCAGGAGACAGCTGTTAGTGTCCCGGATGCAATGTTGACATTCACGTGCAAAAAAACAAAACGTATTTCAAGTCAACCGTTGTTGCCTAAACTTTGAACAAGTGGCGTTTTGTCTTCTCTCCAGCTTAAAAACGATGTTTAAAACCGCAACTAAGATAATAAGTTTCCCTCCAAGCTAATTAAGAACGCAGTTAAGCTGCACGGGAACAAAACTCTGCGAACGTCAACCGCCATTTTAACTATTTGTCAACCCGGGACAAAACTAGCTCCGTAAATTCGTCGCAAACTCTAAAAAATCAACTTGTTTCCGCCGTCCGTGCCGAATGGGGACGGTGACCCCGTCCCTGCGGGTCACTCGGCGCTACTGGAGAACGATAACAGAAGATTACTTTAACCGTCTCCTCCAAGGAGATGGGATGAATGTTGGAGGAAGACCCTTCAGACTCACTTCGCGGTCCCAGTTTAATGGAGAAGGGTCCATCTGAACGCCGAGCTCCAATCATCGGTCATATCAATTGATGATATTAAACATGAGAGCACATCACACTATATGTATCAAACAAAGACCTTTGTACATGTGGAGGTTGTATCTACTTCGGGGAAATGAATACCCAGAAGTCGGACATTCGATGTTTAACGGAGGGCAACGGGAACAAAGGAGGCCTGTGGGAGCGGGAGTGATAAGAGGCTTAGCGCCGGCTCAGTGACAGTGAGGCGGACTCAAGGCTTTCTGAACTTTAACCCGATAACAATCAGTTGTTGGTGAATTATTGTGTAGCTCTCTGAAAGTACAGCTGTGTAGGTATTTGTTTTAGTCAAATGTGTGCAGAGATACAAACTACTTTTGACACATATTTCTCCAAGTAAGCACAGTTGCTTCCATTTTAAGGATAGGCAGTTAAGTTAAATACATGGTTTTGCTCCTAAAAATGTAAAAACACATTGTAAACGCATGTTACAGCTGTTTTATAGGACGTTGCTTCTGATTGGCTGTTGCTACACAGCCTTGGTTCTAGTCAAGTACCTGTCTTTTGACTGACTCCAATAAATATACAATGAAAAGTAAAAATGTCTGCATCAAGATACTCAACGAATCGTCATAAAATATTTTGTATCATATCTTATTCTTAAGAAATAGTTAACTCTTAATCTTCCGAGCATTTTTCTACGAAATCTAGCAAAACCGGGCAGGTTCCCCTCATTACATCGAAAACGCCGTCTTTACAAAATATGCCTCAACAAATTTGGTTAGATTTAGGAAATAAAACTACTTAGTTAGATTAAGCAATACAAATACTTAGTCAGATTGAGGCAATAGAAGTACTTAGTTGGTTTTAGGTAATACAAATACTTAGTTTAAAGGTTAAAATAACTACAAAACAAACTGTTTGTTGGACACGCTCACCTGTCTGCCCTGTTTGGGCGTTTGCAGTATTTATACTTCCTTGTTCAACGTGGAGGACGTACACATTCAGTTCCGTGGGGAACAGGATTTTTCCTCGTAGGTGGAGCTGCGAATGCCGAACAAGAACAGCCCGAATGACTAATTGGTCGAGTTTGGTGAGTTAGGGATAAGATAACGTTGCGCTACAACAGAATACACATGAGGGTTGCTTTAGTTGGAGAGTTTTTAGTAACTCCGGTACTAGTGACTAAGAACTTCACGAATACCTTATGCAACCCAGTCCTGGTTCACTGAGGGGAGCCTGACTTTAATTCATTTTTGATTTATGGCTCTGGGGGCCAAGGGCACGTAACCCAGTCCACCCCTGTACCGTCTCTGCCTCCCCATCCCCCGAAAGTTTTACACCGCCTCGAATTGGGGAGTCTGGTTCTCGTAGCAGACCTGCAGCCGTGATTGTACCAGTCAAAACTCGGCCTTTGATCCGGCAGCAGGAGACGGGTGATACGATTTTTCCGATGGACTCAAATGTTAACTTTTTGGGTCTTACGTTTAAAGATACCGGTCTCATCTCGGCAACAAAGTTCTGATATGACAAGGCAAAGTGCAGCCTCTCCACCTTCAGAGGGGAGTGAGACGAGAACCCCCCACCCCCCACCCTAGAGCACCCCCAGAGACTCTGACGCAGATAAGGAGCAGCCGGGGCTCCGTAAAAAAATAAAAACAACTCCAATCAATCCTCTCTTATCTGCAACTCCTCCTCCGCTGTGGGGGCAGAAGGTCCGGCGCACCACACTCCAAATATATCTCTAATCAGAGTAAACAGGCAGAAAACTTCTGCTTCGAAATGCTCTGGGCGGTGAAAGGTCCGCTCTGATTGCCATGGAAGTCAGGGCAGATTGGGAAGCTCTGACCGGCGAGTCAGGGGTGTTAATCATTGAGGAGCGTCAATATAACCCCCCCCCCCCCCCGCTACTTCATCATCCCCTGCTAAAAGAAGGACCCAGTTCATTACTCAGCCGCTCCTTTCTTTGCAGTTAATGAACTCCGAGTTGAGACTCCTCGTGTTTTAAATACCTCCGTCAGCGCTATCGCCAATGTCAGAGGAGGTCGCGCTGTTTACGCCACGAGGAGGTCCTCTACACCACGAGATGGAGAGAGAGAAAACAACACGCGAGCTGAGACATCAGATTAGATTACGGGTCCAGTGTGATTCCAATGAGGACAATTAGATTTTTTTGATTGAATTGGTTTTAAAGTGAAGTGGGTGATCGAGGGCGGTGTCAAGGGGAGAAGACAGGAACTCTCCTCAAACACGTAACGCGAGACCACATGTGTAATTCATAGAGCTGGTCATGACTTCACATTTAGCCCAGTTATAAATGGAGATTCAAACCGTTTTGGTTTGATAACGTCTGTCACGCGCAGCAACCGTTTAGCTAACGGCGCTTAACATCGTTAGCGAACACCGTTAACACCGTTAGCTAAACGACTGTTGGCCCAGCGGACAAAACGGACTAAATACCGCTAGCTTGTGTAAATATGACCGTCTAGATGTGACACTTGATCAAAAATGAAGCTTAATAGAGCGCTTCTGAGGAAGGCGTAAGGCAAAAAGTAATAAGAAAACTCAAGTAACAAATCTTTACTCCAGTTAGTGTAAAGGACCACGTTCAGTCGATTCGATGGTCCTAAACTGCATGTAAGGACTAACTCTACACACATTTCTTCACACATGCAAATAGAAACACATTTACAAACGGTTGGATATTGTTTGTCACTTTAAACTTGTATGTTATGTTCTAGAATCGTGATGAGTGAAGTTTTTAAAAACTTAGATGTTTACAGAATGTCACAATATACCTCAAAACTACAAAATGTGAAGCTCATTAAAGTAGAGAAAATGAATTACAGAGATTAGGTCAGAACGTTTGGATATTTCCAACTTGTTCTAAACTAAATACTAATAATGTATTTCCCCACGCATGCATTTCCAAAATAAACTCCAAAAGTTTAACCTCCTTTTTCCTGCACAGGGGTTAGTTTTAATATGATATATAAGTGTTATTTATGGGAGATATGCAACGACTTTATCGAAGACATTTTTTTATATATATAATACATATAAATCACAAGTTTGAAGCGAGCAGTTATTAATTCCTGAACACATAAACAAACCCAAAACATCCATATGACTCAGAAGACAAGGCCCACGCTTATCTGTGTGCTCATGAGACGTTTGAATCCCACGTTTGACCTCGGCTGCGTTTCATTTCCGTTTCAAAATCCCCATTAAACTCTTTTTTCCCCACGATGGGTTTTTATTTCCCAAAAAAACATTTGAGAATTTCTGATCATGGCTCTTGCCGCATTTTCGAAAGGATTCTTTATTCCTTCGTCAAACACATGATATAACTTGCCGGTTGCTCACAGCTCTTGAAATCAAGCATCCCAAATCTTTAAACTATTTCGGGGGCCTCTCGTCTGCTGAATGATGAAACTCCACCGAGGCCCACGGCTCGCCGAGACTTTCCCCTCCTCATCAGTCAGTTGTGCGGACGTAAAGCTTTAGAGACCGCCGCCTAAAGCCGCCAGTAATCCCTCATGGCCAAACAAGACCAGAGACAGATTTCACAGGCTTGTGGCTCACAATGCCGTCTGGAGGGGGGCGCAGCTCTTTGTGGACCCCGTTGGTGTCTGGACGTGGACAGCGCTGTGGACGGCGGGGGGGTTGTTAACTGCGTGGCATAAAGTTCAAGGTCAAAACCTCGAACTGGAGTGAATGAAAAAGTTATTTCCTCATCATTTTGTGCACCCTCCCCCCTCCCACAACCCGACAGTCACGCTCCTCCGAGAGGTGGAAGAGCAATCATCACCTCCGAAATGAGGCTTTTGAACACAGGCCGAGTCGAGGAATGTCGCCTTGTGAGCGCCGTCCATCGCAGGAAACACTGTTGCAGACCCACAAGTGTCAACAATGTGACTATGACAACATTTAGCTGTGCAAGTTTGGGTTTTTCTTGAAGGCCAAACAGGACACTTTATCAAATGTTGATGCCTTGCTGCTACATTTGTGTAATATCCAATAGTCCTGCAGAAATCATATTTCCTGCTCTGAATACCTTGGAGGATATTTGAATGGCCGTTGCCTGTGACGGCCATCTTTACCCCCGACCTTTGAGACTTAATGCATCAATAATAAGGGTACTGCAGCTGAATGACTCATCTTAAATGAGTAGGGTGCGGCGATATGGCAAAAATATCATATCCGATCTTACCATATTTATTTTTCTATTTTATTTTCTATTTTGCAAGTTACTGACCAGTACAAACAAACTAACTTCCTCGTTTCCGAAAAAAACACGGGAAACAAATCAAATTCCATCAAGTTTCTTTAAATATTCGTAATTTTCGTTCTTTTTTTCATAATATTTCTCCGTGTCTCGTGGAAATCCACACAGACATTGTCTTCATAGAAAATTCCTCACATTTTGTTGTACTTTCTTTTTCTTCTAAAACCGCGCCCGGAGCAAACATCACGGAGCAAACGCCAGAAGTGAAGTTGTCATAAAAACAAAATTACGACTGGTGTGTTAAACTGCATGACATCATTCACCCAGTCACACCCTGATGGGAGGAGCTAAGGTTGCACCTGCCCATCAACCGTAACCAACATTCACACACAGCTACGGGAGGCATTTGGGGTGAGGTGCCTTGCCCAAGGACACATCGACGTGGCCGGAATATGAAATCGGTGATTAAAAAATATATAAATAACAAAAGTCCCGCCGCCTCACAGCTGATGGAGGATCAGTATTCAGGTGTTCCTGTTGCCACGGCTCACTCTCCGTCTCCATGGATCCTGAAGGGATTAATGCAACCGCACCAAAGAAAACAGGAGTGCACTTCTGTAGCTCCTCAAACAACGTCCCCTCCCTCCTCCCTCCTCCCTCCTCCTCTCTCCTCTCTCCTTGCAGGTGGCCCCGTTTGCTGCTTTCAGCGAGGCTGCAGGGCCGCGGGGAGGAATTCACATGTAAATAGGCCACTCGCTCTCAAAAGACTCGGGGAAGAAAGATGAATCCCGTCAAAATAACCTTGCATAGTAAACAGGCCACTGGAGGGTGCATATATTACCAGGTCTTCTTCTTCTTTGGGAACACAATGGGATTAATCTCCAAACTCGGCAGAATAGGAGACCCCTCCTGGAGGGGATTTATGGGAACGTGAAGTCGTACACATTATTATGTCATGGCCGTGCAGTAAAAAGAGCTTTATGGTGTGCTTTTTTACTACTATGTCTCCCTTTTTACCCCAGAAACATGCCTCGAACCGTTTCTAGGGAGATTTTACGATTTCCGAGAATTCTGGCGTCTGAGCGGGCATGTGAGCCCAGGGTGGGGGGGGGGGGGGGTGGTGGTCAAGGTCAAGAAAAGGCATGTACACGACGCCTCACACATTTTCCCTTTCATCTCGTACTTATTTTGAGGATCTTTTACACGCCGCTGTCGTACCAAATTGTTTCTTTCTTTCCTCGACGTCATTGTGACGCTTAGATGGAGAAAAAAAAACCTTTCATGATTCCTTCTGGTCACATGACATCTATTGCATCTCTCCGTCCTGGAGAGGGATCCTCCTCTGTTGCTCTCCTGAAGGTTTCTTCCCTTTGTTTCCTCTGTGAAAGGGTTTTTTCTATTCCTTGGGAGAGGTCAAAGGTCAGGGATGTCTATGTGTACAGGTTGTAAAGCCCTCTGAGGCAAATTTGTAATATTGGGCTGTACAAAATAAAATAAACTGAATTGGACGTATTTCGGCTCCGGCTCGATTCTGACCCCGTTGTGGCTGAAACTCAAAAAAATATGTATCTTTGTTCAAAAATGTACAATCCTGATGCTCATTTATCTTTAAATATGGAGTGGTCTCACCTGCCAAATACCTAGTGAGGGTAAGGCTCAGGGAACAAAGGATGCTTTGGCTCCTCGTGAGAAGTGGATATCAACATTCTTCGGCTTCTACTTGAGAATTAGTCACAGTTCCCCACATTACATCCAACGAGCGGATTGGCTTTCCCACTCCTGGCAGACATGAACAAAATGCAATATAACAAGGTCTTCCCTGTTCGGAGTGAGAGTCTGACCCGCTGTCTTCCACACAATCCGCTCTTGTTCTACCTATTGGCATTTATTCATATCGGTGTCACTGAAAAGGGTGCTGGAGTGTGTATTGAAGGAGTGCCTCGAGTTGTTATTTCGGGCATCCGGGATTCACTCGGGAGCTTCAAAGGCATGTCTGAACACGAGAGTCTCCTGGTTGAGTCACCACAACTGTGATTAAAAAGTCAAAAGCTCTTGAAAAGCCTTTGCCCTTAAAGGGCCAGTCCATCCGAGTCCTTTTCTAGAATTTTGTAGAATTTTTTTTTACCCCCCAAATGGAAAACGCCAACTCAGCCGTTAGCAAGAAAGCCGTGTGGGAGCTCATCAATAAGGTTATGAATAACTTTCGAGCACTAGCCGAGTCGAAGTTAGCCGCGCTAAGATCGGAAATGACTCAAAGGGTTAGTTTGGATTTGGAAAGGGATGGAGAAAAACATATGTTAGCCACCAAAAAAGAAAAGAAGAATCCTCATGTTCACAAGTACGCACGTAGAATATTATCAACCAGGGGCGTTGGTAGGATTTTACGAAAGGGGGGGTTAAGCCCCATGGGGAGTGGAACAGTTAGGGTACGTTTGCACGTCCAATTTCGTTTGGGGCCCCAGATATATCCATCGTTTCATATCCATCATTTCATATCCATCGTTTCATATCCATCATTTCATATCCATCGTTTCCACCAGTTCATAAGAAAGTGATGTTGCTCTGTAGTTTTGCTTCATTCAGTATATGATAACACAAAAGACAGAATTTCAGTGTCATAATGATATTTTATGCTCATTTGGTCTCTATTACTGAGAAAAAAAATCGAAGAATGTATATTAATGCAAAGAATAGAGAGATGTCAAAAGTTATTTATTGTATTTCAAATTCACTCGTTCACACGCTCGCTCACTGGAGAGTTTCTAACAGCATAGCTAGCTTAGCTTCATGATGGTCTATTGGAGTTATAAATATCGTGTCCGTGTGAGAAACAATAGTTTCATTTAATGATATCATAAAAACATTTAAAATAGAGAATTAATGCTAAATTATTTGGGTGGGCTGAAGAACATTTTAAAGGGGCTGAAGCCCCCATAAAAGAGGCCTAGCGACGCCCCTGTTATCAACGCTTTAGCTCGCCATCAAACGGCCTTTTTTTTAGAAGAGGAACTGAAACCGATGTGTCACAGTGGACTCGAATACTTAAGGACACCACTGGGGAAGCTGCAGTGATGTGGACCTTAAAAGAAGAAAAAAAAGATGACCCGCCCTTTCAAAACGCCTACAACTCCCAGGATGCAATTAACGAAAGAAACATCCAGTCAAACGACTTAAACCCACAACTGGAAGCTTAACATTAAGGATTGTGTCTATGTTAGTCAAATATACTGTTTTGTTTCATTTTAACACTAACATTTGCAACATCTTGTAAGGCAACAGTGGCTGAGGCTCATGGGTAATGTAGTCTGCCATATGGCAAACATAGTTTCTGATAAATTAAGAAACAATTGAGAGGAATAGAGCTGTGTTTGTGTTCTTGAGGGGGCGTGTCTGTGTGGACCATCACCGAGGATGTCATTAATTAAGAGAAAACTCGATGTGGGAGTTCAGTGTGGGGAGAAATCCTCTCGGCTCCGTCCAACGCCGCTGCTCCACATGTGTTCTCATCAAACACACACAAGGTAGAACATTTTGTACAGTCTTCAGCGCTGCACGCCGCCCTAAAAAAAACCTGGCAAACAACTGCCAAACTCGGTGGTGCCCGAGGCGCGGCGGCGGCGGCGCACTGCGAGAGCGGCAACGGGAAGGAATTCCTGCACGGATGAGCTCCTCCAAATAAGACACGGAGGATTCATGTCGGACCGGAGCGCCTTCGTGCCGAGGTTAGCCGGTTAATGCGCGGCCCCTGGAAACGAGATTTATTCGTCCCTGAAATCCACCTTTCACCGAGGACGAGGCTGAAAGGCTCGAGAAACGGGATCGGACATGAGGGAGCTCTCTCTCTCTCGCGCTCTCTCTCTTTGCATGCGAGAACACAAAGTGATTATGTGACCCGGGGAAGTGATTTCGGTGGTTTTAGAACATATTAAAATGAGCCTGCGAGAGACAGGTAACATGCTTTTTGATTTACAGAGGCAATAAACAACAGTAGTCACCCCCCGGTGAGAGCCTCAGCAGATCTAAAGACATGGACCCAAGTACAAACAAGGGCCGAGCAGGAAATGACATTAATTGATGTGCATGCACACACACACACACACACACAAAGCTGACGTGGCTTTCTGAGAGAAAGGAAGTGTAATCTGGAAAAGGGAGAATGTGCCTTTGGCCTCAGTTTCCTTCCTTGGAAAAAAACATTTGGGAATTGAGCTTCTCGACATGAAAAGAAACAAAAACATGAATTCGTCAACTTCTGACAAAAGAAAATAAAAAAGGGGGCATTTCTGGGAATCAATACGCTCGGTTCGAATATCCAGCCAGGGCACTTCGGTGTCATCTGCCTCACTCACTGTTGCCATAACTCATGCCCTCACTCCTCCTCCTCCTTCTCCTGGCTTTTAACTATCCGATGAAGTAAAAAAAAAAAAAAGCCACAAAACATTCTGTTGCAGCTACAAAGTCATACAAATGTATAAAGATTCATGAAGACGTTCATTTTTCTATGTTAAAACGCAACGGCCCCAAACCCCCGAGACACGGCATCAAAACCCCACATTAAGGTCACGATTATCACGTCTAACTGGAGCGGATATTTATACGGCGAGGAGGAGCACCAGTTATTTTAGAAAAGCCAGCTGCGACACTGGGCCGTCGGGCTGCAAATGTTTCAAAAGGAATGGGGAGGCCAAATGGCGTTGGAACACCGGACTGCATACACACCCAGCACAGAAATACTGGGTGAGGAGTGGACCCCACCGGCCGGTTGCACTGGAACCGGCCTCAGGACCGGCCCAGCGGCATTTTTCAAGTCCCGATGACGGCCTGCGTTGGTATTTTCCGGTTTTCCGTCCTCATTGTTGTGCACCAGCTTTTAAAAAATGCGCACAACGCCGCGTCATCAGCTCGCTAAGACCGTCGCGCAAGTCGGCGCACGTATACCTAGGGAGGATACGAAAAGCATCGTATGGATATGAATGAATGTTGGTGGTGGGGGGGGGAGGGGCCAAAGGCGCTGATTGGCTGCCACGCCTCCATCAGTCTGCCCCAGGGCAGCTGTGGCTACTGATGTGGCTTACCACCACCGGGAGGACTGTGTGACTACTGGACTCTGTAAAGCGACTTCGGGTGTCTTGAGAAGCGCTATATAAGATGAATGATTATTATGATATAAAAGCTACGGCCTGATAATAAAAATAAAAAAAGGCACGACACGGTTTCATTCCAAAACCAGTGAGCGCTCCGGCCGGCACACGATCCTTCAGGTGTTGGGCGTGTTCCCCGAGTCAACGCGACCATTGTGCAAGTCGCCATGAATGGAAACGGAGGACGTTTTCAACAGTGATAATTAGAGCAAAGGTTGTCGGAGCGACGCACGCGCTCTGGGTTTTAGTTTCACGTTTACGAGCGACGGGACACCTGGTTCCAGAACGTGTGCCGCGGCTCCACTGCCATTTTAGAAAGAACAAAATCGACAGATGTTTTTACGGAATTGCTCGTTTGGTGGCTCTCGACGGACACACAGCCGGCTGGCAAACAGCCAAATTAAATGAAGGTTACAATCAAGAACCACGTCGTTTAAGAGAACACACAAGTGGACGTAATAACAGCCTCCAAACCACCGTCGACGTTGCTCTAACTATGTTTTATTAAGCAAAACACAATGAATAACATGTCTCGTGACGACGTGGCCAATGTGGACCAACTACAGTAGCATCTGTTGGATTTTGCCCAAACAGATCGGTAAAATACACAATATGCTCTATTTAGAAACTTTAAACTTCATACGAAGAGATACTCTAAAGTGCTTTAAAAAAAAAAAATTATATATATATACACACACATATATATATATATATGTCGGGGGGAAAAGACAGCAAGCATATTGATGATGCAACAATGCATGATAATACTTTTCTTTCACAGAGAAAGTCCAGTGTAAAAAATAAACGAGATAGAACAACGTATGAAACAGTTACCGTTGCTCCTCTGGTGTAACAATGTTCATTCACTCTTTTACCAAATAAACCTTCAACGACTTTTCTTAATTCATGTTTTTTGGCAACGTTGATTGGAGCAGCCGCTCACGATGAAACATCCGTAACCTCCGTCACCCTTCCAGACCTCAAACCCTCATCGCTTTTTCAAAATCCACACCAACTCTTTCGAGCAGAACCACACGTGTCTGAATCTTCCTCGTCGTCATACCGCATCCCTTTCAAAAAGAAAAAAAACGCCACTTCCTGATCAAAGGCATCATCACGAGACCCGGGAACTTTTTTGGACTGATAAAACTCAGCATTTTTGTAAAATTTGGACCCGCAGTGGATACTCATCTGTACCCACCCAGGAGAATATCCTTTTTGTTTCCTTCACATATAACAAGCCGGCGAGTCTTTTATTTAAAATAAAAACTAAAAACATTAATTTGTTTTAAAAATCGCCACGACTTTCTATCTCTTTTCTTCTGCCGCATCGCCTTCCTCCTTTTCAGGATCATGTCGTGGAGTCTGTCCAGGCCCTCCCGGAGCCCATCGCCTATGATGGCGCAGGTCGGCTGCAGGTGCCAGGGAGTCGCGGGGCCCAGTTCTTTAAGCGCCAGCAGTTTCTCGATCTCGGCGAGCCCCAGGGAGTTCCTCAAGTCCTGCTTGTTGGCCACCACCAGCAGGGGCACCCCTTGGTTCTCAGAGGTCTTGGCGATCTTGTGGAGCTCCGTCTTGGCCTCCTCCATGCGCTCCGCGTCCACCGAGTCCACCACGAAGATGATGGCGTCCGTGCATCGCGTGTACGACTTCCACAGGGGCCGCAGCTTCTCCTGGCCCCCGACGTCCCAGAAGTGGAAGGTGGCGGTCCGGTGGGCGCCCAGGGACACTTTGACCTTCTCGGCGTTGAAGCCTCGGGTGGGCACCGTGTTCACGAACTCGTTGAACTGCAGCCGGTACAGGACGGTGGTCTTCCCCGCCGAGTCCAGGCCGAGGATGGCGATGTGAAACGACTGGAAGAACGGCACGTTTGAGAGGAAGCCGGGTTGGTCAGATAATCCGTTCCCCATCTTTCCTCATGAGGAACGGAGCGGCGGTTTTGGGGGAAGACGCGATCCAATTCCGGCCCGGCTAATAATCCTCAAGAGCTGCCGGTATTCCCAAGACGACTGCAGCGATTACCTGAAAGCAAACGGCGAGCGTTACTGTGGCTGGAACACGGACGGCGTTTGAAAAAGATGATGCAACTTTGACACGTGGCGATTGCCGGATAACAGCTGATCATGTCCTGATAATTTCCTGCTTGCTTTAAAAGATGTGATCATTGCGTGAGCAAAAACACAACTAGTTACACAACAGCATACATCTAAAGTTTGTCAATGCCATAAACTGCCAGTCAACTCCAAGTGCTTTCAACTTTTTTTGATTGTACTATAAAAAAAGTTAAACAGTCTCCCTTTAAAGTGGCACCTATCAATAGTTTTTTTTTTAAATCACAATGTGTAATGTCTCTATCATAAAATCTGCAACTCTAAGAGCATGCAAAAACATAAATAGAGAAGTATCTTCTTATCAGGTTATGTTGATTGTGAAAGTGCAAAGGCCTTTTAGGGTTGTTTACTTTAGCTATCGGGACCATTTTCCTACGCAACAGTTTTTCTTTGAGGAATGAGTATTCGCGTGGGAGCGATGACCGAAACATACGGTATGGGCGTATTCATTTTTTCCTGTCACTCAAAGTCCACAGTCGTGCGTCACATGCTAGAAAACATCCGTTATGACCATATACGATACCTAATGTGATATCACAATTACATTATATATATTTCCAGATACACACATACCAGCTGTAACAGAGCTAAAGCATTATCCAACGTACCATGACAGAACATGTTCTTGCATTCCAGACTTAAAGTTACACAAAAGCCCCCTTAAATCCCAAATACTGTTTCCCAGCCACCATAGTGTTTTAAGTTTAATGAATTCCTCTCACAGGGTGCCACCTAACATTCCACGAGGGGCCTATCTGCTATTTTGCAGTGTTTTACTGTATTTTCACAAAATATCGTGTTATATCTCAAATTGTGATTTAAAAAATAAATTGTTTAGTCTCAGTATATAATCTGGATGTTACATTGCATCTACAATGTGTCTACCTACCAGTCTGAGCCATCTGTAGAGAAAACATACAACCTATTCGTCTCTGAACACACACAAACACACACGCGGTCCTCTCCTGCGATTAAACGGCATGAAATGCAACTCACGCTGTATTTCCACCTCGTATGGTCGCAACGACGAACACAATCCTTCCTTTAGAAACGGAGACACCCTCCCTGTCTGTCCTCGGTGTCCCAGTGTGGCTCTGCCCGCTGATGACACTGCTGTCAGTCTGGATCAACGCCCACTCGAACACTGCGGACGCGCTGCGATTGGCCCGCGCACTCCGCTCCCTGCCAGCCGATTGGCCGAGACGGCTGTCCGTCACGCCATCTTGCCCGGGAACCAGGATCACCTGTTGCTCCGTCTGTCCGTCACACCATTTTTTTAATTTAGCTATCTTTTGGCATCAATCATTTATCGTTATCGATCTGAAAACAGATCGTCAGCTATTCGATGAGTTTTAAATCAGCTAGAAAAAAAGGTGAATTTCATTAAAAAAAGTTGCGTAATGTGAAATGTCTCGAGCTCACTCTGTTAACGTTTTGTTCACCGTTGATAAGAAATACGTCAGGTTTTGACCAAAATGTCGTTCGTGTCGTCCACATTACACTTCGGCGCGCCAGCTAGTCGGTCTACAATATCGAGGCTTCCGTATTGCGACTGTAGTATTGTGTCTCCGCATTATAACACACACACGCACACACACACGGACATTCCGATAGCGTTAAAAAGATAAAACACACACCGCCATTGCACGCGAATGGACCGAGCTAGCGCGCGCGCTGCGACCGTTAACGCGTCAGAAACCCGCTACAGGTGAAATGTTAACGTACCGTGGATTCAGCGCGGCGAGTCGGCGTGTTTTCCCTTTTCTGTCCGTTTGTGCGCGGGTCTCTTGTGTGTGTGGAGGAGGGTGCAGAAACAGCGCCGTGTGTGTGTGTGTGTGTGTGTGTGTGTGTGTGTGTGTGCAGAAACAGCGCCGCCCCAAAACATCCTCGTGTTTTTAGCTAGTTTGAAACGATTGGCCCGAGGCAGGAAGAGCACCACGCTCCCGGCAGCCCATTACGACCCATTATGACCCAGCTTCTTATCTTTAGTGGGTCACACAACCCTCTAAATAGAGTTTTTGTTTACGTTAACAGTGAGCCAGGAGATATAAAAACTAAACACGAAGAAGAGGTTGTGACTAAACACGAACAGTGTAGAAATACTGCTTTTACAGGTAATGTCTTGCACTCCAAATTATACTGAAAAGTATTAGCATCAAATATACTTTCAAAAAAGGTTCTCATTATGCATACCTGGCCCCAGATTAAGAAAAATATTATTGAAATTGATTTATAGTTGCTTTAATATGTACATTGATTCAATATGGCAGCTATTATAGGTGGGGCTTGTTTTTTTCTATACGGTCAGGAAACGAGGGATCAATAAAGATTTATTTGTGCCCTTAAACATACATCATGATTTATTTGTTAAATATAATGTGTATTATTGATACGAAGCTGCAAAGCAATAGTTAGTAGTTCCCCGACTGTAAAATAATTGTAGCAAAAAGTAAAATATTTGCCTTTAAGGGATTAGAAGTAGATACTATAAAACAAATATACATTAAAAAAAAAAAATTATAAACACAAACAATGATACAATAAAATGACCATAAATCTGTGACCGTAAATCTGTAATAAAAACAAAAGGGGTAAGTCCGTGCTAAATGTGTATCGCTTCCTTTATAGGGGATTTATTTGACAGATTTGAGATTAAAATGATTGTTTTCCCATTTATGTTCTTTCATAACTCTTCTCTAAATACCTTTTTGTGTTTTTCCTGTCCAGATTCTTCACAACTGCCGTGCCACTGGAGAGACCAACGCCTCCAGTAAGTAGCATCTCTACTCTCCGTGCATGAGATGGAAGCTTTCATTCATTCCATTGTTTGGTATAGAGAGCAAAGGATCACATGGGATTAAAAGAAGGAAAACACATGGCGGCCCGCGGGGGTCACGTGATATGCTGCGACGACTGATATTTCTTTTCATTTTATATTTAGTCTGCGAGTTATGCACGTCGTCACAGACGGCTCGTTGAACACGTGTGCAGCTATTTCAGATATGCTTCGAAACATGTGCAGGCTTCGCGTGTTTAGAAGTCTTGGGAATCGGAATGGGCAGCTGTCAGCGGACCAATGGGCTTCGTGATGCGGCGCCGCGACCTTCACGACCCCGCGGCCTTCCTCCATCACCTGAATATGTCACTTCTATTTAGTCCTTTTCACATCTTCACAACTTTACTGTAACTTAGACAGTAGAGACAACGTTCATATATATATGTATATATGTATATATATATACTACCGTTCAAAGGTTTGGGTTTCCCATGAAAACTCACACTTTCATTGATCAAATTAATTGCAAAATATATATAGAAAATATAGTCAAGACTTCACAAGGTTAGAAATAATGATTTGTATTGGAAATATTAATGTTGTTCTTCAAACTTGTGGCTCAAAGGAAGGCCAGTTTTATAGCTTCTCCTACCAGCATAACTGTTTTCAGCTGCGCTCACATAAAAATAGTTTTCAAGGCTTTTCTACCGCTCCGCTAGTCTTCTAAGGCGATAACACAATGTACCATTAGAACACTGGAGATGGGCCTCTACACACCTCTGTAGAGACTTCATTAAACACCAGAGAATAGTCATTTACCACATTAACTATGTATAGAATGTGTTTATGATTAATTTAATGTTATCTTCATTGAAAGAAACAGTGCTTTACTTTGAAAAATAAGGACATTACCAAGTGATGCTAAACATTTCATTTAAACCGGATTGAACCAAAATCTTTTCCTGCAAGACGGTAAAAAAACACTTTCAGAATAAATAAATGATTACGTGATGGTAGTTTGAGCCCTTGTTGTCAGGAAATGAAACAGTGAAGCGGTTCTTCCTGTAGATGTGACAACACTGACCGTATATGAGGCTGATTGTGGATGCCGAAGAGGGAGAATGTGGGCTCTGCAGGTTTATGCATGTCCATTCTTTCCTTACTGTCCTGTGAATTTAAGTTTGACTCTGATCTGGGGGTCCGAACTGGAAAAAGGAAAATATATTCATCCAGTTGTGTCATTTCTTCTCTTACAGCGGTATTTAAAGATGTAAAAAACGCTCCACCCTCCTCCAACAAATCTTCTCTGTGCGCTAATTATTCTCTGTGCATATATTTAACAAAAAAAGCATTTGTTTCAATTTTGCTCGCACAAATGAAAACATTTAGAAAAGTACATTCAAAGACGAAGTTTCAGCCAAAAGTAAATCCGAATACAACGACTAACGGTGAAGTTCATCCACTCACTCATGGTCACGTTTGTCAATTTGAAATTCCGGTTCCCAGCATCTCTCTTTTGTACGTGGTAATTATTTCTGGAAGTTCCTCATTGAGCTCCAATCAGCGATAAAAGAACATTCGAACACATCAGAAGGTTTTTACTTTTGGGTTTACCGCCATCTAGTGGCCAAACCAAACATTACAACAACAGAGATGTTTGATGTACTCAAAGCCAAAGAATGAGTGAGACCCCTCTTGCATTCAACCATCACAGTCATGTGGTTTGGGGTTCTTGTAAGGCACAGGAAGGAACTTCCCGCCCTTTGTCGAACGAGTCCAGAGCATCGGGAAGCCGGTGTGACGCGATGAAGTTGGGAGATCGGAGAGGAACATTCCGGTCCTCTTTTGTCCTGGTTTGCAGTTCCAGCATAGTTGTGATTTTGTTTGTATTTTGATCACGTCTTTTTTCCCAGCATAGCTGTGATTTTCTTAGTTTCCTGCTCAGCAGCAACTTTAAGTTGTACTTTGTTTCTTTGGAATTTTTGGGGACTTCCTCTGTTTAAATAAACCCTTTTGATTGCCCTGAGTTTTGGAGTCGTGCTCTCGGGTCCTGTTTTTGAGTCGTGACACTCGGCTGCAGGAACAGGAGGTTCACGTGTGTTTATCATCGTTCTCTCTGTCCTAAAGGAAGTCTTTTCACTTTTACATTCGTCTTTCGGAGACTCTTGCACCAGAGACGTTTTATTGACGTTCTTCACGTAGAAAGAAGATGCTTGGTGTTTTCCGATTTGCTTGAATCGCGATGGAAACACACGTTCACGCCGACATGTCGCCGTGGCTCATCTTCCATTTTGGTTCAAATGAAATTCACGCCGAGGCAAAGCAGGTTAATTTGTAACATGTGAAACACCTCTTAACCCTCCTGTTACCTTTATGGTCAATTTGACCCCATTCAATGTTTAACCCTCCTGTTACCTTTATATTTACTAACATATTTTACCCTTGGGGTCAATTTGACCCCAGCAATTAAAACCTCCAGGAAATTATTAGAATTAATATTCCAAGTTTAAGTGTGAGGTACTTTATGTTTGTTTGTTGACTACCTAAATAGCCCTTTAAATATATAAAAAAGTTGATATTTCTTATATGTTTGACAGTGAAAAACAGCCTGGGGTCAAATTGACCCCAAAGAACACCGACATTAAACATTGAATGGGGTCAAATTGACCCTAAAGGTAACAGGAGGGTTAAAACAACAGGGAAATTTAAGGTGCTTTACTTCGGCCATAAAAGATATTCATAAACAAAAACACATCAATTGGTTTTCAAAAGAGTAAAAAGGAAGTAGAAGATGATCTTGAACAACACATTGTGTTCTATCATCTTATAATATTTGTCCTAAAATAACTAGTAACCATAGCTGTCATTAGGGCTGGGCGATATGTCCATAATCTTCTATCACTATATTGGTCATTTTATGACTCGCTTTGTGGTAATATTATAGATGTATTAGCAAAATGCAATTATACCATGGTTTTGTATACTGCTGTGTGAAAGAACAGAGTATTATCTCATTTGATTAAGAAATTTAGTGCAAATAAAAGCAAAGTGCAAAGCAATTCGAGTGATGTATTTGTTATTATTTATTTAGAGGACCCAACTGCGCATCAGGAGATCTTTATACATGAATTCTTCACCATATGATTCTATTGAAAGACGATATATATTTTCATCCTGATTCATCGCCCAGCCAGCTGCTCCACATGCAGTGGATTAAATAGAAAATATGTCCCTCTGAAATGTGAAGTAGAAGTATAAAGTAGCATGAAATGAATGTATACGCTGGTTGGATATTTCCCACCACTGTCAGAGAAACGCTTGTGAATGAACATGTAATGTCACTTGACTTCCACTAGATGGCAGCATACCACTCTGGTCATGGAAGTCAGTGTCCCAAGTGGACACAAAATTAAATATAATCTATAAATACAGGCTACAGACACATAGATGAGCAGACGGCACAACCCGATACATAATCCAGCAAAAATTGGTGGGCTCCATAAATGATCACAATTTATGAAGCTTATGTAAATCACTGTATTGTTATGAGTCATTCCAGGGGGAAACGTCAGAGGTCATGGCTGCTGCCCCCACCCCCCCCCCCCTCTCGCCGGTCATTTGCAGAAGGAGCAATTGGGTCCATTTATCTGTGCTACACTACTTTATATATTAGGTTATTTATTAGGTTAAGAGACCTAAAAACACAAATGAGTCAGTATTTTTCCTCTTAAAATTAAAGACGGCACCGTTTTATCAATGAAGATAACATTAAATGAATCATAAACTCTCTCTACATAGTAAATGTGTTAATGACTATTCTCTGGTGTTTAATGAAGTCTCTACAGAGGTGTGTAGAGGCCCATCTCCAGTGTTCTAATGGTACATTGTGTTCTCGCCTTAGAAGACTAACGGAGGGGTAGAAAACCCTTTTTATGTGAGCGCAGCTGAAAACAGTTATGCTGGTGAGAGAAGCTCTAAAACTGGCCTTCCTTTGAGCCACAAGAAAACTACGTTAATATTTACAATATAAATCATTATATCTAACCTCGTCAATGTCTTGACTAGATTTAGTTGGAATGCTTCAGCAGTCCAACTATTGTTCTTGTAATCTTTATCTTTAATAAACTTATTATTCTATTTCTTCCGTCTGTCTGGAAATAGCTAAAATATTAAATGAATAACTGAAAACGTCTGAATTTAGCTGAAAAATAAAAAAATTCAAGCTGAACATAGCTTTTAATTCGTACATTTCCAGTGCACCCCGTCCATATTTATTGACTAACTTTTCCTGCCGTCATCAGTTCATTCCTTCTGTGCTTCACACTGCGGTACCGAGCTCGACTAGTGAGGCGAGTGACCTCCTCCTCCTCCTCTCTTCGCTCCTGTGCAGTCGCTGGCCTTCCTCAGACTGCCACGGCCCGTGCTGCACCGCGTCCCCGTTGTCCGTCTTCTCCTCTGACTTCTTCAGCACTCGGCCTGAAGGAGACGGAACGGGACGGTCAGAGACGAGAGGCATCACAACATCAGCTTAAACCCACAGCAGTTGTGACAGGGTTCATGCACATGGGGACCAGTGGATTTCAATGACTTTTCCAGGACTTTAAACTAAATTTCAATGACCAAACATTACGTGAAATCTCGGTGTAAACATGAAAGTGAGAAAATGTCGTATTTAAACTAACTGAGAATTAAAAAGCTTACAGTATTACAAAGAATCTGAAAAATTTAAATATGTGTATGTGAGATTCTGAACACTAATAAAATATAAATTTAATTTTTTTTAAAGCAAAACAATATATAACCTTAAATGAACCAAATGAATGAGACAATATTTTTGATTCAAAGAATAAACGTTTATATAAATATTTATTCTTTTAATCAAACTATTGTTTACCCCTAAACTTGTGCCGCCAGTATGAGAGCGTACGCCGGCTTGTATTTTAAACGTCTTTCTTTTAAAAACATTAATTATTTCAAACTTGGCGTAAATGAACATGTGAATATAACACATTTCCATGACTTTTTCAAAACTTTTGGGATTACATTTTTTTTCAAGGATTTTTCTAAGCCTTGAAATAACCATTTTAAAATGAGATGATTTCTCCAGGTTTTCCATGACCGTACGAACCCTGTTTGAGAGTATTAGAGAGGCTTTACTGCATGGAATAACTTTAGCTTGATGAGCGAGGGTCCTTGGGTTTATTTGCGTTTACGCACGTGCCGAGAGGTGAGGGTGTGTGTTTAAGGCGAATGAGTGTGCGGCACCTAACGATGAGAACACAACCTCCGTCTGCGAGCAGGGCTGGTGGGGCAGCTGGACGCCGGACTGCCCGGGGGCCACCGGCTGGACTCGGTCGGCGCCCAGCAGCAGCATCAGACACATGGGCCCGTACACCTCGCTGGCGCTGGCCCCGGGGACCTCCACCTACAGCACCACTGCTGCCACTGAAAGGAGCAAAACATTTGGCAACAGCAAACAAAACGGTCCCCTAGGGGGGCCATTACAGCAGGATTCATGCCTATTAATGAGGCCTCTGTGTGTGTGTGTGTGTGTGTGTGTGTGATGGGTAACACACTTACTGTCGCACACAAATTAATGTAAAATGAGACGAATGGAGATACTGAATTGGGTACATATCATCACACACTGCGTTTATACATATATACACACACACACGTACATATATATACAATACATATATGAATATGTGTATTTATTTATTTATTTCCTTATGGCTGAGCAAATTCTATCTTTAAGGGGAGACACAACAGGTGAAGAGGGTACTAAAAGATGCTTACAATAGGAACATTATTGTTGGTATTACTAATATTTTGGTATTTTAGTTTTCAGAAATGCTGTGGTTAAATACGCAGATGAGGCATTATCCAATGATACATTTAGGATAAAAATATATAAATGCAAACAGACAAAATATAGTAAAATACACTAAATGTGTACTTTAGATGTTTTCTTTCTCGTAGGGTGAAAGAATTCTTCTAAAAGCAAAATAGCCCAACATTTTTTTTTAATGGATCAGTGCTTGAAAAAAAAAAAAAATGTTGCCGGATTTTTCCCGCCTTCATCACGTAAAAACTTTCCCTCCAGCAGCGACACACTCAAAATATCACTGTTGCGATAAAATAAATGGGACTCTTTGTTCGCTGCGTTTTAAAAGCGTTACTCAGTGTGCATGTCGATTTATTACAGCCGGGCTCCGTATATTCTCTGAGGACTTTTAAAGCTCATAAAGGTTGTTGTCTTTTTTTTTATTTTTTATTGTTGTTGTTGTTTGTGTTTTGGAGGAGGGGAGGGTATGTGTGTGTGTGTGTGTATATATGTGTGTGTATATGTATGTGTGTATATGTATGTATGTCTGTGTGTGTGTATGGGTATGTATATGGGTGTATATATATATGTTTATGTCTGACATTTTTGTACTTGTTTTATGTTTATAATCACTAAACAAATAAAAAATGTAAGTGACAACAACAACAAAACTCAGGATTGCTAATGGAAATATAGAAGAGGCTCAGGAAGTAATTAATATTCATTCAGACCTCTTCCCCGAGAAACGTTTTAATGATACCCCCAATAAAAAGACAAGAATGAGCAGGACTGAGGTCTTTCAGCTGTCCGTTTACAGTGTTTATCCCTCACTTGTGCCCTGGTTCTCATCAGGATGTCAATATTTGAATTCATTATCACATGTCGGGCTGAAGCAGCGCCCAGGGGGAAGCCAAGCGGTGAGCTAACCTTGCAGGAAATACAGCACGAGGATCCACGAGGAGATGGACTTGGAGGTCACCTGGATCCACCACTTGAAGAAGAAGGGAAACGGCAGCACTCGGCCCAGACCCTTCCAGGTCAGAGCCGTCCAGGGTCCGTCGGGCTTTGCTGAACGTCGATCCTGGGGGAGGAACGAGAGAAGTCGCTCACGCGGCTCCGAGGACACGAAGTCCTGGGATGTGTCTCTTGTTTGTGATTCTTCCGTCATTCGATTAGATTTTGCTTTATTTATCCCCAGGGGGAAATTTCTTGTTGCAGCAGATTTTTTTTATAGCAGGACATGTTCCATAAAAAAATTTAAATAATAATTTGATCAAAAATAGAATAAAAACGAAAGTCTAAAGTACCGGGGAAGCGAGTAAAACATGCGGAACATATAGGACACAGACAGCGGACCATATGTTGGTGGGTGTGTAGCTGTATGCAGACGATGTGAGAGTCATCAAACAAACAAACTGGGACCAGGCTATTCTGGCCATTGTGATCTGATGCTGGAACCAGTGGAGTCCCAGTCAGGACATCTCACAAAGAGGGCAGGAAACAGAGAGGACTGGGCAGAAATCCAGATGTGTTCACTAAACAAACAAAACAAGTGGGCGGGGGCACAGACAGTGGTGGAATGTAACCATAGACATTTACTCAAAAGCAGTATTTAAGTACAATTGTGAGCTACTTTTACTTCACTTGAGTATTTCCATTTTATGCTACTTGCTACTTGTAATATTGTATATTTTACTGTATATGTTTTTGTTATATCCACAGTATTGCAGTTACTTCTTACTTTATATACAGAATTCAGATTATTAACACAACATGTAATCAAAAAGTACATTACGCCTTGTTATTAAGCTACCCAGCAGTATATTAAGCAGTCAAGTCACGTGTCATATCAGTAATATATAATTGTTCTGAGCCATTCTGCATTATGAGTACTATTACTTTGCAAAGTTCTGAACGCAAGACTTTTGCTTGTAACACAGTATTTGTACAATGTGGTATTGCTATTTTTTACGGAAGTACCTCTTCCACCACTGCATGAAAGCAACGCAACAATAGAAAAGCTACGACTAACAGAGGACACTGAACACACCGCTAGCTGTCCTCGCGCCCTTACGTTTCGTTCGGCAAATGTCCGTCAACGGACTGATGGAAACTCACCTGAAGGGAAGCGGTTCGCGTTGATTTTCCACAAACTGGAAACAGCTTTAATCATCATCACAGCTCGTTAAGTCGGTTTTCATCACCTCGACGGCGTCTTGTTGTCAAACGGAGCTGAACACGAGCGGCTCGCCTCAACACAACGGACACTGAGTTGGTGTCTCGTGGGTGTTACATTTCTAAAACGTTTTCCTTCGTCAACGTGTGTCGAGCTATCGATGCGTTTATTTCGGGTAACTGTCACTCGGTACTTCACAAACTTCACTTTTTCTCCCGCATCAGTCCTCCGCTTCCCTCTTCCGGGGTTTGTTGTGTTTAGAAAGGGTGTTTAATTCCCTGAACGTTGTCTCGCAGGCTCAGTTTGCGCCCGTTAAGGCTGCTTCCAGAATCCTTTTTTTTTTATATTGAGAAAATAAACGGCTAATATTTTCTAAATAATTTCTAAGACGTTATATAAACAATTTTTGCTCTATGTTTTAACATAAAACTTTATCTGATGAAACTTGTCGCATACTAGAATTAGTAAAGTGTTGCCTGAAAGACTGTACTACGGACTAAACGGACCCTCCAATTCAGTTATTCCTAACATGTCAGCCAATCACAGCACAGCAAGAGCGAGCGAGCAAAATATTGTATTCGATAATAACGATTAGGGCTGTAAATAGCAATTATTTAAATGATTGATTATTTAAATGATTGATTATTCAAACGATTACAGTCTCAATTAAATTGTCTGGAAAAAATCTCGCTGCCAAAAGCGTCATCTTCAAATTCTGGACTTTTGATTTGACACAAGAAAAAGTCTACAAAATTGTCTTTTTTTCCACAATTTCAATTTCAAAGCGCTTCCCATAATATTAAGAATATAATTATGGTGGATGAATTATGATTCTCATTATTTTAATGAGCCTTAAACAGTCCAATTGAAATATTTTCACCAAAATAAAATAAAAACATTTGAACAAATAACGTTAAACCTTGAATTCCCCTGAAACTGTTCAAAAGCATGACCAAAATATCCTTAATTCTGGCGAACCGCTTATCATTCATCCAAAAATCTCCAAACTTAGAGATCATCAGTGTAAGATCACACAAGATCAAGTAAAGCATCAAATCCTCTTAACATAAGCTATAATAAAGGGGATGTTTGGCATATTTTCTTTAAGTTATTTTACTTTTTTAATTAAATTGTTTCAGCTCAGCGATGATGATGATGACGATGATGGTGTGTGTGTTTTTGTTGTTGCTGCCGACATTCAAAATGACCACAAAACACATATAGCTGGTACAATATATTTGCGATTTTGATGGAAATATAATAAAGTAACTATCCGTCTACAAGACTGTTTGTTTCTAAAAGGGTCCACTGCCTCAGTAGCTGTCATCTATCTTTGCAGCAGTGTTGAAAACAATGAGGTCTGTGCCCAACTCGGCCGTCTTGTCAGTCGTCGGCCTGTCGAACCAGAGAGCGTCACTTGTCACCCGACGCCTGATTGTCCACCGACGGCTGCACTTGCTCGGCTGCACACGCGATCTTCGCCTTGACCTTCTTGTTGGAGGAAATGATTAAGTAGGGGCTGAGAGCGGCGTAGCAGGCGGAGAAGAACACCCTCATGTCGGCAATCACGGGCGACACCTTCGCCACCGTCAGCATGTAGATCCAGATTGCGTTATCGATTCCGAAGAAGACCACGTACAGAATCACCAGGGTGAGCACCGTTTTGGCCGCCCTGGTCTCCGCCCCGGCGCCCTGAGAGCGACGCCTGCCTCTCACCTGCCGGTTGTGGCGGTGGAGGAGCAGCAGGATGTAACCGCTCGAGCCCACCATCAGGCCGACGAAGGCGAAATCCCTCACGGTGAGCACCGCTCCGTTGATCACGTACGACAGGTGGTCTCTGAAGTCCACGTGGCAGAAGCCCAGGTTGAGGGTGAAGGCGGGGACGGTGCCGTTGCGCGGCGCGATGGAGAAGAAAGGGGCCGCGATGCAGATGGCCATGTTGAGGAGCCACAGTCCCGCAAAGGCGGGGAGCACCAGGGAGGGAAGTGCGGACTTCAACCAGGACAATCGGGGCCCGGGGGGGGCGACGGTCACCGCCTGGAACACGCTGAGCATGCAGGTGATGCAGACCGACAAGGCCCGGGTGACGCGGTACACGTAGATCACCGCCTTACAGCCGGGGTCGTTCAGCAGGTGCCTCATGCCGAACACGGTCATGGTCTGGGGGACGCAGCGGAACAGGACCAGCATCAGGTTGGCGAAGGCCAGGTGGCACAGGATCATGTCCACGGGAAGAAGCTTGGGCTCGCTGTAGATGATGTGGGCGTAGGCCAGCAGCACCACCACGTTCCCCAAGATGCCCAAGCACGCTTGCAAGAAGAAGGAGATCCCTTTGATGGCCACGCACAGATCCATGACCCCCGAGGCCCGCTGCGGAAAAACAGAATACAATCAGTTACAGGGAACATCCCCCACGTCGTGGAAATACACTTAAGAAAGTCATTTTATGTAACCGGCCGGAACATAATCAAGCACTCTCTTGGATGTTCACCTGAAGTTAAGATGTAGGTAAAGCCCGTAGAGTGCATTCAATGTTTAATGGCCTGTGTAATTGCAATTTATAGTCTCCGATGCCCCCTGAGATCACCGGGCAACTTTGCAGTGTTCAGCCCACAGTTTGGCAAATTAAAGCAACAGGAGCAACAAAAACACTTTTTGGGCGGAGTTTACATTTCGCTGGTTCCGTCCGACTGCGTACAAACCAAATCAGGTTGAAAAAGAAACGGGTGTGACCTGGTTACCAACAGGTTGCCATGTGTGATTCCAGAGGGCAATCTCTGCAAAGGGAATATAGTACAATGGTAAATAAAACTAGAAAATGCATTTCCTGCTGAAAATGCGTTGGAATGCTAACATCTGAAAGCTTGAAGCTGAAAAATAAAAACTAAATAGCTGAAAATGTTTGAAAATAGCTGAAAATGGCTGAAATATGAAATGAATAACTGAAAATGTCTGGAAATAGCTGAAATATGAAATGAATAACTGAAAATGTCTGAAATTAGCTGAAATATGAAATGAATAACTGAAAATGTCTGAAATTAGCTGAAATATGAAATGAATAACTGAAAATGTCTGGAAATTAGCTGAAATATCTTTTTTTAAAGCTGAACATAGCTTAAAATAGCTGCCAACAGCTGAAATAGGCTGAAAATAGCTTAAACATCTGAACATATCAAAAAGGGAAACTTCCTGCTGAAAATGTTGAAGCAAAAACATATTGGGTGGAAATGTATAACTGGAAAAGATAAGCACAACTTTATCATCTCAATATTCAAAGATATGAATCACAATCCAAGAAATGAGAGAGAGGGAGGAAAGTCAGACATGAGAACCAGAGAGAAAAATAACTAAATAAATTGAGAGACAGGAGAAAGATAAATGAAAAAGGAGAGGGAGAAACCAGGGTGAAGGATAGACGAGATCTAAACCCTGAGTGGATTTTCTACAAAAGCATTTGTTTAAAAAAACATGATCAAATCTCCAAAATGGTAGAATCAATAGAGAGGAAAGATTGAGCCGAACGCGCCGATATGTTTGTTATGTTTGTGGGTTAAATGAGACCTGAGAAACTCAAATGCTGGTTCTCTTCTAATATCTCTCCATTTAAAGACACACGCGCGCGCACGCGGCCACATTTGGATTTGACAGAGAACCATAACTCTGATCTGTCTACATTAGGAGATGCTCAAGGCTTTTGTGAACGTTTACATGTCCTTAAATATTTTTTTGGTTTAGAAATGAGAGTTTAATCGCAGTTCAGAAAATGTTCCTGTTTCTTAAAAAAAGTTAAAATGTCGTCAGGTTTTCAATGGAGATGACTGAGGAGAAAGCCGGACTTCTCCCCTCGTTAAGGCTTCTCTAGACAAATCTGGGAAACTGTTGGATTCCACAGTCACATGTCTACGACAAGCACAAGATTCCCTACTACTTTATCAAAAAATAATGCCTAAAGAGTAAGAATTGTGGCCATAGTGACGATATACAAAATTAATTTCCGCTTGATCCTGACGCAGCTGTCCCCTCTAGCGATGACGTCACAACTCAAGACTTCCCCACACACACCCATTGAAAACTCCAGGAGGAGCGGAAAAACACATACAACTAAAATGGGAACAGTTAAATAACTATAAGAGCTATCAAAAGAAGATGAATTATAAAGTTATAGCTAACACTTCTGTCAACATTGTAAAGGTGGAATTGTTTCTTTAGCTGAATGTATGTCGATATTGTAAGGTTTTAAAGTTGAACAAGTTTAAGCGGATTTGAAGATTTCCACCATTGTATCCCATTCATTATTTGTTCCATAAAAAAATTTATAATTTGAAAATTTGAAAAGATAAAAAATATTTGAAAATATATAGTAATAGGTGAAGATTATGTGAACATAAAAAAAATTATATAACTGAATTTGCTGAAAATATGAAGATACTGTAAGCTTCTTAAAGTTGAAGATTTTCTCCATAGGATCTGATGAATTAAAAATAACAAAAGTATTTAAAGATACAAAAATGTGGGCACCAAACAGTGACCTCATGGTGGTCCCCGATCAGGTTGTGTTAGAAATAGATTTTTTGATGATGACATTCAGTAAAAATTCATTTCAATGGACAGATGGGAACGTGAGTCTCGTTTCTGGGGTTGTGACGTCAGACGTCTCTAGACTGCACATCGACACAACTAGTCAGGGAAAATGTGTGATAAAAAGTATTACAGATAACTTCTAAACTTCAGCGGTGTTTTCCCGTGTTTAACTTGCACACGCACAACTTCGACGGACAGCTGTGTCCCCGCGGTATTGAAGACTAGATAGAGTTAAAGAACTCCCCCGCGGAGACAAGGCGTTAATTGTTGATGCAAAAGCCGCCTGATGATGCCTTGAACGAGCCATCAAGAGGCACAGCTGCTGCCTCGGCCAGCTGCTCCTCTCCTTCAGGTCCTGGGAGTGCGTTAAAAAGACACAGAGGTGACAGACAATTAGCCGTTTAAAAAACGCATGTCGGTGCTAATTGGATTTTGCGATTCCCATCGAGGTCCTCCAGCACCTTCTCCTCGTCTCCAGAACCAACGGGTCAATTCTACGGTCCAGACGTGTGTGCCGAAACGTTTGTTGTTCGAGAAGCTCGTTTTCTCCTGGGAGCGGCGCTTTGGAATAAAGCATCAGAAGATGTGTTATTTTCCTGTCTGTCTTTTTAAAATATGTTTACATGTTCAGAGAGCTAATTAAAATGGCAAGTTCAAGCTTGTCCTTCTCGGGGGATCGGATCACGTGCAGTTCAAATGTATTCCCCCCCCCATGACAATCAATTTCATGACTTTGTTGATGAATGATGTACTTTTTTTTCTTTTTTCGAGCGCACAAATTAAATTACAATAATATCCTTCGAGGTGAAGTTTACATCTCGTTCATTACGCTGGTCGTGTCAATAATGTCACGGTGCTATTACGAGTGGACCCCAAAGCACGACTCAGACAGGAGTAACAAAGAGGAATGTCTTTAGTTGAAAACAGGCTGGGTCAAAACCGGGAGATCAGTCCAAGAAGCAAACAAGTCCAAAAATGGCGGGGCAGAGAATCAGAGGTCAGGGCAGGCAGGGTCAGAACAGGCAGGTCAGGAATATATACTAACTAGAAAATGCATTTCCTGCTGAAAATGCGTTGGAATGCTAACATTTGAAAGCTTGAAGCTGAAAAATAAAAACTAAATTGCTGAGAAAATGGTTGAAAACCCAATTTAGCTGTTGGCAGCTATTTTAAGCTATGTTCAGCTTTACATTTTTTTTATTTCAGCTAAATTCAGACATTTTCAGTTATTCATTTCATATTTCAGCCATTTTCAGACATGTTCAGCTATTTTCAAACATTTTTAGCAATTTAGTTTTTATTTTTCAGCTTCAAGCTTTCAAATGTTAGCATTCCAACGCATTTTCAGCAGGAAATGCATTTTCTAGTTTATATTCATTTTGCAATTAATTTGATAAATAGAAGTGAGAGTTTTCATGGGAAACACCAAATTGTCTGGGTGACCCCAACCTTTTGACCGGCGTCTGCTTCGACTCTTTCTTCCGGTCATGCTCCTTCGCTCCACCGTTCATATTCATTTCCTCCCATCAGCTGATCGGAAAGCTGGAAAATGTCAACAGCGAATGATTTACACGAGCTCTCCCCGGCAGCTTCAGCACTTCCTCCATCACGACGACACGACGCTGTCCAGGCCTCCTCCACGGGGTTTCCAACGGTGGCGCTAGTGAAGTCCATCGCTCCAACAAAAGCACGTTCACCGCTCGCTGAACACGAGGAGTCTCAGGTGGGCTGTTACTCAGACCTGTGAGGAATTATTCAATTTTCATCTGGTGTTTTGTGTGATTTCTGAGCTCAAGCTGTGAAGGTCCTTTGACTTTTTGAATCGGCTTTCCTCCCCATGGTGGAGGTTTTAACGGTGATTATAATACATGTTTGCACTTCTGGCACCATTTAGCCGAAAATCACATTTCCCAGGGGACACCGCGGTGCCGCCAGTTCTCCCCCACCTGATTATAATGAGAGGAAATTGCACCGAATGAGCTTGTGTGTGTGTGTGTGTGTGTGTGTTTGTGTAGATTAGATAATCAAACAAGGCCATAATATCCCCATTTATTTACCAACCGCTCATGTTCTGTTCACACGGCCCCCTGACGGAGATGTTCTCCATCGGGGGGGGGGGCGGTGGAGGAGGGATGGCCGGTTGTGTAAGAGGAGGCGTGTCACCTGATGGCTATTCCAGGCTCTCCAGCAGGTTGATGGTCCAGGAGATTTACGAGGGATGGGTCACATCCCTCCTCCGCCTGGGAGTCCAACAGCCGAGCGTCTCGGGCCCGTGTGTGTGTGTGTGTGTGTGTGTGTGTGTGTGTGTGTGTGTGTGTGTGTGTGTGTGTGTGTGTGTGTACCACGACGTGTATACGACCTGCACAGCTGTCTGCTTCCCATTGGTTCTCCCTCGACCTGAGGAAGTGACGGCCCAAAGGTTTATTCGTCGTTAATCACAGAATGTGGTCTTAATGACTTTACAGGGTTCGTACGGTCATGGAAAACCTGGAAAAGTCATGGAATTTTAAAATGGTCATTTCCAGGCCTGGAAAAGTCATGGAAAAAACTTAAATCATAAAAGTTTTGGAAAAGTAATGGACATTTGTTAAAATCACATGTTCATTCACGCCGAGTTTGAAATAATTAATATGTTTTTTAAAGAAAGACGCTCAAAATATAAGCCAGCGATAGCTCTCAATACGCAAAATGTTCTACAGTTTTCATGTTTATACCGAGATTTCAGTTTGGTCATGGAAATTTGGTCTCAAGTCCTGGAAAAGTCCTGGAAATCCATTGGTCAAAATATGTAAGAACCCTGCTTTATTGAAACTTCAGTTTACCTAAAAGGTCCACTTTATTTCTGAAGAACAACAACAACAACAACAACAACACTACAGTAGAGTGTTTACTTCTACATCAGAGTTCATTTTCTCAGCTCAAACAGCTCTGAAATAAAAAGCTGATAGTCGATCAACAGAAAAACTCATCTTTCCCGCTTTTTTTTCTGTTTTATTTTCTTATATAACTTTCGGTCAAGGACCCAACTAGACATTTGAAGGCGTCATCTTGAGCACTGTGCAACTGTGACGGGGCATTTCTCATTACTTAACTAGAACGGGCACTCGGTAGAGCGCATACCTTCGCATATCACAAGATTGGGCATTGAATTATGAACATGTTGGCATTAGTTGCATGCCAATTGGATATAAATTGACCGTGCTATGGTAAAAATAAGATGTTGACCTTTTCATGACCTTGACCTTGACCTTTGACCCGATCGATCTCAAAGTCTTATCAAATGGTCCCCGGATAATAATCAATCATCCCACCAAATTTCATGCGATTCAATAAGATGTTGACCTTTTTCATGACCTTGACCTTGACCTTTGACCCGATCAATCCCAACATCTAATCAAATGGTCCCCGGATACTAACCAATCATCCCACCAGATTTCATGCGATTCGGTTTACAACTTTTTTTGTTACGCGAATAACACGCATACAAATAAATAAATAAATACACGGCGATCAAAACATTACCTTCCGCATTTTCAATGCGAAGGTAACCAACTCATCGGCAATCAAGACAATAATCTGTTGGTGAATTAAGAATGGAAATTATTAATTATATATACTATATCGTTGTGAAATCTGGATTCCTCTTGATAATTGACCGTGTACTGCAGAAGTGAAGCTATTTATTTACCCGTCAAGCTCATAACCAACCAAAGTATATTTCATTCCCTGCTTCTTCTCCTCTTCGTCTAACATCCCCGAATGAACCTGAACCCAAAAAATTTTTATTGCACAACACACATTGAGCCATCGCTTCCTGCGTTTCTTCTTTCCTCGTCGGAGGAGATCAGTTTCAATCATCGTCTCCTGCCAGTGAAACTTTAGATCTGAAGCGTGAGAACGGAAACGAGCAGTTGGGAAAGGACCCGACGATGTGGCCGGTCCAGAGCTGAAACATGCAGCCCGTGGGCCATCTGTTAGAGCGGTTTGACATGTTGACTTGTAAAATATAACTGTGCACCTCCATGATTAGACCCTCGGTCCTCCTCGAGACGAGAGAACATGTCGATGGCTTTAGAGGCTGGAGGCCAGAAGAGGCATTGGATTCATGAAGTTATGTCCAATCTCTAATGATTCAAGGTGATACAGAAAACATGTGATACAGTATTCACTAGTCTATTGAACTGAACATCCTGTATATGTCTAAATGAGGCTTTTACTTAATGTCAAATGGGATTTTTCCCAGGATTCCACAGGACATTTTGAATATCACAAATTGGTCACGTGACCCGCATGAAAGCAAACAATATCACCAAATTCTAATAAATTACCCAGAGGGATCACAACTGGAGAGCTGAAACAATCAGTTTATTCATTTATTAGTCGGTGTTGATAACCATTGAAGTAGGAGTCTAAAAGTAGTCCATTACAAATAAAGGTATGAAGTAAAGTATTGAAAAGTATTATGCAGACTGGCTCCTACTGCAGTGTATAGTTGTATTATTCTGTTTTCATTACATACAAATACATGTAAGAATGTATTTTACATGTAAGAATGTAATACTTTTTAAATGTTGTTCAACAATGTGAAGCCATCTTTAGTGATGTATACGTATTTGTATAGTACTGCATTACATCCTATATACAAAGTAATTGGTAACTAAATACTAATGTATTTTTTTATTCGAAACACATTTCAATTAGAAATGTAATGGAGTAGAAGTAGGCCTTTATTAGACTAGCAACACATGGAAATACACAAGTAAAATACCCAAAAGTACTTAAATACTGTACTGAAGTACAGCTCTGGATGAAGTGTACAAGTCTGTGAACACGTGGTCATGTTTTTGTAGTTTCAGATTTTCAGATCGATTCATCAATTACGTATATACTTTTTTTTTCCAGCCCTATTTTCTGATAAAAACCAACAATCCACATGTTGATCTTTCCGAGGCGGATGCTTGGAGGCGGTGGGTCAGCAGAAGGTGCTCCGCCACCGACGCCCCTCCTAACAGCCGCCGCCGCCGCTGCAGTCTGCGGTCAGTCGCTGCAGTCCGGCGCCTCGGTTCAGCCGCTCTCTTCTCTACTCACCGGACTTTCCTCCCGCTTCGGAACTTTTTTCTTCTTCTTCTCGGCATCAAGGTAAAAAAGTAGGGGACAGAAAGCACGGCTGCGCTCCGGTCGACGGAGAGAGGCAGAGGACCGCTCGCCGGTACACACGGCGCCCCGGAACGCGCGCGCGGTGCTCGTCGCTCGCGCGCCGGACGCCGCAGGACCATGACACTTGAGACGGTTCTGAAACTTCTCCTGTGCGTTGTGTTTCTACTCCCTCACGTGATGCACGCTCAGACAGGTACGCTCCCCCAACACACACACACACACACACACACAAACAATGTATTTGTTGTTTTGAATAGTCATATTGAGTCAGTGTGGACCAGAGAGCTCCGAGTCCTCTGTGTGTTGTGTCCCGCTGACAGCTCGCCATCCATCATGTCGCTGTCATCCAAGGCCACATACCTCCAGGAGGAGGGGGGGTCATCTGGTGGTCTTATCGTTATGCTTTTATGCTTCAGTGTTCACACACTGTAAACCTTAAACCTCTCTCGCTCTCTCTCTCTTTGGACGTACCGGAGTTCTTTTCCTGATGTCGAGTTTGAGAAAACTGACAACTCAGTCTCTGGCGACCGAGGATTTTACGGACGAAATTACCAAAATTACTACCACATTCTGTGTCTTTGCTTCGTCCCCTAACAACCGTCCCGTTTTCGTTCTTTCAGCCTCATCTGGAGTCATAAAACCGATGACTTTAAACTTGTCTTTGACGACTTCACATGGACTTGAGCCTCATGATGTGAAATCACTTACTTTTCCATTTCTTTCCAACATTCGTTGAACACAACAAGACAGAAACATACATTAATTCATATCTGGTTAATAGTGCTTTGTGCTATAAAAGCACAATGTCAGCACAACTTTTATTTATTTTTTAAATTTAATTTCCACGTGTGATTTCTGTCAATATGATACACGCTCACGGCCCTTCACGTCCTCCTTGTCATACGTTGGAAAGATGTTCTGGTTTTATTTCATTGACCGCTTTAATGATCCCTGAGCACTTAACACCCACTTGTTTAAGAGTCCTCCTTTGACCTTTGACCTTTCCTTTCTTTGAGGCAGCTTCAGGACTTCCTTTAGGACTCCGGCGAGGTTTTAACGTAAAGAGAATTTCTTTAATTAAGTTCAATTTTACACTTATTTTTTCCCGAACAAACTGAGGATTCACTTTGGAATGATGCACAGAAATAGTTTCCCACCGGCTTTGAATTCATATTTGACTTCAAACTGCGGAGGAATGATGTCCCCCACCGCTCCTCCCCCGATGAAAGCACTTCCTCCCTTCATGTTCACGTCCTGCTGGGAAACCCCATTATTAATAATTCACTTTCACTCGACGGCCTTTCCGCTCTGGAAAAGCCTAAAAATGGTCTCTGTCTTTTACTAATGACCATTGAGTGCCCCTCCGGTCTGCCCACTTCTGTTTGAATATCGAGACCCAGGCTGACCTGCTCCGGGTTTTTCCCGTCATGTAAAACATGATTTATTTTAGAAACTGAGGAGGCTCGTGGCACGAGATGACGAGTATTTCTGTGGAGCAACATCATCACACGTGATGAGGGTCTTCATGAGGTGGTAACGGCTTTGGCCTTTTGTTCGTCACCATCTTATGTTTCAGAGGGAGCCATCTTGGTTTTTGGCCATCTCTATATAGTTATTTTTGGCCCTAATAGCATCTTATGTTTCAGAGGGAGCCATCTTGGTTTTTGGCCATCTCTATATAGTTATTTTTGGCCCTAATAGCATCTTATGTTTCAGAGGGAGCCATCTTGATTTTTGGCCATCTCTATATTGTTATTTTTGGCCCTAATAGCATCTTATGTTTTGGACGTGGCCATCTTGGTTTTTTGAACCAGAAGGGATTCTAGAGGTTGAAGCTAAGTTCAACCGAATGCTCAACAAGACATTTTCAGGCAACCTAAATGCAGCTCTAGTCATATTTCCCTTTGACAAAAAAATATTATTCCAGAGAAAAAAAACTGACCGGTTACAGCAAAGTTAAAAGTATTCAAAGCCTACGTGATAAAATCTAACTCCGGCTCCCTCATGCATTTCAAAGTCTGTTTGCAAAGCTTTAAAATTCAACTTGAAATGTTTGTCTTGAAAGCCGACCGGCCGGACGGCGGCCCGTTCGTCCCGCAGCGAGCCGCGCCGTGTGTCGGATCATCGGTGTCCCATGTTGTCTCTCTGGACTTGCAGTGCTCCCTCCTGAGTGCGTGCCGGGCGGCCACTCCGTCCTCCGGGAGCCCAACCGCAGCACCACCTTCAGCTCCAGCCGGCTGCAGCAGTCGGCGCTGCAGGACTTCATCTGCGACCACTCCCTCGCCGCCGGCTGGTACCAGTTTCAGATCTTTGACAAGCCGGCCAGCATGCCCACCCAGTGTGTGGAGGTAACGCAGTGTTCGAACTGTCGGGGATATTTGGTCAACATGGTAAACATCCTTTGAGGCTTACATGCCTTAAAGCAGTGGTTCTCAACCTTTTTTCAGTGATGTACCCCCAGGGTTCGTACGGTCATGGAAAACCTGGAAAAGTCATGGAATTTTGAAATGGTCATTTCCAGGCCTGGAAAAGTCATGGAAAAAACTTAAATCATAGAAGTTTTGGAAAAGTCATGGAAATTTGTTATAATCACGTGTTCATTTACGCTGAGTTTGAAATAATTAATATGTTTTTTAAAGAAAGACGCTCAAAATGTAAAACGGCGTACGCTCTCAAATCTCAAAATTGTCGAAATTTTTCATGTTTATACCGAGATTTCAGTTTGGTCATGGAAATTTGGTGAAAAGTCATGGAAATGTCATGGAAAAGTCATGGAAATCCATTGGTCAACATGTGTAAGAACCCTGTACCCCCCCGTGTGAAATATGTTTACCCCCTAACCTGCACAATGTATTTTTGGTTTGAAAAAATATGTCATGGGCCATCAGTGTCTGATTTAGAATAGAATATATCAAATTAAGTTGATGAACTTACATTCATTTAATTGAATATTTATTAAGTAACTACTATTTTTACAGAATATTTTAGTTGATACTGATTTTACATATATATATAAAACATCTCTTTTTGATAACCACTGCCTTGAAGGATCGTTTTCTGTGTGTTTTAGTTTGTTTAATGCAAATCAAATACACTTGGATGTATTTAGTTGATCCTCCCAGACATCCTTTGGTTTCCATTTTTTTCAGAATATTATAAAAACAATGAGCAGACATTATGTGTTTGTTATTGTCAATAATATAATGCAGTGTCGACATTTTGTAGAAATGTGCACATTGAACAGAAAGTTCTCCAAATCATTGAGCAGCTTGTAAAACACTGATGTGGTCCTTTAGTACTGCATCTTAAACATTTTGACCATTGTAAATCTTCAAAGTCTCTTTCTTAATGGAGTAGCTTGACAATTTGGGAGATCCACGTATTTGCTTTTCTGGCCAAGACTCAAAAGAGAAGATTAAGAACACTCTCATGTCTCGTGTTTTTATCTTAAAGATATTTAGTCTGGGATGTCAAACTGTCATCCTCTGACCTCCAGGTTCACCCTCTGACCTCCAGGTTCACCCTCTGACATCACATACTTCCTGATTTAGGATGTGCTCATTTTTCAAACAAAAACAAGGGATATATTTTATGATGTGAGCCTGCAAACCATATTATCACCGGTGCTTTGGAGAGAGATTCTTTCCATCTGACTGATTTGAGAATTTATTTTGCAGTATTTACATTACATAAAAGGATTTAACACAAAAACAATGAGCGTAATTTTGAAGCCGGCCAAGTCACACTTCAGGTGTCCCGGTGTTTCTTCATCGACTTATTTGAAGGTCGTAAAATCCACATGACCACCCACCCACCCCGCCTTTAAATGTATACCACATCAGTCACTTTTTTTCACTTTCTTTGTCAGATCTGGTGAGGACGTGTTGATATATTACAAATGTTAGATTTAGCTTCTTTAAAAAAAAATCACAAACATCATTCTTTCAATTCCCTCGCCGCCCCATCTGTGAGCTCATGTGGAGAAGCTCCGAGGTGGCCTCTCTTTCCGAACCCCGCGTCTCTGCTTCGAAACACAACACATATGAACCTGTGGACACAGTCATCAGTGTGTGTGTGTGTGTGTGTGAGTACATATTTATAAGGGAGAGTGCATGAGCAGAGCAGGCCTCATTTCCTGCGGGCGTCACGCTGTGCCGGAGCCTGCAGGATCCATCTGAAGTGTCAGCCTCCCTCTGCCTTCGCTGCTCTCCCTGGGGGAAAGATATCCACAGGAGTGGGCGGTGGAAGGAAGAGAGGATGTGATGCGCAATAAGGCGATGGCTCTCTGATGATGGCGGATAGAATATCTGGATTTATCAAACCGAGGGGAATAAGCTGTGACAACCAGTGTTAAAAGTTACAGTGAGGAACTTTTAACTGGTTATGAAACAGTCTCAACGTGATGCTGATGCCTCCAGAAGACCCTTTCTACGTGAACACGACCATCAGCGAGAAGATGGTTTTCTAAAATCAGAGATTTTCGAAAAGGGACAGAAAATAAATGTTATTGAACTATTTTCTGTTTTATGCTGTATGGGCTAAATTTAATTATCTACACTACCGTTCAAAAGTTGGGGGTTACACAGACAATTTGATGTTTCCCATGAAAACTCACTTTTATTCATCAAATGAAGATAACATATAGTCATATAGACATTGACAAGGTTAGATATAATGATTGTTATTGTAAATATTGATGTTCTTCTTGTGGCTCAAAGGAAGGCCAGTTGTATAGCTTCTCTCACCAGCATAACTGTTTTCAGCTGCGCTCACATAAAAAGGGTTTGCACGGGTTTTATACCCCTCCGTTAGTCTTCTAAGGCGATACCACAATGTACCACTAGAACACTGGAGATGGGCCTCTACACACCTCTGTAGAGACTTCATTAAACACCAGAGAATAGTCATGTACACATTAACTATGTAGAGAGTATTTATGATTCATTTAATTATCTTCATTGATAAAAACAGAGCTTTACTTTGACCAATAAGTATATTTCTAAGTGACCCCAACTTTTGAACGGTAGTGTACGTTGGTGACGTCTTTCGTGAAAAGCTGCAAATACTACCCACTTCTGTTTCTGTTTATTATTTCAAAAACATCCCATTTCACCTCAGTACAGCAAAGAAACAATTATCTCTCTCTCTCTCTCTCTATCTATCTATCTAAACATCCAGGTGAACCACTGTGGTACCCAGGCTCCCGTGTGGCTGTCCCTGGGGGAGGGGGAGTCCCTGCCGGGGCCCCTGGAGGTGCGGCCGCTGACGGCCTGCGCCGCCTGGCAGCTCCTCCCGGGCACCAGCACCGACTGCTGCATGTTCCGCCTCCCGGTCACCGTACGCAGCTGTGGAGACTTCTATGTGTACCTGCTGCAGCCCACGCAGGGATGCATGGGGTACTGCGCTCAGGGTAAGGCACAACGGAGAGATCCTTATTTGAAATAATACTCATTGTACAAATGGAGAGGAAGAAAAGAGAGGCAGCTGAAGGTCAGATGCACTTGTGTTTGAAAATGTTTTCTAAACGACGTGCTGTCAACCGTTTTCTACTGACAGCATAAAGGCCACAGTTAGTCTATCAGTTAGTGCATGAATATTCTATAACATATTTATATTTATATATATATTTATTTATATTTATATATTTATTTATGTATTTATATATATATATTATATATATATATTATTTGTATATATATATTATATGTGTGTATATATATATATATATATATATATATGTAGACACGAGGACGTATTACTCTCCTGAGAACATACCGCGGTACAAAAGTCAATCTTTAGAGCAGGACTGCAACAGAGTGATGAATCGGAGACTTTCCTCTCCGATCTCGGATGCTCGTCGACACCGGGAGCACCGATTTCACACCTTGTATTCCCCCCTGGAACTAAACCTCTCAGCAGTAACGATTTGAATCCGGCCTCATCCTCTTCTTCATCCTCATGGGCATTTGTGAAAAGACAGAAATGTTCCTGAAGGAAGTGCATGAAGTGAAAATCCCTCGCGGTGCCTTCAGGGTTTGTCTCTGTGCCGTGTAATAACATCTATTCTGTGACCGAATGGTGATTCATAATAATCCCGTCTGTCTTCACAGAGATGTCGGACACTCCTCCCACGGCGTCGCCGAGCTGCGGCCCCGACGCGGTGACCGCCGGCGGGACGTGTGCAAGTGAGGAACCCCGCCGTGTGTTTTGCGGCTGGCGCTTGTCTCCTCGCATTAGGGTCAAAACGCCGCCGCAACCGTGAGGTCAGGGGAGTTGACACGCGGTCAGGAATGCGCCGCCGGCCCCCTCGCCGCTCCCCTTAATGAGCCGAGCATTTTCTCTCATTTAATCCACCTGGAATGGAAAACGGCTCCAGTTTTCAGCCAGATGTTCGTAAATTATGTGTTTCTGGTTGTTAATTTAATATTAGCAGTAAACAAAAATAAAGAAATGGTCCTGTTCAACTTTTAGCTTACAGTACGTCACCTGGTTTGGAGCGTTAATTTGACTTAATGTCCAGTGAGGCCAAAAATACACTAAATAGACAAAGTAAACCAAAGTGTGATAATTGGACATCTCACATACCACGGGCATGAATATGTTTCTGTAACAGCCTCCTCTCTTTTGGGAAGAATGTGCTCTAGACATGTGAAGCTGTCACGGGAGTATTAGGGTGGACCCAAATGCACGACTCAGGAGACAGAACTGGAAAATAATTAACTTTACTCCAAGTACCGGCAGGTACAAAACAGACGGGAACAGATAAATACACTTTCTAACGCTGGAGGTCTTGGTCAAGAAGAACAGAAGACAATCTGGCAGAGGACAAGTGAGGGAACTTAAGTAGACGGGGACTAACGAGGGAATGGGCAACAGGTGAGACGGGCGTGAAGACCAGGTGAAGGTAATGAGGGACTAACGAGGTGATCAGAGGCAGGTGAAGGGAGCTGGACTGACGAGATGGGAAGCAGGATCTGGAATGACGTGATAGTTAGAGACAGGATGAAAACAACTAATAAAAAAGGAAGGTGTGGAGCTAGACTGTTACAGAAGCTGACTGGGCTTGAGGTCACAGATCTGTTGCCAGTCGAGCTCTTTATGGACCTGGAACCGGAAAGGGCCTTTCACAAACTGAAGTCGCAAAGGTTTCCATTAATCGGAAGTAAGAGTCCGAGCCTGACCCACACAGAAAAACAGCTGTAGATCAAAAGTACAAGGAGAATGGTGACATCATTTTACAGCTCAGGACCCTGATTTCTTAAAGGCCGGCAGGTTACATTTATGGCATTTAGCACGGAGGTTGCAGGGGCAGCACCGCTTCGAGCCGCTTGCTGGCGGAAGAAGAACTACGACTACGACGCAGGAACACAACGCGCCCTCCTTCTCCACCAATGTTGGGTGCTTGCTTCACATCCTTGAAACCACTGTGAAGGTACCCCGTTGACACATTAAAGAAAATACATTCCGTTTCTGCCAATAGGTCCCCTTAAATTGGCAAAAAAAACTTCTGTATTGGCTTCCCTTTGCTCCTCTGTATTACCAGCAACATGCAGAGAATGACTTGCGCACATGTCATCACGTCTAAAACACGCGTCAGACTCCACTAATCTCGCCACTCGCCGCTTCTCTCCCGTCAGCTGCGCAGCCGCCCGCTCCGTCTGCACCGGTGATCGTCCCGGAGGTGGCGGGACACTCTGTCTCCCTGAGGTGCAGCTTCGGGAGCGTCTCCAACAGCTCTGTGGGCTACGTGGTGGCCTGGTCCCGCCTCTCTCCGGAGGGCAGGAAGGAGGAGCTCAAACGGGAGACCACCATCCAGACCTCCGCCTACATCGAACTGGACGGCTTCAACCTCCGCCTGGGGGACAAGGTGGGATGCAGAGTCCAGTCCATTTCAAGAATCAGTTCTACTTCGAAAACTAGAACGGGCACTCCGTAGAGCGCATACCTTCGCATATCACAAGATTGGGCATTGAATTATGAACATTTTGGCATTAGTTTCATGCCAATTGGATAAAAATTGACCGTGCTGTGGTAAAAAGAAGATTTTGACCTTTTCTTGACCTTGACCTTTGACCCGATGCTGTATATATTTATTTTGCTTTTGTCTCTAATTGACTGATGTCTAATTTAAATTAGTATTTTTATCGTTTTGATTTACTGCCCTTAAGTTAAGTCTTAAACCTTTTAGACATCCAGGATTGTTTCCCCTCATTTGCTGTGTGGTTCCTTCTTTTCTCTCTCTCTCTCTCTCTCTCTGTCGGCAAAACTATTTAGATTTGTACTTTTCTTTAAAAATTAGAAGAAGTCCAACCGATCTCTCTCCCTCTCTCAGATCTACTGCTCCAGCTCCAGTTTCCTGTTGGACTCGCCCAACGTTCACGGTGCTTCAGTGCAAAGTCCGGAGTTCTTTGCTGGCATCACGGTACGTCACGGCAACCACAAGTCCGATAACGCATCTCCATGCGTGGCGCCTCGTCACGATCATCTCCTCCGTGCAGCTGAGACCAGAGAAGCGCGCCGTGTCCGAGGACGGGCGGCCCTACGAGCTGCTGGTGGAGAGCAGCGTCCCCGTGCCGTGTCCGGAGGAGCCGCCGTGCGCTCTGACCCTGCAGCTCAGCACCAGCAGTGCAGGTGAGGCCCCGCCCCTTCGTCATCACGGCCGGTTCCCACCTGTTCCCACAGTGCCGCTCTCTCCCGGTTGCGTCACAGACGAGGACGTGTTGGGGGCGGACCTGTCTCTGTCCTCCTGCGTGGTGGATCTGACCCGGGGGCCCTGTCGGGACGGGGTTTGCGGCCGAGCTCTGATCCACTTCAGCGCCGTCACCGACTTTGTGAACGACGGCGACAGGACCACCCGGATCGCCGTGAAACCCATCGTCACGCAGAACTCTCTCTGGAGCGGATACTCGCCAGAACCAGTGGAGGTAGAGGGATTGAGTTATTTATTATTCCTATTTAACCCTCTTTTTTACTACTTTGTAATAATTTTGTTTTCCAATTTTTTTGTTATGTTGATGTCTGACATTTTTGTTTTTGTATAGGTTCACTCGTTTTAAACGAGCTTTTTTCCGCTCAGCACTACGTCTGACGATGTTTGGATAATTTTGGCACCGTGTCCGCCATTTTTGTAGTTTTGTAGTTTCCTCACTTTGTAGTAAAATACTCGGGACACGTGATTGCATTCCAGGAATAACCCGAAGTTTGTCCACTACATATTTAAATAGGAATGAATCTGTCGTTTCAGATAACGGTGACGGATGTCCCCTCCGCCTACTGCTACTCCTTCACTGATCCTCACATCATCACATTTGATGGCAGGTACTTATTCAGTACAATATATGCAACAGATAATGCACATATTTTATTTATGTGTGGTCATTTTAAATTGCCCATCGTGAATGATGTTTTTTATGTCATGTCATTTTGTCTAATGGTCTATAAAAAAGAGCCGGAGGGCAAACAACCCTGTGAATGTGTTTCTTTGTTTGTGAACAGGCACTACGACAACTACCAAGTGGGCACCTTTGTCCTCTACAAGAGCACCGCCAGGCCGTTCGAGGTCCACGTGCGCCAGTGGGAGTGCGGCAGCGTGGTCCACGCCGCCTCGTGCGCGTGCGGCTTCGCGGCGAGGGACGGCGGCGACGTCATCGCCTTCGACATGTGCAACGGGGAGATGGGCGAGGCCAAACCTCACCTGTCCGTGAGGAACGGGGACCTGAGCCGCAGCGGCATCCGCATCACCGAGTCCTACCAGGGTCGCAAGGTCACGGTGAGGCCTGCTCTTCATCATAATGCACATGCAGCAGTACGTTACATTCTGTAGAGCAAACAACACCAATGTTTCATTCTGTTAATTACATTTTATTCAGCATGTTTTTTTTAGGTTTTATTTATTTATTTATTTTACTTTTTATTTATCTATTTTTTTTAAATGACAAAAAGAAAAACTATAGTTAATTCGATTTTAATAAAACTTTATTCAGCTTTTTGTTTTTTACCAACACATACAAAAAAACAAAAGTGTCCACGTCTAGGTGCACTAAACTATAATAATTCAATAGATTATGAGAGCAAGCTTTATTTATTTTACTTTTCATTTATCAATTTTGTTTTTTAAATGACAAAAAGAAAAACTTTAATAAAATAGAAAAAGAAAAAAAAATTAGTTAATTAAAATTTTTTTTTACAAACACATACAAAAATAAAAGAAATTCCATGTTTAGGTGGAAAAAATATAATAATTCAGTAGATTATGAGAGCAAGGTAATTTTTTTATTTTTCTAATTTTTTTTGAATGAAAACAAATAGAAAAGAATAATAAAACCATTCAAGAAATAGTTTATACCGTTTTAATCACACTTTATTCAGCTTTTTTTTTTATTAACACATACAAAAATAAACCAAATTCCACATTTAGGTGGAAAAACTATAATAATTCAATGGATTATGAGAGCAAGGTTTGTTTTTCATACATCACACACTATAAAACATATATAACTTAGTCAGCACTTCCAACTCCATTCTCACAAAAAGACACCAGGAGCCGTGGTTGGTTGATGATTGAACAAACCTGCCCATAATTGGGGAAAAAGGGTGTCGCCCAAAAGACCTCCTCGCCCTCAACGTGACGTTTAAACGCCGCCGGCTGCTCGCCGTGCTCTCGCTCTCCGCGTCATCGTCTCTGGCTGCCGGCAGATGACCTTCTCGTCGGGCGCGTTCGTCCGCGCCGACGTGTCCGACTGGGGGATGAGTCTGACGCTGAGGGCTCCCGGTTCGGACCGGGGCCGCACCGAGGGCCTCTGCGGGACCTTCGACGGCCAGCCGCACAACGACTTCCACTCAGCGGGGGGCGCCACACTGGAGCAGCCGCACGCTTTCATCTCCGAATGGAGGTCAGTGGGGAAACCGTTGGCGCTGTGGGCCGTCACATGTCAGAACAACAGCATCCCATTGGTTCAGAACCATTGGTTTTGTTCTTAACATCAGCAACATTGGGACTACAGATGAAAAATAGCCTCTTGGCTAACTGGCACATTTACTGCAATGTTTTTATCAATGTGCACTGTCCCTTATTAAATAAAACATTCAAAAAAAATGTTTTAAAAGAACAACGTGATGGAGAGACATGGGTCACTCTTGTAGGCTCTTTGTTCTTAAAGGTTCACGATGTCAATACCAACTACTGTAGCACACACCCTGGTTCCTTCCCACTGACTCCTCCTCCTCCTCCTCCTCCTCCTCCTCCTCCTCCTCTGTCAGGCTCCCTCCAGGCAGCAGCCTGTTTGACACCATGCCATCCCACCTGAGCACGCCGAGCCCCCGCAAGTACTGCAACTGTCAGGCCGGGCCCCGCCCTCAACCCGACTCCTCCTCCTCCTCCTCCTCCTCCGCCTGCTCCCATCATGGCAACGTGCACCTCCCCAGCGCCATCCCCTACCTGGACGTCACGGCGGAGTACATCGGCTCGGTGGAGCTGCTCACCGGCGAGGGAGGCGTCGGTCAGCCGCCGCCGCCGCCTCCTCCGGGGCGCTCCAGTCACGGCGCCTCGGGTCGAGGGGGGGGCGGAGCTTCCGCCTCGACCCGCAGCCAGCGTCGGAACCACCGCTTCACGTCGAACGCCCCGCGCCGAAGCCTCGGCCGGTCGGATCCGGAGGGCTTCGCCTACTTTTTCCCGGCGGACCACGAAGCCACGGGTCCGCCGGACTCCTCCCCCAAGTGGCCCACGCCTTCCGGCCTGACGGAGCGGCAGGCCGAGGCCCGGTGCCGGCGGGCCGTGGCGCGCTCCGGCACGGCGCTGGGCTGCGGGCGCCTGCTGGGGGAGTCGACGGTCGGCGGCGCGGCGGCCATGTGCGTCGCCGACCTGCAGCTGAAGGACGAGCCGGCGTGGCTGAGCGCCGCCGTGCCGCTGCTGGAGAACGAGTGCGAGAGGAGGCTCACGGAGGAGAGGCGGAGTCACGAGGAGGACCAGGATGTGCTGGCGGTCCTCAAGTGTCCCGGCCTGTGCAACGGGAACGGCCAGTGCTCCCAGTGGGGCTGCGTCTGCTTCCCAGGATTTGGGTCGTATGACTGCAGCGTGCTTTCTGGTAACGCACCTCATAAACACACACACACACACACACACACACACACACTTATACACACACACACACACACACTTGTAATGTCATTGAAACGCAACGCGAGGGCCTTTGAGGTTCCTCGGTGCTGTCGCACACACGTCAAGCAGTCACTCACACACATCCGCCGTGTCACCGGACCTTTATGAAGATGGGGAGGAGTCACAATAAATCCTCAGGTCTTAACAGTCGAATGCTCTTTTGTTGTTGTTGTTGTCGACTTTGTGAAGACCAGACCCCAGAGATCACGCAGCTGGGGGAGGAGGGTCTGTGTGACGTACGACGGGGAGGCTGCCCCGCCCTCCAGGTCCACGGGCGAGGCTTCCAGGACTCCTACGAGCTCAAGTGTGAGTTTGTGAAAGAAAAGGTACGTTAGGTTCTGCTCCTCTATTCAGGAGAGGGAGAGGGAGGGAGGGAGGGAGGGAGAGAGGGAGAGGGAGGGAGAGGGAGAGTTCATGCAGGTCTCACCCAGAACTGGTCCGTTCATTCATCTTCTTCAACACACAACAAACTAGGGGCTGGAACGAGGAAATCTGTTCTCTCTCTCTCTCTCTCTCACTTCACCCTCTCGCCCGCTCCCTCTCTCCTCTCCATCCCTCCCTCTCTCTCCCTGTCTCTCTCTCCCTCCCTCTCTCTCTATCTCTCTCCTACTCTCCTTCTCTCTCTCGCACTTCACCCTCTCGCCCGCTCCCTCTCTCCTCCTCTCCTTACTCTCTCTCTCTCCCTGTCTCTCTCTCTCCCTCCCTCTATCTCTCTCCTACTCTCTCTCTCTCCCTCCTTCTCTTTCTCTCCTACTCTCCCTCTCTCTCTCGCACTCTCTCTCTCTCTCTCACTTCACCCTCTCGCCCGCTCCCTCTCTCCCTTCACCCTCTCTCTCGCTCTCCCTGTCTCTCCGTCCCTCCCTCTCCCTCTCTCCTTACTCTCTCTCTCTCACTTCACCCTCTCGCCCGCTCCCTCTCTCCTCCTCTCCTTACTCTCTCTCTCTCCCTGTCTCTCCATCCCTCCCTCTCTCTCTCTCTCCCTGTCTCTCTCTCTCCTACTCTCTCTCTCTCTCTCCCTCCTTCTCTTTCTCTCCTACTCTCCCTCTCTCTCTCGCACTCTCTCTCTCTCTCACTTCACCCTCTCGCCTCCTCTCCTCCTCTCCTTACTCTCTCTCTCTCCTGTCTCTCCATCCCTCCTCTCTCTCTCTCTCCTGTCTCGCTCTTTCTCCCTCTCTCTATCTCTCTCTCTCTCTCTCCTCCTCTCTCTCTCCTCCTTCTCTCTCTCTCTCTCGCACTCTCTCTCTCTCTCTCTCACTTCACCCTCTCGCCCGCTCCCTCTCTCCTCCTCTCCCTCTCTCCCTTCACCCTCTCTCTCTCTCCCTGTCTCTCTCTATCTCTCTCTCCTCCTCTCCTTACTCTCCCTCTCTCCCTTCACCCTCTCTCTCTCTCTCTGTCTCTCTCTCTCTCAGTTTACGCTGAGCGTCAGAGCGACAGGGTGTGTGTTTGGGAGCTGCGGAGCGTTGTCTGTGTGTTTCTCTCTTTTCTGTTCTTTCATAGTTGTGTGTATTTAGTTTATGTGGTTTATTAGTTGGGTTTCACAGTAGTTTAAATTGTTTGGTGATTAGTTGGGTTTTTCTCTGGGTGTCTTCCCGCTGCCGGTGCCTCACCGGGCTCGGGCGAGGCGGAAATGTTTGCCCGATTCCCCGCTGCTCACGAGGAGACACGGTATGAAGATTGCCGGTGACTCCTCGTGCAGCGTGGAGGAATTGGCTCGGGCAGTCGGGAAGAAAGTCGGGTTCAGCAGCGTGAAGTCCGCCGCCAAGATGAACGGCTCGGTCGTGATCTTCCTGGATCAGGTGGCGAAGGTGAGCCGCGTGGTAGAGGAGGGTCTCGGTGGGAGATTTGTTTGTACAGGTGTTTCCGCTGGACCAGCCGTCCACCAGAGTCCTCGTGTCAAACGTCCCTCCGCTCATCTCCGATGAGTTTCTCAGCAGAGAGCTCTCCGCACGGAAAGCTGGTCTCCCGATGAGAGAGATCTCATCGGGGTTCAAGGAGAGCTCGATGAAGCATATCATGAGTTACCGTAGATCGGTTTATATGATACTCAACGACCGGAGCGCGGAGTTAAACCTGCGCTTCAGCGTCAGAGTAGATGATGTTAATTATAACGTCTACGCGTCTTCATCGGCGATGAAGTGCTTTCATTGCGGGGAGGAGGGGCACACCGCGAGGGTCTGCTCGAAGCGAGGCGACCCTGCGCCAGCTGGTCCGGGCGGCTCGGGTCCGTCCGGCGCGTCACGACGCGCTACACCAGCGTGGGGAACAGCAGGTGAGGCGGCTGCCGCTGCCGCGGCTGCGGGGCTCGCGGCGGCGGCGTCTCTGAGAGGAGGCGCCGCCGGGGCGGCGGCGCTGCGGCGGCGGCGCCGCCGATTCCAACGGAGAGCGCGGCGAGCGGCGTCACTGCTGCTGCACCCGACACACATGTGGTGGGTATGAATGAGGGAGTGAGTGATGGGGGTGATGCGGGCAAGGGTGGTGAGGGTGGGGATGAGGGTGGGGATGCTGGACAGGGCAGTGAAAGGCAGGCTGTGGGTGGAGTCGGGAGCGGTGAGAGGAAAGGAAAAGAAGGAAAAGCGGACCAAAAAAATGGAGGGGAGGTGGGGGGATCTGCCAAGAGCAGTGGGGTAGAGGCTGGGGGTGAGGTGGGAAGTGGGGAGGAGGAAAGAAAACAAGAAAAAGAAGGGGGGGAAAAAGAAAAAAAAATGAAGAAAAAAAAATAATAATATTGGTGATGGTGGTGATGGTGGCACGGGCTTAGAGGTGGAAGTGGGGAGTGGGGTGGAGAATAATGAGGAAAGTGAGAAAGAGGAGGAAAAGGAAAAAAAAGACGAGGACAGGGGTGGCGAGAAGCCCATTGAGGGGGTAGGACAGGTGGGGGGAGGCGAAGAGGTGGAGGAGGACGGTGCAGGGGAGGAGGGGGCGGAGCAGGTGGAGATGGACGAGGAGGAAGCAGGGGGGCAGAAAGGAGCCTCAAAGAGAAAGAAGAGTGGCCAGGCGCTGGCAGCGAGGCCAAGGCCAGCAGGGTGGAAGTGAGGAGGAGGAGTCAGGGGGCGGGGCCGGTGGAGGACAGTAGTGACGAGGAGGGGTCAGAGGACAGCGACTCTCCTCTGTTTTTAACAAATAGTCAGACGCAAAAGCTGTACACAGATGATGAGATCAGGCTGTTTCTGCAAAAAACAAAGGGGAAAAGATAAGTAGAGGTCAGGGATCACTTCCCTGACCTCGTGGCCTTTGTACACTCGTGCCATTTCCACATGAGGGGAAAAAAATTAGACAAACAAGAGGTTTTTAGGATCAAAAAGTTTTTGCCCAAAGTAAAGGAGTGCATCCAGCAGGGGGAGGTGGAGAGCTCCAATGTGTGTTTTATTTGATTTGTTGGTTTTAAGTTTTATTTGTTTTTTAAACTCTTTTCTTTTAATGAACACATTCAGAGTCGGAGTTTTAAACGTAAATGGAGCGAGGACAGTAAGAAGAGAACATCAATTTATGAATTTAACAAGATGAAGGCCAACGATGTTCTCTTCTTACAAGAGACGCACAGCGACAGCACCAACGAGGCGGACTGGAGGAGGGAGTGGGGGGGGGAAGTCCTCCTGAGCCACAACACCAACCTCAGCGGAGGAGTGGGCTTCCTCTTCTCCAGGGCCTTCAGCCCTCGGTCACTGGAGGTCAAACACATCGTGGAGGGGAGGCTGTTCTTTGTGAAAGCACGGTTCGACCTTTTAACGTGGTTTTATAAATATCTATGCTCCAACAACTGAGACAGAGAGGCAGCTGTATGTATCCAAAGTTAATGATGTTTTAAATGACTGTGTCTCGGTGGATTTTTATTCTTGGGGGATTTTAACTGCACAGAGGATGATTTTAATGACAGAAACCACACAGAGCCACATCCAGCTTCACAGCAGGTGCTGAGGAGGCTGGTCCATTCTCATGGCCTGGTGGACGTGTGGAGAAGGATGCATCCGGACTGCCGACAGTACACATGGTCCCACGTTAGGGAGGGAAGGATCTCCTCAGCCAGGTTAGACCGTATTTATGTTTTTAAGCACCATTTTAATATTTTTAAAATGTGCAGCAGTACTGGTTTTACTGATCACTCTTTGGTTTTATGTCATGTTTTTATTAGGAATTTTTTACCTAGGAGCGCATATTGGCATTTTAATACAGTTTTAACTTTCGATAGGAATTTTAGAGAGGTGTTGTTTTATTTTGGGGCATTTTTAGGCTGAGGAAGAGTGATTTTAATAATCTTAGGCAGTGGTGGGACCGTGGTAAGGTAGAAATTAAGCTCCTTTGTCAGCAGCACACTTTCAACGTCACTAGAGACGTCACCAGATCTATGAAGGACCTGGAGACTGAGATAGTGGACCTAGAAAGTTTAAGCGAGTCCACAGGAGATCGAGGACATATTGAAGTCCTCAAAAGTAAAAAGGCGGCTCTCGCCGACCTGTTCGAAGTAAAAGTGCAAGGCGCACTGGTCAGGTCCCGATTCCAGACCATCGCGGAGATGGACACTCCCTCTAGCTTCTTCTTCGGCCTGGAGAAGAGGAGTGGGCAGGGGCGAGTGATCCACTCACTGCTGACGGACGCAGGGCAGTCGGTTGTGGAGCCAAGCCAGATCCGGAAGCGAGCGGTGGGGTTTTACTCCTCCCTTTATGCCACTGAGTATAGGGAGGAGGAAGAGTCGGCGGAGGGGCTCTGTGGGGAGCTGCCTCAGGTCTCCGAGGAGACTAATGAGGAGCTCGACAGACCCATAACCCCCCAAGAGCTGAAAGCTGCCCTGCAGGAATGCAGGAGGCGCGCCCGAATCGACGGCCTCCCGCTGAATTCTACAAGAAATACTGGGATGTCCTCGGAAGGGACATCCTAGACGTCTTCAACGAGAGTCTGGCCTCTGGTTCCATGCCGATGTCCTGCCGGAGGGCAGTGCTAACCCTGCTGCCAAAAAAAGGAAACCCGCAGGACATCGGTAACTGGCGCCCTGTGTCTCTGCTGTGTGTGGATTACAAGCTTCTGTCCAGGGTCCTCGCCTCCAGGCTGAGGGGAGCTATGGAGCAGGTCCTCCATCGGGACCAGACCTACTGTGTGCCCGGCAGGTCCATGGTGGACAACGTCCACCTCATTCGGGACGTTTTGGAGGTCTCCAGCTCGTTGGGTATGGATACTGGTCTGATTTCTCTAGATCAGGAAAAGGCTTTTGACCGCGTTGAACACGGCTTCCTCTGGAAAGTTCTGGGGAAGTTTGGGTTCAGCCCTGGCTTCATAGCTAAGATCAAGGTGTTGTACAGTGATGTTGAGAGTGTGCTGAAGATAAACGGCAGGCTGTGTGCTCCTTTTAGAGTGAGTAGAGGGGTCCGGCAGGGCTGTGCTCTGTCCGGGATGCTCTACGCACTCTCCCTCGAGCCCCTCCTCATTAAAATACGCTCTAGCCTACATGGTTTGGTTTTACCTGGTTTTAGTAAAGGAATGATTTTATCGGCATATGCCGACGACGTTGTTGTTTTTATCAAGAATCAAAATGATGTAAACCTTTTAAATCAAATAGTACATGATTTTAGCACGGCATCATCAGCGAGGGTGAACTGGAAGAAAAGCGAAGCCCTCGCTGTGGGGAGTGGCGTGGCCCTCGGTTCTTCCACAAAAGCTCATATGGAAAAGGACGGTTTTAAATATTTAGGAATATACCTGGGAAACCGAGCATGGTCCAGAAGAACTGGGAGGCGTCACAGAGAAGATAGAGGGAAACTTTCCAAATGGAAGTGGCTGCTCCCCAGATGTCTTTTAAGGGTAGAGTACTGGTTTTAAACAATCTTATTGCATCCCAACTGTGGCACAGGTTGACCGTGTTAGACCCTCCTCTGGCTTCTTAGCTAACATACAAAAGAAGATGGTGGATTTCTTTTGGGAGGGTCTACACTGGGTGCCACAGGGGTGCTGTTTTAGCCAGAGAGGAGGGGACAGGGCCTCGTCCACCTGGCCAGCCGGACGGCCACTTTTAGATTACAGTTTGTTCAGAAGTTTTAACGAGTCCGGGGTTTTAGTGTGGCGAGACGTGGCCAGCTGCATCCTCAGACGTGCTGACAACCTGGGGCTGGATACTGCTCTGTTTTAATAGACTCCAGCATTTTAAAACTAAGTGGGCTGCCTCCTTTTTATCAGGGTGTTTTTAAGTCGTGGGCCCTTTTAAGCACGAAAGGTGCCCACAGTCTGACTCTCTGTTCTGGTTGTTGAGAGAACCATTAATTCACGGGCAAAACTAGACATTAGCAGCAGCGTCACCCCTGGACTAACGGGGGCGCTGCTGCGAACAAAGACCCTTTCCCTGCAGCAGTTGGTGGATGCAGTGGGGCCGACGCTGAGCGACCCCCGGCCCTGGGCTCCTGCTGGGATGCATTCCGACCGGGTGGCGAGGAGGCTCCTGGAGCTGTGGAGGCAGAGGCTGACCGGGTTGGAGAGGAGCCTCCTCAACGACTACAGCCAGCGGAGAGCAGAGCCGGACCCTGCAGACCCCTTCCCAAACATCTCCCTCAGCCCGGGGCTAGGGGGACTCACCGGCCCCCTGCTAAGAACGAGCCACCCAGAAAACTGCACACTCAACAAAGCAGACAAGAAGACTTTGTATTTTAACCTCGTGAAGAGCATCAACAGGTCCAGACTGTGCAACAGACCGCCCACTGTGTGGTCAGAGAGACTTGGGCATGGAGGCCCTGGCCTGCAGTGGGGGGTCCTATACAAGCCTCCCCTAAAGAAAAGGACCGCTGACCTCCAGTGGCGGATTTTACACGGTGCTGTCGCGTCCAACGCTTTTATTTCGGTAATCAATCCCGCTGTCCTGAGCCAGTGCCCTTCTGTGACCTCCGGGAGACTATTTACCATGTTTTTAACGAGTGTAAGAGACTTTTGAGTTTCTTCGCTCTTTTAACAGTGGTTTTAGTCTTTTAATGTGGTTTTACAGAGAAGGTTTTATCATGGGAGCTGCCTACAAAAACAGAAAAGAAAAGTGGCAGCTCCTAAATTTTTATCCGTGAAGCAAAATGGCAATTTATTTAACTAGGAAGTCCCGGTGGAAAACAGAGAGGGGCAGGAGGCCAAGGCAGTGTGGCTCTGTAACATCAGAGCCAGACTCTGGCTGGAGTTCAGGTTTTACAAACACATTGGAGACCTGGATGCTTTTAAACAACGCTGGTGTTTTAAAGATATTGTTTGTTCTGTGGTAGAGGAGGAGCTGGAGTTTGCACCACTTTTTATTCGGTAAAACATGTTTTCTTTTTTAATGTTTTTAATGTTTTTGTTTGTTTGCTTTTATTTTAAATAACCTGATTTTTAAAACACTTTATTTGTAGAGAAACGTTGTGATGGAAAAAATGTAAATAAAGTGTTTTTCAAAAATCAAAAAAAAATCTCTCCCCACCCCTCCCCCTCTCTCCCTCCGTCTCTCTTGCCCAGTTTGAGGATGGGCTCTGGGTCCTGGACGAGCCCCAGTTCGTCCTGGCCGTCTTTCTGGATGTGACGGCTCTGGAGTGCCAGCTCCCCCTGGTGGACAGCCGTGGTCCTGCGGGCCCGGACCTGGAGACGGAGACTAACCGGCCACTGGCTCGCTGGCAGATCAAAGTTAGTCGCGTCTCCGACCGCTTTCGCTGTAAAAAGAAAAGATAGATTGTCATCATTAAGCCTTCTTAAAAAAAATCCGGTGAGTCACAGTAATCTTCTGCTGTCGGCAGGTTTCCAATGACGGCTACAGCTTCAGCAACGCCAAGATCCTGACTCTGTACGACGGAGCTTGTCAGGTCTGCATCCTCGGCGCCGAGGTCCTGTGCACCCTGAGGGTGAGACGGCTTTCACGTCACCGTGGTGTTCATGTCATCGAGGATCCAAGAGCTCCAGCTCTCCTCCGTCCTCTCGCCGTCACGTCTCCGTCCTCTCGGCCCCCAAATCTCTGCATCACGTGTTTAGTTTCAGTTTATTGACAATAAAAAATACAATAAATATGCACAATCAAAAGACAGAATGGAGATTAATATAAAAACATGGTTCAAAAAACACCTCAAACATGTTTAATATACAAGAATGAAAAACAAGATTTATTCTTTCTTTATTTTTGCTTCATCTGATTTTCTCTCAATCGATCATCAGACAGATGTGTTCAGCTCTGTGAGAAAGACCGTGTTTTATACAATAAACAACTCGTAACTGTAACTTATAACGGTACGCCCCCTGATGTTAGTCAGGGAACTGCGAGGTTTGTTTTCCTCAAACTTCCCTCAAGGAAGAGTTTTATGTTTCAAAGAGAAATAAACACCGAAACATAATTGTCGTTATTTGTTGTCCTTTCTGCTTCCCCAGGAGAAAACCTGCAGCATCGACGTCCGGTGCTACAGCGAGGGCGAGTCCCACCCCAGCAGCCCTTGCCTCGCATGCCGCCCGGACTCGTCCAAACACGCGTGGGCCGTCGCCGAGAGTACGTTAACGTAATTCAACGTGTCGCCGTTTAGATCAGAATCAGAATCGGAACCTTTTTATTGCCATGTATATTTTCACATACAAGGAATGTGTCATGGAGGGTGGTACAACAATAGACAATGACATCAACAACAGTCAACAACTAGAACGGGCACTCGGTAGAGCGCATACCTTCCATTATCACAAGATTGGGCATTGAATTATGAACATTTTGGCATTAGTTGCATGCCAATTGGATAAAAATTGACCGCGCTATGGTAAAAAGAAGATTTTGACCTCTTCATGACCTTGACCTTTGACCCGATCGATCCCTAAATCTAATCAAATGGTCCCCGGATAATAACCAATGATCCAACCAAATTTCATGCGATTCAAGAAGATTTTGACCTTTCCATGACCTTGACCTTTGACCCGATCGATCCCTAAATCTAATCAAATGGTTCCTGGATAATAACCAATCATCCCACCAAATTTCATGCGATTCGGTTTAATACTTTTTGAGTTATGCGAGTAACACGCATACAAATAAATACATAAATACACAGCGATCAAAACATAACCTTCTGCATTTTCAATGCAAAGGTAATACGATGCAGCTCTGACTGACGCATGCGCTCGAATGAATGATGCACTCATTTATTCAAATGTTGAGTCCGATCTATACTGGATTTTTTTTAAGGCCCCTGAAAGTTAAACATGAAGAAACGTTTTTCCTGCTTTCTTTAAATCAGTAAGTTTTCAACCAAGATGAACGAATGAAAGCATAACGCCCGAAAACGGCAAATAACGTAAATTATAAACACTCGACATCGCAGGAAATCCATAATCGGGTTGTTGTTGAGGACAATATGCAATGTGCTCGTCATATCCTCTCAGCCATGATGTCATCGCCAGTAAACTCTCGACTGATCCCTGTGAATTGAAGGATAAATGTCCCCTGGCCCCAATAGTAGAATCAATAAACATGATAAATAACAACAAATAATAGTTCTGTATGAAGCACCGTGTGGTGTAAGAAAGGCTGCGTTATGAACATTAAATTCCCTTTTTAAATATTTAAAACTAAGTTAAAAATATATGTATTTTGCTCTTTTTATTTGCATTTACTGTTCTGCATTTCCTTGTCAGTTATTGGCCAATAAGAGCCGATACAGAGACGTTATTGATCGGCTACACTCAGAAGATAACTGCCGAGCCCCGATAAAAGCAGAACCTCTCACACCGTCTGTCACTCACCTCTTCGTGACTCACTCGTTGGTTGTTGTTGTTGTTGTTGTCGTCTCTCACTGACTGCCCTCCTCCGCCGTGCCTCACACCAGAGAACGAGCCTCCGGAGCTCCAGCCGTTGCCGCTCGGCCTCCGGTCCTTCCGGGGAGAGAGTCTGGTCTACCAGCTCCAGGCCCGGGACCCCGAGGGCTCGGCGCTGCTCTTCACCCTGGTGTCGGGCCCCCGGGGTGCCGCTCTGTCTCCGGCCGGCCTGCTGACGTGGAAGGCCTCAGCCGAAACTACGGACACGCCCACTTTCAAGTTCACCGTGACGGACGACTGTCACGAGGAAACCGAAGCCTCCATACAGGTAGACGCTGCTTCTGAGTGTGTGTGTGTGAGGTCGGGTTAGTTCAAGGAGTCTAGAGCAGGGGTTCTCAACCTATTAGCAGTGATGTACCCCCTGTGAAATATTTCTTCAGTACCCCCCCAAATAGCCATTTTTGGTTAAATACACAGCGCTGTGCCATCAGGGTCTGATTTAAATATAGAATATATACAATTCTGTTTATTTACTTCAACTCATATTCTATTTTAAAAATATTTTTTTAATGGATGCTTATTTTAAATATATATTTTTTATTTCACGTACCCAAGAATCACCATCAAAATGAACAATAAACATAGACAGTCAATTATAAATACACCAAATAAATAAATATTGTATGTTTGCAAAGGAGTAGGCACATCAAAGGTCCTACCCCTCTTAATAACTGAGAAAATAAGGTTAGAATATTGATTATTCTCATCATATATGCACAGAATAACAAAATATATCTCTTTTTAAATATTTCTGTTGATATTTCACGGCATTCCAAATAAACATAAACGTGTTAGTGCGTATAGTGGGAGTCATTTCAGAGGGTGAGGGGCCGCCACAGCCTCTGGCTCTCAATACATGAGCCTTGGCTCCTTCCCCCCACTAGAGGGCGCTACTGCTGTGAGCTTCTCTGCTCACACTGATCCACTTTAACTAAACGAGTTGTGTAAAATGAAATGACCAATTAAATTCACTTGTCAATTCAATTTGATTTATGTTCATGTTTTGTCATGTTTTTTCTGTCACAATGCAATGCACACAGGAAGTAAAAGAGCTGCAAAACCGTTTCAGATTTGCAGACTTCTTAGAAAACAAAAACTCAAACTCAAAGAGTGTCTCTCTTTCTTTCTCTGTGTTTCTCTGCCAAATTACACTGACACTTCACAGTTGTTAGGATGAAGTGGTACAGATAACCAACCTGCTTCTACCCCCGTCTCCTGCAGGTGTCTGTGCTCTCCTGTGAGTGTCTGAATGGAGCGTCCTGCGTGTCCAACGCCGGCCTCCCCGCCGGCAGCGGAGAGTACCTGTGTGTGTGTCCTGAAGGATTTAAAGGGGAGCGGTGCCAGGTGGACGTTGACGACTGCAAGCCCAACCCCTGCAGGCTCGGCCGCTGCATCGACGGACCCGACTCCTTCTCTTGTGTCTGCCCGCCTGGAATGACCGGTAGGGCTCCACCTGCCGAGCGGCTCCCTTCACACCGCCCAAACTTTTATCCAAAGCAACTTATTTTATTTATTTTATTTATTTTATTTATTTTATTATTTTATTTATTTTATTTATTTTATTTTATTTATTTTATTTATATTCAAATAAAATTAAAAATTAAAAATTTGCATGTAAAAGGTCAAGTGAGCCTCTCGGCCCCTCTTACTCTCATGTCTCATGTCTTATGTTTCAAGTCTCATGTCTTTATGCTTCATGTCTCATGTTTCATGTCTTATGTTTCATGTCTCATGCTTCATGTTTCATGTCTCATGTCTTATGCTTCATGTTTCATGTCTTATGCTTCATGTCTCATGCTTCATGTTTCATGTCTTATGTTTCATGTCTCATGTCTCATGCTTCATGTCTCATGTTTCATGTCTCATGCTTCATGTTTCATGTCTCATGTCTTATGGTTCATGTCTCATGTTTCATGTCTCATGTCTCATGGTTCATGTCTCATGGTTCATGTCTCATGGTTCATGTCTCATGTCTCATGGTTCATGTCTCATGTTTCATGTCTCATGTCTCATGCTTCATGTTTCATGTCTCATGTCTTATGCTTCATGTCTCATGTCTCATGTCTTATATGTTTCATGTCTCATGTCTCATGTTTCATGTTTCAGGCCGTACTTGTCGAGAGGACATCGACGAGTGCGTCTCCCGGCCTTGTTCGCCCGGGCTCGGCTGTAGCAACACGCTCGGCTCCTTCGTCTGTGGACTCTGCCTCCGAGGATTCAGAGGGGACAGGAAAGTCTGCTCACGTGAGTCCTCATTACACGCATGTTTAAGACATTCTGTATTTGAGTGATTTCATTCAATTTTTTGGGTATTTGTTGTTAATAAGAATATATATGGAATGTCAACAATCTAATCCTCCAAAGGGTTTGAGTTCTTGACGTGGAGGGGTATTCTGTTCATCACGATGCCACAAAATCATGAACACTGTCTCTTTAAATATTGCTTATCGAACGCTAATTCACCTTCAGAGGCAGCGAGAGCATTTTAGAGTTATTATTATATTATTCTCTCTTTATATGTCATATCTTAAGGAGTAAATCTGTCTCTTGGTTTCGTAAATTCTTACATACTGTTAAAGAAAACTGCTTGTTGTTTGTGTTTCGTCCGGTCAAAGCGATGACCGCACCGGCTCGAGCGCCGCCGGTTTCCCCGAGGCTCAAACCCTCGGGCTCGTCGGCGTGCTCCAGGCGACCGTGCCACGCCGGGGTCCATTGTTTCGAGAGCGCCCACGTCTCCGCGGGCTTCATCTGTGGCCCCTGTCCCGCCGGTCTCCGTGGAAACGGACGGACGTGCACCGCGACAGGTGAGAGGGAGGGCGGAGCAATAACGGAGGCGGAGCTAAACGCTCAATTCAGACCTGATGCGGATGGACGGACGGCGGCGGCCATGTCGTAGGATTCAAATCCCTCTTTGTTTACATATCGAGCTGCGGTGCTCATGTGGTCTCGTACCCTGAACTAGTTTTCGAGGGTTCGTACGCTCATGGAAAACCTGGAAAAGTCTTGGAATTTTAAAATGTTTTTTTCCAGGCCTGAAAAGGTCCTGGAGAAAAAAAAATCTCCAAAGTTTTGGAAAAGTCCTGGAAATGTTGTTATATTCATATTGTGCATTCATGCTGAGTTTTAAATAAAGAATATACTTTTAAAAGAAAGACACTCAGAATATAAACCGGCATACGCTCTTTAATTTTCCGCGCTGCAAGTGAACGCACCTTAACTGAAAAGACATAAATGTTTATTCTTTTAATCTAAACTATTTTCTCTCATTAATTTGTGTCATTTAAGGTTATTTACTGTATGCTTTGGAATCCTCAATGTTAGTTTCAACACGACATTTTCTCACTTTTTCATCTATACATCGAGATTTAATTTTTGGGGGGGTTTTGTTACTTTTATGTGAAAGTAAAACAAATCTAAACTAATTTATGAATTCATTCTTTAATTACTGTTGTTTACTAATATCGTGTGACTCAGCATCCTCTAAGATGTTTTAATGTTCATATGTTTGTGTTTTTTTAAGTCATGTCCTCTAACTTCCAGTGTTTTACAGGTCAGGGTGACGTCGCCAGTGGAGCCGAGGGTCATCTTCACGTCAGCCAATCAAACGCCAGTAAGGAAATGACTCCCACCTCCTCTTCCTCGTCTTCATCGACTCCCATACGACCCGCCGACAGGCGGACGAGACCAGAAGCCACCATCCCCAGCGTGAGGAGAGCTTTGTCCACAGACGTCCCGGCGGGGGCGGAGCTGCACCCCGACCTCGCCGCCGGGGTCAGGCTGGGGTCGCCACCCCTCCACCTGACCTGCGCCGACTCCCCTTGCTTTCCCGGTGTTCCCTGTGAGCTCGCCGCCACCGGGTCCTTCAGGTGTGGACGCTGCCCGTACGGGTACACCGGAGACGGAGTCGCATGTAAAGGTACCGACAAACCACTTCCTGTTTAGGTTTGATTATATCAATAAAAAAAGAGTTGGAAAGAAAAACCTTTGTTCCGTCACCAACTCTTGGTATTTAGGAAAAGAAATATATCAGACATTAACGCCACGATGTCACTGAGGGGAAATGTGATTTATATATATATTAATATATATATTTATTAATATATATTAATATATTTATATATATGTATGTATATATATATATATAAATAAATCCAGAAATATATATATACTCTATAACATGTTTTGAAAATGTTCCAAGAAATGAAAAGAGAACATAACTTGCACATTTAAAAATAAGTAGAAGGGGATCTTGTGTCTTTTGTGCTCTCTACATTTTAGACACCTAAAATATCAGTTATAGAATGTTTAGAATATTTTCACCGTGTTAGCTTTAAGCTCAGAGCCGATCCATCGACGCTCTCTTCAAAGCTGTTTTTATTGCGGGACACGTGACATGATGCGTTTCATGAGAGGATGTTCTTCAAGTCAACTGATGACGTGACGTTCCAGCTGTGTGCCGGTACCGCTGTGGCGGGAACATGGAGTGCACGTCGCCCAACGCCTGCACCTGCAAGGCGGGCTACACCGGGTACAGCTGCCACATCGGTGAGAGGGGCAACGCGCCTTCACTTTTGTGTTTGTTACATTGAGTCATGCCACTTCACCCCTCCCCCCCTCAGCCGTGTGTCGACCCGACTGCAGGAACCAGGGCAAGTGTGTGAGGCCGGATGTGTGTGAGTGTGCGGCGGGCTACAGCGGGCCCACCTGTGAGGAAGGTAACCTGAGCTCATGTTCACATCTGTCTAACACACACACACACACACAGAATACTGAGGAGGACCCCTGTGTGTGTGTAGCGAGCTGCGAGCCGCCCTGTGGACACGGAGGCACCTGCCTGGCCAGGAACCTGTGCACCTGCCCGTACGGCTACGTGGGACCCCGATGTGAAATCAGTGAGATGTCGCCGAAGTACTTTGAAACCGGGTGAAACCGTTTCTGATGTGTGTGTGTGTGTGTGTGTGTTTAACGACTCTGAGGGGGAAGTGATGACTTTGAAGGAATCGTTGGACTTAACGGTGAATCAGTTTCTCACATAGTTCGACGAGAAGCTCGATTAGCTGAGACAAAGACCTCTGAGACTCAGCAATCATCACGTTAAATCGTGTGTGTTTGATTTCATCGTACTCGTGTCTGTCCCGGTCCCGTCTGCAAATCATCTCCGATTGTCTTTCCTCACCTGTGGAAGTGTGCGTGGTGTGCTTGTCCCGTTTCAGTGGTGTGTAACCGGCACTGTGAGAACGGAGGCGGCTGCCTTTCTCCCGACGTCTGCCAATGCAAAGCCGGATGGTACGGACCGACGTGCAACTCGGGTACGTCACGACACCGGAAACACAAAGAGCGTGAACTCACACCGAAACGCTCTCCTCACGTCTAATGTGTCATGCTAGGTGGCACTCAATCACAAAAATATATACATTTTAATATAAAATATATATTTATTTGATATATAAATATATATATTTGATATATATATATAATATATATATTTGATATATATTTATATATATAATATATCAAATATATATTTTTATATATATATTATATATTTATATATCAAAGATATATTTATATAATATATATTTTATATATATATATTTATATATCAAATATATATCAAATATATATATAAATATATTTATTTATATATATATGTATATAAACGTGACTCCTCTGGTGTTCCGCAGCTCTCTGCAGCCCCGTGTGTCTGAATGGAGGAACGTGCACGAAACCCGACATCTGCGTCTGCCCCGGAGGCTTCTACGGCTCTCAGTGTCACATCGGTAAAAGAAAACGGGATGAAGGGGGGGGGGGCAAACTTCCTCTGGTGAATTACTTAACCATTGAAAAGCATCATGTTCCCTTTTAACATGTATTCAATGGCGGGGGGGTCACAAAACTGCAAATCCTAAAATAATTTCTTTAGTTTTGGTTTTTACGATGAATAATTTTAAGATAAGATTTTCCTTTATTTGTCCCTCAGTGGGGAAATTGCAGGATCACAGCAGTGGGTGCACAGAGCAGTAATAAAACTAAAATTAAATACAAAAAAATACAGTAACAATATTCAATATATATATATATATAAAAGTGTATTTAAGAGTCAACAGATTGGAGAGCGCAAGAGGCAAGAATGACATTCCTTGGCCTAGAAACACCAGATTTAAAGAATGATAATAGAAATGTCGTCACTTTTTGATACAAGCGTGCCAACACACTCGGCTCTTTAAAAAGATGCGGTGCACAGGGTTGATTAATTCCTCGCCGAGGGTTTTCCCGTCTCATCCAATCAGATTGAAAGATTGGAGATGCTTTTTCTCGACTTCCAGATGTGTGACATACGGCACAGAGGTGGGAGGTCCTGTGGGCGGTCACACGTCTGATGTACGTTGCTCCTGATGTCCGGTCACCGTGTTCCACCGTTGTGTTCCCAGCCGTGTGCAGCCCTCCCTGTAAGAACGGAGGTCGGTGCAGGAGGAACGGCGTGTGCTCGTGTCCCGAGGGCTACACGGGCAGGAGGTGTCAGAAGAGTGAGTCCGCACGCTGACTTGCGTCCAGGGGCAGCTTCCTCCCTTTAACCCGCTGCGTTCTCCTCGCGCTGCAGGTGTGTGTGAGCCGATGTGCATGAACAGAGGCAAGTGTGTGGGGCCCAACGCCTGCTCCTGTGTGTCGGGGTGGAGAGGGAGGAGGTGCAGCATACGTGAGTTTAATGCACGGATACATCTCATGTGGAGGTATTCTAGAGTCACAGCTGGTGAACACGAGGCTCGCGGGCCCGAATGCGGCCCGTCACGTCACTTTAGGTGGCCCCTGACGGCTTAAAAGACATAATCACCTTTTCTGAAAGACTTTTTTATTTTTATAATGGATTTATGTTGTAATATTAGATTTGTGTTATAATATTAGAGACTTTTTCTTATGTACAATATTTCTACACTCAAATAAACGATAATTAAATGCAAAGACAGTTATTTAACACTGTGTTCAGGGGTAGTTTATTGAGTGTTTTAGGTACACTGGCCCTTTAAGAGGGCAGCCATGATGCTGTGTGGCCCACGGGGGAAATGAGTTTGTTTATGGGTTCCTAAAAAGGAAGTAGTTACTCAAAACCAACAAGAAGTAGTTACTCAAAACCAACAGGAAGTAGTTACTCAACACCAACAGGAAGTAGTTACTCAACACCAACAGGAAGTAGTTACTCAAAACCAACAGGAAGTAGTTACTCAAAACCAACAGGAAATACTTACTTAAAACCAACAGGAAGTAGTTACTCAACACCAACAGGAAGTAGTTACTCAACACGAACATGAAGTAGTTACTCAAAACCAACAGGAAGTAGTTACTCAACACCAACAGGAAGTAGTTACTCAAAACCAACAGGAAGTAATTACTCAAAACCAACAGGAAGTAGTTACTCAAAACCAACAGGAAGTAGTTACTCAACACCAACAGGAAGTAGTTACTCAACACCAACAGGAAGTAGTTACTCAAAACAAACAGGAAGTAGTTACTCAAAACCAACAGGAAGTAGTTACTCAAAACCAACAGGAAATACTTACTTAAAACCAACAGGAAGTAGTTACTCAAAACCAACATGAAGTAGTTACTCAAAACCAACAGGAAGTAGTTTCTCAAAACCAACAGGAAGTAGGTACTCAAAACAAACAGGAAGTAGTTACTCAAAACCAACAGGAAGTAGTTACTCAAAACCAACAGGAAATACTTACTTAAAACCAACAGGAAGTAGTTACTCAAAACCAACAGGAAGTAGTTACTCAAAACCAACAGGAAGTAGGTACTCAAAACCAACAGGAAGTAGTTACTCAAAGCCAACAGGAAGTAGTTACTCAAAGCCAACAGGAAGTAGTTACTCAAAGCAGTCCCCCCCCTCTGTTTTCTCCCGGCAGCCGTCTGTCTGCAGAAGTGTAAACATGGCGGCGAGTGTTTGGGACCAAACACCTGCCACTGCCCCGCCGGCTGGGAGGGCCTCCAGTGTCAAACACGTGAGTCCATCCGGGACGTAAACAGTAGAGACTCACACACACACACACACACACACACACACACAGCGGTTAACCTGTTGTCATCACGGTGAATGCAGTGTGTGTCACTCGGTATTGTTGTGATGTGTGTCTGTCATCAGCCGTCTGTAGGGGGCGGTGCCTGAACGGGGGGAGGTGTGTCCTCCCCGACTACTGCCACTGTCGGAGAGGCTACAGCGGCCCCACCTGCAGCGCCAAGGTCAGCACCAACACCTCCACTCCCACAAGACCCTCTAGGGGCAGGGTTGAGTCTTCAGGGTTGAGTCTTCAGGGTTAAGTCTTCAGGGTTAAGTGTTCAGGGTTGAGTCTTCAGGGTTAAGTAATCAGGGTTGAGTCTTCAGGGTTGAGTCTTCAGGGTTAAGTATTCAGGGTTAAGTGTTCAGGGTTGAGTCTTCAGGGTTAAGTAATCAGGGTTGAGTCTTCAGGGTTAAGTCTTCAGGGTTGAGTCTTCAGGGTTAAGTCTTCAGGGTTGAGTCTTCAGGCTTGAGTCTTCAGGGTTAAGTCTTCAGGGTTGAGTCTTCAGGGTTAAGTCTTCAGGGTTAAGTCTTCAGGGTTGAGTCTTCAGGGTTAAGTCTTCAGGGTTGAGTCTTCAGGGTTGAGTCTTCAGGGTTGAGTCTTCAGGGTTAAGTCTTCAGGGTTAAGTAATCAGGGTTAAGTCTTCAGGGTTAAGTCTTCAGGGTTATGTCTTCAGGGTTAAGTAATCAGGGTTGAGTCTTCAGGGTTAAGTATTCAGGGTTAAGTAATCAGGGTTGAGTCTTCAGGGTTGAGTCTTCAGGGTTAAGTATTCAGGGTTACGTCTTCAGGGTTGAGTCTTCAGGATTGAGTTTTCCCTTCAGGGTTTCCCAGTCCGCGTCAGTCGGGCGTCGTCTGCACGATTTGAGATTTGGACCATTTCCTCTCTCAACATGTCAACGAATGTGTTTACCTGAGCTCGACGTTATCACATGCACGCTCACATGCACGCTCACGTGCACTAAAGCTGTGCACGTCCGGCCCGGAGAAGCTCAGAGAGCAACACACACAAATGGAGAGCAACTTCCTCCTCTGCTCATTACCTCACTATATCTTTAAGTTATTTGCTGCTATATTTTTATTATAATTATTAATGAAAAATACAGAATCATAGCATTAAAAGTATGTGAAGTTTTATTTTTGAATTAATTAATGTTTATGTTTGTCCTTCCACAGGCGTCGCAAGCATGAAGAAAATGAGAACTGGGATGAAAGAAGCTCCGACATGCAAGAAGAGAGGTGTGTGTGTGTGTGTGTGTGTGTGTGTGTGTGTGTGTGTGTGTGTGTGTGTGTGTGTGTGTGTGTGTGTGTGTGTGTGTGTGTGTGTGTGTGTGTGTGTGTGTGTGTGTGTGTGTGTGTGTGTGTGTGTGTGTGTGTGTGGCTCTGGTCTGCTGTCCTGTGTTTCACGACCTCGAGGCTCACAGGAACACATCTGGTAGACGGATCAGCAGAGATGTTCCACTGATGTGTTACTACTCAGTTTTATGTCAAATAAGTTAAATCACAAATAAATCTGTTTCCGTTATGATTTATTCGTGCGCTGCAGGTTATGTTATGTATTACCAGCCAGCTTTTAGTTTGACTTTTTTCCACAATTAATCCAAATTAAAGCCTTTTTACCAAGCTGGTGTTTGAGGATTTATGGGAATAAAATAATGCAAAGATGCTCTATTAGTTATGCCTGATGTAGATGTTACACGTGTGTTAGATTAAATACATTGACAAATGTTGCTATTCAACTAAATGGTAATTTATTTTCTTTCATTAATATATTTTTTGATCGTGTAAAGTAACGACCGGTCTGTTAGATGTCGGGTTTTACTGTGGTACAAGTTACATTGAACAAAATAAAGAATAATTTACTATTTTCTATGCGTATTCTTTGTTGAATGAGCTTTGATGAGAAATGCAATTCACTCTTTTTAATCATTTAATGACATTATAAAACAGTCAAGTGGAAACCACACACTGGTTCAAGGTTTTAAAAAAAAAAGAGGAAAAAAATACATAGAAGCTACAAATGTTTCAGCTTTAAAGGAGAAGAAGAAATGTCCTCGTCCGCACGACGACGTTGCCCTCGTTGGTCCTCGTTGACCTTTGACCCCGGCAGAGGTCACATTAGTCATACCTCATTACCCGCTCGCAGAGAGGGCCGGTGAACCGGGGCCGGCAGCGGCATTTATCTGGAGAGATGCACTTCCCTCCGTTCCAGCAGGACTTGGTGCACACGGCTGCAGACGGAGAAACACACGGCGACCAATGGGTGTCCAGGACTTTGAACATGAACACGTGAGAACAGGTCGTGTTTAAACTAACAATGAGGACTCCAAAGCATACAGGACATAACCTTAATGACACAAATGAATGAGAGACAATAGTTTAGATTAAAAGAATGAACATGTCTTTTCAGTCGCGGTGCGTTCACTTGCAGCGCGGAAGATTTGCGAGTATGAGAGCGTATGTATGCCGGCTTATATTTTGAGCGTCATTCTTTTAAAAGCATATTCTATATTTAAAACTCAGCATAAACATGAATAAAACACATTTACATGACTTTTCCAAAACTTTGTTTTAAAAAAACTTTTTCAGGGCTTTTTCAGGCCTGGAAAAAAACATTTAAAAATTCCAGAGCACTTTTCCAGGTTTTCCATGACCGTAATAAACGTGACACATTTAATCTCATCGTTGAACCTGAGAAACGAGTGAATGACTGAAGAGAATCACCACAAGAGGTGAAAAGTGTTTCCACGTGTGTCACATCTGGAAAAAACAACCACCCTGAGCTGAAAGCGTTCCCCCTCAGACATCTGCACCGCGGGGCCTTTGTGGCGTGACCGCGTGGCGGCGCTCGGGCCTCGGGGCCTCGCTCTGAAACTCACCGACGTGGCAGGCTCCGCCCAGCCACCCCTCTGGACAGCTGCAGACCCCGGGGGCCACGCAGCTCCCCCCGTTGGTGCAGCCCTGGGGACAGATCGCTGCGGGAGAGAAGACGTTCGTTAGTAGGGAGACTGAAGGCCCCATCCGACAGCAACTTGGCACCGAAGAAGAAAGCCTCTCAGATGTCTCAGACCGGCGATAGCCCAGAACCCAGAACCCAGAACCCTCACCCTCCTGGCACTTGGACCCGGTCCAGCTGGAGGAGCAGATGCACTTGGCCGCTCCGTTGACGGCGATGCATTCTCCGTTCCAGCATCCCCCGTCACACGTCACTGCGGAGAGGACGAGACACGCCCATCATCAGGAGAGGACGAGACACGCCCATCATCAGGGGAGGACGAGACACGCCCATCATCATCATCAGAGACGCTCTGACCCGACACTGTTAATTAATTCAACGTTTTCGTCATATTCTGTATTTCGTATCACTGAGTTTCCCAACCTTTTGTTAAATAGCTGCTCTAGTTTTCAAATGGAGGTTGGAAGGAATCTGGAGTGTGTGTGTTAAGAGACGACAGCTGTGTGTCAAAATATGCGGACATATATATATCTAAAGTCTACATATATATATAAATATATATATATCTAAAGTCTACATATATATATATATATATATATCTAAAGTCTATATATATATATAGACTTTAGAAACGAGCTACCGGGATAAGGCCCGCAGTGACTTCTTTTAAATCACTTCTTAAAACTCATTTTTCTCGAGCAGCTTTAAGTGACGTTGTCCTTCTTTGGTTCCCCTCATGTAGTTTGTCTGTTGTTCTTTATTTGGTAATTCACAATTCTATTTGTTTTGCCTTGATTCTCTGTGGAAAACTTCTTAAAACTCATTCTTTGAAATTTCTTTCTTCTATTTTTTGGGAGTTTTTCCTGATCCGATGTGAGGTCAAAGGTCAGGGATGTCGTAGTGTACAGATTGTAAAGCCCTCTGAGGCACATTTGTAATTTGTGATATTGGGCTATACAAAATAAACTGAATTGAATTGCTGTTTGAATAAAGTTATTATTATGATATTAAAACGCATTAAGACAGATCTCTCGTCGCTCACCTTTCTGACAAAATCTTCCTCCAAACCCAGGAGGACATCTGCACTTCCCCGGGCGAAGACACGTCCCTCCATTCTTACACCTGGGCTGACAGTGGGCTGCAGTGTGGACACGAGAACACACACACACACATGTTGACACAACACACACACACACACACACACACACAAAAAGTACACTTAAGAAGGGGAATAATTAAACAGATGCAAACGTTATTCCTTGTATTATCCAGAAATGAGTAAAGGACACGTGCTATACATACATATATAATATAAATACATCTTTAACACTTTAAATGCATGAACCACAAAGGGGGTTAAAAGGTGTGTGACGTCACCAAACTGGCAGCTCTCGCCCTCGTAGCCCTTGGAGCAGAAGCACGTGTCGTTGCGGATGCAGATCCCTCCGTGGCGGCACTGCGGCTCGCATCTCGCCTTCAGGTCGAAGACGAATCCCACCGCGACCCCCCGGGGCGCGTCCGAGCGCGCGGCCGAGCACAGGGCGACCAGGGCGGCCGCGAGCAGCGCGCGCGAAGCGAGACCCACGACGCCCATTGTGGTGGTGTTGTTGTTGTTGTTGTTGTTAGTGTTTGTGTCTCTAACTGGGAAGAGTTGGGACGCAGCAGACGGGACGGTGCGGGTCGACGGAGCTGGAGGAGAAAGTACCGGGACCTCCCCCTGCACGCGCAGCGGGGACCCGGTGAGCGCCGGGAGGGGGCGGGGCCACGCGGAGGAAGAACGTTTAGCATTTTACCTCAAGCAGTGCAGATAAATATAAATATATATGTATGTATGTATATATATATATATATATGTTTTTTTTGTTCAATCAAAGCTTCAATGGTTGGACCTGTGTCTTAATGTATTATTTATATATTGTTGTATTTGTATTTGTTGTTTTATGGACCCATGAGTCTGGAATAAAGATATATATATAGATATAAATAAAGTTATCTTTATTGTCTCTTCTTACATTTGGTTAAACATACAGGAGATCTGGAGAGTACGTTTCTCTCTTGTCCAACATAAAGTGATTGTAGGAAATAATTAAAATAATAGGAATAAAGTGCATCACAGCTAACAACAAAAACAACAAATAACATGAAGACAACATATACATGATAAATTACGAACTATAAGAAAAATGTAACGTCTGTATTATAGTAGCAGTCAGACGAGTCGAAAAGAGGAAGAGTCGGAGAGCACTCAACTAAATATAATTCACTTATTGGAGGGGGGGGGGGGGGGGGGCAAATAACACTAATAAAAAGTGAGAACGTATTCAGATGCGGGTGTGTTTCTATGTTTCTATTGTGACCCTCCAAAGATGTTAAACGTTCATCATGTGAACTAACAGTGGTGATGTCATCCGCCTCCACTGGACCGGGTTCTGTTGTTGGGAAGGGAAACCACAGCCAGAAGACAAATGTTCACTGTGTGTGTGTGTGTGTGTGTGTGTGTTCTCGTGCAGCAGACATGTGGGGAAGCCATCTCCTGGTACCTGGTGAGATGAGGTGCTGTGGGTTTTGCTGTAATGGTCAAAGCAGAACCAGATCCCGTCGGGCCTCGTGGACGTTGGCGCCCCGAGCGCAGGCTCACAGGAAGGAACAGGATTTCCATAAGTCAAGTTGTCGATCAGGCGGAGAGACTTCAGACCTTTTTGTCGACTAATCGATTATCTGATTCTGTAAAACTTCTTTTGAATCTTGTGTTTAAAATGTGTCCGTAAATTTCCTGGAAATTCAGCATGAAAAAAACAAATAACTACTTGACTAAGACCAAACTAATCCACCTAAATTAAACATGAACTTACATCCAGGTACTGTACTTATGGCCCACTAACATACTGGCTCAGTACCAGGAGGAAACTGAAAGTGCTCAGTGTGTGTGTGTGTTGGCCACAATGCATCCCAGTTCGGCTCTAGTCCAAACCAGTGACCCGGATGTCAGAGAGGAAGTGAGCTGATGTGTGCAACAGATGTGAACGTAGCGCGAGACGCCGGAGACCCCGTAGGAGTCTGAGAGCCGACGGGCATCGCTTGTTTTGTGTGCACGCGCGCCCCCTGGTGGCGGCCACCATGGATGCAGCTGATCCAACCATAACACCCTTTTTTAATGTCTGATGAAAAGAAACTTCCCCTCTGCTGAAAATGTTTTAATTAGTTCTCAATACATACAAAGAATCTAATGATTACTCTTCTAAATCATATTTATGCTCTCAAATGATGTAAAGTAGTTCACCATCAGAACTACGAAATGCATCTTAACAATCAGTAAGCAAATAAATCACCAACTATATTGAAATGTTGACCAACTGTGAAAATCTTTATTTTTTCCCCAAATGCTACTTCAAATAGGTCTACACATTCATTTTTCATAATTTAAAGTATTTAATTCACAACACAGTGAAATGACATCAAGGTGAGGGATGAGCGGACCACTCGGCGCCCCCCGGTGGGCACAGAGGATATTACAAGCTCACCAAGAAGAACAAAAACATAAATAAACTTTCAAAACGAACCATGATTTTATTTCCAGCGTCATGCATGAGAAACATGAATCTGTATAGCTCACCGTTATGCCCGATTCATATTCCTGTCCTCTAAATCTCTTTTTTTATGAGGACCCGAGGTTCTCACCTGTCTGGCGGTTTATTTAATATTCAATAGTTACGTGTCACATTGGCTGGAAGGAGAATTATGGAAGAGTTGTCAGAGGAGCTCCTGTGAGCAGAATTAGAACGTCGACGATGTGAGGTACTCTCGACCAATCACACGCAAGCTTTCAATCAGGAGCACAAATGAGGAATAACGGACACAGAGCGGGGTTCAAATCATCAAATACCACGAAGGGTCGGAGCTCGGAGTTCAGCTTTCCTTATGACGACTTTCTAAATTGTATAAACGGTCCCCCCAAAAATTTAACAACATAATATTGTCACGTTTGGAATATTCTAGGTGTTTCGGGGCGTGTGTGAGGCAACAGCTGCCTGACAGGAGACGGTTCATCAAGTGATCCGTTTTCAAAAATATCTCAAAGAGGAAGTTATATTTATTTTTTTTAAACCCCAAAACACGAATTACCTCACGACGAGCTCTAAAAATGGCAAAAACACAGTATTTCAAGTGACCGCGTAACGAAGGAAACTCCAGAGATGATGTGAAGTAAACATTCACACACACCTCAAAGACCTGTGTGACGCTCCCACAGCGGGGGAGAAATTATTATTATTCCTTTTTTTTAAAGACAGCAATACACGCTAAAACCACTCGAGCTAAACATGAGGTAAGAAACCGAAACTACCGAAACCCAAAATACAACCAGAGATAAAACTCCATCGCCATAATATCAAGAATCATATTTCAATGAAACAAAAATCAAAAAAGAGGAAAGAGCAGGAAGGAGGGGGGGTCCCTCGTAAACTTGTAGACGTAGTAGTTTTTTTATTTTAAAAAGTGTTATCGAGCCGTGCTCAACACTTAATATCTGAGGTTATGGATGGTGTTAAAAGTGCATCATATGTGAAGCTCCCCGACGAGGGGTCATGTGACTGTATGGATGAGGGCGTTACATCATTTGTTCGGTTGTCACGACGACGATAAAACCCGGAGGTTAACTCCCGCGTCGACCGGTCCGGTGAATGAGTTACGTTAATAATTAATGAGCCACTGACTAGTTTAAGAAAAGTTAAGCCCTCCCATCGTTCCTCTGTTTCCAGACACTTCCTCCCTGGGAGTCGGGCGTTATTTTCTCCGTGTGTATTTTCGTTTTACTGGTAGACCTGCACGCCCTCGTGCAGGGAGGTGGTGTTCCCCCCGCAGTCCACGTACTGGTACATCTCCTGGGAGACCTGCTCCACGTGGCCGAAGTACGACGTGGTCACCGTCACCCTAAGAGAAGGAAAACGACGACGACAACAACAACAAACAACGTCAACAAACAACGTCAACAACCCCCCCCCCCCCCTCTTGAAGTCTACAGCTCATCGGTGAGACGCCAACTCTCACACACTTAATTATGACCGTGTATATCAGGGGTGTCACCTCATGTTCACCGTGGGCCACATCAGCATCATGGCCGCCCTCTTAAAGGGCCGGAAACACTTTATAAACTCCTTGAACATATTGTTAAATAACTCTCTTTGCATTTGATTATTGTTTATTTGAGTGTAGAAATAGTGTACATAAGAAAATGTCTCGAATATTACAACATAAATCCATGTAATTTGAAAACCTTCAAAATAAAAGCACGGACATTTTTCTTCAATTTCTTTCAGAAAAGGGGATCACGTGTCTTTCAAGCCATCAGGGGCCGCATGAAATGACGTGGTGGGCCGCATTCGGCCCGCGGACCTTGAATTTTACACCTGTGGTGTATATACTTTTATTCCGTCTGTATATTTAATATTGCAATTGTATTTTTATTGCTGCTGCTGTAATACTGCAATTTCCCCACTAGGGGACTAATAAAGGATTATCTTATCTCATCTGACAGTAAATCACACGCAGTGTATTTATGTCAAAGGACACACACACACACACACACGCAGGCCGTACTTACTGCATCATGACCACGATGTTGTGGACTTTAATGGTCGGCAGGGTGCAGTAGTCACTAGGAAGGAAGGAAAGGAGAGAAGCGATGACTCAAACGCTCAAAAGTACCGACGGTTCGTTTCCACGACTCCCAGACGAGATACTCACAACATGTAACTCATCTCGTCAGCAATGGTGGTGGGAACCATGTAGTCCAGCTGCGAAGGGCGAGACGGGCAAACGGCGTCAGACGCATCACGTTTATGAAGAAGGTAACATCGCTTGATTTGTTTCACTGTTTTTAAATTAGTGGAAAGAAGCTCAGTAAAGTTTGGGCTCACTTAGAAATATCCTTATCTTTCCAAGAAAAGCAGTTTTTTAATTATAAAATGAATCATAAACACACTCTCTACATAGTTAATGTGTAGATGACTATTCTCTGGTGTGTAATGAAGTCTCTCCAGAGGTGTGTAGAGGCCCATCTCCAGTGTTCTAATGGTACATTGTGTTATCGCCTTAGAAGACTAGCGGAGGGGGAGAAAACCCCCTGGAAAACCCTTTTTATGTGAGCGCAGCTGAAAACAGTTATGCTGGTGAGAGAAGCTCTAAAACTGGCCTTCCTTTGAGCTACAAGAAGAACTACATTAATATTTACAATACAAATAATTATTTATAAACTTTTTAATGTCTTGACTCTTTTATATTCATTTTGCAATTAATTTGATAAATAAGTGTGAATTTACATGGAAAACACCAAATTGTCTGGGTGACCACAAATTTTGAAGAGTATATATATATATATATATACACACACACACATATATATATGTGTATATACACATATGTATTATATATGTATATACATATGTGTGTGTATATATATATATACACATGTATATATATGTGTATATATTATCTATGTATATAAATATGTGTGTATATATATATATATATATGTGTATATATATATATGTGTGTATATATATATGTATATATATGTGTGTATATATACATATATATATTATTATGTATATTATTATTATTATAAATGTATATTCTCCGCCCACCTGCCGCTTGTCCAGCGGGATGATGACCGAGCTGTTGGTGAACTTGGCCTTGCCGATCACCGTCTTGGAGAACTGCACCTGGGCCGTGATGTTGGTGACGGACACGGCGTAGTAGTTGTTGTTGGTGATGTTCAGCGTGCTCTGGGCGGAGGAACACAGGCGGAGGTCAAAAGCTGCGGCGGCGAACGTTAAGAGCGTCCGTCTCTCCGGCCGCGGAGTGAACGGCGCCCCCTCACCGTGACGTTGAGGTAGACGATCCGCTTGTCCTGGTCGTAGGAGACGTAGGCCGACTTCACGCCCACGTAGGAGACGTCGATGGAGCGAGGGAAGAGGAAGAACACCGACAGGCAGGACAGCAGCAGGCAGAGCGACACGGAGATCGTGACGTACAGCTTCCTGCGAGACGGAGGAGACGAGTGAGACGCTCGCCTTTTTAAAGAAAACGAAAAAGGGGGAGGAGCCAGACTCACGTCCTGCTCGGCCTCAGCCTCTGGTCGCTGTACGGAATCAGAGCCACGAGTTGATTCTCTTGACCTGGTGGGTTATTCAGAGGAGAGATCAGCGGTGTCATCGTTATGACAAAACAGGCATCAGGAGGGGCCGACCTATATAAGTATAGATATTTGATTGGTTTATTCTTAAAGGGGAACTTCTCAACCCGGACTGCTATGAGTCCACGTTTTCTTTTGCGTGCAGGCGACTCCTACGCTCGATGAAACCCCTTAAAAAGTTCATGATTTATTATTTTTAAGGTTTATTATTATTATAAGTGTCTCACAACATCCCGGAGAGGAGCCTTTTTGTTGTTGTTCCCCTTTAACCCACCAAAACCGCCCAAGAGATCATGAGATTAAATATTTCATGCACCGATGAAATAGTCCCTCCCATTTAATTAAATGACACTTTTAAAAAGGTGCAGCAGCTCTATATTTAACTTTAAGAGCGTCAATTTTTCATGAAACATCTAGAAGAGATCAATCGACCGGCTTTGAGTTGAGTAACTGGCCAATTTATTTTGTCTTTCTCTAGTACATTATGACGTCTTTGCTTCATCTGTGGTTTATGAATTTAGATGTCGACATCAAAGGCCCGAGACTTGCGCCGGTACTCTCAGATCTGGGTTGTAGAAACCGGTTTCTTGGAGAGACGCATGAACGTCCTCACTGAGAAATGCTCTTGGTGCCGGTTTACCCATGATGCTCGCTGGGCGGCGCGTTACCTCGTGGTATTCGCCCGGTGCCCTGGCACGTCGGGCAGGTGACGCTGTCCCGCCCGGTGAACTCCACGTAGGGGAACTGGGACACGTCTCCGTTCTTCGTGTCCTCATCGCCGCCGTCTCCGGGGGCCGTCAGCGCGTCCTGACTCTCGTCTTTGGGGTTGGCGAACAGGGAGTGGAACTTTCCCATAGCTGCAGCGGTTCTGAACGCACCGCACAAAAAGATGATAAGAATGATCATTTTAGTTTCTTATTATTTTCTACTGCAACAGTTTATGTAATGTTCGTGATCTCTAGCCCCCCCTGTCTGTCTGTTAGGCCTCAACTGATCTACACATTTGATAATCTCACTATAACATTGATAAATAATATGCTTTATAAAAGGCACACGGTTTGAGAAACTCTTCTGTTAGCGTATATATTTATATTATTTTCATTTAAATCAGCTAATTACTTTTATTGGTTTTATTTTAATGAGAACAAACCTAATGTTCAACATGAACACAGATTACTGAAGGCTAATATATACATATATAAATATACATATTTATTAATATACATTTTAATAAATGCATACATATTTTTATATACATATATTTATGAATATATATACATATATTTATAAAAATATACATAAATATATTTTAATATAAAAAAATATATATATATCCATATATATTAATATAAATATACATATTAATATAAATAGAAATATATATATAAATATAAAACATTAAACCAGATCACTTTTCTAACTAATGTTTGAAACTGGAGCCCAAGAGTCCTAAAAACGTCAACTTTGAATTGCACGACGTAAACAATGTCCCTTGAATTAAGACTGGAAAAAAAGTGCAATGTTGTATTGCAACATGCTTTGTAATCACTAACATGTTGCGTGTCTTTTGACAGCCGCTGTAAGGGACTGCATTACGTAACGAGGGTCCTGTCCTCATAAACTGCACCGCGGTCACGAGCCCATTATCTGCTGCTCGCGTTGCAATGTGCACATTGCACACGACGACTAGGGTGAGCAATGCACCAAGTGACGCGACAAGCCGCAGACAAAACGTCCGCCTACGGGCTTCCATCCTAACCGGCCGCCGCCGCCATGCGTCGCGTGCCGCGGAGCCTCGCGCCGGCCCAGAACACAAAGTCCCGGCGGAGGGATACATCCGCTTGGACGCCGCAGCTCACACCAAGCAAACGAGACGCATTTATTTTGGCCGATTTTTCAACGATTATTTCAACGGCGTTTTTATTTTTTGTGTGGTCGCGTATTTTCTGACATTTGAATCCGCATAACGCTGCTCATGCGCAGTTACGCGCAGTTACGTCACCACAGACGGTACAAACAAACAATCCTACGGGCTGTTAACCATCGCGGGCTAAATATGTCCTTACCTGGTTCTGGTTCTGCTTTGACAGTCGTCGGATCCTCCTCGATGTTTGTTGTGGCTAGAAGACTGATGGGGGAATGACGTAGGCGGATAAACCCCGCCCCTCTCTTCCCATTGGACAGCCTCGTGCTGGGGGCGATGGCCATTGGTGGAACAGATCGATACTGCCAGTGGGAGATGTAGTCACATTATTTAGCAAAACTACAACTCCCATCCTACAATAATGCTATATTACAAGTTGAAGTCCTGCTTTAAAAGTTTCTAAATTAAAAGTACATATTTAAACAAATTAAATTCTTAAAGTGCAGTCAAAGCAGCCCATAATAACCCGTGTTGGAGTTATTAAAAAACAAGTATTTGTCGTTATATTATATAATTTTGAGTTGTATAACTGATCATTTAACAAGCATTTTAATATTGAATTTTTTTTAATTTTTAATACCTGAAATTGGTGCTTCGATATTTGAGTAAATGCATTTTACCACTTGTTATACAGGTACATGTAATATCTTATTGAATTTTTATTTAGCAAATTTGTGCTTAAGTATTTGATCAAATGTACTGCATGATTTAATATACAGGTTTGAATTATGCCACTGGATTATTTTTACCGATACATTATCATTTAATCAGCATTTTTATATTGTAGCTGGTCGCAGTGCGGCTGCTACTTTATATACTATTTTGTAGTTAAGTATGCATTATATTTGAGAAGCTTATCATATTTCTTACATGTAAAAATCCTCATCCGAAAAGTTAAGCTGTCGGCAAACAAAGTGGAGATCAAATTGCAATATGTGTGTCTGTAATGCAGTGAATTAGGAGTATAGAGTAAAACAATGGAAGTACTCAAGTATCTTAAAATAATAAAGTACTTGGATAATTGAGCTACTTCCACCTCTGAGAAATACTATTAACATCATTCACAATAGTATCCTATATTGAATACAAAAATAACCATAAAATACAATGTCCATCCCTGTCAATCTAACTGTGGATGTGACTCCATATATATATATTCATCAGTGCCATGGCAACATCCAGAACTAACAGCTTCAAATTGCAAATGCAGCGGCCATGATTGGACTATGTGCTCGTTGTATTGAGGTCAAATTTAGATGCTATTTAGTTAACTGTTAAAATATTAGTGTCCAAAATTAGACGAGCGTCTCAGCATTTGGAAACTTTTCCCCCTCAAAAGGAGTGAGTCAGACTCCTGATGGGCGGCTGCAGTTCCTGGAAACACTGGGCAGCTGACAGAGAAGACAAGAAGTTCCTGGTTTAGATTGATCAGATTCAGCCATTAAGATATACTTTCATCCGATATTTCCCAGCGAAGCCTGAGAATCAGAATATTTTAGCAATCTATATTTTCTAAAATGCATTTCAAAAAGTAGTTTGACCCTTTTAATGCTTTAAGTCCACATAGCAGAGCATTTTCATTAAAATACTGCATTTAAAGGTGCGAGGAACATTTTATTCATTTAACTGTTTTTATTGAATTGACTGTTACACACTAAAAATTCTGAGAAATCATAAAACGCAACTCACGAAAACTATCCAAAAGTCCTTATTTTATTTTGCATTTATTTTTATTTCTATCCTGTTTTCTTCTTTACAATTGTAATCTGATTGACACGTACACAAACAATTTAAATACTTGTTATTTGCTCCCTGTATATCATATAGTGCATTAGCAATAAAGTATATATATAAATAAAATAAAAAATGGGTCCAAAAAAAGTAATTATTGGACCATTAAGTCAAAATACATACATTAAAAAACATATTTTTTACAGTGTGGCAGTGTTTGGATGTGATGTGCTTGAGCCAGAGGGTGGCAGTGTGCAACCATGTGTGAATGTATGACTCAGCAGCACTCAGACGACGACGACAACAACAACAACAACAACAACACCAACAACAACGTGGTCATTGGTGCCTTTGAGCAAACGCAACACATTAGTGATAATAGACTTATTTCAGAGGCACCGCTCTGAATGATGCACGGCGAGGGAACCGCCGTCCTCTCGCGCCTGTAACGCAGCCGCCGCGTGTTGCACACCGCCCCGGGGGGGAAGTCGACAGATCTGTTTTCATGATTACGTTTCCTGTGATTGCAATACGCAATAACTCAGCGACACTTCATTGAGTCTTTGGACCGTGTGCAGAATCCATCTGGCAGTCGCATTAGCAAAGTGCTCAAAAAAAGAAGAAAAAAACGAAGCTACGCGACGCCTCGGACCCACATGGCATCGTTAGTCATGACGCCATGTGCTCACGACAGAAACCAGGATCAGCTGTGGCCCCGAATGTCCCCTTGAATACGGATTTGCTACTCAGGATGAAAATATGCTCTTAACTAGAACGGGCACTCGGTAGAGCGCATACCTTCTCATATCACAAGATTGGGCATTGAATTATGAACATTTTGGCATTAGTTGCAATCCAATTTGAAAAAATTGACCGTGCTATGGTAAAAAGAAGATTTTGACCTTTCCATGACCTTGACCTTGACCTTTGACCCGATCGATCCCAAAATCTAATCAAATGGTCCCCGGATAATAACCAATCATCCCACCAAATTTCATGCGATTCGGTTTAAAACTTTTTTTGTTATGCGAGTAACACGCATACAAATAAATAAATAAATACACGGCGGTCAAAACATAACCTTCCACATTTTCAATGTGAAGGTAATGACGCGCATTCACACCATTTTATTTTTTCTCATGTTCTATCAGAGCTCTCTCGGCTGTGGTTTCCCTTGAGTTACACACTAAGTCGAGGATGGATGTTCCAGTAAGAAGCAGCATTAAGTTGGTGTTTATAAGTGAGATCTAGGAGCTTTCCACGTGGTCGTAGGTCGGAGGCCATCTTTTCCCTCCATCTTCCCCTCTTGATATCCGAGCTGGTGTTATAACACCTGCAGGCTTTCAGGTGCCGATAATTCCCCCGTGAAGCCGGAAGACGTCGGGATTATTTTCTTTTTACAAGTCAAGGTCACGATGTGAACCATCTGACCCCCGAAGAAGGAAACGTGCCGCCCAACAAGCTCGCCGTACACCTCCAGTCCGTCTCGCCGATGACCTCTCGAATGCTCACACAAGAGAGGCCCGGTGCATTTATATTTTGGGGGGGGGGGGTTGGAATCGGACGATTATGATAAACCGCCCTCGGGCTCTCTCGAGTCGGAGGAGGCGGGGCTTTAGAAGTGGAGCAGCTTCTGGTCCGGTCCGCCGGCTGCGCGCCCCGATAAGAGCCGGGACCACTTCAGGTTGTCAGCGCTTCAGAGGGAATGTGCAAAGCTGCGTCGTGCAGGGAGGTGAAGTGGAGGATACTCTGTGAGTTTGTGGTTATTCGGATGTCTCGTGCATGTCGACTTATTCTCGACCTACAAGAAATGTCTTTTCACGGCCTAACGTTCGCTTCCCAGAAGGCATCACGCACTTCATTTTGTTTTAATCGACCAGCCTGCTGCTGCATTGCGGTGTGAAGGACACTTGAGTTATCAGGCCTGATGAAATATATGATGGCATATATATATATATATATATATATACATACATATTTATATATAAATATATTTAAATATATTTATATACATATAGAAATATATTTATATTTATATATATATATATATATATATATATATATATATATATATATAAATATATTTATATATATACAGTATATATGCCGCCATGGCCTTTTCCAAATGACTGCGCATCACTGTGAGGTGTGCACCTGTCAGTCAAGAGGGGAGGAGGGGGGTGGGGGGTGGGGGTGGGGGGGTGGCTGATCCACTGACAAGTGAAAATAAACAGCGATGACTGAGCTCGACAACTCCTCGAGCGAACCACGATGAATTTGTTCTTTATTGCTCGGCAGTAAGTGAATCTAGTCGGGATGGTTTTCTCCGAGCTTCGTGAACTTTTAATAAAAACTAAATAAAGGATCTCGTTATTAATGACGGAATCGATATGGTTCATCTGTGGCGGTGAGTTTTGAATCCCAGTGATTGTTATGAAGCGGGATGACTCAACGCAAAAGTCCCGTGGTTTTAAAAATGGATTCTCAGTGGGAACCAGATGGAGACCACATAAAAAAAAATAAGGCTGGAGCATGAAAATATCATATTGAAGAGAATCCAACAGGGATTCATGATGGTCTAACCGCAACGATAGAAGGATTTTTATTATTTTTGCACAGACATTTTACGCAGCAGGAAAAAACGAAAAAAGAAAAGTACGTAATCTCTGATTCTGCTAAACACGGAGATCGGATTTAATCCCAAATTTTGCAAACGAGGGATGTGTGTTGAGACCAAAAACTCAAGTTTACAATGTTTACTGAGAGAACACATCAAGAGAGAAGTAGAGTCATTTTTTCATAGACTTCTACACAACCAGAGGAGTCGAAGGAGTCGCCCCCTGGTGGTCAGCAGAGAGAATGCAGGCATAGCATTTTTTTTTTTAAAGAAAGAAATGCTCGTGCCATATTTTTTTCCGCAATGAAAACAGAGAGTGGCTCCAGTTGTTGTGAGTTTTAGACGATTCTCACAACGCATCCTGTTTACGTTACATTTCACGAGCTCACAGACGCTAATGTTTTTGAAACTTCAACGTTTCTTCACGAGACTACATGTAAATAGACGTTCGCCACTGTTGATGTTCTTGTTTCCCGTCAGATGGAATAACTCCCTTATCTTCAGACGCTCCTTTTTCTTCTTTTTAAAACTGGAGCAGTCATTCTTTCCTAATTTCCCTCAGTATGTTCTTCATCACGAGATGAAATACGGTGGATACTGAAGAACATCGTGAGGGGTTTGGGATGCGGCTGGGCGGCTGTACCCTTCCAGCACTTAGCCAACACTCCTCTTATAGTGGGGGGACACTTCAGGGACCGGACAGACGCCAGCAGGGGGTCTGTCGAGTAATCCCAAAGCTGATCCTCCATGTCCAGTCTCCTCTACTTGTTGACCTGGGATTCAACTCTGGACATTCAGCCACAAGAGCTCCCAGGAAAACCTGGAGAGAGAAAAGGTCGTTGAACGTGAGAGGGGAAAGTCAAATATCCTGGACATTTGTTTCATATTCTCCTATTTTCCTTCAGCTAAGAATGAAATACGAGACTCTGCTCTTCATCTGTTGATGCAGTCGGCTAATGATTGCAAACCCACTCTTCTCTTCTGCTTCTTCGTCTTCTTTTTCTTCTTCTTAACTTCTTCTGCTTCTTATTCTTCTTCATCATATTTGTCTTCTGCTTTTTGTTTTTCTTCTTCTGCTTCTTCACCTTCTTCTGCTTTTTCATCTTCATCTGCTTCTTCTTCTTCTGCTTCTTCTTCTTCCTCTGCTTCTTCTTCATCTTTATCTTCTTCTTCTTCTTCTCAGAAGAAACTAAAGAAGCGATTGGAAAACAAAACATGGGGCCAACGGAGCCATTTATATGAACACGTTTCCTCTTTTAAAGGTTATTTTAGTAACTTCTGCTTCCACTGTGACGTCAGGAAGGGGGCGGGGCTCCCAGCTGAGGACCTGTGTTGCATCTCTTACCCCCTCCCCTCTCTCTCTTCCCTTGTTTATTGCCCTATTTAAAAAAGACAAAAATGCCACACAAAACCAACATAAACAGTGCATTGCCGTCTCTGTTGCAGACAACAGAACACCGGCAGCTCCTCTGTGCCGCTCCACATTCAGCTGTGCAGATATCATTCTGCTTGTCTCTGAGTCACAAAGAGGGTAAACAAAGAATTCCCTGAGGTTGGAATGTAGTTAACTGCACGGGGGACCTACTTCTGGGGGGGGGGGGGTTATGAGGCTGCAACGGAGGCGGCAAGAGCATCGTTAGCGCATCGCTCGTCGTCACGAGGGTCAGCCATGCTAACCGGTTCTCTAGGATCTCAGGTCAGTGGAACCAGGACCCATCGGACCACTGTCCTCCATTAGTCAGAGTGGGTGGGGGTGGGGTATCTATTGATCAACATCCCTATCAACCCTCCCTGTACATGTATTGGGGTCATTACATGCTTTGGGACTGGATTAAATTCCTCTATGGAAATAATAAGAAATATATATGAAAATGTCCTAAATTGCTGTGGTGAGGTGTTTTTTGAGCTTAATTTAAGTGTCACACACACACACACACACACGCACACACCTTGTGGGTTCGGTGGTCTCCACTCCCTCTTTGTGTTGAAGTCTGAGCTAAGAAGCATGACAACGGCTCACTGCGCAGTTAATGAGCTTTACGTACACAAACAGACACGCACGAGAAAAGTATATACTCTGGATAAAACACGCCCACACACACACACACACACACACACACACACACACACACAGATGCACATTCTTGCCTGTCAAATCATATTAACGTCAGGTCAGGCGGCTTTTTTCTTTTTTTTAGCTGGTTGCTATGGCAGCAGTGAGAGAAGGGGGGAAAACTACCACAATATGTCATATGAGAAAATGTTGAATCGCTGCAGATATAAATGAAACGGCTGCAATTCGTCATTGTGAAGAAAAAAAAGAAAAAGAAAGAAGATGTCAAAAAGTTTCCGGCCCTCCATATTTATCCATTAACAATACTAGAAAAGCAACAGAATATTGTTTATTCTTTCAAAAGAAAAACATCCTCGCTGAGTTTATCTAGGGGATTGACCGTCTTTAGAATTCATTATTTAACTTAATATTCATTTCTTAATGTGATTTTGCTTTCATCTCATCGTGGCCTGAAAACAAACTTTTGGAGCCCCAAAACACCGACTGATCATTTAACCCTTGTGTTGCCTTCGGGTCATTTTGACCCGATTCAATATTTAACCCTCCTGTCGCCTTCGGGCCAATTTGACCCGATTCAATGTTTAATGTCGGTGTTCTTTCGGGAGTCAACAAACAAACATAAAGTACCTCACACTTAAACTTGGAAAACAATATTAATTCTAATAATTTTCTGGAGATTTTAATAGCTGGGGTCATATTGACCTCAAGGGTAAAATATGTTAGTAAATATAAAGGTAACAGGAGGGTTAAACATTGAATCAGGTCATATTGACCCGAAGGCGACAGGAGGGTGTAACATTGAATCGGGTCAAATTGACCCGAAGGCAACACAAGGGTTAAGAGACTAAATTCACAGCGTGGTCCTTTAGCAGCGTTTAACTGGCCAAAGGGACTCGGGTGGAGAGTCTGGGGTCAATGTTCCGTCAGGAATACTCAAGTTATCAGTTTCATCTGCACATGTTACATGAATATCTATCGGGGTCAAATTTGGCCAGCTTTATTATTTAATTTTATTCTGACGCCTCGTGATTTGCAGTTTGCACTCTTCTTTTTTTTCTTTTCTTCATCACAGCCTGGAAGTTCACCTCGATTACTGTAAAGTCAGAAATAATAATCCGTTTAATCAACACCAATAAATATTGTGTTGTGCACTTCCTGTGGAGAGAGTTGATTTGTATGGTACATTTCAATAGGCACATGCAAAGTGCTTCACTTAAAACCCTTAAAAGCATCAAAACATCATGCAAAAGAAAACAAGATTAAAAAACAAGGAAGAACATTCATAAAAATAATTTTAAAAAACGTCAAAAAGCAAGAGATATAATAAAAGTGAAATAAATAAAATGCAGTCGAGAGATGCAGAAATCGATTGATATCCTTGAATCTGGTTCAAAAAAAGTAAAAGGCACACAGAGAAGTCTTCAATCTGGATTTAAAGGAGCTGAGGGTCTCTGGGGGTCTCGGAGGGTCTATAAGGGTCTCTAAGGGTCTCTGAGGGTCTCTAAGGGTCTCTGAGTGTCTCTGAGGGTCTCAGCAGACCTGCAGCTTTCAGGGACCTTGCTCCAGATGTGTGGAGCAGAAAACCTGAATGCTGCTTCTCCGTGTTTAGTTCAGACCAGGAAGTAGACCAGGAAGTAGACCAGGAAGTAGACCAGGAAGTAGACCAGGGAGTAGACCCGTCCCAGAGGCCCTGAACCATTCAGTGGTTCATAAACCAGCATCAGGGTTTTAAAGTCCATTCTCTCCGGTGCGGTTCTCGCGCCGACAGCCAGGAAGACGCTGCGTGTCACGGAGGCCGAGGTCCGCATGTGGCATGTGGGTCCGTTTTTTTTCTTGACCGTGGCTTTGCAGAGTGACCGCTTACATTTTTTTTTAAAGCATCCTCATCTGCGTTAGCTCTTTTCCCTTCCACGTGACCAAATCCACGCTTTGGATCCGCACTTTGAACTCTTGCTCTCATCCTTTTAGAAATGACGTACACATGATAGATAAACCGCTTTTACCCCCGTCTCATATTAACATAAGTCCACGCGCAAAGGGAGCAAACATCTTAAGGTAAATGTATTCAAATGAAGGATTGCATCACAGGCTTTCATGCACACTGGAGCATATTAATCAAGGAGTTCATTAGTTAATTACATCGCCGTGTCCCAAAGTGGAGGCTGAACGTCTGACGATTAATCAATGCTGAGCTGGAGACGGCAGCAGCCTGTGAAACCTCCTCGGATGCGAGTGGAGCCTTCATCTCGTTGAATCGCGAAGGTTTTAAGATCCAGTTCAAACCGTCTGATCCGGCGTTGACGGCGTCCCGTCAGGAAACGAGAGCGTCGTTGAAATGATTTCATCGCGCGCGCCGGAGGAAGTCGCTCCAGCGTGGCCTCCAGGGTGGTTTCCCGAGGAGTGTTTTTTCGGGTCGGCCCACTTAGCTGGATTAAAATGTGAGTCGTGTGTTCAGGTTGAACTTCGTATCTGGCGTCGCCCGTCGCCCGTCGCCGCCCCTGAACGCCTCCCTGACCTTTGAGGCCCGGCGTGTGACGGAGGCTCCTCGTAATCTAGATTTACGGTCATGTGTTTTATGAAAGAGAAGAAAAAGAGAAGGAAGGTGAAGCCAGCTGCGACGGGCTCAGAGGGATGAAGAGTCGTGGCTCTACTTCTTCGTCTTCTCGTGTCGGCCTGACTGCACGGTGACTCACTAGCGCCCCTCAGGGGACCGCTGGTACTGCAGGACGGGCCGCGGCTAACAGTTAGCACGCTGTTGTCACTCTTGTTGTTCTTGTTGTTCTTATTGTTCTTGTTGTTCTTGTTGATCTTGTTCTTGTTCTTCTTGTTTGTCTTGTTGTTGTTGTTCTTCTTGTTGTTCTTGTTTGTCTCGTTTGTCTTGTTTGTGTTGTTGTTGATGTTGTTGTTGTTGTTCTTCTTCTTCTTCTTGTCCTTGTTGTTGTTGTTCTTTTTCTTCTTGTTTGTATTGTTCTTCTTTTTCTTCTTGTTCTTGTTCTTCATCTTCATGTTCTTGTTCTTGTTCTTCATCTTCATCTTCTTGTTCTTCTTGTTTTTCTTTCTTCTTCTATTCATGAAATCACTTCACACTTCAATCTGTTTCTTTTCTTCGAAAACTGTTGATGTGTCTCGAATACTTTCACACAGGACGTGAATATCAGGCGTCAAGCGAGGGATGAGAGACGTCAACCAATCACAGGGCTCGCAACAGCACAAAGAATCCTGCGTCTGAACGAAGGCGGCACACTGTCAACCTTGACATCTTACCTTTCACAATAAAAGCCCGAGACGTAGACACTGCCTGACACACGTTGTGTGTGTGTGTGTGTGTGTGTGTGTGTGCGTGTGTGTTCTTGTTACACACACACATACTGCAGACCGTGAGGCAGAGATAATCAGTGTTCACATCCCCGAGCTTCTCTGTGCTCAGACATCCCTCCAGACGCTTTCTGAGTATCCGTCTGAACCCAAAGTAAATATTTATTTCGCCATATGGCTTTCAGTCAAATGTTTATAACCGTCTGCAGCTCCTTCTCCCCGACGGCACGCCGGGGTTTAACGTCCTCTGGCCTCACGGATGATGTCATAACTCCATTCTCTACCTCGTGCTGGAGGCTGGAGGCTCGCAGGTCACTTCCTCGGGGATGGAATCGCCCAAATGTCTGGTAGTCAGAGCTCAGATTAAGAGAATAAAAAATATAGATGATGTGTATTTACTTTAAGATGGTTTGAAACGGACGCTATGGTGACGGGGTAGAAAACCAGAGCCGGATGGGTGGAGCTTAACCACACGAGATACCTTTACTGCCCCTTGTGGATCGGAGCGATATTGTCCCAACAAGTCCAGATTTATATTTAAAAGTCTCTGAAACTCTTTGTTTTTAAACTAAATTATGTTGCAATTGTAAATATGAAGTTCTGCTGAGTCATCTCGGGGCTCGTAGTATTTTGTTCTTATATTAATGTGGCGTACCTCACTGTGGGACTGTACCCAGTGACTTCGGTGCTTTTAAAAAATGATTTCCTTCTTCTTCTTTTTTTTTTTTACCCGAGGCAATCGCTCCAGCAGCAGCTCGGCCCGAGCGGAGACGAATGGGCCCCATTTCACACAATGTAGCATTTAATCAATTCAACAACATTGTGGTGGACGAATCAAGCGTCCCCCCTTATTCGCCGTCCTCCGGGCCGCCACGGGGGCGTCGTAGTGTCACGGCCATTTGGTCGGCCAATGGCGTGCGTCGCTGGGATTGATTACCGGGAGGAAGTTTTGGGGATGTGAACTAGAGATGCGGCGAGCCTTCGGCCGCGGGTCAGAGAAAGACCGACCCGCTAATCTCATTAATCACGACTTCTTTTGGTCATGTTTTGTGATGGTTTTAACAGACTTAAACACACACACACACACACACACACACACACACACACAGGTCACGATGTCGGCGTGGAAGTCCAAAAATAGACTTCATTTTTCGTTGGATTTTATTCGCCCATCAATCCGGCGGAGCACGCTGAGCCGTATATTTGAGAAGGTCGGATGGAAAGGTCGGTCAGTTTTTTTATTTTTCATACGAATGCAAAAAGCCGTCGTCGAGGACAACGGGGGGAACGCGGGGAGACGGCGTGAAGGTGCAACGCGAGACCATTTGGAGTTTTACGGAGACCCGTTAATCAACGACAACTTCGCGAAGTACAGAAGCACAGGTGTCAGGGCGGAGGCAAGGGCAGAGGCAAGGGCTGTGTGTGTGTGTGTGTGTGTGTGTGTGTGTGTGTGTGTGTGTGTGTGTGTGAGAGCGATGGATTATTGAGGGAGCTCCATGTGTCTCTCTCTCTCGCCCCGTAGAATAATGCATTTTCTCCTCATGAAAGTAACTCCAAAGAGCCTAAAATAAACTGTTAGTGTTGCTCTCTCTCTGTAGGAGGGGTTGGTGTCCGTTGCACACATGCATTACATTTTGGGGATTTTGTCTGAGATATAGTCTATTCATGTTTTCTAAGTTTCTCAATTTGGAGTTCATCACATATAAAATGAATCCAACCATGTCTCCATATTCCCGCCGCCCAGCGGGGTCAGGGGTGGGGGGTTATGTTGATCCCTCTCAGTCCCTCATAATCCTCTTCCAGTCCTAAATTGTGTTTAATTTCTCTCTCTTTAATACACTTTTGGGCAGGTGACGTGATGACCACAGTCTTCTCAGAGCTTCAAATAGCTTAAGATGGCTTCCAGTAGCACATAGGACCCCCCCCCCCCCCTCAAAGGTCGGGGGGGGGGGCGGTTACGTATTCTGCAGGAAGAATAAGCAAATGAAAAGTGAACGATTCGTTGTTAGGATTTCAGCTGATCACTGATCCCATTGTGTCACATGAGATGCGTTCACGCGGCCGGAGCCAGGATCGCTTCCCCCCCCCTCCCCCCTCATGAGTCACTCTCCGGAGACCCAGTTTCACGGGCATCCTGGCGGGGGCGGGGGGGGGAGGGGTAGAGGTCGCTGTCCATTGGCCTCCGTTGGCCATGATGTCATCGGATCTGTGAGTCGTGCCGGGAGCCGAAGCCTCTGGCGGTGAACAATCAGAACAGTATTAACTAGAATGGGCACTCGGTAGAGCGCATACCTTCGCATATCACAAGATTGGGCATTGAATTATGAACATTTTGGCATTAGTTGCATGCCAATTGGATATAAATTGACCGTGCTATGGTAAAAAGAAGATGTTGACCTTTTCATGACCTTGACCTTTGACCCGATCGATCTCAAAATCTAATCAAATGGTCCCCGGATAATAACCAATCATCCCACCAAATTTCATGTGACTCAATAAGATGTTGACCTTTTTCATGACCTTGACCTTTGACCCGATCGATCTCAAAGTCTAATCTCATGGTCCCCGGATAATAACCAATCATTCCACCAAATTTCATGCGATTCGGTTTACAACTTTTTTTGTTACGCGAATAACACGCATACAAATAAATAAATAAATACACGGCGATCAAAACATTACCTTCCGCATTTTCAATGCGAAGGTAATAAGTTTCATTAATAATGACTATAACAGCTCACCGGTCTCCAAACTTAGAGCTGGAAGAGAGAACACAGGACTCGGGTTCATATCCAAGCGTTGGTGCAGATCCAGTAAACGTTTTATCGGTGACGACACGTCTGAGACCATCACGAGTCGTCTTCACGCCGAGGTTCTGCCGGTCGTCGCCTCGTCACGTGGACCGCGTTCTAGTTTTTAATTCATCAAAGTGCCCGTGGGTCAAATGGCCTCCTCGCGATGAAGACTCCGATGACTCCGCTCACCTTCACCGGAGCCGCGGCTCGATGGACTTCGACCACACTGACGCACGCCGCTGATGGAGCCATGAGCTTTTTCTTAAAGTCCCGAATGAGCTCGGCGACACGTCGCCCGCCCTTCACACCCTGAGGTGCAGAACATCTGTTTCCTGCCGGCTTCTCACTCTGTCGGTGAGTATAATCGTTTGTTTTGATCAAACATGTCTGGGTTTGTAGCCGTGAGGATACGTCGCTCTGGCTCATCTTTGTTTACTATCTCCATTTTCCCTTCTTCTGCGCTCACACGTGCAATTTTTTAACAAATCTGGTTTTTTTGGGGTCGCTGTGACTTTAAATGTCGCTCCTGTGGGCGTGGCCAACGACCCATATCGACCCAGAGCAGCGTCTGGTAGTCTGTCTGACGGGAAAATTCCACTGTACGATATATTATTGAGTTTCCTTTGAGCAAAAAATGCTCCGCGTGAGTTTGAGTTCCCTCTGGTAAACGGGGAGTGGATACGTCTCGTGCTTTTATTGTGAAAGGTACTGAAAGGATCCTGTCAGGTTGGATCCCTCTGCGTTGCGGTACGACTCTCACGCCGTACGTTTTGAGCACGACCGTTCTGCACGTCGTGATTGGTTGACGACCTTTATTTGCAGAGCGGAAGCTTAAAAAATATATGTATATATATCCCTCTGAAAATGCAAATACGCCGTTTTTTCAGCATGTTATATGAAATTAGTCCAATATATTGATGCTTTATCGATATCGTGATACGTCAGGATAACACAAGTCTGCTTACTCACATGAGGGATGTGGAGCATTTCATTTCTAGACTTTTCGGAAACTCCCTTTTGATTTCTTTGCTCTGTTGAGTCTGAATGAAACGTTGTACTAACTCTCTTTGTTAGCCAATAACGACACACATCTGCTGTCAATCATCTGAGTCCAGGTGTGTGTGTGTGTGTGTGTTAAAACCAGTGACCTTCAGGCAAGAATCAGGTTCAATCGTGGGTTCCAACAAGCTTTCCTTAATATAGAGACAAAAACAAATAAACACAAGGGGATTTTAATATCTTTAATATCAACTTTTGGATTTTTGATGTCCAAATTGATGAAACAACAAAGGCTTCATCCGTTGAGGGGGGTTGAGGGGGGGGGGGGTACCTTTTCATCCGCTGTCATTTCGGAGAGAGCCGGTAATGTGTTGCGATTTCCTGCTCGCCATAAATCATTTTAAAAATGTGACATTTATATAAATATATTGATGAAACTAAGTCATCACAAATGCTCTTTATTTGTTAATATATAAAAAATATATATAAAAATATCAAACTCTTCCTGGCTTTTAGCTTCTCGATTTTTGTGTGTTGTTGTTGTTGTTGTTGCTTCTTCTCGCTCTCCTTCAGCAAAAGAGAAATAAAGGGCAACAAAAGGTCGACTCGTGCCGCCATCAGGAGCCCGATCGCTCTGATTACCAAATAAACAAAGAACAAATAACCAAATAAGCCCAAATCACCGTGCAGCGCGACGCTGATTTATAATCTTCACGACGAGCAGAGCAAGCGTGTTTTTATTTTGTGGATTCTGCGTTTCATAAAATCTAATTTTAACAGTTGTGATCTCTTGTCGAGTGATTGTGTTTTCTCTATCATCATCATCATCATCATCATCTCCGTCAGCTTCATCCTCCTCTTCATCTTCTCCTCGTGGACCGCTTATCAAACATGTTTGGAATAAGTCATAAAGCTGCAGTTCAAGATTTATTCTATAAAGCTGCAGTTCAAGATTTATTCACACGGTTTACATTATATCCCCAAAAACTATTTTAACATCTCAATGCAACCGGAATTAAGTTCAATTTATGTATTTTTATGAAAATAATAAATAACAAAAATATGATGTATTTAAATCAAAAAGGCCTCGAACGCGAGCTGAGGGACTCGTTTCCTCTGTCGCGCTCATTTAATGTGAATATTATTCATATTTATTTATAATTTTCTAAAAAATTGTAACGTGTCTATAACTTTCATATTGCCAAACTTAAATCGACATCACTGCGGCGCTCCGCCCCCATGTTGTGACTGTGGCCCGCAGGAGGAGGCCGGCCTCCCCTCGCTGTGATGTAATGCAACCAGGAGGTTTTTTGTTTCATTACATAACACGCAATGAGATTTCGAGTAAAAAGCATATTCGCAGAGAGGCGGCGATATAATATTTTCTTCTTCATTATTAAGTCTCGAAACCCCAAATCCCTGATAAGCAACCGCTCGGAGGAACAAAGCAGCATGGAGGACCACTTTTAATTAAACATGCAGGATTAAATAACAGTAACAAGACTTATGATATAATGAAGCACCGTTTGACCTGATTTAATGTGCTAGACAGCAAAGACTCCACATTATTCACAATTAATGGTTTCTTTTCATTCCCGGCGCGTCTCAAAGGACAAGACATAAAAATATAATCAATGAAATCATAGAGAATGAAGCAAAACACAACAAAGGGCAGCGAACCAATCAGAGCGGGAGGCTGCGGGGTGAAAGAGTGACGCAAGAATGGGTCACAGGAAACAGGAAACAGGAAACATGTGTTGATGCTCATTGTCAATATTAGTTATTGTCCAATATCATCAATATCGTGTGAGTCTGTGTCTCCTCTCCTCTCCCTTCCCTCCCCTCCTCTCCCTTCTCTCCTCTCCCCTCCTCTCCTCTCCTCTCCCCTAGGAGGAAGACGACATATGAAAAACATTGCTGGCAAAAAGATGGATTTTGGTGGTAAGCGTTCCCAGAACAGATTATTTAGTATCTAAATACTTCCATGTTCGTCATTGTGAGTGTAGATACCATTGTTTCCATGACGTCACCTTTATTATTAACAATAATAAGATCATGGGATTCCAGCTCTGTAGTTTAAGACTTATACTGAGGCCGTTTTATTTCTCCCCAAAAAACACAACCAAATGTGATGGAGGTTTCTCATGACTTATCTTCCACCATCTATTCTCATCAAGTGGTGAATTTATTTTTCTTGATTTCATGTAAAAAAATATATTCAAAAAAGACCCAACGAGGCCGAACCTCAGCGTGAATGTGAACACGTTGTTGTTGTTGTTGTTGTTGTTGTTGTTTGTTTAAGCCTTCGGCTCGAGGGACTCTGGCTTTACGACCGCGTCCCGCCGGTGGCCGCTAGCTTGCTTCAATTATTTTTATTGTTGTTGTCTCTTCCAATTCAGCTCCGCGCGTCACTGAAAACACAAACATAGAAGAAGAAGAAGAAGAAGAAGAAGAAGAAGAAGAAGAAGAAGAAGAAGAAGAAGAAGAAGAAGAAGAAGAAGAACTGGAGCGTCGGCTCCCGTCAGTCTCGGGTCGACCGAGTGGAAAGAACAAAACCTGCCACCGCCTTTAAGGTAATGGCAACAATAACAACAACAATGTATCTCTGATTCCTTTTCAAAGATTCTCAAATGGGATTTTGGGCCGAGTGCTACAGAGGAAGAAGAGGTTTAAACATTTTGTTTAAAAATAATGATATCGTCATCCTTTAAACCATCAGTCCAGACTTCCCCCGACTTTCTCTCTCAGTGGTAATCACCGAGATCCAATTATACATTTGGCACCGCGAACAAAAGGCCAATAAATCTGTTCCTGCATCCTTCTTGTTGATGGAGTTCCTGGAGGAGGCGCTCAGTGTATCCCTGAAGCGCTCGTTCCATCCTCCTTTTCATCCTCTGTTCTTTTCCTCACACGACAGGAACTACGTCACAAATACACGGATATTAAAACACGTGCACCACTGGACGTCAGTTAAAACTCTCCAAGGTCAAATTCGAAAGAATTTTCTGGCAAATTAGCAGCTACAGGTTGGCGTCGTCATTTCCCGTGTGTGTGTGTGTGTGTGTGTGTGTGTGGTGGAGAATATCAGTATGAAGTATTTAAGGTGTCGCCGTTGCGTCGCTCGCTGCCACTTCCTCCGTTCCATCGTTCCACTTTCACAGCCTTTCTCTCACAAGAATAAACACCCTCCCTCCATCCTCCTCACCTCTTTCTCGCTCCCTCTCTGCCTCAGTGCTCCTCCTTGCCCCCCCCCCCCCCCCTCCACTTTCTCTCGCTCTGCATTAAGCCCTGCTTGTCTCTGATCCTGGAGGCAGTGCTTACTGGAGCTTCTGAGACCAGTGTGAGTGCTGCTGGTCTCCAGTCGCCTTCCCAGCAGCAATGCAAGAGGAGGAGGAGGAGAAGGAGGAGGAGGAGGGGGGGGGGGAGAGAGAAAGTGAGAAGTATAGGATGTTAGATATGCAGAGAGTGTGATAATAAAAAGTGGGGGAATGAGAGAGAGACAAGAGAAGATGAGGACAGGGGAGAATATATATATATATTTGAAAGAAGAAAAAAAACAGGAGTGTAAAAAAAAGAGAAAGCGCAGGGTGGCACCCGAAGGAGGGAGGGAGAGAGTGAGAGCGAGGGAGTGAGAAAGGGAGAGAGAGCTAGAGAGTGAGAGAGATAGAAACACAGGGCGAGAGAGAAAGAGGGAGGGAGAGAGAGAGAGAGAGAGCTAGAGAGGGAGGTAGAGAGAGCGAGAGTGAGAGAGAGAGAGAGCGAGAGAGCACTGCAGACACCGCTCCGCAGCCCAGAGGACAGCAGGCAGCCAGGCAGCAGGACGCAGGACGCGATGGAGGAGGAAGACCGGACCGTCCATCCGCAGCTCAGTCCCCGTTTCCACGGGACCCCGCTGTCAAGTTGGGAGCAATACAAATAAATAAAAAAGAAGGAGAAAAGCACTCTCTCTCTCTCAGAACAAGTGGACCGGACCTCCTGCAGGACTCTCTCCGGTCGCCTCCGTCTGAAGCTCACTTCACTTCTTGTTGCCTTTTGGACTGTAGTGCTTTTTTTGGGACGTTTAAAAAAAATTGTTGATACATTTCTTTCTTCTTCTCTCTCTTCACCTCCTGAGTGGATTTACTTTTCTCCCGTGGCGGACCATGGGGCCGGGGCGGCGGGGCGCAGCGGGGACCCTCCGAATACGGACCGAGGGGAGCCGCTGCTGCCTCCTGGTGACGCTGCTGCTGCTCGGTGGCTTCCGGGAGGCGCTCGCGCAGACGGACGACGGGAAGTCGGTCTACTTCTGGGAAACAGGTACACCGACTAACTGGAGATGACACAAATGTGTGTGTGTGAGTGTGTGTTATTTTACGCACGCGGCACGTTAACAATGGCGCGGGAGGGAGGCGGCGGACCGGCGTGCGCCGTCGGTGCTGCGGTGTGGTAACGCAACCTCCCCACACTCAGCAGAGCTATGTGTGTGTGTGTGTGTGTGTGTGTGTTTGTGTGCGTGTGTGTGCGCGCGATAACTTTTAGAATGAAGGGGAACATTTCAAATCAGAGCTTTCTAAGAAGAAACAAAATATATGAATGTGAAATATGCAGAACTAGACACATTAATTCACGTGCACGTGGTCTACAATGGTCCACAACCACGTGACACACTGTGGTCGCCTCACAGATTCTTGTTATTATTATTTTGTTCTCTCCCATATTTGCCAACAACTTCAAAGATGGAACACACACTGGAAAGATGACCCAGAAAAAAAACTGCATCTACGGTAAAGGGGGGGGGGGGAGGGGGGGCTGGTCAATGTGCAGGACAATCCCTTTTGTGAATGAATTACTTTCATCTCCACACACACACACACACACACACACACTCCTCAGAGTCTCAGGTGATGCACCATCATTGAAACGTTGCCGCTGCGTGTGACACCATGCGGACGATTGACAGTTATGGCGCACAACAGCGCGTGGAAGGGCCCTTGATGGAACTGATACACACCCGCGCTGAATGGGCGAGTGTGTGTGTGTGTGTGCGTGTGTGTGCGGTAGAAACCCACGCATGTAGTCGTGGCTTGATGGACGGCTCCTGGTGTTTCTCATCTCTGTGTGTGTGAAGAGAAAATAACCAAATGGGGTCCACCGAGTGTCACAGTGGGGATGCATTTGAATCGCATGATCACATGATCACATGTTGACATGGTCACGTGATCACATGGTCACATGTTGACATGGTCACGTGATCACATGGTCACATGTCGACATGGTCACGTGATCACATGTCGACATGGTCACATGGTCACATGTCGACATGGTCTTCTCCCATAAGCACCGGGGACTTCTTAAGGCACACTCATGCACTGACTCCATGTAATCCCGTCCCGATTAGCTAAAGGTCAGGAGGTCAGGGCGCGCTCCGGTCTCCCACCATCACTTTTTACCAACACGTCTTTATTCCTCGATTACAAGCTCAACTTCCCGGGGTGCAACCCCCCCCCTCCCCACACACACACACAGCCCCAGCCCCCCCCAGGCCCGGGCCTCGCCCGGCACCAGCTCCCCCCCCCAGTCGACGTCTCTCTTCCCCGTGGATTCTGCATCTTTAAAGAGGATGTAGCCGAGTAAAGTAGATTAAAGGAGCGGGGATTTACCGACCCGGGGGAAAAGAAGGCACAGCCCGGGGAACAGACTTGAGAGGAAAGAGAAAGGCGGAGCGAAGCCCCGCGGGCGGAGAGAAAGAGAGAGAGAGAGAGAGAGAGAGAGAGAGAGAGAGAGAAAGAGAGAGAGAGAGAGGGCCGAGTTAACCTACATCCCCCCGACTGTAGGTCATCGTGATTATGCCTCTCTCCCACGCTACTGCACCTCTCTCCCACGCTGTACACGCTCCGGGCTCTCGGCGCTTTGTAATGTAATCCGGTGCTTAGAGTTTGTTCACTTCTTCTCAAATAAAAGGTAGAGCACAATGATTCCAGCCCCGGAGTCATCTTGTGTGTTTTTTTCCTTCTTCTTCTTCTTCTTCTTTTTTTCGACCCGCCTCTTTGATTTGACAAATGCCTTTAGAGTATTAAAATCACACAAGTCAATTTAGGGCTTTGAATCCCCGGCCCACGCCACCGCTCTCGTGTTTGCGCACGATTTGCATCCTTTAATCTCAAAATCGAAGCTTTCTTTCTTTCTTGCACTTTTTTTGCAGAGTGCGCAGCGGAGGGAATATTCTCGTGGCGGGCAACGCTCCCGATATTTTGCATATTGATGAGTCGAGCTGAAATACTGCCCCTGTCTCTCCGAAACTGAGGGGAATCGAGGGGCCCTGCGCCGCTTTTATTGCCTTCTGTGAAAAATGTGATGTCTCTGATCTGCAAGGTGAGACATGTCGAGAGTTTGCTTGTTTCCTGCGTCTCTGAGAATTTTATTCAAATGAGGCTCGGATGGAGACGCAACGCAAGTGAGACGTGCGTGAAGGTGGCAGTGAGGGTAACTGGAGCAAAAAAGCTAGAATGATTATAGCCACATTGAGGAGGAGGAGGAGGGTGATGATGATGATGGTGATAATAATGGCTTGCAACAGTTTTCTGTTTCTTTTCTGAGGCTTTTTGAGAGATTCCAGAGTTATCTCCCTCTCAGATGCTATTTTTCACCCCCGCAAGCCACCCCACCCCCTGCTTGTCTTCTTCTCTCTTCTTCCTCTGCATCTCTGTCTGGCGCTCTATATTTTTCTTGGGGGGGGGGGGTATTTCTGTTTTCGAGATCCTCCAGCAGCGTTTCAACGCAACGTTAAAATAAGCCCACGGTGAAGTCTCAATGGATGCAACACGTTTTGGCTGCATCCGGCGCATTCCACGTGTAACGCACAGAGACACACACACACACACACACATGGACACGCACACACAGTAGGTGCAGCGTCCCCATGCTGCGGCGTGCGTGCTTCATTAGACGCTGTCGTTGCAGCGACAGGGTTGCCAGGTTGGAGCTGTCAAGACCTCACACGTGTGCCCGAGGACAGAGCAATTACTGGTGGCAGAGGAGGAGGAGAAGCCGCATTCGAGCAGGCACACGCATACACACACACGCACACACACACACGCACACACACACACACACACACACACACACACTGTAACGTCTCGGAATCGTGCCGTTTTCCGAATGGCGGACTGCAAGTATTCCTTGTTATTACAACATTGTTATTGTCTATATAAAAAGAAATGTATACATATATATATATATATACATATTTTTTATTTTTTTAAATATATAATATATGTATACATATATTTTTTTATTTTTTTATATATAATATAATACATATACATATATATTTTTTTGTTATGTATAACATATATATATATATATATTATCTTGAGGATCTCATCAACAGGTGCCACATTGATGTAACAATCCCCCCCCCCCCCGTGCCCCCGTTACCCCAACCCACCTCCCTCTGACCCCCGTAATCTGTCCCGAGATCTGGATTATTTATCGTTCAGATTACGCAGGAGTCACCTCCAGCCCCCGGTGGAGCCAATCCCCTTTCTCCTACCTCCTGGCCTCACGAGGTCAAGTCACACCTCTCGGCATGCCGTAAAACCTGGACCGCCATCACAGGCTGTCCCGCCAATTGCTCCACTTTATATACCTGCTTACCACGCGTGTGTGTGTGTGTGTGTGTGTGTGTGTTCCCACGAGGTCATGCAGTGTGGTTTAATCCATGGTTTTCAGCCACCACACGGAGGGGCAACACTTTGAAGACTCAGACCAACGGTTCACTCAAAGAAGTGGCGTTTAAATTTAACTAACTATTTACTGACATCTTGTCTTCATCTAAATGTGTTGATTCCGTCTTGCTTTTATTTCGTAGATTTTTGAGTTATAAGTGTTTTTATGCTATGGTTTTAGTATTTATACACATTTTATTCATTATTTTTTAATGTATTTATTTATTTATTATATATATATATATATATTTGGTGTTCCTGTTTTAACATGATAAATTCATTCAGTGTTGTACTAGATTTATGTATCCACTTTTCTTATTTTAATGAAGTGTCTATTCGTCCCTTCGTCTTCTCTCCATCGTTACGTCGCCACCGACTCTGACCAACACCGTTCTGGTTGTTGCCGTCGGCGCCGGCCGGCACACGTTGGAATGGAGAGAGAGGACGGGTTCCCCTCGCGTTGTCAAACCAGCGAATGAGATGTTGCGTCATCGTTCGATCGCGTGGCCGAGAGACAATGGAGCGCTCAGTCCGAAGGGCGCCGCCGCGTGCCACCGCGCTGGTGTCCTCGCTCTGATGTCACCCTCAAATGGCGGGGGAGGAGGAGGGGGGAGGAGGAGGAGGGGGGGGGGCGCTGACTGGCCCTCACTCGATTGATGCGTGTCCTCGGCCGACCCGACATCTCGGGTGTCCCGGGTTTAAATCACAAATCTGCTCTCTCTGCTCTCCTGAAAAACCCTTTCCCCTGAAATAGCCGCGCTCTAATGCCGCGAGCGCTTCGCCGTGTCCGAACACCCGTCCGAGAGGCTTCTGCTCCGCGACCGGCGCCTTCGCCCAACCAGAACGTCCCTCGGAGAGTCCTTCCTCATTTCGTCGAGTGCGTTGCCCCCGGCGACCCTGATTAGCATCGCGCCCGAGGCCAAGCGGGACTCGGGGAAGGTAATTGGCCTCCCTCGACTCCCAGGCAACACATTTAGGCCGTGCATTTAAAATATAGACCGCTTTCCTCCGGATTTTCATTTTTCATGACGCGGCACGCGCCGACGGGCCGTTTCGTTTGAACTCAGAGCGCCGGTGTTCCTCTCGTTCGGTCGGACGGCTCGCCCTGTTGTCTGCGTCTACGACCATCGGGAAAGGAGCTCCGTGCTCTGAAAGAGGAAAGAAGACATTTTTCAAATTTAGGGTCTTTTTTTCTGAATTTTTTTGTTGGGGTGTGCGTCATTGAAACCACGACGTTGCACTCGCACCACGATACGTCCCGTTCCGCCCAGATTGAGCTGTGTTCGGGGCTTTGGAGATATTTTATCGCCCCACCGCTGAGTTTAAAAAAATGTAAATAGTCGAGGGGAGAAAAAGGTGTCCAAAGAGATGCCAGAGTTTGTTTAATCTTTATGGCAGATCTTACACTAAAACATGGCTAGAACTGCTAAAGGGGGGGGGGGGGGGGGGCAGGATTAGAGATTACACTTCATCCCAAAAACTTTATTTAGTGTGACATAAGAGGATTTGCCTCATTCTGCCATATTCAAATGGCTCGTGGCATATTTCCTATCGGGCGCCGTGCGCTCTGTGGGCGTGAGTAAGCAGATCAGTCGTAGATTTGTGTTATGCGGGGATGTTTATGTATTTTTTTTTAATACCCCTGATGATCCGCCATGACCCGGGACACGGAGGAAGTGACGCGTAAAAATATTTGTAATATGACGGAGAGAGAAAAAAAAATCCGACCTGCTCGTTTCCTCCCGTCTGTGAGACCCACAATGCATCCTTTTTATCCTCTAAAAGGGGGATAGGTGCCTTGCTCAAGAGCTGCTGGTTTAATTCACGTCACCTCTTCACACCTCTCTAATCGACCGGTTTGTTTTCCTCCAGTTTTTCCTCCTCAAATCGTCGCTCGGCCACAAGTCCATTTCTTTCTTTCTCTCTTTCTTTCTCTTTCTTTCCGTAAACCCGAGTTCTCTAAGCGGTCGGGGAGTGGTACTCTCATAGCGGGGCCCTGTCTCTCTCCCGGGAGGCGGCGAGGCGGCTTCAGTGGGCTGAAAGGAATGGCGTGCCGACGTCGCTCAGAAGAAAGCGGTGACATTTAGAGGATGTGCCGCCGAACGCCGCTCCGACAAAGCCGAGGAGACGGAGGAGGCTCAGGAGTAAATATCCTCCGTCCATCCAGCGTTAAATCCTTCATCTCTCCCACCGGCCATCAATCGGTTATTTCTCCCTCGGCACACCGGCATATTTTACGGTCTCCTGAACATAAAAGCTTCGTGTTTCACACCCATTTTATTTGGGGGGTGTTGTTGCTTTGCTGTCTTGTGTGTGTGTGTGTGATGGAGATGCTATAGAAAGATAAATTCATCATCAGATGAACTGTAAACACAAGCTGCAAAGAAAAATAATAATCTGTGTGCTGAGGGAATCGTACGTATCGGAAGCTTTCTCAGATTCCGTCTGAATCTCACGAGAACGTGACATTAAACATATTGATCTGGTTCTTCAAAGCTTGTACAACCGTTTGGTTATTGGAGCTTTTGACCCGTTTCCTAAAGGATGTTCTGCTCTTGGTTTTTGGACCAATGTTTTTTTTTCCTGTTTCGTTGAGTGCAAAAAAAAAAGAGATGGCGCAGTAATTCCTCAGCGTGTCCCCTAAGCACCGGTGACAGGACGGTGGGCTTTGGGTAATTGTTTGTGACGGTATTGGCCAATCCCTGATTTGATGGTGCCCCCCCCCCATCCCTCTCTCCCCCCGGTGTCTTCGGACTTTTCTGGTTTTAGTTTGCAGGAGAAGAGACGATTGAGTGCATGTGAGTGCATGTGAGTGCATGTGAGTGCATGTGAGGGTATGTGAGTGCATGTGAGGGGATGTCATTGCATGTGAGTGCATGTGAGGGTATGTGAGTGCATGTGAGGGCATGTGACTGCATGTGAGTGCACATGAGTGCATGTGAGGGTATGTGAGTGCATGTGAATGCATGTGAGTGCATGTGAGGGTATGTGACTGCATGTGAGGGCATATGAGTGTGCATGTGAGTGCATGTGAATGCATGTGAGGGTATGTGAGTGCATGTGCATATGAGTGCACGTGAGTGCATGTGAGTGCATGTGAATGCATGTGAGTGCATGTGAGGGCATATGAGTGCATGTGAATGCATGTGAGTGCATGTGAGGGTATGTGAGTGCACGTGAGTGCATGTGAATGCATGTGAGGGTATGTGAGTGCATGTGAGTGCATGTGCATGTGAGGGCATGTGAGTGCACGTGAATGCATGTGAGGGTATGTGAGTGCATGTGCACGTGAGGGCATGTGAGGGCATGTGAGGGCATCTTAGTGCACGTGAGGGCATGTGAGGGCATGTGAGTGCACGTGAGGGCATGTGAGGGCATGTGAGTGCATGCGAGTGCATGTGAGGGCATGTTAGTGCACGTGAGGGCATGTGAGGGCATGTTAGTGCATGTGAGGGCATGTTAGTGCATGTGAGGGCATGTTAGTGCATGTGAGTGCATGTGGGCGTACCCCAGCGGGTATAGCTAATCACACTGTTTGCCGCTGTGTGCGCTGTTAGCTGCGAGCCACCGGGGGGACGATGGAGGCAACAGATATGCTCCGAGTCTATAACATAAAAAAATAAAAAAACTCACCAAGAAATATGAACGAGTTGGACATAGATGATGTCACTAAGACACACCTGTAAAGCCTGAAGGTGGGGCTAGAAAACAAAGTGACAGAGACAGTTGAACTCGAGGTACAGAAAGTCCATCTCAGGGCTTCCAGTATTTCACTCATTAGTCCATCTGTTATCATATCTGTTATCATATCTGTTATCATCTGTTATCATATCTGTTATCATCTGTTATCATATCTGTTATCATCTGTTATCATATCTGTTATCATATCTGTTATCATATCTGTTATCATCTGTTACCCGGATACTGGACAGCAGCACTTATCCATCACTCGCATATTTTAAACTGAATTTAAAAGCCAACTCGAAGGTGAATTCTTCAACCCTCGCTCTCTGATTGACGCCATCGACCTCGTCTCAGGCGTTCGGGCGTGAGGCGTACGCACGCGGCCGCCGTATCCTCGTTGGACCCGCGCGCCGTCGCCCGTCTGCACGGCGAGTCTTTACGCCGCAGCGGAAATTGGGGGAAAAGGTGATTAAAGCGTGGAGAGGAGAGCGAGAGCTTTTCTTTCTTTCATTTAAGCCCCCTAACGACCGGCATACAAACACCATGAGATACAGAGTGGAGGAGGAAGGAGAGAGGAAGCTGAGGGGCATCGCGCCCAGAACGCCTCCCACTTCAACACGATCAACATGATAAACCAGAAATACAGTAGATATATATCTCTTCATCCACCCATCTCTTCATCCACCCATCTCTTCATCCACCCAGCTCTTCATCCACCCATCTCTTCATCCATCCAGCCCTTCATCCACCCAGCTCTTCATCCACCCATCTCTTCATCCACCCAGCTCTTCATCCACCCATCTCTTCATCCACCCAGCCCTTCATCCACCCATCTCTTCATCCACCCAGCTCTTCTTCCATCCATCCCTTCATCCACCCAGCTCTTCATCCATCCATCTCTTCATCCACCCAGCTCTTCTTCCATCCACCCTTCATCCACCCTGCTCTTCATCCACCCAGCTCTTCATCCATCCATCTCTTCATCCACCCAGCTCTTCATCCACCCATCTCTTCTTCCATCCATTGATTCATCCGTCTATTCTATCTGTTCGTCCATGAGCTCTTTTTTTCTCTCCGTCTCTCGCTGCCCATCATTTTTAACTGTGGGTGTATTGCGTGGGCCTGCACTCATGGTCACACACACACACACACACACACACACACACACACACACACACACACACACAGTTAATCCCACTCAAACCACACTTGTAATCCACAGAGAGAGAGTTGGTGTTGGCCTCTTAGCGGCCCGTCAGAGAGCCGGCAGCGTTTCTCTCGTTTCATCCCGGTGGTCACACCTCCGGTCACACGCCGCTCCGGGTCTCGCGGGAGACAGATTGTCTCTTCTCTTTCATCTCTCCATCACCGCGTGGTTTTTTTGGGTTATTTATAAGCGAGGACAAGTTGGATATTTGATCATTTCTTAGTTCAGGGTTCGTAAAAATGATGAAATGATGAAGTTTTACTATGGACTGAGTACGAGAAGTGGACTCAGTCAACTGTTTTTTTCAATGAAGATAACATTAAATGAATCATAAACACTCTCTCTACATAGTTAATGTGTAAATGACTATTCTCTGGTGTGTAATGAAGTCTCTACAGAGGTGTGTAGAGGCCCATCTCCAGTGTTCTAGTGGTACATTGTGTTATCGCCTTAGAAGACTAACGGAGGGGTAGAAAACCCTTGAAAACCCTTTTTATGTGAGCACAGCTGAAAACAGTTATGCTGGTGAGAGAAGCTATCAAACTGGCCTTCCTTTGAGCCACAAGAGGAACAACATGAATATTTACAATAAAAATCATTATTTATAACCTCGTCAATGTCTTGACTAGATTATATATTCATTTTGCAATTCATGACCTTTTGTCATTCCAAGATCCGGCGATCATGAGGAACAACTGGAACGGGAACAAGCGACACACACATGGAGAATCAGTGACCCGTTGGCGTGTCCTCCGTGTTGTGGCCCCGCCCCCAGAGCGCTCGCTAATGGACGAGACGGGCAACTGATTCATCGCGGCGCGACTGACCTCTCCGCTCGCTGCCACCGGCTGCTCTCTGTGCCCTTCCTCATCCTCTGTACCCTTCCTCATCCTCCGTACCTTCCTCATCCTCCGTACCCTTCCTCATCCTCCGTACCCTTCCTCATCTTCTGTACCCTTCCTCATCCTCAGTGCCCTTCTTCATCCTCAGTGCCCTTCTTCATCCTCAGTGCCCTTCTTCATCCTCTGTACCCTTCCTCATCCTCCGTACCCATCCTCATCCTCTGTACCCTTCTTCATCCTCAGTGCCCTTCCTCATCTTCTGTACCCTTCCTCATCCTCAGTGCCCTTCTTCATCCTCAGTGCCCTTCTTCATCCTCTGTACCCTTCCTCATCCTCCGTACCCTTCCTCATCCTCCGTACCCTTCCTCATCTTCTGTACCCTTCCTCATCCTCCGTGCCCTTCCTCATCCTCCGTACCCTTCCTCATCCTCCGTACCCTTCCTCATCTTCTGTACCCTTCCTCATCCTCAGTGCCCTTCTTCATCCTCAGTGCCCTTCTTCATCCTCTGTACCTTTCCTTATCCTCCGTGCCCTTCCTCATCTTTTGTACCCTTCCTCATCCTCAGTGCACTTCCTCATCATGTGTGCCCATTGTCATTTTAGCCATGGCCCCCGTCTCGTCGACACAGAGCCTCGTGTCGCGCGTTCGATGCCTCCCCCCCCCCCCGGGCTCAGGCTGATCCGTGCGGTGTCGTGAATAATCGTCTATAATGTTTGTTTTTTGGGCATTTTGATGTTGTTTTTTCACCTGCGTGCAGCCGGACTAAATTAATCTGACGACTCCGCAGCAGGAAGCCTTTTGTCATCAAAGGTAAAAGACCAACAGATTCCTGACGTTGTTCCAGAGCCCCCCGGAGCTCTGGAACCGAAACTAATTACCAGACAAAGCATCGGGAAAAAACAACATCGTCCATCACCTCCGCGTTTACGCTCTCACAAGTCCACCTTATTTATTTATCCTCCCTGAAAGGGCCTCATTATAAAACCAAGTGGTCACAGAGATGGGGGGGGGGGGGGAGGTCGTGGACATTTACCACTTTGGAAACGGCGTTCTTAATTTTTTCTTCTTTTTTTTAATCGAGTGATTTGCAATTTACCTTTTTTTCTGGGTTACTTGCAAACTTAAGTTAGTGTCTTCCTGATTCCCAGAGAAAGAGAGAGAGAGGAAGAAAGAGAGAGAATAAAAATGATACGTTTTTAGGAGTCTTGACTGAAAACGCAAGATGTCGTCAGCTGCAGTTTTCCGTGGCGTGCAGACTGTGAGTTCATAACAGCTATCACTGTCTCTGTGATGGGCTTCTCTCTGTATGGAGGGGGGGGGGGAGCTCTTTATTTTCTTCGCCTGCCAGTTTGCATTTCATTGGAGTCCACACACACACTCGTATAATCTTTTATCTCTGTGTTCATGGATATTAAAAGCGATGAAGACAAACACAACCATTTTTTTCCCTCCTTCTTCTCCCCTCTTCCACCCGGCGGACGAGAGTCCCGTGAAGCTCGCGGTGATTGAGCAATAAAGAGGAGGAAGGCAAAAACATCCCCCGTGGGATGATTGCTGGAGCTTATATCTTCGCCCCCTCCCCCTCCTCCGCCACTTAGCCTGCCGGGATTGAACGAGCGGTGGCTCGCCGGCAATTTATTGGCCCAGACGTCGTTCTCTTATCGGGCTTCATGACTCGCTCCAAAGGGAAGTAGGAATAAAAGAAACAACCCACTTCCCTGTGTGTGTGTGTGTGTGTGTGTGTGTGTGTCCAGTATGGTGTGTCATTAGAAGTACTCGTCAGCTGTCAGTGAAACAGGCCGCCCCGCCCCCCCATACCTTCTTCAGCCGGGCACACCTGCCTCAGTGTGTGTGTGTGTGTGTGTATGTGTGTGTGTGCACGACCAACAGGATTATACAGCTGTCACACATCCGTCAGTCAAGGCCCGAGCTGCACCCCCCCCCCCCCCCTCCTCCTCCACCACCACCTCATCTTTGGGCTGCTGACAGCTGTCGTCATGGCAACAGAGATAATATGATGACCGTGCGTGTCGAAGCCTCTGGCCTCTGCCACCTGTGACCGTGCACCTGATGCCAGATGTTCAAATGTCGATGACGCGGTCGTTTGAGCGGCCGTCTTTCGAGCCCTCGCCGAGATCTCGACGTTCATTATTTTTGTAATGTATGGACTGTTTGACAAGAACAGAACAGAGAAGACACGAGGTTGTAACTCGTATCTTAAAGCAACAGTAACACCGCAGGTGGGCAACGCCTTAAATATCACATGCAGCTCCACGATGCGACTCGGACCACGCTCGTTCATTTGGAGTCGGGGAAACGCGTCCCCGAAACGGTCATTGTTATCAAATAAAAGGATATATTTGAGACTTTATTGATTTGTTTTAATTTGATCGATTCTTTAAGATTCACGTCGCCGATAGGAGGAATGCATGGGCTTTGGGTTGAGTGACATCACCCGTGTTTCTAAGGAAGTGTTGGCTCTAAGGATGTTTTTGTAACTCAAAAACTTAAGTCAATAAACCCAGTAGCAGTTCGTAAGTAACTACTGATGTCAAATAAATGTTATAGAATATAATATTTCCTGTTCAATTTAGCAGAAGTAAATAGTCACACAAAAACAGCTAAAATACCAGTACTTTGAAATGATGTTTAATCCCAGTACTGGGATGAGCGTCCTGTCTCTGTACCTGAGTGTGTGTGTGAGTGTGTGAGTGTGTGTGTGTCTTTGTGCCCCCCCCCCACCACCACCTCCTTTTCGGCCCGCCGCTCATTTACACAGGATATCATTAAGAGCCCGCGGCCTCTCTCCATCTTCTTCTCATTCTTCTTCTTCTCATTCTTCTTCTTCTTCTTCTTCTTCTTCTTCTTCTTCTTCTCCTACTCCTTATTCTTCTCGATGTTGTGTCGGGGAGGGGGGGGGGGCAAACACTCTAAAAACAATACAGAAAATGTAAATAAGAAAGCAATCTGCTGAAGTGAAGTCTATATAAATATAGTTTGTGCTTCCTAACTGTGGAAAAGCCTCCGCTCGACACTCTCCAGAGGCCGAGGAGGTCTGGAGGAGGGGAAACTGGAAAAGGCGAATATCGGAGAGGGAGAATAAGAAGAAAGAAAAGACACTCTGTTCCTCTCAACAGCTCGAGCATCTCTTCAAAAGAAGAGCGGGCTACCACAAAGCCCGCAGCGTGGATTAACCTTTCAGCGGCGCCCGACACTGTAAAGCTCTCTTGTCAGAGTGGATACTCGATGCCTCTCGGGTATGGGTGGAGCCCCACAGAGAGAGAGAGAGATGATGATGGAACGTGTGTGAAAGAGGAGGAGAGCGGCGGAGGCGACGCTCCCGGAATGAACGCCGCCCTCTCGGGATGGAGCGGCGAACTCGAGGGAGGGAAATAATAACAAGACTTCCCTCGGTGAGCTGCGAAGTGTGATTGATCAAGTGAGAGCTCCTCTCTTTATTAGGAGGGGCAAAAGGAGAGGGGGGTGGAAATGTACATATTTTTTGGGGGGCATGTTTTTCCCCCCACTGACTGAAATCCAGGGGCATTTTAAAACTTGTGAAATCACATTTAACTTTGGTTTCAAAATAATAAATCCACTTATTTAAGTTACAGTAAAAGAGCAATTGTCATACACATTTTAATAATAAGACTTTTAGATTTTTTAAACAGAAAACCTACAAAAAAATTGTATTCTTATTTATTTGTAGTTATTTATTATTAATTGTATTATTATTTATTGTATCAACAATTATAACTTATTTCTTTGTTTTTTTATAATTAAACATTATATTTATTGATTTTTGTGTGTGTACCTGCCGAGTACAGGCAGTACAGATAGGACACACAGCAAAGAACAAAGCACTATTAAATTATCATAATTATTAAAGGACATTATGGGGGCATTTTTTGCCTCTCCTTGTGATATCTGGGGCAAAATTATATTTCTTAGGGGCAGTTTTGCCCTTTGCCCTTGTGTATATCTGACGCTGGTTTGGAGGGAGGGGGGTAGGAGGGAGGACAAGGAGAAAGAGCACTCTTTATTTTTATCTGAATGTATTTCCGTCCGTCAGGTTAAATTTATTCGTAAAATTGTCCGTCTGTCCAAAAGACACGGCAAGAGGCGTTCAAAGACCTCAACATTGTTTTCGGCCTTCAAGGCTGTTTTCCACCCGTCGATTTTAGTCAGGAATGTAAAATTGCTAATATTTGCTGAGTAATATATCCAGTGATGGTTCAAAGCGCCTCTCATCCGGCCATGAGGAGTGTTGCGCAACTCTGTTTCGGTTGCCGGGGGAACAAAGTGTTTGAGATGGCGGTCCAGGGCGGCATTGAGCTGCTTTGATCCGGGCGCCTTTGAAAGAGACTCTGGAGTCAGTCACATTTTGTATTTTTTTTAAAAACTCAGACATGGAGGAGCTTTTAAAGCCAAATCCATCCCACAGACATGCAGCTGGGCATTACGTATAAACATGAGTGGTTTTGTTCGCCCCCTATAGCGCTCTCTCTCTCCGAGGCAGAGGCAGACATGAACTCCTCTCGTAACTCCGGAGGATGAAAGGATGCTGCTGCTGCTCGGCTATCTTCTTTATCTTCTTTCAGGTCGCCTTGTGTCCGCCGCGCAGTGTTTTGATATCTCATTTATGAGTTATGCCTAATTTTTCTTTTTATATTATGATTTATTGGGAGTTTTTCCTGATCTGAGGTCAAAGGTAAGGGATGTCGTGTGTGTATCACGGGGCGACACGGGAGACGGAACTGCAAATAATGAAATATACAGAAATATATAAATACAATGTGGAACGCTCGAGGGCTTTGTCGGAAAAACACAAGACGATCTGGCAGAGGACAAGAGCAGGTGAGGGGACCTGAGTAGACTGGGACTAACGAGGGAATGGGCAACAGGTGAGACGGGCATGAGGACCAGGTGAAGGGAATAAGGGATTAACGAGGTGGGAGTGGCCAGAGGCGGGTGAGAGAACAGGTGAAGGTAGTTGGACTGACGAGATAGGAAGCAGGATCTGGAATGACGTGATAGTTAGGATGAAAACAACTAATAAAAGGAAGGTGTGGAGCTGAGCTGTGACGGTGTGTACAGACGGTAAAGCCCCCTGAGGCAATTATGTACTTTGTGATATTGAGCTATACAAAATAAACTGAATTGAAATTATTCAAACTGGCGCTGCAGCAATGCAAAAAATCTTAAAATATCTCGAGCAAAAGGTTAAAATTATGCCTGTTATTTTTCTTTTTTGGTCGAAAAATAAATGTTTCAATAAATCCTGTATGATTTATCAGAATCGCACATTTAAGACGTCAATAACAACAGCCATAGCTGCTGTTTACATACGTTCTTTATCGTATTGGGGGGCGTGGCCTTTGGAGGGCAACGATGGGGCAGCAGATGGGGGGGGGGGGGGGGGGTTTATGAAAACGTAAATAAATGCTGCGTATCACTCAGTATGTTGCCTTTGCCTGCAGCCGTGTTGTTGTTGTTTACCGGGTGAGCAGATTACACGTGTTGTAGCAGACGGGGTGAACAAACACGCCGCCGATGTTTCCACATCTGGCCGGCGGCGTCATTAACCCCACATTCATTCCCCGGTGTTGTGGCGGCGAATGCCTCCACCGTGTACACGGGCACAACAAACAAACAAACAAACAACCTCCCCCTCGCTCCTGCTGCTCTTCGCGTTCTCCGTTGCTCTGCAACGGATGCATGAAGGCCGCGGCGCGCTAACACTGAGCCTTCGTGTTCAGGGCGCCGGCGCCACGGCCATCACGCCGATGCCAACGCCCCTCCCCCTCCCCTCTCTCCCCCCTCCCCTCTCTCCCCCCCTCCCATACCCGTGTTGTGCTTCACGCCGCCACCGGGCCCGTCCACCAGGCCGTCCTCCCGCTCTCCTCCTGCCCTCTTGTCCACTCTCTAGCGATTACCACTCTAATCCATATTTTATTTTAGCTTTTATCGCGTGGGTTTAATCCGGTCTCCACTTCCACGGAGGAGGAGGAGGGTGAGGAGGGGGAGGGGGGGGGGAGGAGGAGGAGGAGGAGGAGGAGATGTGTGTGTTGATTGGTGATGACGGAACATGTTCAGGTGTTCTGCTCCATCGTTTTCACGGGATCTGGGTTGAGGCTCACACAAACCAGCTTTAATTAGTGTGTGTGTGTGTGTGTGTGTTTGTGTGTGTGTCTGTGAGCGTGTGTGTGAACTTGTGTTTGTGTGTGCAAGTGTGTGTGTCAGAGAGAGTGTAGACGCTCAAAGCTCCCATCACCCTTCTGTGTGTGTGTGTGTGTGCCCGCGTGTGTAATCACATGCTCAGTGTGCCCCCCCCCCCTGTTTCCTCTCATGTTTACCTGAAGCAGTGACATCAAAGGGCAGAAACAGAGTCGTGCTCTCATTTATCTCACCCCCCCCCCCCCCCCCCCACCGGCGTGATCACAGCACTCAGAGTGTGTGTGAGCGAGTGTGTGTCAGTGTGTGTGTGCGCATCACCTTGGACCTCCCGCTCTGGGCCGTTTGTGAGCGTCTCTCTCGCATCGCTCGAACAGCTTTGTTCTCCCGTGGCCTCCTAACTTCCGGAGGAAAGCGAGGCTCATTCACACATAACGACATTCCGTGTGAAGTCACTTCTCGTTCTCTCGCCGTCAGGAGAAGACAAAGGGGCGAGAGCTATACGCGTGAGCCCTTGGAGAAGATTTACCAATCTCACTATTATCATTGTATGATTTTTTTTTTCTTTCAGAGAGCTTTCAAAATGTCGTTAGTCTGACCTCGTTTTCGCGTCTGATTCTGTGTGTTTGTATTGTCGTCGATGTGTTTGTGTTGTTGAGGGATCACATTGGCATGGAAACACAAGACAACTTTCGCTGGTTGTCCTTCTGTGTGGCGACACGTTCTGTTGTTAGAGGTCGGGGTGACCTCTGACTTTGTCTTTTAATAACCGTGAACAACATGATTTCCTTCACGTGTTTTAGTCGTCTAAATGTCGAGGCATCAGGAATACTTTGTGGCTCGGTGTGACGTTTATTTGACATAACCACGATCTCTGCATAGCTGTAACCCCCCTGTAGGTCACAGATATGTTCTCAGACTATACCTTGAATAAAAACAGATTAGCACTTCAATGGCACTTTAATGGCTCTTAGTTATGGTATTATTTACGGTATTACTTATAGTATTGCTTTTGGTATTACTTATGGTATTTTTGTAGTTTGGCTTTTTTGAAGAAACATTACTTTCTTAATTTCTTGCTGTTCTGAGTTTGTTATCATGGTTGAATGCACTTCTTTTTCTTCTTCTAATTAAAAAAAAACCCACTACATTTTAGATAAGCAGACAACACTGTGATTAATGGCAGAAATTATAAAAAATAAAAAATAAAAATTGTTTCCTAGATGAGATGTCTGTATTTTCACTTTGGTACATTTTTTAATTTTTTAAAAACATTTTGTGGATCCTATTCTTCGAGGCCAGACAGTGTTTAAATAAGATGAAATCTAAAGATCCAAATAGAGAGAGAGAGAGAGAGAGAGGAGCGTTCGTCCTCCAGCTCTCGACTGCTGACAGCGAGACGAACGGTTTGAAAAAAGTCGAAAAACTCTGATTTTTTCTCAAAAGTTCTCGTTCAGAACGTCAGCGCGGGGCCAGGAGGCGACTTCTGGAAGCCAGAAATCAAATCTCAGGAGGCGGGGAGTTAGATGTCGTGCAGCAACCCCCCGACATGCGGTATGTCACGGTGCGCCACCCGTGGGTTTCTCAAGGGCTCAAAGTGGGAGGCGGCATCTCGCGTAGCAAGAGAGAGAGAGAGACGAGTCCTAGCAAACTTTTATGAAGCATTCAAGAACTTTTCAATAATCACAGGCGAGGGTTTTTTGCATTTTGATGTCGTTTCATGAGATACATTTCATAAGCTAGCAGCTAGCGACCTGGTAACACTTGTCAATCAAAGTGGCCACGCCCCTTAATCATGCACACATTTAAGCAAAAAAGCATTTTTCGTACCACGCTGTTAACACGTTTATTTCTGCTGTTAAGTTGCCGATTTACACATTGGATTCTACGGCCATCGACTCACTTTTTGAGACAGCCTCAAGTGGACATTTGAGGAACTGCAGGGATTTTTGTCTTAAAAAAGGTAAAACAATCGTAACTGTAGAAGCTTGTAGCCACTTTTTCAAGTTATCAGGAAATATTAATCAAACATAAAAGCTCATATAACCGCACAATATTATAATTGAGAGAGGGGTGCAACATAAAGCCTGGGGTCAAGCTTTAATCCTGTTGCATATTTACACGTACAGTATAAACTGTTGGCCTTCTCTGCCCGTTTCCTCACTAGAGGAGCGTATTCACGCCGTATGGGGAGCGCTGGAAGGCGAGTGTCTTCCCCACCAGAGATTTATGCTTCTGCCGAAGTGCATAAACAGCTGCTCGCTGTTATCGAGTTGCCCCCTTTGGTCAATCCGTTGCCTCGACTTAATGACGTCTTGAGGGGAGGCTTTCTCAGAAGATCTCATCTTTAAAGGAATACAGCGGCCTCTTCCAATCCAGAGGTCTCATCATGTGAGGAATTATTAATTTGTTCTAAAGTCATTGGACAAATTCAAATGCGGCTAAAACAACGTAAGTCTTGGAGAAAACCTAATATAGGAGACCATCGCGGAAAAATAAAAAAGGCCAGAAATGACCAGAGCCATGTTCGCCCTGCAAATATCCTAGCAACCATCTCCCGGGGGCGGGGGGGGGCTCTATAATCTCCCCCCATCTAGCCAATTAACATGTGGTTGAGAGTGTGAGAGGAAGGAGTCAGGCGAGCAGAGAGGGTGAGATCTGAAGAAGAAGGAAAAAAAAGCTCGAGACTCCGATGTCAGCGTCATCACTTCCCACTTCGACGCCCGATGCTATTTCCGTGGCGCCCCGGTGGCGCCTCTCTCTCCGCTCATCGGCTTCTCGATTCGATCGGGGTGGCGGTCGCCGCTCGTCGAACAGAAAAAGCGTCTCGCCGGCGTCAGAGAGCGTGAACTGACTTGAGAGTCAAAGGCTCTGGTGTTCACGCCAGGATCGTTATTCAGAGAGTTTAAACCTGATTGAGGTTCTCTGGTCTTCTTCCAATTAACAGAGTCATCCGTATCTGGTTATGAAGAGTCTCAGGTCTTCTTCACAGGATCTGGTTCAGAAGAGTCTCAGGTCTTCTTCACAGGATCTGGTTCAGAAGAGTCTCCAGTCTTCTTCACAGGATCTGGAGGTCTATCTGGCCAGGATTCCGCCTTTCATCCGGCGGAGTCGTTCAAGTAATCGCCGGATCAAATTCAACCCCCCCATCTCCGTTAATAATTGACCTTCACGTGCCTCCTCTTGTTTGACGGTTTGTCACGCCTTCTGGTTTTCAAGGCCGGGCGATAACGTTGATGCTCTACATCTCAACGCGGTGTCGCCGCAGTTCCTCGACGGCCGCCGTGAATTATTCAACGGTTCTCTACCTAGTTGCAGAGTTGACATTGAGGTCCCACCCCCTCCCCCCTCGCAGGAGAATGAACTACTGTATACTGCAAAGGTAGAAGGGGGGGAGCATCTTGTACTAAAACGTGCGTGTGCAAGAAGATAAGATAAGCGTCGGAAAAAACAAATAGGGATCCGATGCCGACGAGGAACACCAGCTGCACCACCCGGGTCGTTTCACTCCAATCAAGGCAGCGTGCCCCCAACCCTCTTGTGGGGTTGTACGCTCACACCTCCGCATGCCGAGGCATCGGCACAAATTAGCGTGAGCGCGAGAGGCGGCTGCCGTCCTACGGGAGCGGCAGCTGTCAGTCTCCTGATCTATTTTTGGCTCTCGGAGGGGCTTCACACAACTGTGTGTGGGGGGGGGCTGACATGTTTTATAGTAATCAGTCATTTGCTTCGCGATCCGATGCCGGCGATGATGAAGGGAACTAAATAAAAAGGATCTTTTTATTCGGAGGTATCGAAGGCGAGATTTCTCGAAGGGATTCCGTCCGTAAACGTGACAAACGTGCTTAACGATGCCCAGCAGATACCAGAACGTATTGCCGCCCACACCCCTTTCCAACATGTCATGCAATTATAGCCCAACATCCCAACCAGACCTCCCATCGGACCGCCGGTCGGTGACGCTGTCAATTTTGGTCGCTGACATGGCTGAAATTTCTCGTTACTCGCGATACGGCACCGTTAACTCTGTGTGGACCGTCCGGCATTATTTTTACAGGTGTATTGCATTAGTTTAAATGTAGCATCTGTTCGGACACATAACACCAATTTTTACTCTTTTTTTGGGGGGGGGGAGTAAACGTTAAAAAAAACTAATCAAAAGCAACGGAGATGAAACAAAAACGAGATGTTCGTGGGAAGGTCCCCCTCCCCCGATTTCACCTCCCCAGTCTCCGCTTCGTTCATCATGCACGTCAGCGTACCATGAAATGAAGGCGAGCATGAAAAGAGCCGACAGAAGGTGGTGGGTCGATGTCGCGGTACGATCACAGTCTGCTCTGTTTTTGGCCTGCTGTGTGTGTGTGTGTGTGTGTGTGTGTGTGTGTGTGTGTGTGCGTGCACGGGTTTTGGATCCAGCTTGGCTCCGATATCCATGTTCCCCGTCCAACTCCTCCCACCTCCCTACTGCCGCCGAATCGGAGTCCAAGAAGGAGACCAGTAGACCCCGAAGACTGAGCCTGAACTTCAATAATTTTAGTGGTTATGCCTCCTTAAATACATATGCCGAGCTGGTAAAACACACACACACACACACACAGACTCTCTCACACACACACACACACACACACACACACACACACAGACTCTCTCACACACACACACACACACACAGACAGACAAACCTTGCTGTTACTTGGATCAACCACCTGACAGGTGGTCATTTTCCGTCCACGTCTCCTCACGAGGCTTCAATTAACCGAAACAAAAGAATGTCGCTTTATTCCTTTGCTAAATTACACACCTCCTTGTCGTTGCAGATGATTCTGTAATTTTATGGTAATTCAGTGTAAGTTTATCACCAAAGTCTTGGTACATGTTATTGCCACCTTCCCACTCCTACGCCCTCCCCCCCCCCCCCCACCCCACACCCACCATGGTTTTGTAAAACAATAGATGCGTGTAAGACATTCACATAATAGCGTTCGCATTCAACAATTTGGACCGCGGTGCTTTTGCAGTGACAGCAGGCAGTCATTAAAAGTGTTTTCTTTTATTTTTAGCAAACGGATAGTAATATACAATTCTTTTACAGTTCCCCAGAGCAATGTTTTTGTACCTTTTTTGAGCTCCGGCACATTAAAAAAAAAAAAAATGTCAGTTCAGAATCTGCGTTTTTCTTTTTAAATATTCCTCCATCGCCGTCCTCCACCACAGCATCTCCACTGCATCGTTTAATTCTACTATCTTAAGTGTTCAAATCATTGCTGCGCTCCCTACCGCCACCTACTGGCACGGAAGAGTATTTAATTACTAGGCCAGCCGCACTCAACAATGGCAAACTATTTGCGTAAACTAAATAATATATTTTTTGGACCGATTAAGTGAAATTGGACATTTTCCATGCCACCATGAGGTCGAGATTGTTTTTATATAATTTTCACATCCCAACGATCGTTGGGTTGATCGGACAGAATTAGCTCCAGATCATCTTCTTTCCATCGCTTGCAAAAACGTTGGTGAGCCACAGATCTGTAGCATTTGGTTTAAGACGCCTGCAAAACTAATGGCATTCCCATTAGTTTAGCAAATGCTAATGCTAACGTGAAAACATCCTCCGTGCTGCTCTTTGCTCTTCTTTCGATGCTAATTGTAGCTCCTCGCAGGTTGCCGATTGGCTCTTCCAGCTCGGACACAAACGCATTTTTTTGTGAAGCCTGACGAGATGGATTATTTTAATTAGATTTTTTGCATTAGGTAGGGCGTTGTTGGTTAGCACCCTGCAAGCTGTCTGGGTAACTATCGCAACCTGCATCTGTTACAGCTAATCCACACAAGGTTTACTTTTTATGACGCCTGCATCATGCCAGCTCTCATCTACTGTGCTATCACTAACAGGCTGGAAATTATTTTTATGCACAAAAACTAAATCAGGCATCCAAAAAACAACCGCTCTGGGTGTCTTGCTATTTCTGATGACCTCTGACCGACAACGTGTGCAAACTTTCTGATACTTTTTCAGTATGTGCAGAATAAAAAGGGCAGAACACGCGTGTTCATGTGTTCTCTCATCCAGTCTGGACTCTTGTTCTTTACTATGGCGACCTATCAATTTAGGTAAAACCACAAGTACATTTTCTGAATCCCCCCTTTGGCATTCCCACCGACTCAGACCGTCTTTTCGTGGTACTCTAGGTGATTGTTACCGGATTATGAGGGGATTGTAAATTGTAATTCCGAGCTTTGTTGAAGCAGAAAAAAATGAAAATGTGCTCTCTGGTGGACGCTGTACCTGAACGCCGTTGTGTTTGAGATGAATGAATAATCAAATTGCCGGGTGGACTCTCCTAAAAGCACCCGCCGTCAGCTTTTCTCTGACAATATCCGCCCGGAGTGCACACCGATAATTACCACCGGTGTCAGGTTCCACTGCGTATTACTGTTATGGCTTGATTTCATTATTTTTTATTATGATTATCTTATCTTGTTTCTTCATGCGCCGCTTCACACGTTTGGACCTAATAGCGGCGAAACGAGACGGAAGAATTCCAAATCGGCTCAAATGAAAGCATGAAAAAAAAGAAGATAATTTAATAAAAAATTGTCTGCAACGCCTTAATTTGCTCGTCATTGTTTTCTAAAGAGCCGAGGCCTGGCGGTGCTCTGGTTGCCGTCGTGATTTACTGCGTGTCCCCCGAAGCCTCATTTTGAACCTCTCGTTTTTCGGGAGGGCGAGGCCGCACATTATCGCCCCCCCCTCCCTCTTATCCCCCCCCCCCCACACACACACACACACACACTCAAGGCATCGCTCCCCTATTGTGGATTGTGATGTGCGAAGCGTGGTGCATTGTGGGAGGGAGCCGGTAATCTAATCCCAGACGTTGGCAACTCCCCGAGGGCGGGAGATCTCGACCATGTGATTGGAAAATATATCTTAATCAAGTGACAGCTACATCATCAAGCTGCCCCCCCCCCCCCATCGGGAGCGACACCTGCGCCGAACAACACATGCAGATACCCTGCGTGGAGCATCGTGCACAGACACACGGTGACACACACCTGTAACATGAGCTCTCTCTCTCCCTCACAAGGGGCGTCCCACTCCAGCGATATTATTAAACCCTGCAGCCGCGTCTCCAAAACTCAGACACATCGTTTAAAATCAACACCTGTGGAGTTTGATTTCTCACCTTTGAAAATGATGGTGAATATTAGAGGGTCAGCGGGACCCAGATTGCAACAAAAAATACGACCCCACTCCCAATCCAGTGGCGTCCATTCAGGGAGATACTTTATATTTTTATTTATTTTCTCCACCCACGTTTCCAGGTTGGTCTCAGTGTTGAAGGGAGGACATGTTTGTGTTTGCCAAGGGGGATTTTTCCATCGGCTTTTTTGTTGTTGTTGTTGTTGTTGATAATCTTTACGAACGATCGGCGCTTTCGGGTATTATTGTTAAGTCGTCGCTTGTTGGCGATCTCTCTGTTTCTTTAACGCATGAATGCTTCAAATATCACGAGTTTCATCCACAGACAATATTTCAGATCACAACCAACCGGCTTTGAGACGTTTCCTTATTTTAGGACTCTTCAAACTGTCTCTACTTTTCTTTTTCTTTCTCCTCTGTCAGCAGTTTTCAGAGGGACTCATAAAGTAGTCCCCCCCCCCCCCCTGAAAATATATTGACACATGATGTCTGAGAGTAAACAGCAGTTTTGTCTCTGGAAAGACGCTCTTCTGTTGAATTTGTTACCAATTATTATTTTACAAAAAACATATTGGCACCTCCGAGGCAGGTGCGTTGGAAGTATTCACCTGGATGTCCCACATTCACTCGTTAGTCTTAACTAGATAATAAACCACCGCGGGGCGGTTATTCCCCCGTGCCGACGTCTCTCTGTAATTGACAGCGACACGTGTGCAATCTGTCACCGAAATATGAAGAAGTTAAGACACCTCAACACATAATTAAATCCCTTTAGACATTGTTTTTTTTTACAGATTGTGATCGATGATGAACATCTTCCAGTTCCCTCTCCCGACGCCGGCTGGATTCTTCCATCCTTCTGAGTCCTTCTTTCCGTTGTCGGTGGGGGCTGAGCGGAAAAACACACAAAACAAACTGTTTTTGTTCAAATAACATCTATTTATGATGAGAATATATATATATATATTTATTTATTTTTCAACCCAAAATGTATGACGGATCGTTTCAGAAGCCGCCACCTGCGATGCCAAACCTTTGGACAGCGGCCAGGGGGGAAAAGCCAATCAATGTTTGAGTTTTTGAACATGTGTTCAGCCCCCCCCCCCCCCCCCCACACACACACACCCCACGCCAGGGAAGGCGGACAAGAAAATAGTCTTCGTCGTATCTGAAGTCTGTTTTTCATTTGCTTTTTTTCTCCTCCTTTGCCTTTGTTGCCGTGTCTCTATCCCTCCGAATAACTGCAACCAGTCGTATAAATAGAGATGAAATACCCCCCCCCCCCCACCCCGACAAGAAGAATATCATCTTCTGGGAAAACAAGCATCCCCGCTGTGTGTACATCTCGTTCTCTCTCTCTCTGGTTTTCTTGCTCACAAGAGGAAATCGCCTCCAACAGTTTGTGTAGCCGTGCTTGTAAAAAAAAAAGCAGCTCGTAGACCCCCCCCCCCCCCCCCAATCCGAAACCATCAAACCCCTTAAGGGCGGCAGGGGTCTTGTCAGCTCGGATCCGAGTCAAGAAGTCGACAGAAACCCGACGCGTTGAAGCCGCCCGGTGGACGGCGGCGGCGGATGGCCTTGGGGTCTCGAAGTGTGTGAATGTGTGTGTGTGTGTGTGTGTGTTCGTATCGTCTCCCTGCAGAACAAGAGCTTTCATTTCGTGGTAAATAAAGATAAAACCAGTTCGCCACAGTGCACACACACACACACACACACACACATTTACAGCGACGGGTATAACCGCCCGCTGTTTGTTCTGTTTGTTCTGCGCTTGAAATGCAAAGTGTGTGTGTGTGTGTGGGGGGGGAGCATTTTTGGGGGCGATTTCATTTCTCTCTCTCTCTCTCTCTCTCGCTGAACTTCTGAGCGCCGGAAGTGTGAACCGTGACGGAAGCGGCTCGGTCTTCGGTCGCGTCTGCGGACCGAAGGGAACGAGACATCTGGAGGACTTCCTGTTCACCGCCGGCTTTTTCAGAGGCAACGATGAGTCGCCCTCACGAGAGAGCCTCGGTCCGCCTTTCCCGATGCACGTCGAGCCGTCGCCGTTCATTTTCTAAACACCGGTGTTGGGTTTCTGCCTTTAGCTCGATAGATCGGAGAAGTGTCGACTCTGCGCTCGGTTGTCCCATTGACGCCTCCTGTGTTCGGAGACGGCACCAGTGTGAGATGTTGCTCTTAGTCGTCAACACCGAGGTTATACAACCAGTCAAATACTGCAAAGCTAAAGCACACCCCGCGGTTCAGAGGGGCCTGAGGTTAGGGTTAGGACCCTAACCCAGGGGCCTGATGGGCCGGCGGCGCCCGGCCATCAGGGTGTGAACGACACAAGTGAGGTCGGAGGTCAGAAGATCGGTCCGCTCTCAACATAAAACCAGCCTATGAGTCTGAAGTGCTGAGAAATGTCACGACGATGCGCGTCTTCACTCGAACGTCGATGTTCTCCCGAGAGGTTTGTAACCGCCCGCGTCTCACACTGCGTACTTCCCGTCTCTTAGCAGCATTACAAAGGAATGATTACAGTAAGCGGGGATTATTGTCACGAGCTCGTTGAGTATCGGGGGCTTAATTTGCGTTTTCCCCCTTCAAACATTCTACGTTTCATCCAATGGACCCAACCACGCCGCTGATGCTGCCGCGCGGCTGCAATAGGAATGGAACTGACACGAGGACACTCACTTTCACCGCGAGTGGAATCACCTTCAAGCCACGCAAGCACTATCGCGATCTGACGGCTAATGAAATGCGGATGAAGTGTGAGCGCAGCCCCCCCCCCCCCCCCCCAGCCATCAAACCGACTGCAGGCCGGGGTTAGCAATCATGCGCTCCAAGTGTTCCTCCTGATGTTAATTGTCCGCCTCTGGTCTTGTTCCTCCTTTCTGCCCCACTGCGGCTATTAACACCAAGAGGCTAATGTCCATCTGGTGCTAAGTAGTGATCTTTTGACCGTTCCCTCATGATCTGAATAGCAAAGCGTTTTCTTTCTGGGAAACGGCATCGGTGTTCTTTAACACACACACACAAAGTGTTGTCGGGCAGCACGCGCACCAGATTTGTTTTGTAGCTCTCGGCGGGAAAAAGAACCCCAAAATGCATCGCTGAGCTTAATGTGACTCACCGCGGCGAGTTCAATGTGGTCGTACTTAGTTCTCCCCAGAGGCGACGACAACGTGCAATTATCACATTGTCGTCGGTGTGATTCATTCCCGCCTGAACTGGAGCCGCAGAAAGTGTTGAACACTCAGAAACTGCGTTTGAATACTCACACAGCGGGAACAGAGGAGCGCACCGACCGACCGCGAGATTTATGGAAACATTTAAAACGAATAAAATGTGACATAATGGAAACTCTTGCTGCGCTGCCTTGGAACTGATCTTTTAATCATTAGAAAACAAAACTTACACCGCAGCGTTGTTTTTTTAAGGGGAAACCAAAATCAACACAATGTGAAATCGGCATCCTGCGATTTCAACGTTAGCTCAACCTCGTTTACTACGGGAAGTGTGTGGGAGAATGACTCCTCGGAGACCCGAGGCCGACGCGACCGCTCACTCCTCACCCTCCAGACGGCTGCCTCTCATCACAGGGTGCTGCATGCAAGGTCAAAAAAGGGTTTCGTGCACTTTTCTGAGCAGGTCGCCGTCCCTGCGGCGCTTTCAGAACACTTAATTGTCAACGGGTGGTCCTCCAAGTAAAACAAAAAGAGACAATTTTATAAAGAAGTTTGCTCAAATAGCCCGCAGAACTTTTAACAACGTTTTTAATCCCCGGTTTTAAAGTCATCGAGCACTTTTAAATGAGTGAAAAGCTGAGTTAGCTCATTAAAGACCTGAAAGTAGAAGTCTAAGCACGAGTATGATGAACATGCAGGACACTGTGGTACATTTTACGTTGCAATCAATAACCCAATTTAAAGGTTTGCTCATGAACCCTTCAATCCGGTGAATAGTTTATAGATTAATCAGCACTTTTATTTAGAATTACGCTATTTTATCACAACCCTTGAATCATGTGACACGTCGCGTATCGCCAGATTCCGACTCTCACAAAAAGATGAAGTTCCATCTGGAACCGACAATGATTCTTCAGATTGATGCCGTAGAAGAACCATGTTTGGTTCCACAAAGAACCTTTCAAACCAGGGTTCTCTAAATAACCATTTGCTTTAAGAGTTCTTCAAAGAACCTATAAAAGGAAATGGTTCTTTAAAGAACCCTTGTTAAAACGTTCCTTGTGGGACCAGAAATGGTGCCTTAAAGAATCCTTTTTTAAAGGTTCTTTTAGACACCTTTATAGGTTCTTTGAAATCTCTTTAAGGAAATTGTTCTTTAAAGAACCCTGGTTTGAAAGGTTCTTTGTGGAACTCGACATGGTGCCTTTAAGAATCATTTGTTGAAGGTTCTCTGAGACACTTAAATAGTAACCTATGAAGGTGTCTCAAAAAGTTTGACTGAATAGATCTTTGGTGTTCATTTATCAGTCTATCTAATTACGATGTGTTTAAATGCCGAGTCATGTTATTCAGCCAATGATGTCTCCATTGATTCGTTCATATTTAATTCAATTCAATTCAATTCAGTTTATTTGTATAGCCCAATTTCACAAATTACAAATTTGTCTCGGAGTGCTTTACAATCTGTACACATAGACATCCCTGACCCAAAACCTCACATCGGACCAGGAAAAACTCCCAAATAACCCTTCAGGGGGAAAAAAAGGGAAGAAACCTGGAGGAGAACAACAGAGGAGGATCCCTCTCCAGGATGGACAGATGCAATAGATGTAATGTGTACAGAAGGACAGATTTAGAGTTAAAATACATTCAATGAATATGACAGAGTGTATGAATAGTTCATAGTAGGCATATTCCACGATGGAGACCTCCACGATCCATCAGGCAGATGGCGGTGGGGAGGAGGAGTGGGCGGAGTCTCAACAGGACAGTGGCGTAGTCAGAGGCAGGAATTCCACGACCCAGACCTCAATGATCCATCAGGCAGATAGGATCTATGTCGTCTCATAGGGTCCGATGACCCCATGAGACGTGAAGTCAAAAGGACTCCGGGGAGAATGCAGAGTTAGTAATGTGTGATTGAGAGATGAAAATTCATCCTTAAGGAGAGAAAAAGAGGAGATAGGTACTCAGTGCATCCTAAAACGTCCCCGGCAGCTATAAGCCTATAGCAGCATATCAAGGGCTGGACCAGGGCAAACCTGATTCAGCCCTAACTATAAGCTCTGTCAAAGAGGAAGGTCTTAAGTCTACTCTTAAACGAGGTGACTGTGTCTGCCTCCCGGACTGAAATTGGAAGCTGGTTCCATAAAAGAGGAGCTTGATAACTAAAGGCTCTGGCTCCCATTCTACTTTTAAGACTCTAGGAACTACAAGTAGTCCCGCATTTAGTGAGCGTAGCTCTCTAGTGGGGCAATATGGTACGACAAGCTCCTTAAGATATGATGGAGCATCACCAATCAAGGCTTTGTAGGTTAAGAGAAGAATTTTAAAAGTGATTCTTGATTTTACTGGGAGCCAGTGCAGAGCAGCTAGTGCAGGAGTGATGTGATCTCTTTTCTTAGTTTTAGTGAGAACACGAGCTGCAGCATTCTGGATCAACTGGAGGGACCTAAGAGATTTATTAGAGCAGCCTGATAATAAGGAGTTGCAGTAATCCAGTCTCGAAGTAACGAACGCGTGAACCAATTTTTCTGCATCTTTTTGAGACAAGATGTGCCTGATTATGAAATATTACGTAGATGAAAGAATGCAGTCCTTGAGATTTGCTTTACGTGGGAGTTAAAGGACAAGTCCCGATCAAAGATAACGCCAAGATTCTTTACAGTGGTGTTGGATGCTAGGGCAATGCCGTCTACAGAAACCACATCACCAGATAATTGATCTCTGAGATGCTCAGGGCCGAGTAAAATTACTTCGGTTTTGTCTGAGTTTAACATCAAGAAGTTGCAGGTCATCCATGTTTTTATGTCTTTAAGACATGCTTGAATTTTACAGAGTTGGTTGCTCTCCTCTGGTTTTATCGATAAATATAGTTGAGTATCATCTGCATAACAATGAAAGTTTATGGAGTGTTTCCTGATAATATTGCCCAAAGGAAGCATGTATAAGGTAAATAAAATTGGTCCAAGCACAGAACCTTGTGGAACTCTGTGATTAACGTTGGTGGTTATCGAGGCGTCATCGTTTACAAATACAAACTGAGATCGATCTGATAAATAGGATTTAAACCAAATTAGTGCCGTGCCTGAAATGCCAATCGACTGCTCCAGTCTCTGTAACAGGATGTCATGGTTAATGGTGTCGAATGCAGCACTAAGGTCTAACAAGACCAGGACAGAGAGGAGTCCTTTATCTGCTGCCATTAAGAGGTCATTTGTAATTTTCACCAGTGCCGTCTCGGTGCTGTGGTGTTTTCTAAATCCTGATTGAAATTTCTCAAATAAACTATTATGATGTAGAAAGTCGCACAACTGATTTGCGACCACTTTCTCAAGGATCTTGGAGAGGAAGGGGAGGTTAGAGATCGGTCTGTAGTTAGCCAAAGTGTTTGTCTTACAGCTGCTGTGGTTCTCTCCACCAATCATAAGCCCCCCTCTTACATGAATACATCATTACTTACTGCACTTTTTTATGAAGTAATGGTGTAGAGAAAGACTGGAAATCCGGCATGTCTTCATTTTGGATTAAATAAAAGGCTTCATCGTGGACACGTCGGTTAAAAACATTTCTATTTTCCTGAAAGATTACAATAACCATGCATTGCCATATCTGCATGTTTCTCTAGGCAGTATTTACTTGGCTAAATTGTGTTTGCTTTCCCCGCTCACTTTGGATTGAGTTGATGCGAACAAGCCACACAAGACACACAAAATGTCGCCTGAAGACAAAAAACTCCATTGACATTTAGATTGCACAGTTCTCTATGCAAGTCCGCGTCTAGCTGGATGCTCTGGATTTATGTTGTATCCTTTGTCTTCTACGTTTGATTTGACAGCAGCTGTTACAGTGGAACTGGATCTCCGGCTCAATGAAAGCATCCTTCATTGACGATTGGTTTGATACCCGTCATTACACCTTCCACATGAAGCTATTATGATGGAAGACGTTTCTCAAGAGACCCGATACATTACAGGGGAGCGACAGTTATGGATAATTCAGTGAATACTTTCTGCTAAATGTGAGAAATGGAGGTTTGTTTGTTGGCACAATGTCTAATGGAGCTGTCAGGCTGCATGCAATATAAAAAAACGTTAGCCGGAGGCTATCGGGGGGGGGAGCTACGCATTGATTTAACATCCGGAGGAGAAAGGCCACGCTTTGAGACGTGGGAAAGATCCAACAGCACAACACACGTCAATGATGATATCAGAGAGTTTCAACTCCTCTGGATGTCTGGAACAGGTTTTTTAGAAATTGACAATAAATCCGAGTTTGACTTTGAAACCGAACGAGAGGCAGAAACAAAGGAAGAAGCCGAGCTTCGTGAGATCCTGTTGTATTGTATTATATAACAGAAGCCAGAGTCTGAGTGAAGAGAGCTTCTATCTGGATGGATTCAATTTGGGTGGGAGGTGTTTTATTTCGGCTACCTGGAGAGCGCATCTCACGTTTTTTTAAATTCTGGATCTCGGCCCCATTTAATTTGTTCTTTCTCTGCTGCATTTTTCTCCCTCTGCCCTCAAAAAAGTCGATATCGGCCCTCGAGATAACGCTGGATGTCTCCATCAGTTTGCTGTGTGAAGACGAAAAAAAATCCAAGTTTTTTTCTATTGTTGGATGAGAAATCACATCGATTTTATGGACTCAGACAAACAAACAAAAACAAAGAGAGGATTCGTCGAGGGAATACAAATGCGGCTTACCCTCTAAATCTTCGGCCTTCAAAAACGCTGCGACGTGATGTGATTTGGAGCTAAAGACGGCCATCTTGCCGCATTGATTTGAGCGTAAACCAACCTTTGAGAAAAGGCCTTCGAGGCGTCACGTTGACTGGAGGTAGACGCTGCTGGCCGGAGCTGCCTCCTCAGAGCCAATCATTGGCCGGAAATGTGCTGCTGATTTTCTGCCAGGAGTGATTTTAAACTCCGCCTGGACGTGGGTCAACGTGAGCCGCCCCTCGCTCGCCGACGGCCCGACAAAAGGGTCCAATCAAGGGCCCCCGTGGTGATGTAATCAATGACCCAAGACTTTAATGTGGGGGGTGGGGGGAAGTGAAGCCGCCTGATTTCTTCTCCCTGCTACTATGCACAGCCTTCGGATAACACACTGCGGGTGCAGGTGCAGGTGTACCGCTTTAATTGGCGGAGTGATTGGGTTGAGGCGGTTTTTAAGAAGTTTTTTATCCTCACGCCGAAACACTGAATTCGGCTCTTTCGACCCTCAGTTTTAATTCCACGGGAGCTTAAATGTGATAAAATTTGCGTCTGTCCAATTTCTTTGTTTCTATTCGCATAATGTTGGATTCATTGAAGCGAGCGTAGCAGATATGTGGGTGTGTGTGTGTGTTTTTTTTGTGCTGTCTAGTTTTTCATCCCAGAGGTAGAAGGTGAGGAGGGATAAATAAACACAAAGCAGGCCTGGGGTTGATGAATATAGCAATAAAAGAGGCGGCTTCAGATTCAATGCCTGTGAAGCTAATGGAAAAAACAAACTAACAACGCTTTACTTCATTTCTTGATATCTTTATTAGCAATCATTAGAATCCCATTGGTCCCTGATATAGATGATATTCTGTTATAACATATACAATACATTAAAGATGCCTGGTCGATTCCCTCCAAAATATAGAGCTGAGCTCTGTAGTTTTTAGCGAATCTTAATCAAGCTGAAGTAAATAGTGCATTTTCTCAGGGACTACTTTCAGTGGCTGATTAATTATTAAACATTTGCTGCTGTAGTGAAAGTCAGCAGCGGGGTTTATTCCCACTAAACACCAGCGCTCATGTTCATCGTGGTGAAGGAACAGGTTATGTTGATACCTCCATCCTCATCCCTCTCCTTCATCCCAGCTCGTCTGTTTCCTTCCCTTTCTGCATCTCTGCTGCGCTTAGTGAGAGAGGAGAAGTGGAGGCTCTGCCAGAGACTCGTGTACAAACAAATATGTGCATTGATGTTTGTGGCACTTCCTGCTCGCTGCCAACAGAATTCGAAAAATGGCCCCGATGCATCCCTCACGCTGTATCCGCTCCGACTGTCGTTCCTCCGTCGCGCCGAGAATTGACCCCCGAGAGCGCGGCGCACAACGAGGTGACGTCTGTTGCTGCCAACAGTTTCTCAACACGTCCTACGGCGTGGATTCACCGAGTCATCCCCGAAGACGCGTTAGCTGCTTTTCCCTCGGCTAGACGAGCAGAAAGCGAAGCGCCCGTCTCTCTCCGGCTCTGAGGGTCTCACGCCTCTCGCTGATTGATGCCTTGATGCGGATTTCTGTTTTAAAGGCACAGAGGAGTTCTGAAATGGCATCGAGTGAGTGTGACTAATGTACGTAACTACGGGGCGTCGTTATGACTCGACACATCGGATCACAGCCTGTGCATTGATGCTTTTATTATGAGGCCTTACGGGATACATACTTACGTACTTCATTCTCGTGGACGCCGGGAGGGAGTTTCGCCCACTTGGACCTCACAAAGAAAAATAAGTTATTTGCGTGTTCAGGTCACTTCAGGGTCACCAATGCAGGTGTGCGGAAAGAACGAAGAGTCTGGCGTTTCCTTTTGGCCGTGGCCGTTTATTTCTCTTTTTAACACCTGTGTTTACCTTTACTTCCTGGTGCTCTTTTAACACCCCCTGTCACCCGGGTTACGCCCCTTTCCTTAAAGGGCCCTCGTGAATGCGTCCTTAGTCCCCTACATTATGCAAATTTCACACAAATGTTCGAATGAGATAAAACTACAAAGGGGACAGGCATTTTGGACGGACGTGAATGTGGACTGCGAGGCGGTAATTCCAGTTTTATGAATTGATCCATTAGCAGAAGTACACCTCGATGCAATCTCCCTCAACTCCAATTCCAATTTCCAACCAAAACCAATAAAAGCTAATGTGTTTTTTATCTATTTTTCTGAGCTCTTCCTCTTTCGTACAGCTCGCCGCTCAGCTCAAAGGTTTATTGTTTCCACGTGTATCATATTATAACCTGACCGGGTTTATCTGCTCCGCAGGTCCGTGGGGGCGATGCATGGGCAGCGACTGCGGCCCGGGGGGCAGCCAGAGCCGGGCGGTGTGGTGCGCCCACGTGGACGGCTGGACGACGCTGCACACCAACTGCGAGCAGGGCCGGCGGCCCTCCAACCAGAGGAACTGCTTCCGCGTGTGCGACTGGCACAAGGACCTCTACGACTGGGAACTGGGCGCCTGGAATGCGTGCGTGCCGGTTTCGGCGAGGACCTTGTGGGGCTCGCGGCCGTTCCTGTGCAGCGGCGGCGAGGAGGGCGTTCAGACCCGGGAGGTGGGCTGCGTGCTCCAATCGGACGCGTCTCCGGCGGAGGACGCCATCTGCGAGTACTTTGAGCCCAAGCCCCGCCTGGAGCAGGCCTGCTTGATCCCTTGCCCTCAGGATTGCGTGCTCTCCGAGTACTCGCCGTGGACGACCTGCTCCAAAACGTGTGGAACGGGCCTCAGGAACCGGGTGCGGAGCGTCCTGGTCCCGCCGCTGTTTGGGGGCGCGGTTTGCCCCAACCTCACTGAGTTCCAGACGTGTACACCGGGGCCGTGCACGGGTCCAGAGGGCATGCACAGCCTCAGGGTGGGACCGTGGACCCCCTGCGCCCTCCCGCAGACTCGAACGGCACGCCAAGTGAAGCGCCGGAAAGGAAAAGGCCAGGGGCTGAGGGAGCGCGCCGGGGTCAAGGACCCAGAGACCCGGGAGCTCATCCAGAAGAAGCGGACCAGGAACCGCCTCAACCGGCAGGAGAGTCCGTTCTGGGACATCCAGGTGGGCTACCAGGCCCGGGACGTGACCTGCATACACAGGAATGGCAGCGCTGTGGGACGCAAGTGAGTGAAGTTCATTTTTATTTGATTCCATTGTAGTGCTTGTAGTGCTTGTGAACAATATTATTCTATATAATATACAAAACAGAAAGACTGAAAAGGTATAGGTAGAAGCAAAACATGCTTATATATTTCTATCCTAAATTATTATAATCAAATAAATCAGAAAATGTATATAAAATAAAGAAAAATAATAAATAATATATATATACAAGCATATATATTTATATATACATATATTTAAAAAAATCTTCCATATACATACGTTTCAATCACAAGTCAAAGGCCATGTCTTGAATAGGTAATTGATTTAGACCTTCAGTGGGTACTATTACCCCAAATAAATGCTGTAATTATGAATGTTTTAACCCGTGTCTAATCTAGCCTCTGGCCATGACATCATCATAGCCGCGAGCTACAGAGCACACACACACACTGAATCAAATAGTTCTCAATTCCCTCTCATTTCTCAGCAAGAAGTCTTTTGCTGAAGATGATTAAGATGAATATTTTGATTCCACGTGGTACAAAAAGTGTAGAAACCCACAGCTGCTCTCCACCTCTCAGACCGTTGTACACATCGTGTACTGCAGGTACTCATGGGAAACGCCTCCTACGTGGACATCAGACGGTCGGGAGGTAATCGGCGGTTCTTTTCAAAAGAGACACTTCTTTGGTTCTCCTCCTCCGTTCCTCGGCTAACGGTAACTTTAAAATTCGCCGTTCTTCCACGAGGAACTTTGGGATTTTTTAGAAGTCTCTGATCTCCAGGAAAAAATCGGTGTCGGAAAAAGCCGAGCCGCATCTGTCACATGCGGCAGCACCCCCAAGATGTCATCAATTATGCACCGAAGCTATTCCTCGATGCTTTTGTTTGGCGCCGAGCTCTCGGGTTCAAACAGTTCAAAGGAGCCGTAAAAAAACAAAACCCCGCAGAGCCCACAGGAGCATCAATATTAATCCTTGACTTGTTTATTTCTTAAAATATTAATAGTTGTTTTTGCCACAGAAAAAAAAAAGTGGAACAAACTTCCCAGCGCGGCGATAAGCCGGTCGTCTCCTCGCCAGACGCCAAACTTCTTCCTCACTTCCTTTGATGAACATCTGTCATCGAGCCGTTTCCTTTGCCACAGTCCTCCCTGAACACGGACGCTTCCTCGCCACAACGCTCGCTTCCTATTAATCAAGCTGGCGTCACGACCTTTGAGAATTATTTCATTGTTTTTGGCGTGCCGCGTCACGTCATTAAATTAAAGCGTCCACCGTGGTGCGGTAATTGTGCCTCTTCTTGTTCTTTTTTTCCCCGCCTTTTCTCAGATGTTCTTAAAGAAGAAAAAGAAAGAAAGCTTCTTTTTAATCACTTGACCCATATAGAATTATGTTTTTGGACCGTTTCGTCGCCCGTTTTTTAAAAATTCAGCTCAAATAATGAGCCTCGAGTGTCGAAATATGAAAACTTTCCGACTGCTTGAGAGCCCGTCGGAGTCCATTGTCAGTGTGTAAAACCTTCAGGCTTAAAAAATTTGCATTTGTCATCATCTTACTTATTTAAATAGGGGATGATTGTGTCCTCGTTCCGTCTGGATGACTGAGATGAAGAAATAATGACTCCCTTTTTTTTGGTGTGCTTTGAAATCTACCCCAAAACGCACTCGCTCATCGAAGAAGGCTCAAAGGATCCAGATGTGGCGGGAAAAAACAAAAATGGGTCATTGGCTGCATGAGAGGCTTTTTTTATTCTTTCTTTTTTTTAAACACGATAAGTTAAAAACTGAGACAGGAAATCCAGCCACGGCGTTCGCTCTTCAAATTCCTCCGTGTCTCCCTCAAAACGGTAGGCGGCAGCGGGAAAAGTGCGTTCGGCGGGAAAAGCGCGTTCGGCGGGAAAAGCGCGTTCGGCGGGAAAAGCGCGGCAGGAAATCTTCAGTTCCAGTTTTTCCCATGGGAGTTTCACCCAAAATAAAACACACCCGGCTCGTACGTTCCCTCGTTCACGTCTCGAGTCGCTGGAGGTCGAAGTGCGGCGGCGAACGTCTAAACGAGAGGTTTCTAAATGAAGCGGAGCCGTAATTAGCGCTAATAGCTCGTCGTCTTTCCCGAGGGGGAAAGACATCCAGACTGAGGAGCGGGAGCTTTAGTTAGAACACATTTTCTAATGATTCGGAAGGAGCCCCGAGGAGAGGACGAGTTATTCATTACGTCTAAATGTCATTTAGACGATCAAAAGACGCGCGCGAGGGATTGATCGCGCGAGGGGAAGTTTGTTTGTTTTGGTTGTCTTGAGACGTTTTCCCGCCACCGCGCTCCTGTTTTTACTCCTGATGGGGAAACGGATTACAGAGTGAGGCGCCGGTCAAGGGCAGAGGGGTCAAATGAGGAAGCTCCACCTCCACCGCCACCGCCAGCTCTCTCGGTCGCTCAGAGGACATCGAGTGCACCGAGAGGGTAACGGAGAGATGTAACGAGCAGGTGTATAAAAGGATCCGCCGTTGGAGACTTGTGAGGCTCGTAAAAAGCCAACTGTTTGTATTTTAAACTTCAGAAAGAACCGCCGTTAGCTTCCTGAGTGTTCATAACCTTCACATTGAAAATGCGGAAGGTTATGTTTTGATCGCCGTGTATTTATTTATTTATTTGTATGCGTGTTACTCGCATAACTAAAAAAGTATTAAACCGAATCGCATGAAATTTGGTGGGATGATTGGTTATTATACGGGGACCATTTGATTAGATTTTGGGATCGATTGGGTCAAAGGTCAAGGTCAAGGTCATGAAACGGTCAAAATCTTCTTGAATCGCATGATATTTAGTAGGATGATTGGTTATTATCCGGGGACCGTTTGATTAGATTTTGGGATCTATCGGGTCAAAGGTCAAGGTCATGAAAAGGTCAAAACATTCTTTTTACCATAGCGCGGTCAATTTCTATCCAATTGGCATGCAACTAATGCCAAAATGTTCATAATTCAGTGCCCAATCTTGTGATAGGCGAAGGTATGCGCTCTACCGAGTGCCCGTTCTGGTTATTGCTGCTTTTCTCTGTTTCATGTTGTTGACACGGATAACCACAAAACATATTGGGACGAATAGATTTCACATTTGTTTTATCAGATAAGAAGATCGATTCCTCTCGGACGCCACACAGCAACGCTCCAGCCGATTAGCTTAGCTCAGCATAAAGACTGGAAGTAGACACTGTGCCCACCTGCACCTTAAAAGCTCTATCCATCCAGTTTGTTTGTTTCTTTGCAAAAGATGCAGTTTAACTTCCTGTAGTACACGTGTCCTCTTGTTAGTACCCGTTTGTGGTTCCGCCATCTATCTCACGACCCTCCTTCTTTACCCCCCAGCCTGTGCACACCGAGGGACCTGCCGCCGACCGTCCAGTCCTGCGTCCTCCCCAAGGACTGCCGAGTGACCGACTGGTCCGAGTGGGGCGTCTGCTCCAAAGCCTGCGTGGACTCCGCCTCCCCCGTGGGCCGCCGCGCTCGCAGCAGACGGGTGCTCCAGTTCCCCGTGGGCGAGGGGGCGGAGTGCGCCGCGCCGGAGGACTCGGAGGCGTGTGAACCTCAGGGGGAAGGGGTGCCGCCCTGCTCCACGTGAGTCCACACACACACCCCCGTCCTCTGTGGTCACGGCGTTGGTACGAGCTGCAGGGTTCATCCTGTATTCCAGGGAGGAGGAGAACAAATAGAGATGCAGTAAATGCATTCAACCTGACGGAGGCTGCACCTGCTTCCTGTTGGTTTCCCTTTACTCATATCACCCAGCTAATTTGTACTCCCGGGTGGCCTGTGTGTGCGTGTGTGTGTGTGTGTGTGTGGGGGAGGCAGCATATGGAGATAGATTAGTATAAGTGCTTGGGCTGGTGCCAGACACACAGTAGAGACAAATGGAGGGAGACTGCAAGAATATCTGAGTCCCACACACACACACACACACACACACACACACACACATATCCAAACTGTAGGCTCACAGCTGGCATTTATTCCCTCAGTTTCATCCTCCTTCGTCTTTATTGCAAACATATTTCTGTTGGTACGCTCATCCTGGAGTGTTTCTTTTTTTTAGATACTTTTCTTTCCTTCTTTCTTTCATTTTGTCTTTCTTTCTTTCTTTCTTTCTTTCTATCTTTCTTTTCTTTCTTTCCTTCTTTCTTTTCTTTCTTTCCTTCCTTCTTTCTTTCTTTCTTTTCTTTCTTTCCTTCTTTCTTTCTTTCGTTCTTTCTTTCCTTCTTCCTTTCTTTCTTTAGAAATCAAACATTCTTTTATTCGTGGTTTCCTTTCACGGTCTTTTTTTTTACGTCACTGTCCCGTCACATGATGACATCATCGCCGGCTGAGGTATCCATCATTATATTCCCAAAACTTGCGTCTCTGAAGACCCGTTGTTCTTCTGTCGGGTAAATAAATGATGAACTTCCCACATTCCCCAAAGTACTTGGTCCCGTACTTCCTGTCCGGCAGTGAGCTGGTCAGGGGCCTCGCTCCTGGTCCTCCGACCCCTTTAGAGGTCGTGAGCGTTCTGCACACGCTTCACACGCCCCGCTCTCCTCCTCCTCCTGCAGCTACACCTGGAGGAGCACGGAGTGGAGCGACTGCCGGGTGGACTCGTTGCTAGGCCAACAGGACCGTCGGCGTGGCAACCTGACCGGGCTTTGCGGGGGAGGCCTGCAGACCAGGGAGGTGTACTGCGTCCAGGCCAACGCCGAGCTCCTGGGATACCTCGAGGACCTCCGAGAGAAAGACAAAGGTAACAAAATAATATAATAATGACGGAGTTCTGTCGCATTAATGCCCAGAAATACAGACGGGAGACGCTTATGATGCACCTGTATTGTCCGATTTCACTCATTTTTTATTAAAATAATAACCTTTTAGTGCATCAACACTCAAGCAGGAAGTAAAAGCGTATAAGATGTATATTATATGCAATAATACTGAATTTAATTGAATAGATCGGCCACATTGAGACAAATATCCACCTGTTTACGTCGGTACCGGTCCAATATCAGTACCGGTGCATCCCTACTTTGGGAATATGAGTCAACACGTCCAAAAAGTGTGATGTAAATGACATTTAAAGATCAACAGATTATAACAACAATATCAGTTAATCATGAATTATTTTACCGATATGTTTTCATACACGTGCATGATTCATGTTGAAGTTAAATAATTAATTTACGCACTTTCTCCTTTGCTTCAAAATGCCGCCGTTCAGTATGAAATAACCAATGAAAATGTTTCATTTCTGTCACTTGTGTTTGTCCTCTGCTCCTCCTCCACCTCGACACCTCCTCTGCCATCTGGGATTTTTCTATCTGGGAGCCGACGTGTTGACTCGCGTCCAAATATGAAAAGACGTGCGACATTCCCTCCGCGTTGATCGTCACCGGAGCGTGTTTTATTTCACATTTTATTCGTCATCGTCAGGTTTTTCTCTTTAAACGTTAAAGCGGCTCTCGCTTTTAAACCCACAGCCAGAGTCAAACGAGGATTTGTCTGTTGCCCCCCCCCCCCCCCCCCCCGCTGGGACTTCTGGTCACGAGTGCAGTGGCGACTTAGAGTCAAAGCTGCTCTCTCAAAGCGGCCGTTAAACACATTAGTTGAGGCCGAGCTTATGGAGAGGTGAGATGCTGCTCTCAAGTCAGGGCGACGCATTCTGGGGGGGGAATGTTCATGGATACGGGGCCAAGCCCAACATTGTGGTAATAATTATTATTATTATAATAATAAATAAAATAATAATTATAAATATAATAATAATTATAAATATAACGATATTAATAAATATAATAATATTAATAAATATAATAATAATATATTTAATAATAATAATATATAATAATAACAATACCAATTATACATATAATAATAATCACTTCATTAAAAAATATATATATTTCTCAAGGAACTTAGAAACATTGTTTTTTAAATAAATGTATTATTACTATATTTATTTATTATTATCTTTTTATTCAAAAAAAATATAAATAAAAAGAAAAAATAACAAAATTATTTAAATATATAATATATATAATGTAGAATGATCATTAAAACAATTACATTCATTGACGATTCGTTTTTAACATGTGACATAGGTATCTGGCCTGTTAATGTTGATTTGTCAGCCGACACAGGATCGCAATCGGTGCAATTTAACAATTATGCTGTGTGGAGTGAGGAAATATATATCTATATATATCTATATATATAGATATATATAGATTCAAGGGTCATTTCTGTCGGTCAACTCATAATTTCAGTTGTATTGATCGCAGGAGGCCGGCGACCGTCTCCTATCGATACTGTAACCAAAGTCAACACCTCAGATCTCACAGCGCCACGAAGACCAAAACAAATGAGTCAAAGTCTCCAGTGAGACTCGAATAAATTGGATCAGAGCGGCGTTACCCGACAACGTGCAGCCCCCCAAGCCCTCACGCGGTGTTTATTATAAGAGCTGCAGTCCCTCGGTGGATTGGTAGATAATTGCATATCAAATACTTGTGTTGCTGCGTCGGTCTAATCCACATTTTGACATTATTCTCTACAATTTGTTCTGGCTCCAACACGGGAAGGCTGACATCATCACTCTTAATCCCACTAACAAAGCTCTCCTAGGATCCGTTGTTTTTTATCCAACAAGGGAAATTTAGCTGGCTGGAAGAAAAAAGGCTGCACAGCTCGTGCACAAGATCGAACTGCACTAAATATCTGGAAATGTCTTGCTTCAGATGATTTAACCTGCTAGACATTTATTGTATTGTGTATTTTATTCAGTCATTTATTGCAATACAATACAATATAATATACAAAACAGAAAAAAATATTATATATTCCTATCCTAAATTATTTATGATCCAGGGACTTAAAAAACACATCATTATTATATACTTTACATTCCAATTTGTTATTGTTAAATATGCACTAACTGACTGTTGGGTAGCGTTATCTTGCTAATAAATGATGATGAATATCAAAGGCAAAATATTAAATAGGTTTAATCACAATGTAAATTACATCTCAGGAAGATAATACAATAAAATTATCATTAAACCAAATGTCCGGACATTGTCGGCGAGGTCATTACAATTTTATTCTACAACTAAATGAATACTATTAAGCAGGTATTGACTACATTTACAAATTATTTTGAGATACGTTTAATATATATTTTATTCTCCTTTAAAACCATCCGATTCCAACGACTCGTGTGAGAATGGAAACAGCGCATGCACCTGAGCGGTTACACTCTGAAACCTGGAAGACGCCTGTGTGTGACTTGTGTGTGTTAGTGTCTGTACAGACGCACACACTCACAAAGTTCTTATCTTCTTGGTGCAGGATTTCTTGGGGTGGGGGGGGTAATCTCCCAGCATACCACACTGTAAGAAAAAAACCCGTAAAAAGAAGGTCAAATGAGTGGCAGCTACGGCTGCCAAACAAAAACCGTAAATTTAAGGTAAAATACCTTACTTCAAATAAAGGACGAAAACCATAAATTTACAGTAATTTTCATTAAAGATTTTGCAGTGAAATTACTGTTTTTTTACAGATTTTTCCTGTAATATTACAATCAAACACCTTAATTAAAGTGATATTTCTATAGGTTCTGCAGTGAAATACTGTTATTTTACAGATTTTTCCTATATTATTAGTCAAATACCTTCAATAAAGTGATATTTCTAAAGGTTTTGCAGTGAAATACTGTAATTTTACAGAATTTGCCTATATTATTAGTCAAATACCTTCAATAAAGTGATATTTCTAAAGCTTCTGCATAAAGACTGGAAGTAGACACTGTGCCCACCTGCACCTTAAAGCTCTATCCATCCAGTTTGTTTGTTTCTTTGCAAAGATGCAGTTTAACTTCCTTAGTACACGTGTCCTCTTGTTAGTACCCGTTTGTGGTTCCGCCATCTATCTCACGACCCTCCTTCTTTACCCCCAGCCTGTGCACCGAGGACCTGCACTTGACCGTCAGTCCTCACGTCCTCCCAAGGACTGCCGAGTGACCGGCCCCAGTCCCGAGTGGTGATCTGCTCAAAGCCTGCGTGGACTCCGCCTCCCGTGGGCACGCCGCTGCAGCAGGCGGGTGCTCCAGTTCCCCGACGTGCGGTGAGGCGGGTGCGCGCCCGGAGGACTCGGGCGTGGCCAGACCTCAGGGAAGAGATTGCTAAGCCTGCTCACGTGAGTCCACACACCCCGTCCTCTGTGGTCACGGGCGTTGAGTGCGAGCTGCAGGGTTCATCCTGTATTCCAGGAGGAGGAGAACAAATAGAGATGCAGTAAATGCATTCAACCTGATGGAGGCTGCACCTGCTTCTGTTGGTTTCACCCCTACTCATATCCTTTAGCTAATTTGTACTCCCGGGTGGCCTGTGTCGCGATGTGTGTGTGTGTGTGTGTGGGGGGAGGCAGCATATGGAGATAGATTATTATAATTAGCTAGTATAGTGCCGGAACACACAATGAGAGAACAAATGAGAGACTGCAAGAATATCAGGTCCACACACACACACACACACACACAAACACACACACACACACCATATCCAAACTGGGCTCTGGCTGGCATTTATTCCTCAGTTTTCATCCTCCTTGATCTTTGTGCAAACATATTTGTTCTATTCAATGCGCTCTGTCCTGGAGTGTTTCTTTTTAAAATACTTTAACCTTCTTTCTTTTCATTTTGTCTTTCTTTCTTTCTATCTTTCTTTCTTTCTTTCCTTCTTTCTTTTCTTTCCTTCCTTCTCTTTCTTTCTCTCTTTCCTTTCTTTTCTTCTTTACGTTCTTTTCTTTCGTTCTTTCTTTTCTTCCTTTCTTTCTTTGAAATCAAACATTCTTTTATTAAGTGGTTTTCCTTTCACGGTCTTTTTCGTCACTGTCCACGTCCACATGATGACATCGCCCATGGCCTGATGTCCATCATTATATTCCCAAAACACGTCTCTGAAGACCACTTGTTCTTCTATCGGTAAATAAATGATGAGCTTCCGCTCCCAAAGTACTGGTCCGTCACTTCCTGTCCGACAGTGAGCTGGTCGGGGCCTGGCTCCTGGTCCTCAGAGCCCTTTAGAGGTCGTGACGTTCTGCAACTTCACCGCCCGGCTCCTCCTCCTCCTGCAGCTGCCTGGAGGAGCGGAGTGGGCGACTGCGAATGGACTCGTTGCCCTAGGCCAACAGGACCGTGGTGGCAACCTGGCCGGGCTGGGGGGCACAGACCAGGGAGGTGTACTCGTCAGGCCAGCCGAGAGCTCCTGGGATACCTCGAGGGACCTCCGAGGAGAAAGACTAAAGGTAACAAGATATAATAATGACGGGTTCTGTAAGCATTAATGCCCAGAAATACAGACGGGAGGCAACATGATACCTGTGTGTCAGATTTCCTCATTTTTTATTAAAATAACCTTTTAGTGCATCAACACTCAAGCAGGAAGTAAGTATTATGAATGTATATTATATGCAATAATACTGAATTTAATTGAATAGATCGTACATTGAGATAAATATCCACCTGTTACGTCGTGCCGGTCCGATATCATTGCATCCCTACTTTAGAATAGTCCACTTGACGTCCAAAAGTGTGATGTAAATAGCATTGAAATCAACAGATTATAACAACAATATCAGTTAATCATGAATTATTTTACGATATGTTTTCGCCTGCGTGCATGATTCATGAAGTTAAATAATTAATTTCGCGCACTTTCTCTTTAGCTTCAAAATGCCGCCGTTCGGTAGCAAATAACAATGAAAATGTTTCATTCTGTCACTTGTGTTTATCCTCTGCTCCTCCTTTCGGCCCTCCTCTGCCATCTGAGATTTTTCTATCTGGGAGCCAGCGTGTTGACTCGTCCAAATATGAAAAACCGACATTCTCTCCGCGTTGATCGTCACCGGAGGCGTGTTTATTTCACATTTGTGCGTCGCCGTCAGGTTTTTCTCTTTAAGCGTTAAAGCGGCTCTACATTTTTTTAAACCCACAACCAGGAGGTCAAACGAGTTGTCTGTACCCCGCTGGGACTTCTGGTCACAGTGCAATGGCGACTTAGAGGTCAAGCTGCTCTCTCAGCGACCGTTAAACACATTAGTTGAGGCCGGGCTTGTGGAGGTGAGATGCTTGCTCTCAGAGGTCAGGGGCTGACGCTTACATTCTGGAGAATGTTCTATGGATACGGGGAATGAAGCCCAACATTGGTAATAATTATTATTATAATAATAAATAAAATAATAATAGTGCAAATACAATTATAAATATAACGATGTTAATAAATATAATAATATTATCGTATAATAATAATATATTTAATAATAATAATATATATAATAATATATTACCAATTATACATAAATAATAATCACTTCATTTAAAAATATACTATTTCTCGGGAACTTAGGCATTGTTTTTTAAATAAATGTAGTATTACCTATATTTCTTTATTGTATCTTTTATTCAAAAAAAATATAAATAAAAAGAAAAAATAACAAAATTATTTAAATATATTATATATATAATGTAGAATGATCATTAAAACAATTACATTCATTGACGATTCGTTTTTAACATGTGACACAGGTATCTGGCCTGTTAATGTTGATTTGTCAGCCGACACGGGATCGCAATGATTGCAATTGCTGAGGTATGCTGTGTGGGTGACCATGTCTATATATATCTATATGAATATATAGATCAAAGTCATTTCTGTCGGTCGCTCATAATTTCAGTTGTATTGTTAGTACTTGGGGAGGCGTGACCGTCTCTCTCGATACTGTAACCAAAGTCAACACCTCCAGGTCTGCAGCTACGAGGCCAAAACAAATGGTCAAAGTCTCCCAGTGAACTAGAATAAATTGGATCAGGCGGTGCAGACAGCGATACAGCTAAGCCTCGCGGTGTTTTATTGTAAGAGCTGCAGTCCCTCGGTGGATTGTTGAATGTTGCATATCAAAATACTTGTGTTGCTTTCACGGTCTAATCACGCATTTTGACATTATTCTCTCTATTTGTTCTAGCTCCAACTGCGGGAGGCCCCAGCATCATCCTCTTAATCCCACCCCTAACAAGCTCTCCTAGGGATCCGTTGTTTTTATCCAACAAAATTTAGCTGGCTGGAAGAAAAAAGGCTGCATGGTGCACAGATGAACTGCTGCACTAAATATCTGGAAATGTCTTGCTTCAGATGATTTAACCTGCTAGACATTTATCTGGCATTTATCTGGCATGAGGATCTGACATGGTCAACAAACCTGGTGCTCTGGTGACGACGTCGCGCCTCTACCTCAGGCAGCTGAAATTTAAATTTCCCAGGATCATGGTCTTCTACTCTGGAGCTGTAGAAGGCGTCCTGACAGGAAGCATCACAGCCTGGTTTGGCAACTGCTCCATCTCAGGACAGGAAGGCTCTGCTGAAGAGTAGTGATTGTTCAGCGCTGTGGAACCACTCCCACCCTGCAGGACATGCAGGGGTGCAGAACCAGAGCGGCAGGATCGCCAGGATCACCACCCCAACAACAGACTGTTTCAGCTGCTGCGGTCGAGCGAAACCTCATTAGTCAGCTGCAGAACAGGAGAGACTGAGAACGGGTTTCTTTCCTCAGGCCATCAGGTTGTGAACTCCGACCTCACCAGGACCCCACATGACCCCACACAGCTGCCCCTCTTAGGCACACACACACACACACACACACACACTTACTGTAAATATTGTGTTGTTTTATTTGTAAATAGTATTATTGCTTATTTGCTTGCACATTCCTATGAGCATTGCCACTTTCCTTCCTTGTACACCTGGCGTATGCCATGACAAATAAAAACATCTTGATCTTGAATCTTGGATCTTGTGTTAGTATTGTTTCATTCAGTCATTTATTGCTGACTACAATACAATATAATATACAAAACAGAAAAATATTATATATTCCTATCCTAAATTATTTATGATCAGGGGACTTAAAAACACATCATTATTATATACTTTACATTCAATTTTGTTATTGTTAGAAAATATGCACTAGCAACTGTTGGGTGGCGTTATCTTGCTAATAAATGATGATGAATATAAGGCAAAATATTAAATAGGTTTAATCACAATGTAAATTAAGCTGGCTTGGCGATAAACCGGGTCCTCTTCCTGCCATGCGTCGGGGGTGTGGCGGGACCCGGCTTCCCTCGGCCGAGCTGCATACGGCGTTCGGAAGTTTGACGGATTCGTCATTTTGATTTACTTTGCTAATCGGTGGCGCTTTGACTCTGAGTGAAAAGACGTTGATATCCTCGGGCGCTTGAATTCTCTGACATGAGGAAGTTGGAGCAGATTTAGCAGGCTGAGTCCAGGGTTGTAACCTTGAGGGGCGCTGTGACAATGTGAACATGCACCATGTGTATCCATGTGAAGTCTGGACCTTGTCATATAAATTACATATGAATGTGAGGTTGGCGTGTGCTTCTGAGCTCCACAGGAAGCATCGCCAGTTGGTGTTCACAGTGTTTTGAGAGGCAGTCTGCAAAAATAATCTCGCGGGGAGCCGGTGTACAAAAAGTAAAAAACATGTAGCCACTAGTGGCTGCCTAGTTGGGCTAAGTCCAGAAAAAAAATTAGCATATGGATGTCTTCAGGGTGTTATGTCTTGATGTATGAAATATGGGCAGTTTCATTATGTATGGCTGATTACAACGCATGTATGGCTGAGTTGCAACAACGACAATTTTCTTAAGCGATCGCGTTTCTTTCCAGAAAAAAAAATTTGCATATGGAAAAATTGTATATGGATGTCTTCAGGGTCATTATGTCATGATGTCATGAAAATAGACGGATTCCATTATGTAAGCTGAGTTACACCAGCGTCAATTTTCATGGCGAATGGCGTTTCTTTTCAGAAAAAAAATTAGCATATGGAAAAATTAGCATATGGGTGTCTTCGGGTCATTATGTCGCGATGTATGAAATATGGAGCAGATTCCATTATGTGACTGAATTTACAACAACGTCAATTTCGCCATGGCAGATAGCGTTTCTTTCAGAAAAAAATTAGCATATGGAAGGTAGCATATGGATGTCTTCAGGGTCATTATGTCATGATGTACTTAGAAATATGGGTGAATTCGTATAACCATGGCTGAGTTACAACAACGTCAATTTTCATAAGCGAATGGCGTTTCTTTCAGGAAAAAAATTAGCATATGGAAAAATTAGCATGAATGTCTTCAGGGTCGTGTCGCGATGTATGAGAAAATATAGACAGATTCACGTATATATTGTAACTGAAGTTGGTGTCTTTACAAATAAGGCACACCCTTGGTGTTCATTGGTCCATATCTTCTAGACGCAATGACAACATCTTTCAAATTTATGATGGCATAGAATCAATAATGAACCACAACAGGTTGTGTATGATTCGGACGAGCGTTTAGGAGAAGTTGAAAAAACAGTTTTTAAAGAAATTCGAGTAGCGAAAACTAAGTAGGCGGAGCTTAGGGTCTGAGAGACTTTTGTAGGCTGGTCAGATTCTGACCTGTGGACCAAATCTCAAGTCAGTGGTCGCCGGGGAAAGAAACTGTGCTACTGAAAAAGAAAGAGTTTGCTTGAGAACTATAGAGCCATTTCTTTGTCTACTGTCTGACTCAATATGAAATTTTCACGGTCTGTGCATGTTCCTCTGCTGGGCGTACAATTAATGTGAGCAGCGTTTAAACTCTGACACGGAAGAATAATAATAGCGTTACAATAACATTGGTTCCTCGTAGTAAACGAGGCCCTAATTACATCTCAGGAAGATAATACCAATTAAAATTATCATTAAACCAAATGTCCGAGGACATTGTCGGCCGAGGTCATTACAATTTATTCTACAACTAAATAAGATATACCGTAATGGTATTGACTACATTTACAAATTATTTTGGTCGTTTAATATATATTTTATTCTCCTTGGCTCATCAAATTCCATGACTCGTGTGAGAATGAAACAGCACTTGTACACCTGATTACACTCTGAAACCTGGAGCACCTATTAGTGTGACTTGTGTGTGTTGGTGTCTGTACAGGCACACTCCTGAAAAAATGCTATCTTCTTGGTGCAGGATTTCTTGGGGTGGGGGGGGTAATCTCCCAGCATACCACTGAGACCGAGAGGCAGACGGTGGCTCAGTGAAGTTTAATGCAGCCGGCGCTCTCTTCCTCCCCTCTGCCATTACTGAATATCACCATGCAAAAAAAAAGATACCCTCAACATCTGGAATCAGCTTACCGCCTCCTAAACCGTAACCTTAATCTGTACAGGGGAGTAACTCCCATCTGACCCGAGATCAGTGTCGCAGGCTAAGCAGTCCCCCTTTCCCAGTATTTGACAATAAGATTGACTTCAAGCCTTTAAAGGTGCATTTACACTGAGTCTATCAGGGGGGGGGGGGGGGGGGGTTGAGTTCCTACAGTCTTTAGAACTTTAAATCAGAGTGCGCCGCAGAGCAGCGACCGAAGACTCGAGAGGTTATTCGGACTCACGTTCTTTTTGAGAGTTAGACGAGAAAAATCCATCTCTGTATCCTCAGGTCGTTGCTTTGGTTTTCCATCTCGTGATGTTTTACCTGGAAGTCAAACATTCATTTTAGTCATCACACATTTGAGTTAGTCAACTCTTTCGGAGCTATTCGGACATTAGTAGGGCTGAGGTGAGCCCATGACTTTAAGAAAAGTGAACTGTTCCTTTAAATGCCTGGTAGACACTGAATCTCGTGATGATGGGCGTGTTCTTAAAACTTCTAACAGGTCGGTCACGAAATTTCTGTGTGTGTAGCTCATAGCTCCTTCTCCCCTGTCATTGCAGCGGGTCAGACCCAGAGGCAGCAGACGCCCAGTGTCCCCCCTCTCCTCTCCATCTCCTTCCAGATTACAGGTAGGTGTGTTCAGTCACGCTGACAACCAAGCTCCAGCCCCCCACACACACCCCACCCAGTTCAGTCAGTCTCCTCTCTCCTTGTTTCCTCTCCTCTCTATTCGTGCCCCTCCTCTTCCTTTATCATTGTTTATACTTTATTGCCCTCTCCTCTTCCGGTGTTGCCTTTCCTCGACTAATTTCTCCTTTTCTTCCTTCATGTATTCTTGTCTCCTCTCCCCTACTCATGTTCCTTCTCCTTTCCTATATCTGTCCTTGTGTTCACTCCCTATTTTCACTCCTCCATCTTTGTTCCTCTTATATCCTTACCCCACTAATTTCTTGCTTACACACTCCTTCCTTCCTTCCTTTTCTATTCTCCTCTGTCTTTGTTTCCTCTCTTCTATCCCTTTCATTTACCAATGTATCTTCTCCTATATCATCTCCTATCTCCTCTCCTCTATCCTTGTTTCATCTTCTCTTCTAATTTTAACTCTCTTCTATTCTTGTTTCCTAACCTCTCTCCTCTCCTCCCCTCTCTTCTCCTAGTTGTCCCTTTTCCTCTGCTCTCCTCTTTTGAACATAAAAATGTTTCACAAATGAAAAAGAACTAATCCGTAACGAACATTTAAATATTATTGATGTTGCGACTACTTTGAGTTTTCTTCCTCCTACTCTGACGATTTATAAAAGATATAGAAGAGTTATAATGACGTTAACTGAGTTAATGGCCAGACTGCCCAGAGGCTGCAGACTTAGGAAGAAGGCTGCAGGGAGGCGGGAAGAGAGGCTGCAGGCGGGAAGAGGTACGAACAGGAAGAAGCTGCGAACAGGAAGAGAGCTGCAGGCGGAAGAGGCTGCAGGCGGGAAGAGAGGCTGCAGACAGGAAGAGAGGCTGCAGACAGGAAGAGGCTGCAGACAGGAAGAGAGGCTGCAGGCGGGAAGAGAGGCTGCAGGCGGGAAGATAGTCACAGACGGAGGAGGCTGCGGAGCAAGAGGCTGCAGACAGGAAGAGAGGCTGCAGACAGGAAGAGAGGCTGCAGGCGGGAAGAGAGGCTGCAGACAGGAGGAGAGGCTGCAGACAGGAAGAGAGGCTGCAGGCGGAAGAGGAAGCTCTGGAACAGGCGGGCTGCAGACGGAAGAGGCACAGACAGGAAGAGATGATGCAGACAGGACAGAGAGGCTGCAGACAGGACAGGTAGAGGCTGCAGACAGGACAGGGAGAGGCTGCAGACAGGACAGGTAGAGGCTGCAGACAGGAGAGGCTGCAGGCGGGAAGAGAGGCTGCAGACAGGAGGAGAGGCTGCAGACAGGAAGAGAGGCTGCAGACAGGAAGAGAGGCTGCAGACAGGAAGAGATGATGCAGACAGGAAGAGATGATGCAGACAGGAAGAGAGGCTGCAGACAGGAAGAGAGGCTGCAGGCAGGAAGAGAGGCTGCAGACAGGAAGAGACGATGCAGACAGGAAGTTATTCTATGTAACGCAGGATTCATTCCATCGCATCTCAGTTCTGCACAATCGGAGGAGGACGGTCCCCCATGTTGTATTCCCAGATGGATCGATGCACAGAGATCGAAGCCGGCGTAGTTCCCCCATAAGACGTGGATTAACTCTCAGCAAACTCACTGTTTGACTTCCAGTGTATGTGGAGGAGGAATTAACCTTATTGCATTTCAAAAGTCACAGCGCAGTTCTGAGGGATGATGATTCAGCTCTCCTGACTCTGTGAGACGTTGAGCTCTCAGATGTCTCGGAGGACGAGTTGAAATACTGAAACGTCTGCTTGAACATGAGAAAAGGGTTTTTTAGTTTTTTTGGGGGGGTTGGAGGGGGATTCATTTAACGTTCTCTCTAAAAAGAAATGTTTTAAATGTATGACTCAATACTTTACAGAGAAAACATTCATGCTGACATGAGAACATGAATATATAATCTGCTCATCCCTGCTCTAAGTCTGATCTAAATCGTTTTCTCTCTTGTATTTATGATTTAGGAACAGGTGGAAAAAACATTAAAACTACAAACTGAAGTTTTAGTGAAGCTTTTATGTCTGAAATGAAATGTTTGCGGTTTTTATACCAGCCACCGTTAGTTATTAATGTGTATATTATAATGTCATCTGACTCACATCCACGGCTGCTTTGTGTGTGAGTGTGTAATTCTGTGTGTTGGTGTGTGTGTGTGTGCTGCCGGTGAGTTTGGGAAGCAGACGGAAATTGTGGCATACCAGGCAGAGGGGTTCGAACCCGGTCTGCTGAGTGAACAGGTCTCCCTCTCATCACCGGCAGCCTGTAATCACCAAAAGATACGTTCCCCAGACCCTAAAATGCACAATTTGCAATTACGTTCGGCCTCATGTTTTCTCTCAAATTACGTTACAAGTAAGAGGCAGTATTTCTCTCCAATTACGTTTGTATTTGACGTATTATAATTACAAATACGTCCTCTGATGAACGTATCTTTGCGTTTGTTATCTCTCTTTCTACAATGCTGTTATGATTGTAAAAAGCGTCCTCTGAATCTTATTATTTTGATTATATATGTTGTTTTCGCCTGCGTATTCAACAGCAATAAGCGTTGCGCCAACGGATCATATAGATTGGCGTAGAACATATTGGTGACTCTCCTTTATTTTCTTTTTTTTGGGTGACAATGCATTGAGTAAAGCTCGGCCACTATCACACCTCTGTCACCACCGTATTAGAGTTAGTCCCCTTTGGGGTCAAATCAACTGTCGCTTGTTGTAAAATGCGCATCTGTCCGTAATCTATACCATAAATTCATTTTAACCCTGAAAGTACGCTTCTTACCCAACTTTCAAAATAAAGTCAATTTGTCAGTAGGCGGGTAACAAAACGTCTATATTTGTTCAAACAATACCAATATAAAGAAGTGTACGCCATCAAAATCAATAAGAAAATGCTAAACAGTCAAACAACTCAAACAATAAATACTTCATGGCGTTATTTACAGGTGTGTTTACTTCTCATCAAACAAAAGGCAGGTACCGGAAAAATCTGGGAAATAATAATTTTGAGATTGTTAATAAACAGGTTGCCTTCAACCCGCAATATGTGCATGCAAAAACTAGCCGCCGCTTCACCACACACACACACACACACACACACGCGCAACAGAAACACGCAGACGCTCACATCGTACACACACACAGGCAGAGAGACACACATATTCCACACACTCTCTATGCACACTCTTACCGCACACACACACACAGACAGACACACACTCACGAACAGACACACACTCCACAGACAGACTTTACACAAAATGACAGACACACACACAGACACACACACTCACACAGACACCTCAATTTCCTTCAGACGCTCACGCCTTGCCTAGGCTACAGGCAGAATCACACACGCACACACACACACACACAAATACAGATACACACACATGCACGCCTCGCAGACCAAACCCTCCCAACCTCCCAATTGTCTCTCGGGTAAACCTGCTTTTATGTTGTATATTATATTGACTAAATGTAATATTCTTTGAGGTCGCCGAGAGTCCCCTCAAAACATTCCCACAAGAGAAAGAATTGTCACGTGCCAACCCATATCACGATCCTTAAAAACCGGTCTTTTAGTTAATTTTTCAGACTTTCAATCAACCAAGATCTGGATTCTTTCAGAATTCAAGAAGAGCTCTGAAGATATGAATACCCTATAGCGTTGGACCGATAGCTCTAGATTGAGACCCCCAAAAGCAGGTCAAAAGGTCGTGGGGCCTTATTACAAAATTTGCATATTTTTGACAAATTTTAGCGGCCATAATCTCTAAATATTCGTCGTCCCAAATTGAACACGAACCTCTCAGGACAGGGAGCCTACTGTCAAGGTTGATGGGGTGGGGTTCCTCCGAAACATACAAGTTGGTGTGCTCACAGAGTCAGGACTTGAAAGAGGGTGTGTGGTTTAACTCGTCTGAAAGACCTATTTAATGAGCAGGTGATTCTAGCTTGTTTTCTTCGAAATATGGGCTTAGCTTTCTTTTTGCAGATTGTAGCCCTCCCAAATGGGGCCCCAACCATGTCGGCTAACGGCATATAACACTTAATCCCTGCTTAGAGGTTTAAAAACCGGAAAAATGAATTCCTTCCTTCAATGATTGCTAACTCCTTATGGTGTTGTACTATATGAACAATTTCAATTATTATTCTACCCATTTAGGGTAAGCTAACCTGGAAAAAGCTAAAGCTCTGACATATTTGCAATTTAGCCCTTTGGACATTTTTTGAACCCTTAACTCCGACTATCGGTCCAAAACATGGGGTATTATATTCCAGGCCTCTATGGATCGAAAAAGTCAGATCTTAAGTTGATTGAAAGTATGAACATTTACTAAGTCTGGTTTTAGGATAAATACAGGGTTATTGGCAACACCGGTGACAATTTTCTCACTTTAGTGAAAGTTTTGGAGAGTTCCCCTCATGACCTCAAGTCTTATATTTAGGTAAATATATTATGTTAAATATGAGCAGTAGGGTTATATCTGAGACAATTGGGAGTCGAGGTCGGTCTGCGATATGCGTGGCATTGTAAATTTTTGGGGGTTTTTTGTCTTTGTTGTGGTACTGTTGGTTTAGGTTTTGTTGGTGTTGTGTTAGATTTCTTTTGATTGTGTTGCTTTTGTTTGTTTGATTTTATGGTTTTTATTTTTGGGTTTTTTAAGGGTTTTTTTGAGTAAGGGGAAAGGAATTTGTTTTTTTAAAAAAAATTTTATTTTAAATTTTTGGACCTGCCTTTTTTTATAAAGTAAAATGAAATAAACCCTAAGGGTTTTTTTTTTTTGGTTGTTTGATGTTTTGCATTTTTTATTTATTTTAAAGAATAGAGTTTGAATAAATTAGCTTTTTTTTTATTTCCCCTTAACGTAAAAGGCTTTTATTTTTAAAAGGTTTAAAAAACCCCTTTTTTATTAAAAAACTTTAGGAAGTTACACAACGCATTTTAAAAAGTTTTTTAAAAGACCCCTATGGGACAATTGTTTTTATAGGGGGTTAAGTCCGAGAATTCTTATTTACCCAAAAAAGAAAATAAAAAAGGGGGTCAACGTAACTTGCCAATTCATTGCCTTTTTTTGTCAAAAAAAAACACAATTCTTTAAAACTGAACCTTTACAACATAAAAGCTTTAGAAAAAGGTTAAAAAAAACTGAATTTTGAAAATTTTAAACGCAAAACAAAATTCTGGAAAAAATAGTTAAAGCTTTAAAAAATTTTTTTTTCCCAAAATCAAAAGAGGCCCCAAATTTAAATTTTTTCCCCCTTTTCCCCCGAAACAAAGAAAAGGGGGGGCCCCCCCTTAAAACCCCAAAAAATTTTTTTTGGAAAACTTTTTTCAAATTTTTTGGGGAAAAAAATTTGGGGTTTTCCCCTTTTTTAAAAAAAAAGGGAAACCCTTTTTTGTTTCCAAAGGGTTTTTTAAAAATTTAAAGGTTTTTGGCTTCCTCACATCCACGGCTGCTTTGTGTGTGTGTGAGTGTGTAATTCTGTGTGTTGGTGTGTGTGTGTGTGCTGCCGGTAAAAGGTTTAGAGGCTTCAGACAGAGTGTGGCGCCGCAGGCGGGGGGTTTGAACCCGGTCTGCTGAGTGAGCAGGTCTCCCTCTCATCACAAAGCAACCCTGTATCACAAAAATTACGTTCCCCCAGACCTAAAATGCAATTTGCAGTTACGTTTGACTCAAACGTATTTCTCTCCAAATTACGTTAGAATGAAACGTATTTCTCTCCAGATTACGTTTGTATTTGACGTATTATAATTACAAATACGTCTCTGATGAACGTATCTTTGCCGTTTGTTATCTCTCTTTTCTACAATGCTGTTATGAATTGTAAAAAGCGTCCTCTAGTCTTATTTATTATTTTGTTATATATGTTGTTTCGCCTGCGTATTCTGACAGCAATAAGCGTTGTAACGGATCATATGAATTGGCGTGAAGACTTGCTGCTGGTGACTCTCCTTTATTTTCTTTTTTTAGGTGACAATACATTAATTAAAACTCGGCCACTATCACCACCTCATCACCACCGTAACAGAGTTAGTCCCATACGGGTCAAATCAACTATTAAACTTGTTATAAAATGCGCATCTGTCCGTAATCTATACCATAAAGTTCACATTTTAACCTAAAAGAAAGTGCGCTTCCTTTTAACCTTTCAAAATAAAAGTCCGATTTATCTGTTAAGCGGAAGTAGTATAAAACGTCTATATTTATTCAAACAATACAATATAAAAGTCATACATACATCAAAATCAATAAGGAAAATGCTAAACAGTCAAACAACTCAAAACAATAAACCCTTCATGGCGTTATTTACAGGTGTGTTTACTTCTCATCAAACAAAAAGAGCAGGTACCCGGAAAAATCCGGGAAATAATTTGGGAATTGTTAATAAAACATGATTTACCCTTCAACTTCCACTGATATGCATGCAAACTAATACATCGCTTCACACACACACACACACACACACACACTGACAGAAACACATAGACACTCACATACGTACACACACACACAGGCAGAGACACACACATTCTCACACACACTCTCATACGCACACACTCTTACACACTCACACACAGACAGACACACACTCACACAGACAGACACACACTCACACAGACAGACACACACACACACAAAATGACAGACACACACACACACAGACACACACACACACACAGACACACACTCAGACACACACATACAGACACTCACATACATACAAACACAGGCAGAATCACACACACACACACACACACACAAATACAGATGCACACACATGCATACTCTGCAGACTGACCCTTGACCTCCCAATTGTCTCTCAGATATAAACCTACTGCTTTATATTTAATATATTATATTGACCTAAATGTAATACTTTGAGGTCATGAGGGGAATCCCCTCCAAAACATTCACAAGAGAAAATTGTCACCGTGCCAATAACCCTTATACGATCCTTAAAACCAGTCTTTTAGTTAATTTTTCAGACTTTCAATCAACTTAAAGATCTGGATTCTTTTCAGATTCAAAGAAGGGCCTCTGAATATGAATACCCTACGGCGTTGGACCGATAGCTCTGAGTTAAGGGCCCCAAAAACAGGTCCAAAGGGTCAAATTGGGCCTTATTCTCTTAAATTTGCATATTTTTTGACAAGTGCAAAAATGGCCATAATCTCCTAAATATTCGTCCTGGAAATCCCAAATTGAACACAGACACTCAGGACAGGGCCTACAATGAGTTGATGGGGTGAAATTTCCTCCGAAACACCCACAAGAGTTAATTGGCTGTCTGAAATCCAGGACTTGAAAAGGGTGTGTGGTTTAACAAATCTGAGACCCTGTTGTGAGCTTGGGCTGATTTTAGCTTGTTTTTCTTCGAAACATGTCAGAGCTTAGCTTTCTTTTGCAGGTTGTAGCCCCTCCCAAATGGGGCCCAACCATGTAGGCTGGCAACATATAGCACTTAGCATCCCTGCTTGGGAAGGGTTTAAACCCGAAAAACAAAATTCCTTCCTTCAATGGTTAACAACTCCTTACATGTTTGTACTATATGAACAATTTCAATTGTATTCTACCCCATTTGGGAGTGGCTACAACCTGGAAAAGAAAGCTAAGCTCTGACATGTTTACCCAATTTGACCCTTTGGACCTGTTTTTGGGGCCCTTAACTCAGAGCTATCGGTCCAAAACTGTAGGGTATTCATATTCAGAGGCCCTCTATGGATCTGAAAGAATCCAGATCTTTAAGTTGATTGAAAGTATGAACATTTACTAAAGTCTGGTTTTAAGGATCGTACAGGGTTATTGGCACGGTGACAATTTTCTCTTGTGAAAGTTTTGGAGGGGATTCCCCTCATGACCTCAAAGTCTTATATTTAGGTAAATATAATATATTAAATATAAAGCAGTAGGGTTATATCTGAGAGACAATTGGGAGGTCAAGGGTCAGTCTGCAGAGTATGCGTGTGTGTGCATGTGTAAATGTGTGTGTGTGTGTGTGTGTGTGTGTGTGTGTGTGTGTGTGTGTCTGTCATTCTGTGTGTGTGTGTGTGTGTCTGTCTGTGTGTGTGTGCGTGTGAGAGTGTGTCTGTGTGTGAGTATGTGTGTCTCTGCCTGTGTGTGTGTACGTATGTGAGTGTCTATGTGTTTCTGTCAGTGTGTGTGTGTGTGTGTGTGTGTGAAGCGATGTATTAGTTTGCATGCATATCAGTGGAAGTTGAAGGGTAAATCATGTTTTATTAACAATTCTCTAATTATTTCCCCAATTTTTCCGGGTACCTGCACTTTTTGTTTGATGAGAAGTAAACACCTGTAAATAACGCCATGAAGGGTTTATTGTTTTGAGTTGTTTGACTGTTTAGCATTTTCCTTATTGATTTTGATGTATGTATGACTTTTATATTGTATTGTTTGAATAAATATAGACGTTTTATACTACTTCCGCTTAACAGATAAATCGGACTTTTATTTTGAAAGGTTAAAAGGAAGCGCACTTTTTTTTAGGTTAAAATGCGAACTTTATGGTATAGATTACGGACAGATGCGCATTTTATAACAAGTTTAATAGTTGATTTGACCCGTATGGGACTAACTCTGTTACGGTGGTGATGAGGTGGTGATAGTGGCCGAGTTTTAATTCATGTATTGTCACCTAAAAGAAGAAAATAAAGGAGAGTCACCAGCAGTAAGTCTTCACGCCAATTCATATGATCCGTTACAACGCTTATTGCTGTCAGAATACGCAGGCGAAACAGCATATATAACAAAATAATAAATAAGACTAGAGGACGCTTTTTACAATTCATAACAGCATTGTAGAAAAGAGAGATAACAAACGGCAAAGATACGTTCATCAGAGACGTATTTGTAATTATAATACGTCAAATACAAACGTAATCTGGAGAGAAATACGTTTCATTCTAACGTAATTTGGAGAGAAATACGTTTGAGTCAAACGTAACTGCAAATTGCATTTTAGGTCTGGGGGAACGTAATTTTTGTGATACAGGGTTGCACAAAGAGAACGACCTGGAGCCCAAGAGCCGGAGTCTCGTCGGCTTAAAGCTATTATATTTCTTTTGGACGGGAAACACTCCGTCGCTTCTCCTCAAGGGGAGTCGGATGAGAGGAGTGCTACGTTCCCACTTTTCGATGCCGAGTAGGCTACGAAGCAGCAAGCTCGTTAGCTTAGCGCAGACTAAACGTAGCGGGGGAGAGCTAGCGTGGCTCTACGTGAAGGTGACGCAATCACACAACGGACAAAAAAGGCTTTAGTGAGACTTTTCTATCACTCTTTACCAGGCACGTGCACAGATAGACCCCTAGTGGTGCCCTTTTTGCTGGAGACACATTTTTCTCATTCATCGGTATTTAAGAATAAAAGTTACTCTCTCTGTCATCAAGTCCCCAAAAATGTGTTTTAATATCCAACGGGGTATTTATTTGAGTTCTTGTGAGAATTTCTCCCCGACATGCTCCGCGGCGCTCACGGCATTGGGTGTCCTTTTTTTGTGTTTGAGCACCTGCCCCCCACAATGTCCGCACATGCCTGCTTGAGAGCCCCGACACTAGTGAAGCTGCCCTCAACCTGCGTTTCCTCTGGGCAGGATTACACAGCTAGCTTACATTTTCTTTATGAATAAAGATGAATTATTATATGGCAACAACAGTACAAGCGTTCTGATTGGCTAATGGGCCACTTCGTTGCACGACATGAGACCAACAGCCAACTATCCAGCGTCAGTATTACAGCCAAACAAACGGTAAATAACAATGTTCGACAACACGTGGTGCTTGTTGTCAAATCTAAGAGCCAATCAGCTCTCTGATGTGGCCACGGCCAGCCGTTGGTTTCCCATCATGCAACGAGTGGAGTCAACGGTTTTCCGTTGAGTTAGTGAATATGTGAAACGTCGAAGTACGAGGAGGAACGTTGGAGTTTGATAGAGGAGCGACAACGGAACGGGACGCCATTTCAACATAGAAGTTACAACGAGCAGGTTGGTTCTCTTTGTTTCTTTATCACTTTAAACTGATGGAACCAGTTCTGGAGGAAGTATTCACATCATGTACTGAGGTAGAGTTCCAGGTACTGCAGTACGTAAACACGTCCATACCTTTTTACTATGATACATCACAAATGTACTCGTTACCTCAGAGGTACATATTGTACTTTTTACTGGACGACACCTCAGAGGTACATATTGTACTTTTTACTGAACTACTGGTAATATAAAACTGAATTATTGAAGGGACTGTTATGTTCAAGCTCCTGCAAATTCACATTTATTTAGCCTGATATTAATTGCTTAGACTTGTTAAATATTTCCACTCTGTAATGATATTACTGTTACACTACACTTATTTAGCTTCATATTTATTGCTTATACTGTTTATATTTCCTCTCTGTTTCTGATATAAGACATTTTTCTAGCTTCTTATTCATTTCTTAGACTGTTAAATAAGTGACACACAGTTGTCTCCAGGAGAAATGCTGAGGCGGTTGGTGAAGCAGCAAGTCGACGAGGTCGTTGACGAGGCTTTTGAGCAGTTGGACACGTTGATAGCAGCGTATGAGGACATCGTTTCTCGTTTAGGAGAACATGAGCTACACACATCAGGTTGGTGCCGCTTCACGATTGTTCCCGGTCTTTGTGCTCGTTTTACGGCTCCAAGTCACATTTAGTCCGTTTCCAGCTCGTCAGCTGGAGTGAGCGAGACTTTTGGTGGATCTGTTTGGTTTCCAGCTCTCCTCTGATCTCATTCATCAGGGAGGAACTTTAAACACCTCACGGTCCTCTAGTCAAACTGGTTACGGGATCTGCACGTGGAGATCTCTTGGGACGGTCTTCAAAACGGCGGCCAGAACAACTTCTGGAGGAGGAAACCGGCCCTAAAGTGTTCCAACTGCTGTAAAGTGATCAAACTGCCGTAAAACAAAATAACTGCCGTAAAGTGATCAAACTGCTGCAGTGTTTCCCCTACAATTATAACATGGTGGCGCCCCGCCACCCTGAAATCTCCGCCTGGCACCCTGTAATTTTCTATATTGATCGTCTACCTACTATTGAAGTCACCTCCCCCCCTTACTCATGGTATGACTCATGGTATTACTCGTGGTGTTACTCATGGTATTACTCATTATGGTATTACTCATGGTATTACTCATCATGGTATTACTCATCATGGTGTTACTCATCATGGTATTACTCATCATGGTGTTACTCATCATGGTATTACTCATCATGGTATTACTCATCATGGTATTACTCATCATGGTATTACTCATCATGGTGTTACTTATGTTTTTTTTTGGAGTTTGGCTTCTTGAAGAAATGTTACTTTCTTGATCCTATTAGTTCTGAGTTTGTACTCGTGGTTGAATTCACTTATTGTAAGTCGCTCTGGATAAAAGCGTCTGCTAAATGACATGTGATGTGATGTAACAGTTATGTATTAATAGCGCCCATTCTTCTAGATTTATATTAGTGTTTAGTTACATAATGAATTATGTAAAAAGGGGGATAGATAATTAGAGATGCACCGATCAGGTTTTTGGTGCCGATCACCGATCACTGAAATCAGTATCTGCCGATCCGATAATTCCGATCACCGATCACGGTGTCGATTGAAGAATTCTATTTATTGTGTAGCATTATTGCCTAGGACTATGAGGAAATACATATATAAATATATATGTTATACATATATATGTATATTTTACTTTGAAAAATGTCCTAATTGATACATTAAAATGGTTTGATTGCTATTGTAGGGGATTTCAGATATGTATGGAACACATCTGCATCATTCATTTCCTGGAACTCTTGGGGAAATCTACATACAGGACTTTTTTTAACATACAAAAGTCTGACTTATTTTTATAAACTCTTCCTTGGTACAGTAAAAATGTTTAATGTTAGCATAATTTAAGCTAAATCTCAAACGATCTATAAAGATACAAAATCAGTTCATTGTTTACTTTTATATGTTCGTGTATGATTTGTCGACATCTTATTTTGAAAAACGGATGTTGTTTCACGTGGTTCTTTCCGCTAACTTTGCAAAACCGGATGTTGTCACTTAAATCCTTCCGCTAACGTTATCAAAACCCTCGCGCGCTCCTGATCGAATGTGTTTACCGTGAGCATCAGTCTGTAGGGGCTCAGACATGTGAGAGTCGGCTGAGTCGACCCAGTGATTCAACTCGGGGGACGGGGACGCCGCTCGGTGGTGAGGATCCCCTCTGACCTCTCACTCTGCGGCGCTCGCCGGGCGCATCGTCTCCGTTGCGCGGCGATTGAAACGTCTGATAGTTCTCGCAGATGTGACGTCATCTTATCGGCCGTTTTGAGAACGCCGATCAAAACCGATAATGGGAATATCGGCCGATATGGATCGGCGCCGATCAAATCGGTGCATCCCTATAGATAATATAAAACTGAATTATTGAAGGGACGATTGTGTCCAAGCTCCTGCAAATTCAGAATAACATATAGAATAGAATATGTGTCTGATAAGAAATATTATGACTGCCTCTCAAAGCTAGGTACTCGCCTGACACAAACGCAACACACACTTGTTATCACGTTGTTACAATGAGAGAGGGGGACGAGGGCCCCCTCCTGTGAGAAAGGGGTGTGGGGGGGTGCAGCAGATCCTTGGTCAGGATGACTTCACATGTGGGGGCACGGAGGCCCGTACGTGGAAAGGGAGGCCGAGTTGTTTTGGGTTTTCAACTAGTGCCGACCGGAGAGGACTCCGCTGTGATTGCAATTGCATCGAACTTGTATTTTACGCGTGATCAGAGAATAAATTCTCCCGTTGGAAAGGAGAGAACGAGAGAAGGTCGTACTTTACCAAACATCCAATTTTGATAGACGCTAACACTACACCTCAGAAGTACATGAACGTTTTACTGTACGACACCTCAGAGGTACATATTGTACTTTCAGATGATTTCACTTCCGATTTTTTCATGTTCTCCCTCAAAACCCTGACCTCATTCATTAATAAACCTATTGAATATTAGAGTTCAATATGAGATTCTTAAGATGTATAAATGTATTTTATTATTCTCCACAGACGTCCAGCAGATGTTGGTGATGAAACAAGAGGCTCCCCCTGAACAGCAGGACTGCAGCTCCAGTCTGGACCAGGAGGACCCAGAGGAAGAGGAAGAGGAAGAGACACCGAAGAGACACTCTGGAGCCAAAACAGGAGTGAAACCAATCAGTTGTTCAGTTTGTGGTAAAACATTCAGACATGTACGCAGTCTGAAACGACACGCAGCTGTTCATACAGGGGGGAATCTATGCAGTTGTTCAGTTTGTGGTAAAACATTCAGTCAAGCATGCAGTCTAAAACGACACTCAACTATTCACACAGAGGAGAAACTATTCAGTTGTTCAGTTTGTGGTAAAACATTCAGAGAAGCACGCACTCTGACACGACACTCAGCTGTTCATACAGGGGGGAATCTATGCAGTTGTTCAGTTTGTGGTAAAACATTCAGTCAAGCATGCAATCTAAAACGACACTCAACTATTCACACAGAGGAGAAACTATTCAGTTGTTCAGTTTGTGGTAAAACATTCAGAGAAGCACGCAATCTGAAACGACACTCAGCTGTTCATTCTGGAAAAACAAATTAGCGTTCAGTTTTCTATAAAAGTTTCCCTCTTCTCCATGATTTAAAAATATCACAATTGCATTGATGAGATCATAAGAAATAAATGAGACGGTGTTGTTGTTGATGTTGTTAGCAGAGTTGTTGTTCATGATAAGGTTGAAGAAGTTTTCTTGCTTGGGTTGCTGCAAGTCTTGAACCTATATGATATATATATTATTTTTGTGGCTTTTATTTCTGTTAATTTTTGCTGTTTATTATTGACAATGTGCAACTGTTTAAAGACTAAATACTTGCAACGTCGATATCGCTGTTTCCACAACTTCCGGCGATGGCTCGAGTGCTGAGCGGTACACACCAGAGAGACCGCGGGGAGACATGACGGTGGAGACCTCCGTAAGAGGTGGTCTTGTAAAAGTATTACTCCTTTATGATTTAACTATAATATTCTGAAATACCTGGCTTCATGCTTTAATTGTTTTGACTCGTCTTTATCTATTGTTATTTATTTTTGTATTGTGTCTTTATGTAAAGCCTCAATGTTCTTTATTTACATGCCTAAAGGTAAGTTTATGATAATAAACACATTATTATAAACAGAGTATTTTTGCCACAGCTGAAGCTGAAGTTTTGTGATGGTCTAAAAATAATAATAAAATACTCTGCTTTAAATGGTAATTTGTGTCTCAAATGTTTATTCATGAATTAAAAAAGCCAGAATGTTTAAACATGCAAATATTTTGTTCTTCAAAGACTACAAAACAAAGTAATGTCATCCGGATCACAAGATGTCTGAGCTCCCTGAAGTGTTTCCTCGGTGGTTTGTGGTTTTCACATCATGCACATGAAGCTCAAACAATCCAAGTGATTGAACCAAAAGCAAAACCCATTTTGAAATGGAGGGTGGCTTTAATATAATAACAATAATAATACAAATTTACACGATTTTAATGCTTTTTTGTTCCATAAATGTTCTTGCTCAAAGTTATCCACAATAATTTGTCTGGAAAGAAAGTGCTCCCTCTGAGAAACACAGATTATAACAGGATTACATCTATAATCCTCAATCTGTAAAAACTGCACGGCACTCTGATTATTATCGGACCAGGAAAAGATGAGAAGCTGTCCGAGTTTTAATTAATTTACATGTCTCTTTGGTAGTTCAGTCTTTGTCGGCCATGTCTGAGTTCTATAATTTAATTCAGTTTATTTGTTTAGTCCATTTTCACAAATTCAAATTTTCCCTCAGAGTGCTTTACAATCTGTACACAGACATCCCTGACCTTTGACCTCACATCGGATCAGGAAAAACTCCCAAAAAACCCTTTCATAGGAAAAAAAGGGAAGAAACCTTCTGGAGAGCAACAGAGGAGGATCCCTCTCCAGGATGGACAGAAGCAATAGATGTCATATGACCATAAGGAATCATGTGTGGCAATCAAATGTGTATTTTGTGATAATGGGCTATATAAAATAAACTGAATTTAATTAAAATCCTATGTGAAAACCTTTTGATACACGCTGATTTCGGTAAACAATTTCCTGGGGGAGTTAGATTTAACAAATATGAAGGTTAATGGTTGAGACTTCCTGTCTGCTTAAGATTCTTAATGTGAACAATGAAACACTGGCTTAACCACCTGTTTAGGGAAGGACAGTGAGTGGTGATTGATTCTTGAGATAAGGGACAAAACTACTTTTGAAATCTAAAAAACTAAAATGAGCAGCACATTCATTTGGAATTGATTTTCTCATAAACACACGTCTGACCTAACAAACCATGTAAAGGACTTTTTTTTTTATTAAATCACTTTTTATAAAAAATGACATTGATCCAATTTGTGTGTTGACATTTGTCAACTCTGTCTGATGCATTAGAAATCATTTTATTTTAATTTAAATGATTCAGTGACACTTTTAAGTATTTAAATATCTAATAATAGTGTGCCTACTCCTAGTTAAGTGATAAAAAAAACATTGTATTCCCTTTTTTATTATTTTACACAGTTGAGGAAAAACGGCGTTGGAAAAAAACTTAATTTTGTTATTTATTTTTTAAATGTAACATATTTACACAAAACTGACGGTGTTGACGGACTGATGTAACATCACAGCAAACAAGGTCTGTTAACAAGGCCGTAAAGCACACATGAGACATTCATGTGTTTTCAGTCCCTCTATGCTTGGATTATAAGTGCATTTAACTGGCCAAACTTAAAACTTATTTGCAAAGTCAATGAACTATGCAGGATCCAGAATCCTCTGTGTTACGAGACCATCCATTGCGAGAAATGGCACACATAACATAAACAGGCCAAGAAAATGGGGACAGTGAAAGGTAAAGATCTTTAATGACCAAGAATTAACTCAATACACCACCAGCCAGGCACGTGCACAGATAGACCCCTAGTGGTGCTCAAGCACCAGCCCTTTTGCCCTGGATGAGAAAAGTGCCCTTTTTGCTGGAGACACATTTTTCTCATTCATCGGTATTTAAGAATAAAAGTTACTCTCTCTGTCATCAAGTCCCCAAAAATGTGTTTTAATATCCAACGGGGTATTTATTTGAGTTCTTGTGAGAATTTCTCCCCGACATTCTCCGCGGCGCTCACGGCATTGGGTGCCCTTTTTTTTTGGTTTGAGCACCTGCCCCCCACAATGTCTGTGCACATGCCTGCTCTTTACTTGTATTCACTCTTCTGTGTGTTTTCAACAGAGTAAACAAACGTCGGTTAGCGTGTTAGCCGGTGAGCTTCAATGGTGCAGGTGGGCCCATTGGGACAGAGCCAGGCTAGCTGCTCCCAGCTGTTTCCAGTCATTATGCTAAGCTAAGCTAACCGGCTATGTAACGTGCGGACGTGAGACTTGAGAATTGGAAAAGTCGACTTATTGCTTCAACTCAGCAGTATATATATATATATATATATGATATATACATATATTTTATTATATATATAATATATATATAAATATGTTTTATAATATATATCAAATATAAATATATTCTATAATATATATCAAATATATTATATATTATATATATCAAATATATTATATAAATATATATATATGTTATGATATTTTTATTAGTGCTGTGAAAAATAACGCGTTAACTCAGTTAATCCAATTACAGGTTTAACTAGTTGTTGTTTTTTAACGCATTTAACGCATGCGCAGAATGAGCTTCCAATCCGTCTGTTGTTGGTCGTCGGGACGAAAAAAAGTCACTTGCAAAATGAGCTTCCAATACACCACTTCAATCTGAACTCTGTCCGCTCTCATGCAGACGGTCTGTTCATCGGTAATGATCCTTCCGCAGGTTCACCTCCGGAAACCTTGTTACGACTTTTACTTCCTGTAGATCAGGGTCTCAACACGTCAATCGCGACCTGCCAGTCGATCGCGGCGTAGTGTCGGTAGATCGCATGACATTAAAGAGATTGGCCCGCCCCCTGACATGTTCTCTAGAGCACGTCTTTGTTCTTTTATTAAACTAAACGTCTGTTGTTGATCGTATCTCCACAGCAGCATGTCATCTCTGTATCTACGCGTTGCGTTAACACTTATCGATCTCCGTCTGGCGCGCCACAGAGCTCCGTGCGCGCACCGGGACCGAGCATAAAAAAGTCACTTGTCAATCTGTCCACCTTTAGATTGTATCATGGTGGAGTTAATGGTTGACAAACAAGAGAAAAATGCTCTGTTTAACCCTCCTGTTACCTTTACATTTACGAACATATTTTACCCTCGGGGTCAATTTGACCCCAGCAATTAAAACCTCCAGAAAATTATTAGAATTAATATTGCTTCCCAAGTTTAAGTGTGAGGTACTTTATGTTTGTTTGTTGACTACCTAAATATCCCTTTAAATAAATAAAAAGTTGATACCGACATTAAACATTGAATGGGGTCAAATTGACCCGAAAGGTAACAGGAGGGTTAAACATTCTGTTTAGGATGAAGATGTATTAATGTTCCATATGGAAGAAAACTGCTAAATAACTGCTGAGTTGCAGCACCATTGTATAGAAGAATGTATAAATGTATATATCCGTCTTTTGTCATAAATCTCTATGTTCTCACAAAATATACCGAGAATATCGGTAATATGTGATTAATCATGATTAATCCACAAAAACCTGTGATTAACCCGATTACAATTTTTAATCGTTTCACAGCCCTAATTCTTATGTATATATATTTAAAATACATTATATATAAATATATTTTTCAGAACATCTCCTCTGTGCTTCAAGGTCGTCCTCGGAGATGAGAATATTTTTTTTTTATAAACACGATCCCTTCACATTTCCCCCATTTTTTAAAACAATTTTTCCCATGAGGCCACAGGTTTGGTATTAAATCCAAGCTCGAGTAAACACAGGAAGGGAAACCCAGATGCACAGCTCTAGAAGATGCAGTACAGCGCCACTTTGAAATGACACCGGCACCAGCCTACATATTTAATGTGCGTGCATGAATGCATAAACTGCATCCTCAGAAACTCCACACATCAAATGGTATTTTGGCAGCGCTCCATTTTACTTCCTCGTGGGAGTCCAGACATTCACGGAGAGGGATTCTTGTTTTTACACGACTCGGTGGAAAGGAGCCAAAAGTCCACCTCAGAAGACATGAGCCAAGACACCGTCAGTGTCCCCTCGGACCTCTTTGTGCTTCCTCTTTTGTCTTTTGTCTCCGGCGAGAGTCGTGGGTTTTCTTTTTTTATGTCGCTCGCAAAGAGAGGCACAAAGAGATACTCTCTGGTAATTCATCATGCTGACGCTCCAACAGGGCGGGAAACAAAACAAAGGGATAATGGGTTAGCCCCCCCCCCTTTCTTTCAATAAAAGAAAAATATAAGATGTACATTTAGCTGTTATATGAGATAATATACGATATTATGAGATACAAATCTTGAGATTGAAAGTCGAAATTATGAGATTGAAAGTCATAATTCTGAGATACAAAATTAGAATGATGATATAGAAAGTCAGAATTATGATATAGAAAGTCAAAATTCTGAGATACGTCAGAATTCTGAGATAGAAAGTCGAAATTATGACATAGAAAGTCATTATGGGAGAGAAAGTCAAAATTATGAGATACAAAGTCATAATTATGAATTAGAAAGTCGAAATTATATGATTGAAAGTCAGAATTATGAGAAAGAAATCAAAATTAAATGATTGAAAGTCAAAATTATGAGATACAACGTCATAATTATGAGATAAATTGTCAAAATTACAACATACAAATTCATAATTATGAGTCGAAACTATGATATAGAAAGTCATAATTATGAGATAGAAAGTCTAAAATATGACATAGAAAGTTATAATGAGATAGAAAGTCAAAATTCTGAGATACAAAATGATAATACTGAGATAGAAATTCGAAATTGTGACTTTCTATCTCATAATTATGATCTACCATCGGGATATCTTTATCATCACAGCATCAAACTATTTTCTTCTCTGACTGGAGGAGACGGGCTCCCACAGGGACTCTCATGCTGGGAATATACGTAAAGAAGCGTGTTTATGTCCCTTTGGATCACGATGTTGGTAAAAATAGGGAATGTGATCAAAGTAAAGCAGTTTTCGTTCTGCTTATTATTCCGTCTGCTTATTCCCGTTTCCCTCTTTGATCGTACACGCGCAGCCTCCCGCCCGGTGGAGAACCAGCGGTGCGAGGGTTCGATGCCCAACCGGTCCCAGCTGTGCCAGATCCCCTGTCCCATCGCCTGCGAGGTGTCGCCCTGGGGCGCCTGGGGGCCGTGCACCTTCGAGAACTGTGACGACCAGGCCGGAAAGAAAGGTAGGAAGAACCCCGTCATTATAACTCATCTTTAATTAACCACCGGGCCATTTTAAAAACACTCCGTCCCCTAAAGTAAACATAATAAACACCTTATACATGACATTTAAGTGCTGAACAACAACGACCTTTTCTTTTTCATTCCTCGCTCTCGTTGCCAGTCACGAAACGCCGATGCGGCGTAATTAATGCGGGAAACATTAACGATGAGTAATGAGTCTGAGAAGGCATTCGCCAACCTGCAGTTTTCACTAAATATAATATCATCAATTAGTATCAATAGTTAATGATTGGATGTCTCTCGTAGGAACAAGGCATCTTGTTAAACATACATAGGGAACATACCATTACTGTCAGTGGACATAACAGTCACGTATGAATTAATAATTAAATGTACCTTTTTTTTCCTTTTTAATCTCGGTGTGTACAATCTTTATGCAAACACACATAAATCTGATGCAAGATATATATATATATATTCACTATATATATATTATATATATATATATCCAGTATATATATATATTATATACAGGATATATATACAGTATATATATACAGTATATATATATATATATATACAGTATATATATAATATATCCAGTATATATATATTATATGTATATATATATACAGTGTATACATTATATATATTATATATACAGGATATATATATACACAGTATATATGTATGTATATATATACAGTGTATATATTATATATATATATATACAGTATATATATTATATATACAGTATATATATTATATAAACAATATATATATATATATATATATAATATTTACAGTATATATGTATATATACACAGTATATATATATAGATATATTTATATATCTATATATATATATATGTGTGTGTGTGAAAGAGCAATCGAGTGATCACGTGCGTTGCGCGTTCCGACACCCGGCACCAGAACAAGACGTGCGTGTCGACCAGCGTGGGGGAACATCTTCAAGGTCTTCCTCATTAGCGTTAACGAGCTGTCTGAACAAGGCGGCCATCGGACCGAGCCGAGCTAATCATCAGCATCCATCATCGCTGCTGCAACAACTACTCTGATCCTTTAATTAAGTAAAAGTAACAAAGGCCATGAGTCAAATTCACGTGTTTAATATCATCTCCAGGAAGTATTGTCGGCAAAAAATAGCAAAAAAGTTAAAAGTGTTCTCGTACTTGGATGGGACGGTTCGGTCATTTGGGACGATGGTACAGCTCGTGTTACGTCGCGTGTTCGATTCCAGCTTTCGGGCCTTAGTTGCAAGAAAAAAATAAGATGTACATTTAGCTGTGATACGAAATTATGAGATGAAAAGATAACAATGAGATACAACATCAGAATTATGATATAGATTATAGAAAGTCAAAATTATAAGAGAAAAGGTAAAGATTACGAGATACAGTCATAATTATGAGATAGAAAGTCATAATTAATATATATAATATCTAAAATATAGAAAGGCAAAAATCTAAGAAAATTCAGATTTTTTTGGTGTGTTTTACATTTAAAAAATTATGTTGACAAAATATGTTCAACTAAAGAGTAATTCCCCCTTTAAGGGGTTTCCTATATTATGCTACATATGTTAATCTGGTGTTAGGTAGTCCGATGGTTCCCAACCGAGGGGTCGGCCCCTCAAAGATAAATCTGAGGCGGTATGTATTTTTACATTTTTAAATTTTATTTATTTCGCCCTGGAAATATTGGTTAAATTGACCTCTTTGAACCATCCGAGAGATTTAAAAAATTACGTTTGGATCATTTGTCACAATAACTAAGTAAAGTCAAGAAAGTATTCTTTCTATATGTATATATACAGGACTGTCTCAGAAAATTAGAATATTGTATTCTATATATTTTATAATGCAATATAATTATTCTGATTCATTAAATCAACTGAAATATATATATATTTATTCTTTAATATTGCTGATTATATATACAAGAAAACTCTAAATCTATCTCATAAAATTTGAATATTTCCTCAGACCAGTAAAAAAGATTTATAACAGCTGAGTGTTTGTCAAGGCTCAGAAACCCTTGCAGGTGTTTGAGTTAATTAGACAATTCAAGTGATTTGTTTAATACCCTACTAGTATACTTTTTCATGATATTCTAATATTTAGAGATAGGATATTTGAGTTTTCTTAAGCTGTAAGCCATAATCAGCAATATTAAAAGAATAAAAGGCTTGCAATATTTCAGTTGATTTGTAATGAATCCAGAATGCATGACATTTTTGTTTTTTAAATTGCATTACAGAAAATAAAGAACTGCATCACAATATTCTAATTTTCTGAGACAGTCCTGTATGTATACATATATATTTATATATATGTATATATATTTATATAAATACATATACATATACTGTATATATATATATATATATATCATGTTTTTTCTTCTTCACGCTCTTTGCAGGTTTCAAACTGAGAAGACGTCAGATCACCAACGAGCCGACGGGGGGGCCGGGGAACTGCCCCCACCTGGTGGAGGCGGTGCCGTGCGACGAGCCCGGCTGCTTCGCCTGGCGGCTGGTCGGCCTGGACGAGTGCGTCCCCGGGGACCGGAGGCCGTGCGGCCCCGGCGCTCAGCTCGCACGGGTCCAGTGCGTCAACGGCAACGGTGAGAGGGAGGGAGGGGGAGGGGGAGGGGGAGGAGCTCGTTGTCCTTGTGTCACTCCGCTTTTGCACGTCTGACCTTGCGTGACCTTGCGTCAACAACGACCCTCCGCTGACCCTCCGACGCCCGCTGAGCACGTGAGGAGATTTCCGTGAGGAGTTCTCTCCAGACTCCCCTCCCCATCCCCCGCCACCGCCGCCAACCGCCTGCCCACTTGTGCAAGACGCCGCATGGCCGTCTTCCCGTCCCGGTGGCCGTCTTCCTCCCGTCTTCCTCCCGTCCCGTTCTTGTTTTTTGTCCCTGAAGCCTGGAGCTCGGCGTCCCTCCCGTCACTTCTCATTTTCACGCCCTCTCGTCACTTTGACATCTCACTGCGACGCCGGGGCCCCGCTTGAAATTTCAATCACGCCACTGGAGAGCTTTCCTTTTTCTATTTTTTGTTGTTGCATGCGTGCAGCGGGGAATATTGATATACAGCAACACAGAGGCAGATGTGGGTTCATACAATCCACTTATGGCCGACGCTCATCGATAAAACATGAGTCTGCTCTTCCCCACGTTCAACTTTAGTACCGAGAGTCCAGAGTGCGTCCGTATAAATATATGGTTTATAACATAAAAGTGTGTTTTATATTCGTCACAAGAGGATTCACTCGTAGTAACTGCCTGGAATAAAAAACAATCCTCTTTTGCTTAATATCATGAAAACAAAGAAAGGTTTCCTGAAGCGTGATTTAATACCTGTAAAACACAGATGTTACACTCCCATGAACACGTATGCAATCATAGGAAGTGATAAACATTCATTAATTTGCGCGGAAAAAAACATCGGCTTCCGGTGTATAAAAAGCTTCACGTTTTTTTCCCGGGCTGGAGTCGTTACCATGGAAACGCAGATGGCGGTTTTCTCAGTAACAAAGTTTACCCCCGGAAAACGCATCTGGAATATTTAAAAAAATAGCCAATAAACGGCAAAAAAAATGCGAAAACCATCTGTTACGACATTCAACAGAAGACTTTAGGCACGAAATAAAAAGCCCAAAACAAAGGAGGCGTTACCTGGCAACCAGATGGACGATTATATCGTCATAAATGTGAAGAGTGGACGGCTCTTTATGATTCAGCATCGTTTTGTGATAATTACAGAGGTTGAGTTTTCCTGAAATCCCATCACTAATAAACATGAGGAAAATACTTCTTCTGTATCATTAACTAGTCGGCGCGTCTCTTTATTAAATTATATATTTTCGATAGATTAATTGCGAGGTGTCACCTCATTATTGTGAAGAGAGTATTACTCTGACTCTAGTTTGTCTCTTTAAAAATAAATCGACTTAATGAGAAGTTAGGATTTAATTAAATGAATGAGAAGACAAGGTGCGTACGAATGATCGGAGGAGATGGACTTCTATTCCACCACGTTGTGCGAGGGGAAATGAAAAGAGAGAAATAAATACATGTAATTAAAACAAAGGGGGGGATATTTAGAGGAAAATATGAGAATTTCTGAAATTTACAGGAAAAACTAAAAGTATAAAGTTATAAATGTGCGAAAGAAAAAGAAAATCAACAGGTAGATCTTTTTTTGTGAAGGAAACAAATCTTCTTCTTCTTCTTCTTCTTCTCCTCCTCCTCCTCCTCCTCCTCCTCCTCAGGAGGCGAGGTGGACGGGGGTCTCTGCGCCTCCTCCCCGGCTCCGGAGCCCGAGCCCTGCGAGGTGCCTTGCTCGAGGGACTGCGTGCTCAGCTCCTGGACGCCGTGGTCCTCCTGCTCCCAGACCTGCTCCAGCAAGACGGCCGAGGGGAAGCGGCTGAGGACGCGCTCCGTCCTGGCCTACAACGCCGGGGAAGGTGAGGGGGGGGGGGGGGGGTGACCTTACGTACGTAAGAATTATCGGAGGAGATGAACTTCTATTCCACCATTTATTAAAACAAGGGGGGGGGGGATATTTAGAGGAAAACATGAGAATTTCTGAAATATACAGGAAAAACTAAAAGTATAAAAACATAAATGTGCGAAAGAAAAAGAAAATCAACAGGTAGATCTATTTTGTGAAGGAACCAAATCTCCTCCTTCTTCTTCTTCTTCTCCTTCTCTTTCTTCTTCTTCTTCTCCTTCTTCTTCTTCTTCTTCTTCTTATCCTTATCCTTCTTCTTCTTCTCATCCTTATCCTTCTTCTTCTCCTTCTTATTCTTATCCTTATCCTTCTTCTTCTTCTTATCCTTCTTCTTCTCCTTCACCTTCTTTTTCTTTTTCTTCTTCTTCTTCTTCTTCTCCTTCTTCTTCTCCTTCTTCTCATTCATCTTCTTATTCTCCTTCATCTTCTTCTTTTTCTCCTTCATCTTCTTCTCCTTCTTCTTCTCCTTCTTCTTCTCCTTCTCCTTCTTCTTATTCTTATCATTATCCTTCTTCATCATCTTCTTCTTCTCCTTCTTTTTCTCCTTCTTAATCTTCTTCTCCTTCATCTTCTTATTCTCCTTCTTCTTCTTCTCCTTCTTCTTCTTCTCCTCCTTCTTCTCCTTCTCCTTCATCTTCTTATTCTCCTTCTCCTTCATCTTCTTCTTTTTCTTCTTCTTCTTATCCTTCTTTTTCTCCTTCTTAATCTTCTTCTCCTTCATCTTCTCCTCCTTCTACTTCTCCTTCTTCTTCTTCTCCTTCTTCTTCTTCTCCTTCTTCTTCTTCTTCTTCTTCTTCTTCTCCTTCTTCTTCTTCTCCTTCATCTTCTTATTCTCCTTCTCCTTCATCTTTTTCTCCTTCATCTTCTTATTCTCCTTCTCCTTCATCTTCTTCTCCTTCTTCTTCTTCTTCTTCTCCTTCTTCTTCTTATTCTTATCCTTATCCTTCTCCTTCATCTTCTTCTTCTTCTTCTCCTTCTCCTTCATCTTCTTATTCTCCTTCTCCTTCATCTTCTTCTTTTTCTTTTTCTCCTTCATCTTCTTCTCCTTCTTCTTCTTCTCCTCCTTCTTTTACTCCTCCATCTTATTCTCCTTCGTGTAGGGTGTTATTGGCCTGTCAAGTCGTACTTCTCTGTCACTCACCCTTCGTCTGGATTTCACACACATTTCGCTCCTTATCTCCAGCAGTCTGCTTATCGGTGCTCGTTTCCTATTGGTCCGTCTCCTCGCTCTTTTTTATCGGTCTCCGGGATCACAACACGCTTTGGTTTAAACCTCCGCGTGCGGCGGCTTGTCTTTCTGTCTTTCTTTTGGTCTTATCTCAACGTGTGTGTGTTTGTGTGTGTGTTTTCCTCACAGTCACAGCGATGGTTGTGGCCAGGATCACAGTGATTGAGGGTAAACGCTGTAATTAACCGGGTTAAACTTGTGGCTTTGTGTCGACACGTTGCAAAAATGATGAAACTTGTTGGCTTTTTTTGGTGCTTTAAAAAAAAATAGCGACAGAATTAAAAAAAATCTTTAAACTTTTGGTCGACTTGTGATTTAGATTAGATTTAGACTCCTGGAGCACCGAGACCAGATCCCCTTGTTTATTACCTGTTTATCACCTCCTGTTTATCACCTGTTATTTATTACCTGTTTATTACCTGTTTATTACCTGTGTGGTCAAAGTTCCTTGTGATACAGCCAGGGCTCGTGGGCCACGTGTGAAATAGCTTTTTTAAGTTGTTTTCTGCCGTTGCTTCACTCACCTGCCACACTAACACGTGTCACCTTAATCCATCGAAGGTCTCACTCAGGTGCCAAAGTTTCCGGAACTTTTCGGTAAATCTTTTGACGTTAGGCTAGACATGTCGTGGCTGTGTGTGTCGTAGATTTAGAAAACCCCAAAAGGAGATCGGCCCAAAACCGTACCCCAGCTTTAGGATACAGGGCGCATATCAAAGAGCAACCAGCCAAGGATTACGCGCCCATGAAATCATGAATATGCCTCAATAATCCCGATGTAGCTCCACCTTCCTCATCATTTATGGGAGTGTATGAAGCTCAAGGGCCTCTTCCTCTTTCAGTGTGAGTCGGTGTTTACGGCTCCGTTTGTCCCGCTGCAGACGCAGATAACTCCCTTGTGCTGTTGTTGTTGTTTATGTTGTTTATGTTTCCGAATTGTCGGAGTCACGCTCGGCCGCCATCACGGTCTTTATCTGAGGCGGCGGCGGTCGTCGTGTGATTCAGTGTTCAGCTCGGACTCTCGGAGAAGCCGACGAGGTCGTCCGTCGTCACGGCCGAGCGGACGGCCGACGAGGGAGAGGGAAAAAAAGGGGGGGGACAACAGATGGAAGTAGTGAAGTTTTGTTGTTGTTCTTTTTCCTATTTGTATTGTCAGTACTAGGTCGGTACACAACAACAAATCTATAAATATAATTTGTAATTATAAAAAAACTAAGAAATAAAGTTAGAATTGTTAATAGTTGTTAAAGAAAATTGCAATAACAATAAATAACCATAAAGAAATAAGAATCAAATTGAATACGATTATCTGATTTATGTTTTCTGTTTGTTTTTTGTAAAATAAATCTAAGAAAACACTTTTAATCTGTAAACTACTAATTAATAGTCTTATTACTGCCTAATAGTCTTATTATTGCCTAATAGTCTTATTACTGCCTAATAGTCTTATTACTGCCTAATAGTCTTATTATTGTATAATAGTCTTATTATTGCCTAATAGTCTTATTACTGCCGAATAGTCTTATTATTGCCTAATAGTCTTATTATTGCCTAATAGTCTTATTACTGCCTAATAGTTTTATTATTGTCTAATAGTCTTATTATTGCCTAATAGTCTTATTATTGCCTAATAGTCTTATTACTGCCTAATAGTCTTATTATTGCCTAATAGTCTTATTATTGCCTAATAGTCTTATTATTGTCTAATAGTATTAGTATTGCCTTTTTTTGTGACAATTACTCATATCATGTCAGCCTAAATAAGTATATTTATTATTTTAAACAAAAGTTAAATGTTATTTCAAGTTTCAAAAAAATTATTTTTAAATGTCCCTGGATTTTTGTCAGTGAGGGAAAAAGTGCCCCCTAAAAACATGTCAATGTCTCCCCTGGTTTTTTACTGTCTCTGTGGTGGAAAAGAGCGAAATAAGAATAGCGAGAGCCTTAAAAAACCCAAACAATGGGCTGAAAGCTCGGCTGCCGACTCCGCTCACGTTCTCAAGTCATTGAATCCGTAGGAGAAGAAGCGAGGAGGCGCTCCTCCCCGTGAAGTGTGTTTCTCAGGCCGCGTTGTGCCGCTCCTCAGGCGGCGCCCTGTGCCCCAACAGCAGCTCCCTGCAGGAGGTGAGGAACTGCAACGAGCACCCCTGCACCGTGTACCACTGGCAGACGGGGCCCTGGGGCCCCTGCACCGAGGACCCCTCCGCCTCCGCCCTCAACGCCTCCTCGGCGGGCGCCCCTCCGGGTGCCTGCGCCACGGGAATGCAGACCCGCAAGGTCATCTGCGTCCGGGTCAACGTGGGACAGGTGCCGCCCAAGAAGTGAGTCCTCCTTCCTCTTTATTACCTTTGCATTGAAAATGCCGGGAGGTTATGTTTTGATCGCCGTGTATTTGTATGCGTGCGTGCGTGCGTGTTATTCGCATAAGTCAAAAAGTATTAAACCGAATCGCATGAAATTTGGTGGGATGATTGGTTATTATCCGGGGACCATTTGATTTGATTTTGGGATCGATCGGGTCAAAGGTCATGGTCAAGGTCATGAAAATGTCAAAATCTTCTTTTTACCATATATAGCACGGTCAATTTCTATCCAATTGGTATGCAACTAATGCCAAAATGTTCACAATTCAATGCCCATTCTTGTGATATGCGAAGGTATGCGCTCTACCGAGTGCCCCTTCTAGCTTGTTGTTGTTTTTTCCCGGGTCTTTTCATCCGCTCTCGTTTTTTTAGACTCCCCGAGTTATTTCTCGGCTCGTAGACGTTTCACGACTGTGAAATTAGCTCTCGGAGAGAATCGTGTGGAAATGAAAACGCGTCGCTCACCTCGGGAGCCGATGCCGGCTGCAAGTCGCGAGGCGTCGAGAGAACATTGAATTTCTTTTTTAAAAGGCTGATTTCCCCGGATTTGGACGACTTTATCCGAACGGGAGAAACCAATCAGTTAAATCTGCTGAATCGGAGGACACGCAGTAAGCCGGCAGGTCTTTTGATGTGTGAAATGATTCTTTGAAATTATAACCAGAAATACTTTTTCATCTGAGGTCAGAGAGAAATCTGTGAGCGTCAGAAAAAAAGACGTTAAAGTCGTGTTGGTCGATCCGGAGCTAGACTGCATGGTGCATGAAGATGTGTGTGTGCCCAGGTGTGTGTATGTGTGTGTGTGTGTGACATTGAGATTAAAAACATTTTAAAAAAGAGGAGTCAGGAGGTGAGGGGCAGATGAGAGGAGCAGCAGGAGTGTAAAAAGGAGACGCTGCCGGAGTGAACTTCCGGTTCATATCTCGTCTTCGCAGGCGACCGCAGATAAAAAATCATAATATCTCCGTCTCCTGGAAGTCTAATTAACCCTCGCCGTTTTTTTGTTGTGTGTATGTGTGTGTGTGTGGGGGGGGCTGCTGGTAATTTGTCATTGATGATAATGACGGTAATTAAATGGGATTGATACTTTGAGGCTAATGTAATCACGGGGCGGATGAGAGGCAAGACGAGATGGTTTATTTCGGGTTTCGCTCCTGGAGACCGGAGTGAACGTCGAGTTAACGTCCGCCAAGTTTGTGCTTCCGATGATCAACCTCCCCCCCCCCGACAACAAAGGAGCTGATTGGCTGGTGTCCAAAGAAGATTGGTTTTTTTTAAAGGGTCCTTTAATGCATCTTTATTTTCTGACTCTAACTCAATACCAACGGATTCCTCCTCCTCCTCCTCCTGTTTTACATTATCATCGAGGAGAGGAATGAGCTAAAGGGTCGTAGTGTGTTGTGTTGTGTGGTTTGAGTTTACACGTACAGTATCAGGGGTCAAAGGTCAGGGCGTTTTCATAAAAAAGAATTTGAACCACAATTCTATTTAATGTAGTTTATTTTGTATAAATGTGCCCCAGAGGGCTTTACAACCTGTACTCATACTTCACATCCCTGACCTTTGACCTCACATCGGATCAGGAAAAAACTCCCAAATAAAATAGAAGAAAAAAAATTCACAGGAAAAAAAAAGTGAAGAAACTTTCAGGAGAGCCACAGAGGAGGACCCCTCTCCAGGATGGACAGAACAATAGACGTCATGTGACCAGAAGGAAGCGTTACAGAGTCACATGAACACATTACATGAGTCTGACAGAAACACACAGGGGCGGGGCGGAGAGCGGCACGGTTGTCGTGGGTAACGGCATCGAGACACCGACCGTTGGTCGATTCTTCCTCTGTCGGCGGTCGATGACTTTTACATTATCAAGTATCGTTCCTCCAGTAAGGAGGCGAGAGAGCGACGAGAGAACAAAGCGGACTCCCCTCGGGGCAACCGCTCGGCCTCCCAGCAGGGGGGGGGGGGGTGGACCCCGACGGATTCTAGTTCGAAGGTCACGCGCTTTAGTCTAAATATACCAGGAAGGTTTGACATTTTAAAACCGTCCGTCAATCACACGGGGGATGACCTGACGCCCCCCGAGGGTCATCGGGTCATTTCTATAGTTATTTGGGGTTATTGTTTCACTTTTTGCCGGAACAAAAGAATCAATCAAATCACTGACAGACATCCCCACCTGTAAAGGTCATCAGGTCAACGTTAAAGCAATACTGGGACATCCCGATGATACGGCACCTTTGTGACAAAAGCAATGACAACATAGTCTATTTAAATATGTTTTTTTTACCTGGAATGTTTTTTTTTAGCAGAATAAAATAGAAACAGACTGGACGGGGATAACCGAGCGTTAAGACGGTTATTCTGGGCTTTTTTATTGGGCATCGCGTGTATATTAGAAAGAAAATTGACTTCAAAACAGACTTTAAAGCCGCAGTACACAATGTTTCTTTCTTTCTTTGTTGTCACTGATGTGTTTTCTCTCTGTCTTTGAGGTGAACGAGCCCACGTTGACAATCCTTCAGAATCGATCTGATCCTCTTGACAGTTTAAATCCATGTGACTGGATGGAAGCATCACTACTGCAGTGTGTGCAGAGGCTTGTGTTGCTGGCTCTGTGTTTGAAAAAGGTGTTTGTTGTTCTGTTTCGTTGTAGTGGTCGGTGATCTTATACTTGTATCATTCAGAAACTCCTGCATAGTTTTCATTTCCTTATTTTGCTTATTTTGAACTTTTTCAATAACAAAACAATAATTAACCAAACACCTGAGCTGCCAATTTAGCCTGAAACATATTTGGAAGAAACCTGCGATCTTACGCTGCACATGCTAAGTATCTCGGGTCTCGCGGGTATTTTTTTTTTTTATCACAGAAAGAAAGATTTTGGCGACAATACCCAGAACATGTCTGGCATTCAACCCCCCCAAAAAACGTGTGTTCTGCAAATGAGATGCATATGGCATAGAGATTGTTTTGCAATTGCGGAATGGGGAAATAAATAAAATAAATAAAATAAATAAAATAAATAAGATAAATGAAATGAATGAATAAAATAAATAAAATGTATAAGATAAATAAAATAAAGTTAATAACATAAATGAAATAAATAAAATAAATAAAATAAATGAAATAAATAAAATAAATAAAATAAATAAAATAAATAAAATAAATAAAATAAATAAAATAAATAAAATAAATAAAATAAATAAAATAAAATAAATAAATAAAATAAATAAAATAAATAAAATAAATAAATTTAAAAAAGGAAGAAAAAGGATTAAAATGAATAAATAAAATAAATACATTGATCACAGCAAAAGAGGGAACAAAATGTTCCACTAGGGTTTAGACACCACAAAAACAGCTTCAGTTTCCATCAGTGGATAGAAGGAGAGTTACAGTAAGTTACAGTAAGAAGGAGAGTTACAGTAAGTCTCTTCTTAGACTCTGGGGCTCCTTCGTGGACCGGCGGTGCTCTCCGTGGTGCTGTACATCAGGGCTATTCAACTTCAGTAGCAAGTGGGCCGAATAAGAAAATCACGTCCGCACAGAATATTGATCAAATAATGGCTAAAAATGAAAAACAGTAATGTATATTTCCACAGGTAAACAGTCACACGAAAAAACGTCGGTGTTGTGGTGTGTGGTGTGTTATAAAGCATCACTATAAACATGTTTCAAAGTGTAAATATCCGCTCAAGCAACCAGTTGTTTCAGATAAACATAAGAAATGTGACTTAATGGATCAAAATATAAATTACTTGGGCTGAAACTAATATCTGGTGGCGCAGCGCACAGACTGCATGTCTTTGAGTGCAGACTCCTTTTGCGTCAAAGAGATCGAAACCAGGTCGGGCGATCTTTATATTTTTCTTTTTTCTAAAATGTATTTCTTCATCCGTGGCTGTGATGCACTGCTCACTTATACAATCGTAATCGCCGAAATGGATATGAAGAGATATGTTTGTGAATGTGTGACGAATCTGGAAGACAGAGCCCGCTGCAGATGTGAAGAGAACACAACGCATCCAGGGAAACCAGTAGGTTTGAAAACCAGTAGGGTGTAACACCGCAACCAACACGGTGCGTACATAAAGATGTAACCCAGGGTGCTCACACTTTTCAGCATGCAAGCTACTTTATGTGACCAAGTCAAGGCGGTCGACCGACGGGACGGGGGGGGGGCAGTGATTTTTTCTTTGCTTGGTCTGCTTGCGCAAACCGGGCAGAGCAGAGTTAACGCGACGCGTGAGAGACAGAAATGAAATGCTGCTGCTGTAATGTGGCGCTATAGAGAAAGTGACAGGGGCGGGGCCAATTTTTTAATGTCATGCGATCGATTGAGCAAAAGAGGCGTGTCCGTCAGTTTATTTTTTCTACCAAGCTATACTGATTTGCAGGCAGTCTTGCGGGCCAGAGTTAAACTCAAACGGGCCGTATCCGGCCCGCGGGCCGCTAGTTGAATAGGCCTGCTGTACATGGTGCTGTCCGTGGTACTGTCGGTGGTGCTCTCCGTGGAGCTGTCACTGGTGCTGTCCGTGGTACTGTTGGCGGTGCTGTCCGTGGTGCTGAAGAAGCTTCCCTCGCTCCTTCATCCGACCCGGCTCCGGTTATCGAGTCCCTTTGCGTGTGCTTGCTGCTGTAAGCCTTCAAAAAGACGATGTTCAGAGTCTTTAGGGTGGACTTTCCTCAGGACTCGGTCACTGGCGGGGTTCCAGAAACGGGCTGTAAACCAGCGTGCAGACAAGCTCTCTCACACACACACACACACACGGGACATGATTTCAACAACCTCGCGGGGGAAATGACTTTGACTCTTCCTCTCACAATGACAAACTGGGGTGGCGGTGTCAGTTTGATTGCCAATTAGCCACGTTTGTCAGCTATGAAAGAGGTCTGGCAATCAGAGCTCTGATGAGGTAAGTTTTCAAATCAACGTGAGGCAATTAGGAGAGCTGGAAGAAGCCAAGTCATCTGTAATTAACATGCATGAGCTAAAAGGAACAGACAACAAACAATTCAGATTACTGAGCAGAACGACAGCGCGCATACAAAGGAGCCGCGGCGCGATGAGGAGGATGAACAGAAGTCTCACGTCGACACCAACAACCGGGAAATAATGGAAACTTTATTAGGATCGTCATGCACATACAGGCAAAGAACTCGGGGTGCAGCGTTAACTCAAATTATATACCTTTACTTTATAAAATCCCCAAAAACATTAGAATAAAACAACTGTATATAAAAAGAAATGAAGAAAGATCGGTTAGTTGCCATTCAGCAATTATTTGAGACAAAAAAAGTCAAATATTCCCAAATACTTGCAGTCAAATCATTTAATCATGTCAATAATCGGCAAAACAATTGAGAAATTAGTTTGTTTCATCAAATATTAGCTTTAAAAACTGATGTACTCACTGTGAGCCTGGAGAACAGACGGGAGGTGGGACGGGTCAGACAAACCAAATGACTTTCACCCAGCAGACCGCCGTTAAAGTCTCATGTGAAACATGTTCAAAGTTATTTTACCTTATTTTAGTGAAGTCACCCAACTTCTGTACTTATTAACCACATTCATGTAACAAGGATACTTATTTTTTTTTAAACCTAACCACCGTCTTCTCCTAAACTAAAGTATTGTGTAAGTAAGCTTAAAAAACAAAATAGGTTGGAAGTTTATTTTGAAAATACACGGGAAGAATCTGACTTTAAAACTTCAGTTAATGACGAGTTATTTGAGTCAAATCACTTTCATACTAACCAGGAAGCATCTGAACGACAAGTTTACTCTCATTTATTCTCACTTTAGTTATATTTATATATATTTATGGTAACTTTCTGTTTAGCCCTTGATTATTGGACCAAAGCAGCAGCTCTTCCTTCCCGGACCATCTGTTGCTCAGCGACTCGCCTGCACTCAAGACTGTGACTCAATATAGATATATATTTTCATTTTTTGATTTATTCTCTTTTTTTCTGCACTGCGTGTCTTAAAATATCCGAACCGTCAGGTGGTCTTTATCGGTGCCCCCGGGGGGGATCCGGGCAGAACAACCAAACATGGCCGGCGCCTGCCTGCGTATGCAGATGTGTCCTCCGGCTCCGATGGATCTGAGCCTCTATCAGCAGCCTGAGGCAGCGAACACACACACACACACACACACATAAATACTAACTGTCAAACAAATGTGTCAGCGCCTCGGGCTGCTATCATCCCATCGAGAAAGCTGTTATGGTGCGAGGAAACAACAACAACAACGTCTGCTTATTGATTGTGACAGTCTGTGTTTGTTTGTATAATCACATCCAAAGTATGAAGCCCAGTCGATCGTGTGTGTCCCCCCCCCCCCGGTCGTGTTGCCTAATGGAGGTCGCGTGGTCACCCCGTGTTTCCTTTGAGGCCGAAGACGCCGCCGAGAGGCTAAAGCAAACGAGCGGCGATGTTCTCCTTTTGTTGTCGTCCGTTATTTTGATCGTGAAACTAATTTGGCCTTATCTCCTCCCACCAGACCATGTGTGTGTGTGTGTGTGTGTGTGTGTGTGTGTGTGTGTGTGTGTGTGTGTGTGTGTGTGTGTGTGTGTGTGTGTGTGTGTGTGTGTGTGTGTGTGTGTGTGTGTGTACGCTCACTTGAAGCTACTGACAGGTCTTGGATTTGAGTCTCCTCGCTTCATCCCGCTCAACCGTCTGCTCAATGTTCTTACCCCGGAAAAAATAAGCCCCGCTTCCTCTCGCCGAACAGATTAACCGTAAACCGTCGGCCCGGCTTCCCCCGCCGTCTTATTGTCATTATGGGATGGCGGTGACGCCGACTGGAACCGGCGAGTCAGTTAAAAAAAAAAAACTTGCTATTTCCGGATGGCTTAATTTTTTCAGTTTTCCCGCTGCGTTAAACACACACACACACACACACACACGTGAAGGGTTGAATGTGTGTGTGATATAAAATACTGCGGTGAACAGAAATATCCTCAAAAAAACTGACAAAATATTTCAATCAAAGACAATATTAGAGACAACGGGCGGAAACCAGAGGAACAACAACATGTACATATGATAAAATAATACGTAGATGACTTCACATTTTGTTGTTAGTGTTGTGGTCCGCCAACTTGAGGATAATTGAATTTTAATCATCACACTTTGGATAATACCCATCATTAGCGCGGCCTGCAGTGTGATTAGTGTTAAAAGGCAAACAAAAAGGGGGCGTGTCCTCTCTGTGGAGGGAAACCTGAGTCGACTCTTTGAATGTGAAGCACTTGAAACACACAGCGAGCAAAGAGAGAGAGAGAGAGAGAGAGAGACATTTACATTCAAATGAACAGAGAAGCACCCGTTCACCTTATTACCCAAAATCCAATTGGAGGTGTCGGATATGGAGACTTATGTGCCCACAGGAAGTTACTGACCACACGGCGATTAGTTTTTGCTCTCCTGGGATTATATATATATTTATATATTTATATATGTATTTATATATTTATATATAATATATATATATTATATAATATATATATATATATATATTATATATATATATATTATATAATATATATATATATATATATATATATATATATATATATATATATAGTATGTGCTAATCCCACTAATTCACACTTTCGGCTGATCCAGGGTCTGTTTATTCAAACGTAGGCGTACAGGTTTTGGTTTCATTACAGACACATATTCATCTCAGGGTCTTTTCCTCATGAACATTTTTTGTGTAAAAACACTTCATTTCCTGCAATTTTTTTATTTTTTTTGCATCGAATTACAGGGAACATTTCTTTATTTCTGGTTTTAAAAAAGTGCAAAATTCAAGCGGTAATTCTGAATATAAAAGTATGTTATAGATCCAACCAAAGTGTGGTTAGGGTTCGGCTCTAAAGAAGCATCTAGAATTTCATTTCGATTACTATGATGATCCAGATATTGCGGGTAATGCTAATTATTACGTCACCGTTCTCATGTTCATTGAAAAATCATATACAAATGATTTTAAATGATTTTTTGTTGCATAAGGAACAAAGAAGTCCTTAGAATACGAGATGAAATCAGACAATATTTTATTTTATGACTATTTCGATAAAAATGCAGATGAATTGTGCAGCTAGACACACGGGGAGGGAAAGATGGCGCTCATGGCCGAATGAAGGAGTCTCTCCGTCCTGTAGTTTGGTATTCAGGGCGCGTTGAGCCCGGATCAAAGTCAAGCCGTATAACCCCGGGGGTTTTATCTAAATAGGTTTATTGTTTTATTGCTCGAGTACTTTCCAGATCTTACGCGATCCGGCGGAGGGATAATAACAAGGTCGGAGGTTTAATCCCCTCTTTGTCAACGAGCTCCGGGAGTCGCATGGAGAAGCAGCTCGGTGCTCTGATCCCTCACGAGGGGAATTCACAAGGAATCAAACATAATGTAAAGAAGCAATTAAAAAAGAAACAAATACTTTGGAAAGAGGATTTTTACCCCCAAAAAAACATCTGTGCATCTATTTGCATTGACGTTTTGTTTTTATTATTCAGATCTTGATTCGTCCTAATCTGACGAGTGATTTGATCCTTTAACCAGCCAATAAAACATCCTCAAAATCCTAATTATTGAATTTTTTTTTTAATAAATCAGATTTGGAGCCAAACAGTTTGTGACAAAGCGAAAATGAAAAGTTGTGTTCATCAGTTTATTTCTAAGACGTGACTCAGTGGCTTCACTCAGCCTCTCGTTTATTGGCTCGATCGTGAAATGAATTGCTACTCCGTCTGTTCTCCGTAGATTCTTCAATTGTGTTCAGATCTTTGCTAATGTATGCGCGCTGTATTATTTGTGTCTTCTCTGCAGACCCCCCCCCCCCTTTGATAAAGAGCTGCATGAATCCCAGCAGACTGGAGACGCTGCTCTTTATACATCAAATGGATCGTCCTGCAGGTTCCCGGTGAGGCGTCCTCCGGCGGGACACCTGTTCATCCGCTTCTTTACGGAGCTGAAGGCCCCCCCCCCCTCCATCCTCCCCCCCCCCCCCCCTCCGCTGCAGCCGGCGTCCGTTCTCTTCTCCCCGCGGGCTCGCACCAAACACACCGGGGGATTTGTCTTCCCGCTCCAGAGGGATTTAGCTCCGTCTGTCGGTATTAAAAAGATAAATCTCTCCATCCTCGCCGCATCTCTTCCCTCCCTGACGACGAGGCACCGTTGAACATGACCCCCCCCCCCCCCCCCCAGCGGGCTCGGTCTCGACCCTATTTATCGTCTCGAGGTGCTCGGATGACTGAAGATCACCCACGATAACCCTTGTTCTAAAAACCTCGGCTTGACCCCGCCCCTTTACTATTCCATGCCATCAATAGGATATCATCCCTCTACGATAGCAGAATCCAGTTAAAACAAGCGCTCCTAACCAGTGTCTGTGAACGGCCCCCGTGTAGACTTAACATACCCCCGTGTGGGGGGGGGGGGGGCACGACCCCCTCCTCTCGTTGTCTTTCGAGCAGCCAGATGGCGTCCATCAGTCGTAAACTGGATGTGATTACCGAGGTTTTCATCAGTTTTTTATTGCCCTAGATTGTGCATCTGGAGTAATTACATTCTGCATTCAAAGAAAAACCCAGATGGCCGGCGAGCCAGAACCTCACAGCGATATTTATTAAAGCCTTAAAAACGTGGTTTATATCCCGGCCGCCGTGTGCTGTCGGGATATATATATAAAAAGAAAAGTCATCGAGGGGGGGCGGAGCTCCAGAAAGTGGTCCGGAGAGGTCAGAGGTCGCTCGGTGGAGGACTGGAGGACTGGAGGACACACGCTTGGTTGTGATGACGCGGCATCGAAGGTTAACAATGACGCGCCTTGAATTGATTATATGAGGACTTCACATCTACAGGGATTGGGAGAATTATTTTGAATTGACGACGTATGAAACACACAGTAAAATACGTTCTCCTCAAAGACAACGATGACTTCATGTCAGAGACGGGTCTACTGGCGATAAGCCCGTTATTTTGTTGTAGTTGTTCTGATAAAGTAACGTGCTTTTATATTAATATTCAGGAACAAAATTTCATTTATTTTCTTTCAGGTGGGATAAATGTGAATATTCAATCATTTTGTCGGTTGAACTTCAGTTTGATGTGCGATGTCCCGTTGATTCATTCTCTCTTCATCAAGGGCCTTTTGAATGAAGATTATTCAGACTTTCATTGAGTTTGTAACTTCACTTTACACTCAAATGTTCAGCCAGTTCTCAAGCAGAGGAGATCGACCCACTTTTCAATACAGATGTCGTTTATTACCTTCGCATTGAAAATGCGGAAGGTTATGATTTGATCGCCCTGTATTTATTTATTTATTTATTTGTATGCGTGTTACTCGCATAACTCAAAAAGTATTAAACCGAATCGCATGAAATTTGGTGGGATGATTGGTTATTATATGGGGACCATTTGATTAGATTTTGGGATTGATCGGGTCAAAGGTCAATGTCAAGGTCACGAAAAGGTCAAAATCTTCTTTTTACCATAGTACGGTCAATTTTTATCCAATTGGCATGCAAATAATGCCAAAATGTTCATAATTCAATGCCCAATCTTGTGATAAGTGAAGGTATGCACTCTACCGAGTGCCCATTCTAGTTAAATATAATTTAATGCATCTGGGGTCACAGAAGTCATCAGATTGCATAACACACTGAACTGAAGGAGTGTGTTTCTGCCTGTGTGGTGCTTTAGAAGGTGATGTTGTGCTTTTTGATGTTTTTTTTGGGGAGGTCGGATGCCTGAAAACTAGTTTTATGGGTTTTGTTCTACGACATAAAATAATGTCAGCCGGTGATTTTGAGTTCAACTTTCTCTGGAACAAAATCATCACTCACTTTGGGAACACTTTGCAATTTTGGACTCTGGACGTTTTGGATCGTTGCCCGAAAACAAAATGTGTCGTGCGATTAATCTTCCTTTTATAACGAAGAGGCATCCGTGTCGACTGCCAAGCGTTTTGAATTGATACGGCCTAATATCTCACATTTTACATCCTGTTCAAAATGCAACACCCTCCATCCTCAGACCCTCCATTCTGATCACAAGAACTCCCCCCCCCCAAAAAACGTTAACAGGGTGAAGGGCCTGTAACCGACACCACAGAGTCACCTGTAAATCTTACAGGATCCCCCCGCTACGCTCGCTTGTGTTTCTAGATGAGGAAACCAGAAAGAAAGAAGGAAAAAAAAGTAGAAATAACCAGAAATCCACAAAGTGTAGTTTGTTTGTTTTTGACTGGTTGGAGGTCAAAAGGTCAGGGAGATGAAACCTGTGATTTTCTGGTTTTTTTGGGCGATTTTAAAATGAGCACCTCGCTTTTGGAGCGTGTATTTTAATGTGTGTGCAAAGAGTTCCCGGCAGTGTTACTTCACAGTGTGTGTGTGTGTGTGTGTGTGTTCCCGTTGCCCAGGTGTCCAGACGGGCCGCGCCCCGGCACGGTGCGGCCGTGCGAGCTGCCCTGCAAGAAGGATTGCATCATGACGCCCTTCAGCGACTGGACGCCGTGTCCCATCGCTTGTGACGCAGGTACGAAATAAATATAAATACAACTTACAGATCACAGAGGAAGAAAGATAACAAAATAAGAGTCATATTCTCTAAACACAAGCTGTGTTTCATTTGATTTATTCAGCTTTCCGTCTGGCTTCATTAGCGGCGTTTACACAACATTTGGCGTGTCGTGGTTTCACGCTTCAGTAATAATAATAAACAAGCAACAATTAATCACGTCGCCTAAAAATATACACGGGTTCAAATTGACTGGGGAAAAAACAACGGCGGCGGCGGCGGGAGCCGTTAAGCCGCCGCGCAGACACACGCTCGCCCTCGCGCGTCGCGGCACATCATTAATTTGACAGATCGGCGACCTTTAGGGGACGACTTCTGTGAGCGCGGCCGCGAGGCGAGACGCCGTTGTTTTCCCGCTGCGACCTGAGGGGACGAGGATGACGATGACGAGGTCACCTTCGCCGGGCGGCCGCGTGGAGAACGATTCAGACGGCGGGAGAGTCGTCGCCGGCGTCCGTCTTCTGATGACCTCGCGGCGTGACGCGGCGCCATTAAATCTCCTCGCGCCGCTCCGTCGGCCGTGCATTTGAGTTATTACGGGCTGTTGATGTCTTCACCTTGCAGAGACACACACACACACAGGCAGGTTTACAGCAGGCCTATCCAGAGGCTCGTTTCATCTTAATTAACGACTCGAGGTCAAATCCGAACACGTAAACACCGTCATGTTAATCTGAGTCAACGCCGAGGTCTAATGGGATCTTCCGACATCACCGTGGTTGCCGTGGTACCCAGAGTAATCGGACGTGCGTGTCGATAGCGGTCCAATTAGAATTTGGCGACAGCAGTCTCCGATTCTTCAAGGAGCGTTAGCGGAGGAGCCCACGCGGAGCTTTGGAGACCATTTGGACTTGTTCTCACCACTTTCCCATGCACGTCTGTGTGTGTGTGTGTGTGTGTGTGTGTGTGTGTGTGTGTGTGTGTGTGTGTGTGTGTGTGTGTGTGTGTGTGTGTGTGTGTGTGTGTGTGTGTGTGTGTGTGTGTGTGTGTGTGTGTGTGTGTAGCTGGCAACGCCGTGATGAGGAAGCAGTCCAGGAAGCGTCTGATCATCCAGATGCCGTCCAACGGGGGACAGGACTGCCCCGAGCTGTTGGAGGAGGAGACGGACTGCCAGGTCCCCAAAGTGTGTCCCGGCTTCAGGTGAAAGCTCCACGGCGACATCGTGTCAGCGGGTTGATTTAGTAAAGAGATTATACGTCATTTAAATGATCTCCGGCTGGTCCAATTGTATCATTAGAGTAATATTTACATGCTAAGGTTAATTATAATAATGGTGCTTTAAAAACTAATATTTTCTGATACAGCGAGACTTTAAATGCAGAACTTTTACTCGTAATTTAGTATTTATATACTCTAGCATCACTACTTTTTCTCAAGTAAATAATTAGAATTCTTCTTTCACCACGATGTTAGTTTGTTAAACTGTTAAACAGACAATGAATAAATAAATAAATAGCCAAATATATATATTTTTCCCCTGGCTGACTGGACAAAAAGGTGCAATATTCCTCATAATATTGGTCTGAATAAAAAAACCTTGAATACATAACTTTATTACATATTTATTCTCATTTCCAGGTAGCGACATCATGTCACTGGGTTCATTTATCAAAGAGCTTATAGAGATTTAAATGATGTCCGGCTGGTCCAAATGTACCACTAAAGTAATATTTACATGCTAAGGTTAATTATAATAACGCTCCTTTATAAACGAATACTTTTTCTGATACAGCGAGACTTTAAATGCAGAACTTTTACTAGTAATTTAGTATTTATATACTCTAGCATCACTACTTTTTTAATTAGAATTCTTCTTTCACCACATTGTTGGATGTTAGTTTGTTAAACTGTTAAAAAGACGAAATAAATAGCCAAATATAAATTTTTCCCCCTGGCTGACTGGAATAAAAGGTGCAATATACCTCATAATATCGGTCTGAAAAAAAGCACCTTAAATACATAACTTAATGACATATTTACTCTCATTTCCAGGTGGAAAACCCACAAGTGGAGGAAGTGCCAGCTGGTGCCGTGGTCTCTCCGACAGGCCCGGCCCGGTGCCCAGGAGACCTGCGGCCCGGGTCTCCAGACAAGAGGTACGCACGCCGGCAGCTCTTCATTTAGGATTATTCTCTCGGGCTCGTGCAATATTAATATACACAATAGACATTTCGGGGCCTCGCTGCCCGAGCTCCCGTTCACGCACAAGTGACGAGTGCTTTAAAGGGAGTTGTGGCTCATATTTACCTCGTAGCCTTTTTCTGGTCCCGGGAGGCTTTCATAGAAATTCAATTTCCCTGTCGGGGTCACGCCGAATGATCAATTTCATTATGTTTCGGGCTCCTATAGAAGGCCATTATTTAGTGCTTATGTTTCTGTTTCGCTAGCTTACGATAATGGACGGAAGAATCAATTTATTCATGAAAATGCTTTAAAGGTCCACTCAGACCTCGAGTCCAGAGCACCAGTCTGACACTCGTCGTCCATTCTAGTCCTGGTTTTTATTTCTCTATGACGGTATGAGGAGAATGAAATATTGCTGCAACGTAAAGAAACAACCCTTTTATTAAAAGAGCAGAGAATGCGATGATGCGAGCAAAAACAAATTGACTCGTAGGCTTCGAAACCAAATCGTGGTGGAGGTGCATTTTGTGTCTGCTGTGATTATAATTATAATTTTTTTGGTTCCCCCGGGAGATTTAATCTGAAATCATAGAGTTATGATCAATTTATTGACTCTTTAGTTGCCCTTTAAAAAAAATCTCCATTTCATGTTCTGCTGCTCACCTGTGGGCGAGGACGAGTTTGGGTCGCTTTCTGCTCTTAAAGGGACAGTACGGAGATTACTGATTCGCTGGAGCGTCCTAGAAAACAGCAGAAATAGCAATCATGCGTTTCTTTGAATTATTTAAGGAATAGTTTAATGGGTATTACTCTGCTGTCTGTCCTTTTTTACATACAGTACGAAAACACAGACAGCAGTCGGTTAGCTTAGCTTAGCTTAGCATAGCATAAAAACCGGGAACAGGTAGCCTGGCTCAGTCCAAAAGTTTTCATGGAAGGTTACGGAGATGCTGGACTCTTAAATTAAGGAGCCTAGGACCTTCTGACCTTCTAGCCTCACGCTGTATTCATCAAACAGATGATAACACTAGTTTACACCCAGCTGGGCTGTTGAATCTAATTTAATTAAACGTGTCTTTATGCACCGTATTTCATAAACTGTTTGCACTTGTTGTACATAAAAGCTGAAAGAGTTGTCGCGGAGTAAATAGTTACATATCTGAATGGAAGTTGGTACAACAAAGTTATATATATATATATATATAACTTTGTTGTACCAACTTCCATTCAGATATTTTAATTATTAATTATAAAAAAAGGGCTAGACAATGGTCATAAAAGAGGTCATATACATATATATATGTATATAGATGTATGTATATTACCTCTTTTATGGCCATTGTCTAGCCCTTTTTTTTTAGTAGCTGCTCCGACAGCCGGTCCCATCTGTTGAAACGAATAAAAGACGAGACCACTTTACAGCCTGATGGAGCCGCGCTGACCCGTTGTCCCTCTGAACCCTCCAGCTGTGTCCTGCCGCCAGCTGGACGGCACGCAGGCCGACATGGGCGAGTGCCTGGGCTCCTCCAAGGCCATGCCGGCCGTCACTCAGCGCTGCCAGCTGCCCTGCCAGGACGACTGCCAGCTCACCAACTGGTCCAAGTTCTCGTCCTGCACGGCGGACTGCGTGGGCGTCCGCAACAGGAAGAGGGCGTTGATCGGTGAGCACGCCGTGGTGTTTTTTTTAACGACTTCTCAGACGCAGGGTTCCAACGGTCGTGGAAAAGTGATGGAAGTTTAAAATGGGTATTTCCGGAGCCTGGAAAAGTCATTGAAAAAAATTAAATCCCAAAAGGTTTGGAAAGTGTCAATTTACGCTGAATTTGAAATAATGAATATGTTTTTAAAAGGGGGGGGGGAGGGGGCTTCAAGAGACGAGCAGTAAAAGTTAAACAGAAGGTTGTAAATCTCTTCAGGTGCTTCCCGCCAGCCGAACGCTCCGGAGGGATTATAGCGACACGTCTAAAATAACTCCTCAGCCTTTGTTATCCATCAGGTCGTCCGTCCCCCCCGGACGATTACACCCCCCCCCCCCCCTCTCGCAGCCATAAAAGCAAATTGACATAAAAATGAGATCTGCGGTGCATTAAGGCGCCTTACAGGGAGGGGAGGGGCCAACTTTAAACTGTGACATAGTGTATTTGAAAAAGCTTTTCGTTCCCCCCAATGTGAAACCTTAGAGTATAAAAGTGCGGCGAGGTCATCGGCTGCATTTAAAGCACTTTCTGAAGAGGTTGTCTTTGAGTCTTCTTCGCTCGGTACCAAAAGAAACCGATAGCGCGACATCCCGAAGACGTAAAGACGGATCGTCGCATCGAGCGAAATGTTAGTTATCGGAAAAACCGACGGGCGACTTCTCCTCATTTTCGCATGGGAAACAACTCAAGATGTCACGGGGGGGTCGGGGGGGGGGGGGGGGAACCAATACGCATTTGATTTACGGTTAACAATATTAACAACAACAAAACATCTGGTCGTTTTTATAAGAGAGGTCTTTTTTGCCGGTGTAATCTATCATCGGGGCACCCGGCCTCGTGAGTACAAGCTCAGACTCCCCTAAAGGGCTTGATGGTGGTGGTGGGGGGAGGGTCCTCAAATCCGATGAGACTCAAACACACATCCGCCCGACGGGAGACGGGAAGTGAGTCACCTCTCCCGGAGCCGCCCGGCTCATCGCTGTCCTCCTGCTCCCCCTCAGGCAGGAGCAAGAAGAAAGACAAGTGCAAGAACACCCAGATGTACCCGCTGAGCGAGACCCAGTACTGCCCCTGTGACAAGCACAACGCCCAGCCGCTGGGCAACTGGTCCGACTGCATCCTGCCCGCCGGCGGCCGGCCCGAGAGCCTCCTGGGGGTCAGGCTCCAGGGGGACGTCAAGGAGTGCGGCCAGGGCTACCGCTACCAGGCCATGGTGTGCTACGACCAGGACAACCGGCTGGTGGAGACGGCGCGCTGCAACAGCCACGGTGGGCAGCTGAGTGTGTGTGTGTGTGTGTGTGTGTGTGTGTGTGCGTGTGCGTGTGTGTGTGTGTGTGTGTGTGTGTGTGTGTGTGTGTGTGTGTGTGTGTGTGTGTGTGTGTGAGTGTGTGTGTGTGTGTGTGTGTGTGTGTGTGTGTGTGTGTGTGTGTGTGTGTGCGTGTGTGTGTGCGTGTGTGTGTGTGTGCGTGTGTGTGTGTGCGTGTGTGTGTGTGTGTGTGTGTGTGTGTGTGTGTGTGTGTGTGTGCGTGTGTGTGCGTGTGTGTGTGTGTGTGTGTGCGTGTGTGTGTGCGTGTGTGTGTGTGTGAGAGTCTGTCTGTCTGTCTCTAGTCCCTTGGTCTCTAGTCTTTTAGTCTCTAGTCCTGTCTGTCTCTAGTCCCTTGGTCTCTAGTCCTGTCTGTATCTAGTCCTGTCTGTCTCTAGTCCCTTGGTCTCTAGTCTTTTAGTCTCTAGTCCTGTCTGTCTCTAGTCCCTTGGTCTCTAGTCCCTTGGTCTCTAGTCCTGTCTGTCTCTAGTCCTCTGGTCTCTAGTCCTGTCTGTCTCTAGTCCTGTCTGTCTCTAGTCCTCTGGTCTCTAGTCCTGTCTGTCTCTAGTCCTGTCTGTCTCTAGTCCTCTGGTCTCTAGTCCTGTCTGTCTCTAGTCCTGTCTGTCTCTAGTCCTCTGGTCTCTAGTCCTGTCTGTCTCTAGTCCTGTCTGTCTCTAGTCAGTCCCTTGGTCTCTAGTCCCTTGGTCTGTAGTCCCTTGGTCTCTAGTCCTGTCTGTTTCTATTCCTGTCTGTCTCTAGTCCTCTGGTCTCTAGTCCTGTCTGTCTCTAGTCCTGTCTGTCAGTAGCCATCTTGTTTGTACTGTAGAAGCGGTCCCAATGAAACCTGTGGACATTGTGCTGAGTGGATCAGTAAAAAAAGTGTAGACATGAGACCCAGACGACCTGAGCGTCTGTGATGTTGGAGGTCAGCAGAAAAATGTCCCAGTTTGGGTCAACGAACAACGTAAGTGTGGCCCTCGGGCCTCGTGACAGAAGTAGAAGACCTGAGGCGTGCAGCCGGCTGCCTTGTTTTCAGGTGAGAAACATGCAAGAACTAGAACAGGCACTCGGTAGAGCGCATACCTTCGCATATCACAACATTGGGCATTGAATTATGAACATTTTGGCATTAGTTGCATGCCAATTGAATATAAATTGACCGATGGTAAAAAGAAGATTTTGACCTATCCATGACCTTGACCTTGACCTTTGACCCGATTGATCCCAAAATCTAATCAAATGGTCCCCGGATAATAACCAATCATCCCACCAAATTTCATGCGATTCGGTTTAAAACTTTTTTTGTTATGCGAATAACACGCATACAAATACATAAATAAACTAGAATGGGCACTCGGTAGAGCGCATACCTTTGCATATCACAAGATTGGGCATTGAATTATGAAAATGTTGGCATTAGTTGCATGCCAATTGGACAAAAATGTATCGTGCTATGGTAAAAAAAAAGATGTTGACCTGTTCATGACCTTTGACCTTGACCTTTGACCCGATCGATCCCAAAATCTAATCAACTGGTCCCCGGATAATAAACAATCATCCCACCAAATTGCATGCGATTCGGTTCAATACTTTTTGAGTTTTGCGAATAACACGCATACAAATAAATAAATAAATACACGGCGATCAAAACATAACCTTCCGCATTTTCAATGCAAAGGTAATAACTTTGTTTAGCTCCGTTGAATATTCATCTGAAGCGGAGGGCATCGCGAAAGTGAAGCCGGCGACTCCTTTCCGAATGCAGTCGTTTGTCTCCTCGTCGTTGTCGTCGGGTCTTACGTCGAGCAAAGAATCCTGGCTCGGAAAATTGCCGTGAAATAGAAACGCGGGAGACGTTCACAGGAATCCATCAGCGGCGTGCGCCTGAGAACACGGTGTCAGTCTCCTCGTGAGTCAGAGACGGAGACGCATCGGCTAATCCGGGTGTGGTTGTGACGGGGGCATGGCGTAAGGATGAGCGTGTGTGTGTGTGTGTGTGTGTGTGTGTGTGTGTGTTTTTAGACGCATCCACACATTCATCTTCAAGCATCAGTGAGCTCCGACAAAAAGATCCGTTCCGTGAGGTGCGCGGGGGGGGAAACAAAAAGACACTTCTGTACACGCGAATCTCAAAAGATATCATTAAATCTCTATTTTCATCCCTCCCTTTCAGTCGCTCTTCTCCCTCCATCCCTCCTTTCTCTCTCTCTCTCTCTCTCTCTCTGCCACTCCCTCCTTTATTTTCTCAGCCACTTTCCATCTCGATGGCGGAGGAGACGATGGTCTTTTCCTCGACCCCCACAGTGCCCTCGGGCTGTGATGTCGACCATTATCTCTGTTTTCCACAGTGAGAGAAAAAGAATCTGAGGATTATCATCGTATAAAAGAACACGCTGATCAAAGCTTTGTGGCATCGCTCAGATCCCCCAATTCTGTCATCCTATTCAGAATGATATCATTTTAAAACTACAGAGAACAGTATGGACAAAAGGATTTTATATACATATATAAATATATTTATATTTATATATATATATATAAAGACAAAAATATCTATGTTTATATATATATATATTAGAAATAAAGACTATATATATATATATATTATAAACAAAGACAACAAATATTTGTATATTATATATAAAGACAAAAAAATACATAATTAGACAAAAAAATACATACAAAAATAAATGTATGTATAAATATATATATTAGAAATAAAGACTATATATATATATATATATGTACAATACTTATTAGTGGAGCTCGCCTGCAGAGAGAGTTACAGTTAACAGTACACAGAAATCCCGCTTCGGTACAGCGGAAACATTTCAAAAGAAATGTTTAAATGCACAAGGATACTTTTTTATTTATTTTGAACAGACTGTAGTGTAAGTGTCAAAAAGATAGAAACTCCTCTTGTTTTACTATTTCCATCATAGATTTAAGGAACATTTCAAACTCTGGATCACGCTGTACTAACACTGAACAAATGCACAACACGCTTTAAAACTGATGCGATTAAAACTGATAATAGAAAAATGAATCGACCAATAAGATGCATGCATTAGGAGGCGTGTCTAAATGTGTTCCAGACATTCAAAGCCCCTGTCAGTGATTCATCACACCAGCGATGCCTTTGAACATCACCCGTCAGCATGTTGCACGTTGCACCGTCTCCTACACAACACGAGTAAATACAACCATCAGCAAGGTCACGGTGCAGCCGCTTCCCCTGCTGTGTCATATATATATATATATATATATATATATTTATTTTAATATATATATATATTATTATATGTATAAATATTTATATATATATTATATGTATATATATATATATATATATATATATTATCTATATATAAAGAAATAGATATATACATATATATATATATTTATATATATAAATATATTTATTTAAATATATTTATATATATATATATAAATATATATTTATATATATATGTAAATATATATATTTATATGACTCCTATAGTTCTTATATCTATGGCGATAAGCAAGCTGTGATGCTTTGCCCTTTACCATGATGACAGGAAGGCTGAGAGGGGGTCGGCCTCGTCTTTGCAGGAGGAGGAGGAGGAGGAGGAGGAGGGTGCAAAGCTCGAGGGCAATTGTCTCTGCTGAGGACCTGTGAACTTGAACTTAAAACAATACTCCAGAAAGCAGATTTGCTGGTCCATGAAGAATGTTCGAATGCATAAGGATGTTTTATGGGGCGGGGGGGGGGTGGGGGTAACGGGTCAGAAATCAGGTTGTAATGCCGGATGACTTCCCGGGGCCGAAACGTTTGTGTGAAGCTTCTCGGGGCCACGCGGTGACTCAGCCGGGCTTTATTTCTGGTTGCATGGCCAGAAATAAACGGTGGCTGGAGTCCTCGTCGGGCCCCTGGGGGCCCGGCATGTGAGTGGATCCTTGGAAACATATTTAGAGGGTGAGTTGTCCCGAGCGTTTCTATTGGTTCTGCATTCAAAGGAATATTTTTCCTCGCGTGGTCGTCGAGAGGATGTATCATTTCTTAGTTATTTAACACCGACGTGTTGCTCACTGTAACATACCGCTACAAAAATGAATATTTCGCGGGTTAGAGGCGGAACTTCAAACATTAAGTGGAATAAAATGCCGGTGAAAAGACGATTTTAGAGTTTCAAACCGCACGGTAACACAAGATGAGCCTTTTAGAGACACCCGGACGGCGTCTCTCTTGCACGAGCCGTGCGTGAAGGAAACACTTGTTTAGCTGAACAGCTTCGATATGAAAACTGTGGATTATATCATTGAGTTTGAACGTTTCTGGGAGGAACGCCAGAGATTCCAAAGAAAGTTACGGAGCTTCAGGGAATTCATCACATGGATCTGTGTGCAGGCGATCGATCATTCTCACTCGTTTCTTTCTCCTTTTATTGTACCTGCACAACTCTTTCTCTTTGCACTTTAATATCAGACTCATTTCAACATACTCTTATCCTCCTTCCTTATTTATTTCTTATTCGGAAGTTTTTTATTCTTGATTACGACTCCACTTACGCCGAATTCCACATACGTGCAAATCTTTCTGATTCTTACATGCCATATTTCGGAGTTGTTTATTTCCTGCGTCAGGTTTTATTAAACACGCTAGGAATCTGATCTTCCTCCGGGGGGAGCCGGAGGACGTATCCTAATCATCCCCCGGAGCCTCAGGAGCCGGCCGGGCAGCGGCACGGTGAAGGAGTGCCGGGTGACATGTTGACATGCGTAGTCCGGACTGGATGAAGAAGACCTTTAAGGAAAGGTGCCGCTCAGTTTTAGGTCGGCTTAGTTTGATCACCCCTTCAACTGTCATGTGGAGAGTTGTATCCTTGTTTTTAAGCTCCAGCCGTCCTCGGAATAGACGAACTAACGCGTTAATTTAAAGGTTGGATGCGTTTTGTCTCGTGCACAACGCCCAGGTTGTTTTTAGACTAACGGACGCTCCACTGCGTCAAAATAACTAAGCAAGAGCCTCCCTGTTGATTTCAATTAGATCTCTGCAGGTAGCTCCCTAATAAAAAAGAGAAATACACCACGTAATTCCACTGTTTACCTCAAAGTCGTCGAGGCTGAAACCAAAGCTGTGAGATGCCGTCCCTAAAACGCGTGGGAGTGTTTCTCAAACAGCTTTTCGCAGCGCACGCCAACGGCAGCCAAACGCCTCATTTGTTGTTTTTGTCTGTGTGTTTTTTTCATTTTAAATGCGCTCCTGGTTTTGGGAGTGGGACATCACTTTTAAGATAAGATAAGATCAAATACTGCGAAATTGACTGGACAGCAAAGGGTGCACAATAGACACAATAAATATATATATATATATATATATATATTATAAATAAAGACAAAAAAATATATAGATATATATTATAAATAAAGACAAAACAAATGAATATATATATATTATAATTAAAGACAAAATATATATATATATATATTATAAATAAAGACAACAAATATTTGTATATTATATAAAAAGACGAAAAGAATATAATATATATAATTATTTTATAAATAAAGACAAAAATATATATATGTGTATAAATATATATACTATGAATAAAGAAGAAAGAAAATATATACAGTATATATATTTTAAATAAAGACAACAATATATATATAATCATACATATATATATATACATATATATGTGAAAATGAAGACAACAAAAAAATATATAAATATATATTATAAATAAAGACACAAATAAATAAATATATCTATATATATATATATATATTATAAATAAGCAATATAAAATACTAAGTAATTCACAATAACTGAAATGTTATATATATATAGACAGAATATATAATATAATATACAATATGAGTAACCAGCAGTCTGCCCTGGTGCTACGGTGGCCAGCAGCTCAGTGTGAGCCATGATGATGATGATGATGATGATGGTGCAGCAGAACATATTTGTGAGAGAGAAAAAAGTGAGAGATATGACTCGCATATACATGGATAAGTGGTCTCTGTGGGATTCCTCTGAAACGTGTTAAAGTGGTGGGAGGTGTGTTCACAGACAGTCAGTCAGCGCAGCGCCACACGCCTCTCACTCGAGGAGCAAGAGGACGCTCCTCTCTCCCGGCTCACTCACCTCATCGCTCGTCTTCATCAAAGGCTAAACGGATGCACTGATGCCCGTGATGTTGCACGAGCTCACGGAATAAACGAGGAATAGACTTCCGCCCGGTTTAAAAAAGGAGGATTTTTGGAAGGATGACGATCAACACATCTGACTGAACTTCGGCCTGTTTGCTGGCGAGAGCCTCCCAAAAAAAAAAAATACCGAGCAGGAGGGAGAGAAGTCTGACTGTGTCATGACCCTGTGAGCCGAGGGAAAATAGATTGAAATAATGAAGCTTGTGTAACAACCCGTACACGCGGGCCTTTGAATGTGGGCCAGTCGTTCCCCATCCACGGGGCTCTTGAACTTTAATGATTGTTTTTGGGGGGGGGGGAATCGAAAAAGAAAAAAGCGTAACCTTTTGGGGAATTTGGGACAAATGCAGTTTTCACACTTTAAAAAAAAACTTCTTCTCTTCTCAAAAGAATCGTCCGAGGCCGTTTTCTCACTCCTGAACCCGGAGGCTGTGACAACAAAGGTTATTTTTTTTAAACTTTCAAAGCAAATTTGATGAATGAATCAGTCGCATGTTCTCCCCCTATTTTGAAATAATAAATAACAAGACGACAGGCCGCCGTCTAGTCGTCCGTTGAAACGGACGAGAAGAAGCAAGTCGTCATTTTATTTTGATTTTTTTTCACTTTATTGGGAACGAAGAAGAAGAAAAAAAGAAAATTCCCGCCATACAAAGAACATTTAAAAAACATTTTAAAGCTAAATGCATCGATCTGGTGAACACAACGTTTAGAGTGAGGATCCATGAAGCTCTTATTACCTTCGCATTGAAAATGCGGAAGGTTATGTTTTGATCGCCGCGTATTTATTTGTATGCGTGTTATTCGCATAACTCAAAAAGTATTAAACCGAATCGCATGACATTTCGTGGGATGATTGGTTATTATCCGGGGACCATTTGATTTGATTTGGGGATCGATCGAGTCAAAGGTCAAGGTCAAGGTCATGAAAAGGTCAAAATCTTCTTGAATCGCATGACATTTTGTGGGATGTTTGGTTATTATCCGGGGACCATTCGATTAGATTTTGGGATCGATCGGGTCAAAGGTCAAGGTCATGGAAAGGTCAAAATCTTATTTTTTACCATAGCACGGTCCATTTTTATCCAATTGGCATGCAACTAATGCCAAAATGTTCATAATGCAATGCCCAATCTTGTGATATGCGAAGGTATGCGCTCTACCGAGTGCCCGTTCTAGTTAAAAAAGTGTGTCCGTGCTAATGTGCCGACACGGCACACATCCTGCCTTCGCCCTCGTACATCAAAATATGTTTGATTCCTCCTTTAATTTGTCTTTCTTTCTTCCTCTTCCTCTCAGGTTACATCGAGGAGGCGTGCATCATCCCCTGCCCCTCCGACTGTAAGCTCAGCGAGTGGTCCAACTGGTCGCGCTGCAGCAAGTCCTGCGGCAGCGGGGTCAAAGTTCGCTCCAAGTGGCTCCGAGAGAAACCGTACAACGGGGGCCGGCCGTGCCCCAAACTGGACCACATCAACCAGGTCGGACCGGGAGCCCCATCCTACATTTTATTTTAAAAGTCTGAGTCGGTGTCTGAGATCGATTCTTGAATATTTGAGCGACTGTGCTACGATATCGACAGTATTTATACTTATATTTATACTCATTACAGGCGGGGTACACCGTACAGGAGCAGGAGGAACGTCTTAATGAATAATACATCGAGCTCCAGTCTGCAGAGCTTTTCCTCCACACCGCCCTCATTATTGCTGCACTCTTTTTATATTTATTTTTCAGACGACGGGTGCTGTAAATGGATCCCATCCACCACATTAATGCCCCCCCCCCCCCCCCTCAGTTGACTCCTTAAGGCTTCTGCGATTTGCACAAATAAAATGCTTTCCAGACCCCAGACTTCCAGAGAGTATATATCAGCAGATGCAGATTAAGGTTGTGTTGATCTACGCCTAGCAGTGTGTGTGTAGGTGTGTGTGTGTGTTCTAGGAATGTGTGTGTAAGTGTGTGTGTGTGTTTCTGATAAGTTCACACCGGTTTGTATGCCGGAGGCTTTTCTGATTATGTCCTCCCGAGTGTTGCATTAATCGCAGGTTCTGCAGTATATGAACAGTTGGCATGTATTCATTAATCTGTCTGTCTCCTTCCAATCCCCCCCCCCCCCCCTCTCATCCGACGCTCCTCGCTGGATGTGACTCATCGCTACAGGCCCAGGTAGGAGCTGCCCTCCTCCGCTCTCTGTAGACGGGTTAGAGGCGTTAATGTGTCACCGATGTCAGTGGGTCACTAATATTATCGTCATTATTAATTATTAAATTAAACTTAAACTTTCTGTTTCTGTCCATATTTTCTGTTTTTCTCAGATGATTTTTTATTTTTTTTTAAAGGCCAGAACGTTCGTGAGATTTTTAAAGAGAAATAAGGCACCGTTATTAAAGTGAACGGCATATGAGTCGAGCCAAACAACAACGACACAAGAGGTGCAGGGACAGTAATTGAGGGGGCGGAGCTTAGTGAACAATCAACAGCCTCTATAATCTACGTGAACGGGCGCAACCGCCTCGCTTGTGAGTAAACAAGGTACGGGAAGTTTTTTATTCTCGGAGGCCGGGCTCAGGTGTCAGGAACAATCATGTTAAAGTTAAAACTCATAGAATCACTTTTTATTAAGAGAAACTGGCCGACTGACAGCGAGATGAGAGGACGTGTTTCTATAAATACAGAAGTTCCGATCAATCGGAAGTTGTCACCGCCACAATCCGCGAGCGCTCGTGAAGCGCAGGTGTAACGGGGTCCCCCCCCCCCCCCCCCAGGTGTACGAGGTGGTGCCGTGCCGCAGCGACTGCAACCAGTACGTGTGGGTGGCCGAGCCGTGGAGCGTGTGGAAGGTCAGCAACGTGGACCTGAAGGAGAACTGCGGCGAAGGCGTCCAGACACGGAAAGTCAGGTGACCATCTCATCGAGGATGTTCGTGCTGATTAAAAGAATTATTATTTTTTAGGCAGGAATATCCAATAAATGTGATTGTAAAATGTGCGGATGCTGCTTTTCTTAAATTGAGGTCGGATTTCGTTGAACAAGACACATGAAGACTCACCAGCATGAGATCAACTCTACGAGGCTTTTATCTGTTGTGTTGTTGTTGTTGTTGTGATAAAAAATAATACATTTGTGTCTATTTAGACCTCAACCGGAAATTAATATGACTGCTTTGGGCAAATCTGTCTCGGGTTTTGGGGCAGGGATGTCTATGTGTACAGATTGTAAAGCACTCCGAGACAAATTTGTAATTTGTGAAATTGGGCTATACAAATAAACTGAATTGAATTGAATCTATAAGTCCACAAACCGACGGCGTAATCAGAATCATGAGACTGCAATTGCCCCCCCCCCCCCAGGTGCATGCTCAACACCGTGGACGGGCCGTCGGAGTCGGTGGAGGACTACCTGTGCGACCCCGAGGAGATGCCCCTGGGGGCCAGAGAGAGCCGGCTGCCGTGTCCCGAGGACTGCGTCCTCAACGACTGGGGCCCCTGGAGCCGCTGCAGCCTGGTGAGGGCGCCGCGGCGCGGGAACCGTTCGTCAACCGGTTATTTCTCACGGTGGAATATGAGCCGGGAGGCAGGAAAAAAATGACTAATGTGTCGCCTGATTTGGGCTTTTTTAAAGCGACGCCGCGCTCAGATTTAATCGCAGCGGCGAAGCTGTGTGTGTGTGTGTGTGTGTGTGTGTGTGTGTGTGTGTGTGTGTGTGTGTGTGTGTGTGTGTGTGTGTGTGTGTGTGTGTGTGTGTGTGTGTGTGTGTGTGTGTGTGTGTGTGTGTGTGTATATATCCTGGCCATTGTGTCAGCCACACGCCCTTCTCTCCCAAAGTGCTTGACACGCCGACTTCCCACAATTGCAATCTTGTACCGGAGTCTCGGATGTTTTATTCATCGTGCCAACGATGGAGATATTCAAAAGGCTGTCTCCCCCTCCTCCCACCTCCCTCCCCCTCCTCCCCCCCTCCCTTCAAACGCTCCTCTTTGTGAGCAATGACCGTGTAGAATCTGTTGGTTTACCCTTTCCAGCAGAATATCAGTTTCAGCCCTCCTGTCGTTTCCTGCTGGATGAGAATCATACTCCAGAGAGAGAGAGAGAGAGAGAGAGCAGGAGAGACAGAGAGAGAGAGAGACAGAGAGAGAGTGAGAGCGAGAGAGAGTGAGTGAGAGAGAGAGTGAGTGAGAGAGAGAGAGAGAGAGGCCTGTGTAGACTCTGTGTGTTTTGACAGATTTCTTAATCACTCGTTGCCCAATAATCTGGTAATAATCCAGCAGTGAGCCATGGATGGAGTCTAAATTCAGTTCCTATCATTTACGCCTTTTTCGTTGTTGTTGTTGTTGATTGCGAGTCTCTCTCTCTCTCCAGCCGTGCACCAGGACCAACAGTCGAGTGCGGGAGGCGTTCCCGCTGCGCTCGCCCAGCGTGGGGAGGGCGTGTCCCGACACCTCGGACAGGGAGCCCTGCGGCCTGAACCTCAACTGCTTCAACTACTTCTACAACATCACAGGTAACCAGGGCAACATCAACGCACCTTTACTCAAATGTTTGTCTTTTGAGGATTTTTGTTTTCTATAGAGCGTCTGCACGTGACGAGTTTACATTATGCATTTTCTATTATTGACCCGTAACTCAATTAGACCCTTATCTGAAGTAATGTAAGAACAGAATAGGATGTATATACTTATGGCATTAATGCATAACATAGTTATTACACATATAACATAGTTATTACACATATAAAATAGTTATTACACATATAACATAGTTATTACAAATGTAACATAGTTATTAAACATATATCATAGTTATTACAAATATAGCATACTTATTACAAATATATCATAGTTTTTACAAATGTAACATGGTTATTACAAATATATCATAGTTATTACAAATATAGCATAGTTATTACACATATAACATACTTATTACAAATATATCATAGTTTTTACACATATATCATACTTATTACAAATATATCATAGTTATTACACATATATCATAGTTATTACACATATAACATACTTATTACAAATATATCATAGTTATTACACATATATCATAGTTATTACACATATATCATAGTTATTACAAATATAGCATAGTTATTACACATATAACATACTTATTACAAATATATCATAGTTATTACACATATAACATACTTATTACAAATATATCATAGTTATGACAACTATATCAGTTATTACACATATATCATAGTTATTACACATATATCAGTTATTACAAATATAACATACTTATTACAAATATAGCATAGTTTTTACAAATGTAAAATGTAGTTATTACCAAGTTGTGAAGACACTTTTATTCACATTAATATGGAGCTGCTTCTGGATCTATGGATTTATGGAGATTTGTGCCGCTTGGTGAATTTACAGTTTAATGTTGGCGCTCCTCTGCGTCTCCTCGCTCCTCCTGTGGGGTCACGTCTGTCTCTGCACACGCTGAACGCTCCGCTGTGTTCACCACCTTGTTGTTGTTGTCGAAATAGCACAAAAGATTTTTTTAGCTATAGATAAATGATATGGCCCCAAGAAAAACAGATCTTAGAGCTTTTCCATCGCGCCTCGTACCACGAGTTTCATATGTCGACCTGAAAACCTGCAGAAAACAGTTTCACCAACAAGGGAACGGGGGGGGGGGGGGGGTCGTACTGTTTCCTTCTCTGCTGTCCCACATCCCCCTCCTCTGTGTTGCTCCACCGGGAGTCGTGACACATAATTCTTCCCGGTGTTCCCCGTGTTTATGTGCATAGTTTACGAGTAGAGACTCCATGGAGCTCTTCTTCTTCTTCTTCTTCTTCTTCTTCTTCTTCTTCTTTCTTACTCTTTGTTGATGTGGAAAGCGTCCAAGCTACTCTGTCTCCCTCTCTCCTCTCTCTCTCTCTCTCTCGTCTCCCTCTATCTCTTTCTCTATGGTCTCCCTCCCCCTCTCTCTCTCTCGTCTCCCTCTCTCTCTTTCTCTATGGTCTCCCTCCCCCTCTCCCCCTCTCTCGTCTCCCTCTCCCTCTCTCCCTCTCTCTCTTTCTCTCTGGTCTCCCTCCCCCTCTCTCCCTCTCTCTCTCTCTCGTCTCCCTCTCTCTCTTTCTCTATGGTCTCCCTCCCTCTCTCTCGTCTCCCTCTCTCTCGTCTCCCTCTCTCTCTCTATGGTCCTCCTCCTCTCCTCTCTCTCTCTCTCTCCTCTCTATGGTCTCCTCCCCTCTCCCTCTTGTCTCCCTCCCTCTCTCTCTGGTCTCCTCCCTCTCCTCTCTCTCTCTCGTCTCCCTATCTCTCTTTCTCTATGGTCTCCTCCCTCTCCCTCTCTCCCTCTCTCTCTCGCTCTCTCTCTCTCCCCCTCTCTCTCTCTCCTCCTCTCGGCTCTCTCATCTCCCCCTCTCTCTCTCTCTCTCCATCCCTCGCCCTCTCTCTCTCCCCCTCCCTCTCTTGTCTCTCCCTCTCTTGTCTCTCCCTCTCTTGTCAGGATTGTGAACTCCGACCTCACCAGGACCCCCACATAGACCCACACACAAGTGCGCCTCTTACACACAGACACACACACACACACACACACACTTACTGTGAATATTGTGTTGTTTTGTTTGTAAATAGTGTGTACTTGTTGCCTGCACATTCCCCTGCTGGCATTGCCACTTTCATTTCACTGCACACCCTGTGTGTGTATGTGACAAATAAAACATCTTGAATCTTGAATCTTGAATCTCTCTCATCTCTCTCTCTCCCCTCCCTCCCTCTCTTCTCCCTCTCTCCCCCCCCCCCCTCTCTCAGTCTCTTACCGTTGCTCTTTCTTGTTGTTGCAATCTCTCCGTTCTCGGGTCCCCAGGGTGCCACGAGGCTCCGTCTCTGCAGCTGAAACCTCGTCTTGTGACGGCGGCTCAGAGTCTGGAGTCATTTCCACGGCGTCTTCACTCTCCACGTTTCTTTTTGTGGAGACTCTTTTGTCTGGAGGTTCATTAGGAGGGAAACTTGTATTGATGTTGATTTCTTTGGCATGAAGGGCGAGTGACGGCGGCCAGACTCACGGGTTTAAGAGAGCTGTTAATAAACCTCCAGTGACCCTGTTCGCTGACAGAGTAATCTGCTCTTATCGGTGGTGATCTTCGTCAGCCAGAAGCTGTTCAGAGTCCACACACACACACACACACACACACACACACACACACACAGTCTTTAAAGGGATGTGGGTGTTGCATGTCTTGTGGCAGAAGAAGTGTGACATGCAACACCAGGCAATGAGCGGAAATCAACGTCACTGCAGGAAGCACAAGGCACATTTCATTGTGGTTCATATACAGGACTGTCTCAGAAAATTAGAATATTGTGATGAAGTTCTTTATTTTCTGTAATGCAATTAAAAAAACAAAAATGTCATGCATTCTGGATTCATTACAAATCAACTGAAATATTGCAAGCCTTTTATTCTTTTAATATTGCTGATTATGGCTTACAGCTTAAGAAAACTCAAATATCCTATCTCTAAATATTAGAATATCATGAAAAAGTATACTAGTAGGGTATTAAACAAATCACTTGAATTGTCTAATTAACTCGAAACACCTGCAAGGGTTTCCTGAGCCTTGACAAACACTCAGCTGTTATAAATCTTTTTTTTTACTTGGTCTGAGGAAATATTAAAATTTTATGAGATAGGATTTTAGAGTTTTCTTAAGCTGTAAGCCATAATCAGCAATATTAAAAGAATAAAGGCTTGCAATATTTCAGTTGATTTGTAATGAATCCAGAATGCATGACATTTTTGTTTTTTTAATTGCATTACAGAAAATAAAGAACTTTATCACAATATTCTAATTTTCTGAGACAGTCCTGTATATATATATATATATATGTGCATATATATATGCATATACTGTATAGATATATATATATATGCATACATATATATATATGTGTATACATATGTATATACACATATATATGTGTATGTATATATATGTATATATACATATATATATATGCACATATATATATGTATATACATATATATGTATATACATATATGTATATATATGCACATATATAAACATGTATATACATATATGTACATACATATATACATCATACACATGTATATATATATGTATGTATACATATATATAAATACAGTATATGCATATATATATATGTATGTATATATATATATGTATAAGCATATATATATAAGCATATATATATATATATATATATGCATAAAGATCTATCCAGAGAGGGCATGAACATTTGAGTTGTTCAGCAACGCAGCTGGTAATTAATTTAGTTTCATATCGATGTGTCAACACACTGTATCAGAAACCTTCACATTAATTCATATTTTGTTGTCTGGATTCTGGATTCTCATGCACTTTTGACATTGCCGTTTTTTTCCTGAATGCCAACAGCTCCCCGAAAAGTGTAAATGTGAATATTTGTCGTGCTCCTCTGCAGACTGGAGCACGTGCCAGCTGAGTCCCAACGCCGTGTGCGGGAGCGGCGTCAAGACCCGGATGCTGGACTGCGTTCGCAGCAACGGCAAATCGGTCAACATCAAATTCTGTGAGGAGGTGAGACGGCACAGAATTATGGGTTATTTTACTCTCCTCATGTTGCTTGATGTCTTAATCGCGTCACTCATGACATAATATACGTCCGCGGCCGCTTCAGGCCCACATGAAATATTCAGAAGTATATTTTCATGGCGAGATTGTTGTCGACTGTCGAGCGTTTTTATTTATCCGTAATGTGTCTCGGCTCCTTGGAATTGTGGCCCGGCGGGCTGCGGCAGAGCCACGCGGGGATTTAACCCCCGGGCCACTTCCTCATCTGGATCATACACACACACACACACACACACACACAAAACACACACACACACACAGTGGCAGAACGGCTTTCACAGCGGCCTCGATGTTCCAACCCAAAGGCTTCTGGGAGTCGTTGTGCATTAACCTCTTCACCTCTTCCGTGTGTGTTTGTGTGTGTGTGTGTGTGTGCGTGTGTGTGCCGCAGCTGGATTTGGAGAAGAAGTGGCAGATGAACGTCTCCTGCGTGGTCGAGTGTCCCGTCAACTGTCAGATGTCGGCGTGGTCGCCGTGGTCGGACTGCTCGCAGACGTGCGGACTAGACGGTGAGGAGGTCGACCGGCGCTCGAGAGCAAACAACGACAGTAAACAACAACAAAGAGGAACAAACGAGGAACGGGGGATTCGGCTGAAAAGCATTTCTCTGCATTTTGAATACCTCACGAGGTGTAAAGGTGTGGAGTGAGACGACCTTCACGCACTTAAAGGGGACCGTGAAGTGTCAGGTTTTAAATCCTGGAGGTCCAACAAGCATAAAAACTTTATAAATCCTTTAATTTGAGTCGTTCCAGTCGATTGGATCTCACTTAAACTCCGTTGAACGCGACGTAACAAGAAGCAGCAGCAAGGGTCAAAGAAACGGCGTCGTCAGGGAGACGCAGTGTGATGGTGTGAGGAGGCGGACCCAAGGTCAGCTGTTCCTGATTGTCCCGATGATGATGATGATGATGATGATGTCATCATCGATGTATCCTCTTGGCGAGCGCTGAAGAAGCTTTAAAGATGCAGTTCATGTCCTCACTGCATCTTTAGAGAAATCTTTTCTTTTTTGGGTGTGTAAGGGCTCACCTGAGAAGCACTTTTTGTAAAAAAAAAAGAAGAAGAAAAAAGAAAGAAGCCCCCCCCCCTTCCCCCCGGCTGCTTGTAACATAAAGGGAAACATTTTTACAGGAAACGCAGCAGTCGCCCTCATGATGCTCTACCGTGTGTGTGTGTGTGTGTGTGTGTGTGTGTGTGTGTGTGTGTGTGTGTGTGTGTGTGTATACAAATGCATGCTCAGCAAAACATCCTCGAGTGGATACATTTTTTTCCTTTAAGTCCCATATCAGACACTTCCTGCTCCCGCTGGCGGCTTTGGGCCAGATAACATAAAACCCCACTCACAAAAAGCAGAAGGGAGGAAGTGGTTATTTCGGAGTCTTTCCCGAAACGACCGGCGACAACGTAAAACGTGCCCGCCCGTTTCGCCCGGTTGTTGTCCGTCCCCCTGCTCCTCCTGCTCCTCCTGCTCCTCGGGGCTGTGGGGAGCTCTTTGACGAGGGAAGGAAGAAGATATAAAGTTTTGGTAGAAGGAGCAAGATGTGTTTTTATTTTACTTACTTTGTGCGTGTGTGTGTGTGTGTGTGTGTGTGTGCATGTGTGTGTGTGTGTTTGATGTTCTCTTGTCAGAATGGGATATGAGGTTGTACCGGTTGTGTGAATGTGTGGGAAGGCTGGCTCGTGGTTCATGTGTTGAAAGGTATCGTGTGTAGGCAGAGGTGTGTACTGAGGGGAGCAGATCGGTGGGTTACGCCACAATTAAAGGGTCCCGGAGTCTGAGAGTGTGTGTTGTGTGTGTGTGTGTGTGCATGTGTGTGTGCGTGTTTGTGTGTGTGTGTGCTTGGTTTCGGTGCTCCCGGGTTCATTTAAAGAGAGTTTTCTGATCGACGGGGGACCACAAAGACCCTTTACTCCAGTGGGGCTTCGAGAGGACAAAGTGGGCGTGGCCTCCGGACATTGTTGGAGCGACGCCCGCTGCGTTAAAGCGAAGCGCCGCTACGACATTCATTTAATGCCATTCAAAAACAAAAGCGCATGCCTTTTAAAAAAGGAGCTGCAATGGACGACCGTCGTTACGTTTTGCCAACAATGTCGGACGTTAGTTTATCGTGCGGAAAGCCGCCGCTTTACAGGCTGTGAAGTTGTATAAATAGATTTTAAAAAGCTCCAATGCTGCGACAGAGAACCAGTCGGAGCGGACTATGTGGTTGTTCTGGCTTTAGTGGTTTGTTTTATTGAACAATGTAATTTAGAAATAATTAGCCAGTGAATAGAAATCTGTGCTTTAGAGCCATAAACCGGAGATTACCTTTTTGTTCTACTCTGTTCCCTCACGTCGGAGTCAACGGGTTAATTAAATGTGTTGGGTTCAGTTGGATGCCTGAAATAAAGTCTGTAATGCGAGATAAAGAGATTGTAACGTAGAAGTAGAGATTGTAACGTAGAAGTAGAGACTCTAACGTAAAAGTAGAGATTTTTACGAGATTTTAACGTAGATGTAGAGACTTTAACGTAGAAGTGGAGATTTTAACTGGAAATAGAGATTTTAACATAGAAGTAGAGACTTGAACGTAGAAGAAGAGATTTTAATGTAGAAGTGGAGATTTTTACGTAGAAGTGGAGATTTTTACGTAGAACTGGAGATCTTAATGTAGAAGTAGAGATTTTTACGTAGAAGTAGAGACTTTAACGTAGAAGTAGAGATTTTTACGTAGAAGTGGAGATTTTTACGTAGAAGTAGAGACTTTAACGTAGAAGTGGAGATTTTTACGTAGAACTGGAGATCTTAATGTAGAAGTAGAGATTTTTACGTAGAAGTAGAGACTTTAACGTAAAAGTAGAGATTTTAACGGAGAAGTAGAGATTTTTACGGAGTAGAGACTTTAACGTAGAAGTAGAGATTTTTACGAGATTTAACGTAGAAGTAGAGATTTTTACGTAAAAGTAGAGATTTTAACGTAGAAGTAGAGATTTTAATGTAGAAGTAGAGATTTTAACGTAGAATTAGAGACTTTAATGTAGAAGTAGAGATTTTAACGTAGGCGTAGAGATTTTTACGTAGAAGTTGAGATTTTAACGTAGAAGTAGAGAAACAATGTGGGTCCCAGCAGGACCCTCATTGTTTCTGAGAGTCGGCACCAAAAAACTAAACAAATATCAAAGCGGCGGCCGCCGCGCTGACGTCACTTCCTGTGTTGTTGTTCCCTCCCAGGTAAGATGCGGCGGCGGCGCTCGGTGGTCCGGGCCTCTCGGGGCGACGGCCGGCCCTGCCCCCCCCAGACGGAGCAGTGGAGGCCCTGCCCCGTCCGGCCCTGCTACCGCTGGCAGTACAGCGACTGGTCCGAGTGCCGCGTGGAGGTACGTCGACCAATCACAACGTCACACCGTAACAACAGCCGTAAATATTAATGATCGGGTATCGTATATACATCTCCGTCAGCTACAAAGAATGCAGCTTTGACGGAGATCAATACGCACTTGAATTTGAGCCAAAAGTGGATTTTGGAAGACGGAAATTCTGGACACCTGTAAAAAAAAAAATACTAACGGAAACTTTATTATTGATGCACACCCCCATCGAATCCCTACGCACACAGTTATTGTGTGGAACGGACGGCGAGGATCAATCTAATGCTCTTTTTATACGCCGATACGTTCCTGTAAACCAATACCGCTGCCAATAACGTTGGCGGCCTCCGCGCCTCGATGTGAATCATGTGTCACTTTATGGCGTCAAAACAAAACTTTGAGGGCTCTGGATGTCGTTTTAATGGGACCGCATCACCCGGAAATTAATTTAGGCCGCTGGTTTCATCTGTATTCGCTCCGTCGGGGCGTCCGGCGATCAATAGAGATGATAATTAATATCGTTAGCGTGGACACGAAGCCTTTGTGATGCCTTCACGTGTGATTTATGGCCAGCGCCTCTCTTTTTGTTGATGAACTGAATTAAAGTGGAAAGAAAGTGGCCTTGGTGTGCAGTTGATTAATAAACCAAGACTTCCAAATGAGGAAAATTCTATAATGAAATATAATTAAAGTGATTCAGAGCTGATTTTATTCAAACTAAATTAAGTAAAATGTACCAAATAAATGTCTTGATTTCAGCTCAATGTAATTAAAAACTGTACATAGTCTTTATTTATTACGTGAAGGTTACTATATTATTCATTTAGAAGGTATTAATTAACCCGAATCAGTTTTTACAGCGTATTCAAGTTTAAATGAACCCATTAATCTCTCTTTATTTATATTTCATATCCGTGGTTTTTATAAATAGTGCTCACATTAATGTGACTTTTCAATTTAAATGGCTCATGGTTAGAATGAGCCGTCTCTCAGCATCCTGTTGCTTCCTCTCCCGGTCCTGTCAGAGCGTGGTGTGCGGACACGGCGTGCGCTACAGGAACCTGTCCTGCTTCGTGTCGGACGGCTCCGGCTCCGGTTCCGGCTCCGGCTCCGGTTCCGGCTCCGGCGGCTCGGTGGACGAGGAGCTGTGCGGCAGCCTGGAGCTGTCCGTGGACGGGGACAAGATGATCAACCTGAAGGAGGCCTGCACCCTGCCCTGTCCAGGTACCGCAAGAAGCTTCATCAAAAAGCTCATTATTAAGATTTGTATTTGTATTTTTATGATTAAAGTGTGACTAAAATGAAGATATTATTACCATTTATTTCAAATAGGGAATCAGAAATGCAGCGTGTGTGTGTGTGTGTGTGTGTGTGTGTGAGAGGAGTTCAGAGGAGCGCCGAACAGCCACGATATTTATTAAACAGTCGAATCTCGACTATTAATGTCTGTTATGCATCTCGGGGTTGGAGTCACCGCGCGACGCTCCACGCGCTCAATTTTGCTTGATATCTCAGAGCGGCCAATAAAAAAAAGACTTTTGTCAGTGGGTGGATTTTATTATCTCTAACTGGTAGCACTCAGTATCTGTTTGCGACCTTTAAAAAATAGCGTACCTGGAGGCAGAATAAATGGACTACATTATGACAGACTGTGTTTTATGAAAGTTTAATGCACTGGTGAGTGCTGCGTCTCGTCGGCCTCTGCTCTCACCCGGCTCCATCGGGCTCCACACACTCCCAGTTGTGCCCATTTCCTCCCAGTTAACGTGATGTCGACACACAGTTCTTACAACGAAAGATTAGAGATAGGGTAAGGAGATGAGTTTCCTTCCTAGGGTGGCTGGTTCAGCCTTAGAGATAGGGTAAGGAGATGAGTCTCCTTTCTAGGGTGGCTGGTTCAGCCTTAGAGATAGGGTAAGGAGTTGAGTTTCCTATATAGGGTGGCTGGGTTCAGCCTTAGAGATAGGGTAAGGAGATGAGTTTCCTCTATAGGGTGGCTGGTTCAGTCTTAGAGATAGGGTAAGGAGATGAGTTTCCTATATAGGGTGGCTGGGTTCAGCCTTAGAGATAGGGTAAGGAGATGAGTTTCCTATATAGGGTGGCTGGGTTCAGCCTTAGAGATAGGGTAAGGAGATGAGTTTCCTATATAGGGTGGCTGGTTCAGTCTTAGAGATAGGGTAAGGAGATGAGTTTCCTCTATAGGGTGGCTGGTTCAGTCTTAGAGATAGGGTAAGGAGATGAGTCTCCTTTCTAGGGAGGCTGGGTTCAGCCTTAGAGATAGGGTAAGGAGATGAGTTTCCTCTATAGGGTGGCTGGTTCAGCCTTAGAGATAGGGTAAGGAGATGAGTTTCCTCTATAGGGTGGCTGGTTCAGCCTTAGAGATAGGGTAAGGAGATGAGTTTCCTCTATAGGGTGGCTGGTTCAGCCTTAGAGATAGGGTAAGGAGATGAGTTTCCTCTATAGGGTGGCTGGTTCAGTCTTAGAGATAGGGTAAGGAGATGAGTCTCCTCCGTAGGGTGGCTGGTTCAGCCTTAGAGATAGGGTAAGGAAATGAGTCTCCTCCGTAGGGTGGCTGGTTCAGCCTTAGAGATAGGGTAAGGAGATGAGTCTCCTCCGTAGGGTGGCTGGTTCAGTCTTAGTGATAGGGTAAGGAGATGAGTCTCCTCCGTAGGGTGGCTGGTTCAGCCTTAGAGATAGGGTAAGGAGATGAGTTTCCTCTATAGGGTGGCTGGTTCAGTCTTAGAGATAGGGTAAGGAGATGAGTTTCCTCTATAGGGTGGCTGGTTCAGCCTTAGAGATAGGGTAAGGAGATGAGTCTCCTCCGTAGGGTGGCTGGTTCAGTCTTAGAGATAGGGTAAGGAGATGAGTCTCCTCCGTAGGGTGGCCGGATTAAACGGATGAGAATGGATGGATGAAAATAGTTGTCGACTCTTTTCATCTTGTTGATCGACTCATCGTTTAGTTGAGTAATCGTTTCGACTCAAATGAAGAGCGTATGGAAACTGGTGCGGCGGTCCGAATCCCTCACAGGCTTCCCAACGTTGTCTCTTTGCACCACCTGCTCTCCCGGTGGAAATAGAGCTCTTGAATCAAATGTATTCCATTTGTACAGTTAGGAAACATGGAAGAAAAGTGATTACACACACACACACACACAGACGGATAAAATAACACCGGGAAAAAAAGGGGATGCAATCAATAATCTGTGTGGGCGAGATAACACAACCCCTAAGGGGCTTCTAGAGAGACACAAGCTGAGCGACAACCTCACTAAAAAACAATCTGCTGCGATGTAAACGACAACAAATTGTAGATTGTATGCATGTATTCGTCTCCTCGGAGATGCTGATTGAGAGGAGAAGTGTTTTCGGAGTTGATTATGAGGCGTCGCTCTCCGCACTCGTACTCACGATGAGGCAGTTAATACGGCACATGTTCAAGGATTCACGGGGATGAAGATTTATTGTTGTTATGCAACGCGGCGAAATGCAGATTTGCTACGCGAGAAAAAAAAACGTGAAAGACGACGTGACAAAAAAAACACGTCTAATTATGATAGAAATGGAGCGAAATCCACCGGAGCTACCGGCCCGGAGCGTGTTTTCATACTTAGACGGGGATTTAAAGTTATTTACATATTGCACGATGACGTTTAACGATAGAGAGAAACGACGTGAGAGGTTTAGAGGCTGTTGATTGTTCACTAAGCCCCGCCCCCTCATTTACTGTTCCCGCACCGTTGTTGTTGTTGTTGTTTTTGCTTGAATCGTATGCAGTTTACTTTAATAACAGTGGCATATTTCTCTTTAAAACCACACTAACGCTCCGGGCTTTTTTTAGTTTTTAAAGCTGGGAGAAACAGCAAATATGGACTGAAACAGAAAGTTTCTAATATAGTAATAATAATAATAATAATACCACTGGAATTAGATTATATTAGATTAGTTTAGATATTCCTTTATTATTCCCACGGTGGGGAAATGTCAGGATCACAGCAACGGTGCACATCAGCACATTAATATAAAATTAAAATAAAACACAAAACTCAATAACAATACTAAATACTAAATACTAGTACTAAAATACAAAATATACATTGGAAAAATAAATCTAATCTAATCTAATCTACACTGGTATCATATTAACAATATCAGTGTAAACTAATCTAACCCTGTGCAGAAAGATATGATTTGAAATTAATTAATAGTCCCAAAAAAAGCAGATCTCTGCTGCATTGGAATTAATTAGAAGAAAAATAAAGGGAAATTTAAAATGTCACAGATTTAGTTCTAACCTGATTAATTATCATTTTTGTTATTTTTAAGCAATGCATTGGAACGTGTAACATGCAACGTTATCCGGTGTCACGTCGTCACGGTGAACTTCCCCCGATCCAATTAGCAGCTCCACATGGGGGCACTCGGTTCTGAAGAGGGCAATTATATTAAAGACCCGATCCTCCTTAAAACCTTTTTATAAAAAATCAATCACTCCACTTCAACGTTTGTGGATATCTTCAGTTAAGTATTGATCGCTTTCAGGTTGCACACAGGTAAGCCTCGTGTGATATACATATAAACCGTCTAAACCAGGTGTGGCCGCATCAGCATCATGGCCGCCTCTTAAAGGGCCGGCGTAACTGTATAAACTAATCACACTTATTGTCAAATAACTCTCTTTGCATTTGGTTATTGTTTATTTGAGTGTAGAAATGTTGTACATAAGAACATTTCTCTAATATTATAACATAAACCCATTTAATTTTAAACCTTCAAAATAAAAGCACAGGATATTTAACATAAAAACATTTATCTAATGTTATAACATAAACCCAAATAACTCTCTTTGCATTTGATTATTGTTTATTTGAGTGTAGAAATGTTGTACATAAGAACATTTCTCTAATATTATAACATAAACCCATTTAATTTTAAACCTTCAAAATAAAAGCACAGGATATTTTTCTTCAATATTATAAATAAAATGTGTCTTTTAAGCCGATGGGGGCCACATAAAATCATGTGGCGGGCCGCATTCGGCCCACGGGCCTTGTGTTTGACGCCTGTGATCTAAACTATACACGCGTAGGTGGTTAAGACTACAAAGCGTGTGCCGTGTGCCGCGTGGCTCCTGCTGCCACCTCGGAGCTCGTTAGTGCGCCATGTGTGCACACGGCTTCAGCATGGGCGAGCCCAGCGGGGGGGCGGAGCCTCCAACCTGCTCGGGTGAGAGCCCGATCGGGCCGGACCTCTTTTGGTCCAGGTCTCCGTGCCGAGCTGGACATCTGCTGCCGTGTGCACGGCGAACGCTGTGAGGTATTCGTATTATTATACCCGGTTTGAGTATATTTTGAATGTATGATTATTGATTTTAGTGCGACATCTCCCTGTTAATCTGGAACAACGGCAACATGTCCATCTCCTGCTTCTTTTAGTCTCTTGTGAGGCGTTAAGTCACATCGCCGCTTTCCTTTCCTCTCCTGGAAGGTTTTTAATCTTAAATATCTTTTTAAGACGTTATAGTTTAACACCAAACTAAATACGATAAAGCTGTGAAATTGGAGCGAACGAGTCCAGTTTTGCAGTATTTGCAGCCTTGCCGGAAGAAAAAAAAGAAGATTATTTCTTTAAAAAATCTATTAAAAAAATACAGAGGAAAACTATCAAAAGCAGCCGTGACCTTTGCGACCTTTGAGGCCGCCGTCAGCACACAAGATGAAGTCCGATGGCATCGCAGTCGCCTGTTGACCCCACATTGACAGTCTCCGCCCTGCAGGGCAGAGAAACAGCACAATATCAGCACTCCTCCTCCTCCTCCTTCTCCAACCCTGACTGAAAAAGAAGAGAGAGAGAGAATCTTTCTTTTGGATAAATAGGGCAAATCTACAACACTTCAATGCGGAAAAAAACACCCAATTTATGATGCAGCCGGATAAAAAACAGGGTGTGTTTTCACACAGTGCAGCTTAAATATAAATCTCCTATTTTCCGTGTCAGCGGTACCCGAAGGGAGAATTATTGTTTCTTGCTTCTTTGCCAAAAGACAAAATACAAACGTGGAGTTCATATTTCCAAAGTGCTATGCGTCTATTTTGGTTCACCCGGTTGATCGTTCAGCTTTCAATCTATATTTCTTTTTTTTTTGTAAATAAAGAGGACGAGAACATTTTTCTTTGCGGTTTGAACACATTTTTACACTTTTGAGAATGTGTGTGTGTGTGTGTGTGTGTGTGTGTGTGTGTGTGTGTGTGTGTGTGTGTGTGTTTTCCACTCACTCATCAGATGTCTGCTGGTCCCCGAGATGGAAAACAGTGAGAAAAACGCTGCCCTAGATAACGAGTAAGCCCCGCCCCCTCTTTGACAAACAGGAGAGCTGAAGTATCCAAAGCACCGAGCGGCGTCTGTGCAGGGACGTGGCGTAGAGGGTCTGGGGGGGACATGCAAGACCTGTTAGTGCAGGACTGGGGACAGCTTGGGAATCCTGGCAGGTTGCATCCACACACACACACACACAATCGTAAAATATCACTGGAGCGTTGCTCAAGTGGGAGATCTGGTCCACCTGTCGCCAACAGAGCGATGCAGATATTGAAAAACGAGTAATAACGAGAAGATGAGAGGACGCCGGTAAATAAGAAAAAAAAGTGCTGAACACAAATGTCTGAATATTACCACGGCAACACGCAGCTCATTTGTACATGAGGATCCGGCCACGTGATGGCGTCCCGAGCAGAGGACCGAGGCATCTCCAATTTAACACCTTTTATTTAAACGTGAAAATGAATTAAAAGATGTCTGATCTGTTCAATGTTTATGTGAATTCTGAGTTCAAACTGGCTGAAGCTCCTCCTCTTTTTAAGGAGAAGCAGCTGGAAGAGGTCTGAGGGTCTAAGGGCCTATGGGTTTGAGGGTTTGAGGGTCTAAGAGCCGAAGGTTTCTGAGGGTTTGAGGGTCTGGGGGTCTGAGGGTCTGGGGGCTTGAGGGCCTGAGGGTCTGAGGGTCTGAGGGTCTGAGGGTCTGGGGGCTTGAGGGCCTGAGGGTCTGAGGGTCTGAGGGCTTGAGGGCCTGAGGGTCTGAGGGTCTGAGGGTTTGAGGGTCTGAGGGTCTGCAAACGTAATACAGTGGAGAAATTAGCTTTATTACTTTTAATCCCAAGTTATATTGTTATTTTTAATGAGTATGAGTAATATTCATTAAAAAAAGCTAAATGAGTAATTAAAAAAAGCTCATGAGTAATAAATATGAAGTAAGGTATCACACTTCCTGAACACAGTTTTTTCATAATTTAGTGTTTTATTAATGTCTTGCAAGTCTTCAACGAGTGTCTCTTAAGAGCTAAACGTGTGTAGAGTCCCTCACGAGTCCCTCTGGCGTCCCCTGTGGCTCCGCCCCTCTGCAGGCGAGTGCTACCTGATGGAGTGGTCGGACTGGAGCTCGTGCGTCAGCGTCTGCGTCAAGGGCGCCGGCGTGGACTTCGGCTCGGTCCGGGTCCGCTCGCGGGCCGTGCTGGCCCAGGAGCCCGAGAACCTGCAGCTCTGCCCCGACCAGGCGTGGGAGTCTCAGCCCTGCACAGGTGAGAGGGGACACCTGGATGTGGCCCGCACGGCTGATGAATCTATCCCCCCCCCCCCACACACACACACACCTCAGAGAAAATATGTGTGGAGAAGGGAATCAGACGAAGGTTCTCCTCGCTATCCACATCCTCGGGTCAGATCTACAAATATAGGCCCCTCCCCCCTCCATCATCCCTGTGCTGTTGTGAATCACTCCCACCGCCACAGCTCAGCATAGACTGGAGCCACCGGCTCATTCTGAAGAGCAGCCCCCCCCCCCCCCCCCTCTTCTCGCCCCCACAGCAGTCTGACCTGATTTGATTTTACAGCATCACAGGAGGGGAGCGGAGGGGAGGACCAGGAAAGATGGCAGAGAGGAGAGAGGGATGGGGGGAGAAGCAGGAAGGGGGGCTAAGGAGAGACAGATCAAATAGTTGAATACAAAAAATAATGTTGTTGGGGGGGGGGGGGGGGGGGGGGGCAGCAGCCTAATGGTTATGGCAAAGAACCACATCACCGCCTCAAGCCCCGTCTGTGGAGATCTTTGTCGCCTCTGATAGCCTCCCTCTCTCTCTCTCTCTCTCTCTCTCTCTCTCCCTCTCTCTCCCTCTCTCCCTCTCTCTCTCTCTCTCTCTCTCTCTCTCTCTCTCTCTCTCTCTCTCTCTCTCTCTCTCTCTCTCTCCTCTCTCTCCTCTCTCTCTCTCTCTCTCTCTCTCTCTCTCTCTCTCTCTCTCTCTCTCTCTCTCTCTCTCTCTCTCTCTCTCCTCCCCCTCTCTCTCCCTCTCTCTCTCTCTCTCTCTCTCTCCTCTCCTCTCTCTCTCTCCCCCCCCCCCTCTCCTCCCTCCATGTTTCGAGTCTGTGTCTTCTCCTGCACCAGGGTTGTACTGTGTCACACTCGTTCACGTTGAACGAGGTAACAGGAACAATATGTCCATTTCTTTGTTATTATTATGAACCGTGAGATGTAATGAGGGCGTTCCTCCCGTCACGTCTTTAGAACTTTAACCTCCACAGCCCAAAAAAACAAAAACATCACACGATCAATCACCTGATCCTCCATCCTCTCAATACTCATATTTCATATCATTGAGTGTGTGTCGTAACACATGACATCTGTTGCACTCTCGTCCTGACAGAGGCACATTTTTGATTATCTGCTACTCAAAATAAATTAAATTAAATATATATCATCGCCAATAATTCTGCGTGGAGCTGCCGCTCGGCGTGCTACGACACGACCGTCATGCGTGCGTCTCCCACATAACCGTTGAAGCGCTCTATATGCCTTCATAGCTGTTTTTATCAGTGTTAATGAATCTTTTGCTCCTCTACTCTAATTATCCAACTCGTCTTCTTCCAGAGGGGCTTTTTTTCTCCCTCTGAGGAATGTGTCCAACGGTAGTAAAACTACAATTTCCCGGTAAAAGATGGCGTGAAGTGTCGGGCCGGGCGTGAGCGATTGAACGATAATGTAACGCCTTCCGTCCACGAGGCCAGAGGAGAAGAGTGAGCGCCCGTTAAGGGGTGATGTCATCTCACGCTGCAGATGGAGTGCTACTGTACCCCGGAGGAGGAGGAGGAGGAGGAGGAGGAGGGTAGATCTCTCCTTTTGTTCAAAGTTAAATTGTTCATTTGACGCCCTCCGAATGAGCCGGGCCGATGATTGTGGGGGGGGGGGGGGGGGACCATTCGCCGCGCTGATGGAGATATTGATAAAGTCATAATGGCATCGATAGAAAGCCATGAGGCGAAAAGCTCTCAGCGAAGATTAAAACGTTGAACCGGGGCCCCGTGGAGACACACTGATCGCGGTGTCATGTGACGCCTATTACGCAACCGTAAGTCAGCGGCCGCTTTATTAATCCGTCACTTCCCGTGATCGATGGGTCTTCCCGCCGCGCGCTCTCTATCGGTATTGATCGCTTTTTATTTGGTTCTCAGGGGGCGAATGTCACGAGTACAAGTGGATGAGCGGCGGCCGGACCAACTCCAGCCGGTCGGCGGTGTGGTGCCAGCGCTCCGACGGACTCAACGTCACCGGTGAGCGGCGGCGGAAGCTCAACCTGTTGGAATGTTGTGGGAACGATGAGCTTAACCCTTGTGTTGCCTTCGGGTCAATTTGACCCGATTCAATGTTTCACCCTCCTGTCGCCTTCGGGTCAATATGACCCGATTCAATGTTTAACCCTCCTGTTACCTTTATATTTACTAACATATTTTACCCTTGAGGTCAATATGACCCCAGCTATTAAAATCTCCAGAAAATTATTAGAATTAATATTGTTTTCCAAGTTTAAGTGTGAGGTACTTTATGTTTGTTTGTTGACTCCCGAAAGAACACCGACATTAAACATTGAATCGAGTCAAATTGACCCGAAGGCGACAGGAGGGTTAAATATTGAATCGGGTCAAAATGACCCGAAGGCAACACAAGGGTTAAAGACACTCGTTCACCCTGGGGCAGCGTCGGAAACTCACGAGGGCAAAGGTCAAAACTGACCCTGAGAAATATGATGTTGCCCCTGATGTCAGGAGGAGAGGGGCAACACATGCCCACCCCCCCTCCATAATGTAGAGAATGTAATAGCGTTTTGTTCTTGTTCTTTGTTTTGTGTGTCTTATCTGTACACAAAAAATAACTACATATATTTTTGTATTATTACCTTTGCATTGAAAATGCGAAAGGTTATGTTTTGATCGCCGTGTATTTATTTATTTATTTGTATGCGTGTTCCTCGCATAACTCAAAAAGTATTAAACCGAATCGCATGACATTTGGTGGGATGATTGGTTATTATCCGGGGACCATTTGATTAGAGTTTGGGATCGATCGGGTCAAAGGTCAAGGTCAATTTTTTATCCAATTGGCATGCAACTAATGCCAAAATGTGGCTGCGGCGAAGGTATGCACTCTACCGAGTGCCCGTTCTAGTTTAAAAAAAAATAATAACAATAAATAACCAGAAAGAAATAAGAATAATATTTAATATGATTGTCTGATATATGTTTTCTGTTAAAAAAAATCCCCAAAAAAGCACTTTGAATCTGTAGACTGCTGCCTAATCGTCTTATTATTGACTCAAAGACGCGTTACATGTTACATTCATACACCGTAGACACAGCTACCGGGAGCAATTCAGGGTCAAGTGTCTTGCTCAAGGGCACATCGACTAGGGCGGGGATTGAACCGCCAACCCCCTGATTGGAAGGTGGACCTGCTGACCACTGACCCCCCCCCCCCCCCCCCGTCGCCCCAAATATAGACACAAATATCAAATAAAACCTTGAAACTTTAAACTTTAAATGACACAAAGAGTGGAAACAAGATGAAGTGTGTCAGAGCACCTCGGTTTATTTAAAACGGCGAAACAATTTGACGCTGCATTGTGAACGACGTGCTGAATTTATGTGAAAGGCGAGAAACTGAAACGTTAAGTCTAAATCGGTGAGTGTCGAGTTTTATGTGGGAGGAAGAAGTGACACAAAATATATGTCAGAAACATAACACACTGTTCTTGAAAAGAATTCAAATGCTCTTGACTTCTAGAGGAAGCGAAGGCGCCGGCTGGCCAGATGTTCACCTCTGCATAACACATGAGCACGAGGTCGCTCGCTCCGCCACGCGATGGATGCATGAGGGAAATCTGTGTAAAAAAACTTTTAACGTGTTCAAAAGTTTTGCGGTCACCCAGACAATTCTGTGTTTTCCATGAAAACTCACACTTTTATTTTTCAAATTTAATGCAAAATGAATCTAAAATATAGTCAAGACATTGACGAGGTTATAAATAATGTAAATATTAACCCTCGTGTTGTGTTCGTTTCTTCCAGCCATGATGTTCCCGGGTTAATGTTGAATCATCCAAAAGTGGTCAGAAACCCCAAAATCCTAAAAAGTATAGTTTGTACCTCATCACCAACACCATTACTAACAATTCAATCAGTTTTTAGTGGAATTGAGTTATTCACCCCTCCTTAGATCAGAGTTCAATCAGGAGAACTCACTCGTTTTAATGAAAAATACATGTTCAAACATTTTTTTAGGTACATTGAAAAAAATCTAAATCTAAATTGCATTAGTCTACCATAACATGTATTTTCTCCTAAATTTTATTTGCATTTTGTAAGTTTAATTTTCTTCGTGGGGTGATGTAGATAAATAGAGATGAGTTACCTGTGCTGTTCAGGGTCATAATGACCCGCTCACTTAATGTAGTTCTTCTTGTGGCTCAAAGGAAGGCCAGTTTTATAGCTTCTCTCACCAGCATAACTGTTTTCAGCTGCGCTCACTTAAAAAGGGTTTTCAAGGGTTTTATACCCCTCTGCTAGTCTTCTAAGGCGATAACACAATGTACCACTAGAACACTGGAGATGGGCCTCTACACACCTCTGTAGAGACTTCATTAAACACCAGAGAATAGTCATCTACACATTAACTATGTAGAGAGAGCATTTATGATTCATTTAATTATCTTCATTGATAAAAACAGTGCTTTGAAAAATAAGGACATTTCTAAGTGACCCAAACGTTTAACCTTCTCGTCCTCTCCCCACAGGGGGGTGCCCTCCTCTGAACCCTCCGGTGGACAACAGCTCCTGTGAGCCTCCCTGCCTCATGCCCAGGTCCTTCTGCAGCGAGGTGAGCGGCTCCTCTTCTTCCTCACGTCGACAATGACGAGAGAAAATATGATTCACGCTTCCCTCCGGACGAACGTCTCTCCGCTCGCTGAGCAAAAAACATGCTGCCGGAATTGAATTTGAATGCCACAGTGGATGAAGTGATGGCAGCATGAAGATGTAAAAAGCCTTTTTTTTTTCACACAGTGTCAGTCAGCTGTGCGGCACCGAAGAAATCTGAGAAAAATCTATTTCTATGTGTTTCCAGATACAGCAGATGGTACATCTGAAGGTGTTTATATATATTTATATTTGAAAGTCTCAGTTTGTTTGTGGAGCAGAAAGAGACGGAGTTGGCAGGTCAGAATCCTCTGATGAGGTCACCGGTTCAGTCCAGCATGACTAAATATACTCAGAAGGCCAGTTTATTAGGTACACCAGAGCTCAAACTAATGCAGTCCGATGCAGCAGTCCTGAATACATGTTGTATTTAGTTTCAGAGGTTGTTGGTTCAAACGCATGCCCACTTTGGGGGATGTAGTTGGTGGTGCAGGTGTTTCTCATAATTATATCGGGCTTAATAACAGAAACACGTCTCTGTGTAATGAACAGAGTTCACAAACCTGCTCAGACGAGCTCTGAGTTGTTTCTGGAGGCTGATGGTTTGTGTTTAAATCTTAAACTAAATAGTTCCGGGGCCTCTCGCAGCGACAACTTCCCTCTCTCGATTCACTGGTGATCGTGTGCTGCCCCCTGCAGGCCGCCATATGCATGTGCGAGGAGGGCTTCACAGAGGTGCTGTCGCCCACCGGGCAGCTGGACCAGTGCGCCCCCATCCCGGTGCTGGAGATCCCCACGGCGGGGGACAAGAAAGGGGACGTGAAGACCAGCCGTGCCGTTAACCCCACCGCGCCCGCCACCGCGCAGCCCGGGCGCACCGGGCGGACCTGGTACCTGCAGCCTTACGGGCCAGGTCAGACCACAAGCCCCCCCCCCCCCCAGAAATATATCAAACGCAAGATATGCTAAATGTATAAAATCCCGTGGTAAAGTTTTGTGTCGTGTTGCTGTCAAATGGAAACCTTTCATCCCCCGGGTGTCTGACGGTGCCTTCCTCTCTCTCTCAGCTGTCAAGACGTGCTTACAAAATAAAGTCAGAAATGTCAAAAAGATTCAGACAGGGTTCATTTACATATGAAGAAATGTCAGTTTGAGTGTTATTACGCAACAAAAACATGTAAACGACACACATCCAGGTGGTGACGGCTGTAAATCAGACGATAAATGCGCCTTCGCCGAGATAGATGTCGGTAAATAATCACACGTCACTTCGAAAAGCTGCCGCTTGAAGGGCGTTTATGTACCTGCACATTTTTTTAACCCTCCTGTTACCTTTCGGGTCAATTTGACCCCATTCAATGTTTAACGTCGGTGTTCTTTGGGGTCAATGTGACTCCAGGCTGTTTTTCACTGTGTCAAACATATAAGAAATATCAACTTGTTTATATATTTAAAGGGCTATTTAGGTAGTCAACAAACAAACATAAAGTACCTCACACTTAAACTTGGAAAACAATATTAATTCTAATAATTTTCTGGAGGTTTTAATTGCTGGGGTCAAATTGACCCCGAGGGTAAAATATGTCAGTAAATATAAAGGTAACAGGAGGGTTAATTCAGGTTCAATTACGGTCATTTGTACATCTCCCAATATCCCATAAAGATACAGTGTGTGCAGCATCCTCTGGAGGGAAAAGGAAAACTTCCCCTTAAACCCTCTGGTAACTGGAAGAACTTTAATTTAGAATATTTTCTGCACCACTGTGTCTCTTTTAGGATTATATGGCACATCGCAGCTTGTATATTCCTCGTGTGAACCGGGTACCCATGAAATACTGACAGGAAGTCACGGCGGGAGGAAAGCAGAGTTCAGGTGTCGTGGATAGAAGCAGAACTTTAACCGGCGGCTCTGGTTCCCAGCTGGAGGGGAAGACGCGTTCAGGCCTCCTGCATTCAAAACTCTATGATGAGCATTAAAGTGCCGAAAGTAAAATCACGTAAAATAACAGTTTTTCAGTATATTCTTAAATAAGAAGCCGTCTTTTCTTCTTTTTTGTGTGTGCAAGTTTAGCGTGAACATTTTAATTTCTTTGTATGTTTTACGCGATTCCAATCGGTTGATGACCTTTTGACCTCTGCTGTGTAATTCGCCCCACGCGCTCCGTAGACTGGAGCACATCTGGACCTCATCCAGAGCCCAAGAATATGACAAAATGTTGTGTCACTTTAAAGCAGGAATAAGAACCGGTGTCACGGTACCTGATTCATACGATACACATGTCCACACGGCGGCGACATCTTTGAGCTTCTTTCACGTCTGCGAGTGAAAACGGACCAACTGACGCGCCTCCTCCTCCACAGATGGGAAGCTGAAGATGTGGGTGTACGGCGTAGCAGCCGGAGCCTTCGTGCTCCTCATATTCATAGTGTCTATGATATACCTCGCGTGGTGAGTTGACCAGTTTAATTCCCCCCTATTCATCATCATCATCATCCTCCTCATTCATGAAACCAAATGAGTTAAAGCCCCGCCCCCTTCCCCCTCGTCCAGCCACCCCGTCACATCACCATTTCATTTTCATTTCCTCCTTTGCTTCCTCCTCGCCTTCCTCCCCCGTGCGAGGGCAGCAGCTACTGCGCCACAGTGCACCGCTCCCTTAAGGCCCAGGAGGCCGACGCCCAGGAGGCCGACTGCACTTGCAGTCCTTGACCTTTTAGCCCCGCCCCCCTGTGACCTTTCTGCAAAGTGCCACATGTCCTGCCTGACTAGCGGAGTGAAGGTGCTGATGCAGGTGAGGACGAACCCTCCAGGTGTCTGTGGATCCGTAGAGCAGGTAGACGCCGCTGCCCGTGGATTCTTCTTCCCAGGTTCTGTTTACACCCGCTTTTTAAAAGGGACCCACATCGGATTACGTTGACTCAAATAGGTCAGATGAGTTTGCATCTTTTCGCTGAGGAAGAGAAGTCCATCCGTGAGATAACTCATTTCTAACATTTTTGAATCCACATGATAAAATACGTATCTTAATACGCGTCTCGTGTGAGCAAAAAAACAACAACAATCTTGGGTCCCTGTAACCATATGTATATATAGAGGCTACATATGTATATATATGTATACATATGTATAAATTAGGGCTGGGCACGTTAACGCGTTAATCTTGCGTTAACGCAGCACTTAATTAACGCCGACAATTATTTTATCGCGCATTAACGCATGTTTTTATTTTTTATTTTTTTATTTGTATAATTTTTTTTTATTTTTTATAATAATTTTTTAGACAAAAGACAATACATAGACATAACACCTAGAGGACTATAAACAATGCAGACGACAAAACAATGGACATAACATCATAAAGTCAGAGTATTTGTGGGGGAAAAAGAATCTCAACAAATGACGGCAGGTATGAGACGCCCTCAAGACACACATCACACGGAGAATACACGAGTTGTATGAAAAGGAGAGGACTGCAAAGCGACAGCTTCACAACGTGCTGCTGCTCTCATGGGGACGACTGGACATCGGGTGACCAGACGTCCAGTTTTCCCCGGACATGTCCTGCTTTTGAGCCCTAAAAAATGCGTCCGGCAGGGATTCCAAAAACGTCCGGGATTTTGCTTCGTCGGATATTTGTTTTTCTCTGGGTTTTCATAAACTCGTATTTACCCCTGACAAGTTTTGGAAATGGTATCTCCCTTCTTACGTGAGCTCTGACGGTTTAGAGGACAGTCATTGGTCGACCGATCTCAGGGTTGCCAGATACACGATAATTATCCTCCAAATACAACCATTTTGAGCCTTTGGTATGATACTTCACCATCTCCAATCTGGCAACACGGAGCACCTTGCCGCCTCCACTAGTTCATTGTTGTTTGTGCGGCATGCTATACACTACAACCAGCGTCGCCGCTCCCATAGCGCACTACGCGCTGTGCGTAGGGCACAAAGTCCTGAGGGGGCTCCACAAAATAGGCAACTAAAAAATCCTCATAGTTATAATAATTATAATGCCGATATTATTTCAGTCTAGAAATATTAGGCACCTTTTAGGCATGTACAGGACTGTCTCAGAAAATTAGAATATTGTGATGAAGTTCTTTATTTTCTGTAATGCAATTAAAAAAACAAAAATGTCATGCATTCTGGATTCATTACAAATCAACTGAAATATTGCAAGCCTTTTATTCTGATTTATTGCTGATTATGGTTTACAGCTTAAGAAAACTCAAATATCCTATCTCTAAATATTAGAATATCATGAAAAAGTATACTAGTAGGGTATTAAACAAATCACTTGAATTGTCTAATTAACTCGAAACACCTGCAAGGGTTTCCTGAGCCTTGACAAACACTCAGCTGTTATAAATCTTTTTAACTTGGTCTGAGGAAATATTAAAATTTTATGAGATAGGATTTTAGAGTTTTCTTAAGCTGTAAACCATAATCAGCAATATTAAAAGAATAAAAGGCTTGCAATATTTCAGTTGATTTGTAATGAATCCAGAATGCATGACATTTTTGTTTTTTTAATTGCATTACAGAAAATAAAGAACTTTATCACAATATTCTAATTTTCTGAGACAGTCCTGTATATCACAAAACAGGCAGAACAAGAGAGATGTTTAATCTCAGCCCCCCCCCCCCCCCCCCAGACGAAGTGTCTTCTTTTTCACAAACTCAAATCTGGTCACCCTACTGGACATCACTCTGTAACCACAATGACCTCGGAGTTACTGAGCATTATATTGATGAGAAGTGGGCGCTGCATTCACATGCCCTGACTGATGAACACAGAGGAGACACATGATGCTGAAACGTGCGCGGGACACTTTACTGAAGTTGCACAGCAGTGGAATGTGACAAATAAAGTCACCACACTGAGCAGATAGAGCACCAGAGATGATCGCTGCTGCGAGACGACTGCCTTTGATCATGTCCCTGCTTCAGTCTCCAGCGTTCTGTCACAGTGTCTCTGCATAACAGTGCATTTGACAATGTCCTGACAGATTTTATGGCACTTTAGTTCATATGGCAGAACATTTAAAATAAGTGTCAAGTTCTAGGAATTGACAAACTGCACTGAAAGTGTTTTCTGGTGTCTCTAACAGGGACAACACATGTTATGGCACTTTCATTCATATGGCAGAACATTTCAAATAGAAGTGCGCTATACACTACTTTTGAATGAATTCTTGGATTAATCGCGATTAATCAGGGAAATCATGCGATTAATCGCGATTAAAATTTTTAATCGTTGCCCAGCCCTAGTATAAATATATGTATATATATACATATATATATACATATATATGTATATATATACATATATTTATACATATATATATGTATATATATACATATATTAATATATATATACATTAATATATTAATATGAATATAGTTATATAAAGTTATATATATAACTATCTATATATATATATAACTATATATATATAAAAACTATATACATATATATATATAACTATATTCAATATATATATATATATATATATATATAAGACAGATCGACTAAATCTACCACAGGGACACGTGAGGATGAACGAAGACGTGGATATTACTGCAGGGACTCGTTTCTGTGACTCGTGATGTCATGCTGTCCCCTGGTGGCTGAGAGAGGAAGTACAGCCACATGTTCCATATTCATTTCCATCTTCATTTCATTTCCTGCCAAATACAAGAGCTCATTATCCTTTTGACAAACTGAGTTTATTGATTTTTTTTTAATCCGTCTTCAGCTTCCAAGAGCGTATGAAAATTGGCCTTCGTTGAAAATGTTCCTTAATGTCTTTAGTCATATTATTGGTTGATCAACAATAAATTAGCAACATTTCTTCTTCTTTTTTTAAATGTTTTCTAACGTTTTTATTTACTCTGCAGGGATTTTATCAGCTCTTCATCACAGAAACATGAAAACAAACGTTGTTGATTGTCTCTATAACTTTCCAGAATGTATTTTTTTTAATCGTCTCAGAATTAGAATAAGTTAAAAACAATAGAGACAACTAAATATATTTGATTTTCTTTTCTCCAGAGATGGCCTTCTTCAAGGTTTTAGGAAACAAGGACATGATTCAGAGCGAAAGTGCTCGAATGAAACTAAATATATTGTCCGCCTCCCTCCCGCGATAAATAAACTGCCAAGTAGGCCAAGGAAATATATTAAAGCACTAGCTTACACCTTTATGACTTTTTATGGCATAATAGGCATACATCAAGGCTTTTTAATTGTGTCTTCATGACGTACTATATATGCCTTTTTTCCGACCCTCTATAAGTGCTGACTCAGCTGAACTAAAGCCGTTAAGGCTATACACGCCGGTTAAAATAGAAGTGCGCCATTAAAATGTAATAATGCTGAATTATTATTAGAAATTATCAATTTATTTGCCTGTGACTTTTTTTCAACGTGCTTATTTGCTGACTTTATGACCTTGAGACTCACTCGGGGTCGAACCCTCGGCCTCCGAAAGGAAACGCAGTGGAACTCTTTATTCCACGAGCTCCGGAGGTAGAAGAGTGAGAGGAGGTGGATGTGTCCTAAGGAAAGTGATCAATACAATCAGACTTCCAAAGGTGTCTAGTCAAACTCATGTATGGATGTTAGTCACAGTATAACACTCACAGTGTAGTGTGGATTGAAAAGTAATCAGATGGGAAAAGAGGCCATAAAAAGTCATAGTCTGCCATAAAAAAATTGCCATTGGAGGCATTTTAACAAACTACGCTCTAGAGTGGAGGATACTAATATATATGTAAAATATATTTAATATATGAGATGTCTTTAATGCCAACTGAAGCTGGTGTGTAGTAATAAGGTGTGTAATGACACTATTACTACACACGGGAGCTTCAGTTGGCATGCAAATACTTTTACTGATATATTTATAGTCCGTTTAGATCTGAATGCAAGTGTCCGTAATAATACATAAAAACAAATCAGTTAGTATGATCTGTCGAGACGCCGTTCCCTCCCTCTCTGCGTATAGTTATGTAATAGTTCCCTTAAGGTAAGAGACACTGGTATATTTTTAAAGTATGTTATTGGTTTCCAATGTGTTTTAAAGTATTTAGCAGCTCATCTAAATAGATTATCTTTCTGAGTATTCATTTTTCTGGAACTTTTAACAACCGTCATTGCTCATTCTGCCTTTCAGACTGTATTTAAAAACAGCCAAAATCTATATATTTAATGTGCTTTAAAGAAAAAAGAAGAAAAAAATATAAATATATATTTAGTTTTTTTTATATATATATATATATATATATTTGTTATATATCAAAAAAATTTGATATATATTATACATATATATCTCTTTTTAATATATATATATATATATATATATATATTTCTATTTGTTCTTCTACATTAGAACTGCTATTTCATTTTAAAAACATCCAGCTGACCTTCACTCTTTTTTTTGTAACTATAATGAACTATTTTTTGTCTTAAACATACAGGGGCAAATATGAACTTTGACCTCAGAGTTTCGAAGCAGAGCGGAGCTGCTGGACACTGACGTGTAGAGGGTTGGAGTCGGGCATCAAACCGGCGACCTTGACGTTAAACCTTCCAGACCGATGGAGAACACCGACGCTAGAGGAGTCGTCATGGTGATTATGTCATCAACACTAACCTCTCGTCTCTCGTCTTCCCGCACAGCAAAAAGCCAAAGAGGCCTCAGAGGCAACAAAACAACCGACTAAAACCTCTGACCCTCGCCTACGACGGGGACACCGACATGTAGCCCCCCCCCCCCCCCCCCGGGAGGCGCTCCGACCCCCGAGGACCTTCGACCGCCACGGAGATCCACTCCTTCACCGCGGAGGTCAGCGGAGAAAATAAAAGAAAATCCATTTCAAGTAGAGCTCCATTCAATCACCTTTTTTTCTTTACTGTATTTTTGTTTTGTTTTTTTGTGAGAGCCTTCGTGACCTCCAGCGTGTTCAATGAGATGCCTTTTTTTTGTTGGGCCCCCCCCCCAAACACATCCAACTTAACTAAAAAAAGAAAAGATGCCGCTACATGAATCCTCCCCCACTCCCCTCCTCCCCCCACGCTTTTTACCGCCCGTTCCCTAAAAACGCTGAGTCGCTTGAGGCTTAGGATGCTCCGACGGTTCGTACGTTGCCAAAAGTCACCGCGGGGGAAGAGGAGGAGGTGGAGGAGGAAAATCTCCATAAAAAAGATTTGGATTCCTTTTCTCCTCAATCCTCCAACGGGGTTTGACTCAAATCTCTTCTGCGGTTCTGGAACAAAGAGGGAGGCATTTCTTCCGCTTTTCTTTTCCTCCTTCGCCTGACTCGCCAGTGTTTGTGGGATAAACCGATCTGCGCGATGCTGACGGAGGAGCAGCCTCCACCCCGGCCTTTGGTTTCACGCTCTACACATTGCACTATATTAGTGCAGCATGATATGCACACGTGACTTCTACCTTCTCTTGCCATAAAGCACTGCCTCTTCCACACACACACACACACACACACACACACACACGAGCCCCACGCAGCGGAGGAGCAGCGATGTGTATACATTTGATTTCTCACAACAGATTTTTTTTTTTTTTTGGGTTGTAGTAAAAGTACCTTCTGTGGTTTTTTGTAGATTTTTTTTGTCTGGTGGTTACCTTTTTTTTCCTTTTTTTTTTTTTTACCTGGGTCAAATTAAAGATTTAACTATACGGACGACTTCATTTCTGATGAATCGGCTGCTTTAAAAGTTATTTTTAAACCATGAGTATTCATAATGAATTCAAATGTAATATTTTAAAGAAAAATTGTTTTGCACTATTCAGTAAAAAAAATTGGAAAAACTGAAACTTGGAATTAATTAAAGAAAAAGAAAGAATAATGAATCTAAACCACTCATGTCATGTAAATGTAATTTCTGCCTTACTGACGATAATAAATACTAACAGTCCTGTCATAGAGTTGTAATACTTGAACATTATACTACATGTACACATAAAGAAGGCAACATTTTATTTTGAAGTTCTGAGTTTTCATGTAGTAATCAACATAAAAGGTGCTCTGTCGTTTTACAGTCACACTACATGGGGGGAATATAGTTTAAAATAAGACGATCTGTACGAAGAAACTATCCGACATGTCAATAATAAGAGAAGACGCTTCTGCTGAATTCAACGTAAAAAACCAAACTGGTGTGGAGGATGTTTACTTGTTTTCTTGTTGTGGGATTTGTAAATAAACAGCAATTTTTTTATTTTTTTGGAGAAAAAAAAATCTACGTACAGTATGTGTACATTTTATTTTATATTGCACAGAAAAAACATGTTTAGTTTCAATATTGCGAAGTGGGTGTGTGATATTGCCGATTGTTGTTTCATCACGATGCAAGGTGTATGTCATGAAGAAGAAAAAGTAAATAGGGTAAAAAAAGTCGAAAAAGGCTCAGACGTTTTTGTTTTTTTGTACAGGTTGTTTATGTGTGGGAAGAATTCCTGAAAATAAATAAGAACACGGTTGTAAACACAAAAAAAGTTATCGAGCCATTTTCTTTCTATTTATATGTTCACAAGCGAGCGGGACCCTCAATAAAAGATGTTTGAAATTGTCAATATAGAACAAGTCTTTTGTTTGCTTACATATTTGATGCATCGTCAAACAAATCCCATGAAAAGTTACCAATGATGTGTTACTATGAGTTCTTCTTTCTCAAGATAATCATCTCATAATTCAGGCTCTGGATACACGGATTATACTTTTTCGTGCGATCGATTCATTGTTGGTTTTTGTCTTTTCGTGGGATTCGTAGACAATAAGAAAATAATATCACTAGATTTCCTTCAATGTGGAAAATGTATGAGTTAAGTTGCTGAAATCTGAACTTCAGAGCACATCTACGGCCTCCACACCACTCCCAGCACGCCGGCTTATGGTGCGAACAGCGCTAATGGTGCTTACAGCGCTAATGGTGCTAACAGCGCTAACGGTTCTATTACATTTCAATTCAGTTTATTTTATATAACCCAATATCACAAATTATGAGTTTGCCTCAGCGGACTTTACAATCTGTACACATACGACGTCCCTGTCCCCGGACCTCACCATCAGGAAAAAGTCCCAAGAAAAGAGAAAAAAATTATTTCATGTGCATTCTGGATTAATTGGAGGGACTTAAACAGTGCTAAGGATGCTAACGGTTTGAAAAGTGCTCACGGTACTAATGGCGCAAACGGTACCAACAGTGCTACAATTTTTAACAGCGCAAACGGTTCTAACTGGCATGTGAATGGCTTTAACAGCGCAAACTATTCTCGCAGTGCTAACAGTTCTAACGATGCTAACAACGCAAACGGTGCTAACAGTGCTATTTCATTTAACAGCGCGGTGCATTCTGGATTAATTGGAGGGACTTAAACAGTGCTAAGGATGCTAACGGTTTGAAAAGTGCTCACGGTACTAACAGCGCAAACAGTTCCTACAGTGCAAACGATTCTAAAAGCGCAAACAGCTCAAACAGCGTTGACGGTCCTAACAGCGCTAACGGTTCTAACAGCGCTAACAGCTCCAACAACGCTAATGGTCCTTACAGCGTAAATGGCACTAACAGTGCTAACAATCCTAACAGCGCCAACAATCCTAACAGCGCTAACAGCGTTAACGGCACTAACAGCGCTAACGGCACTAACAGCGCTAACAGCGCTAATGGCCCTAACAGCGCTAACAATTGTTACGCTAACAGTGCTCACAGCGCACACAGCGGCATCAGTGACGACAGCGCTAATCTTGGAGGGGGGGGGGGGGCCTGGAGAGTCATCTTGGACCTGGAGGAGCGGTGATCTGAAGCAGACAGACGTAACAAACCGGGGATGGTATTTTAAAGATGACGCTGTTTTACACAACATGTGCCGCGTCGCATTACGTCACTCACAAGACCTCCAACTTTAAGAAGGTGCGAGAACACGTCGCTCAAGTCCTCTTTGATTGATGTCTGTCAGGTATAAAAACAGCTGAGTGCACAAATTAAACGATTAATCATGCTTTTAAATATTCAATTAAGGTCTGCAGCTAAGTGGTGACTGTCTCACATTTTACATTCTGCTTTTTGTTTGGCAGTTGTGTTTTTATTAAATTGTTAAATTGAAAAAACTTTTTTAATTTACAAAAAAGCCATTTATCTATTAATAGTTATACCTCATTTAATGAATACATTAAATATTAATTAGAAGTTTAGTTCTCGTAATTTATTTGCGTGGCAAAAACTAAAACACTGATTTTCAGAAGATTTGGAAAAACCCGATTAACCTAATTTACAACAAAAAAATAACAATCAACAGAATAAATTAAGGTTTATTATTTGGCTCATAAACTTTAAAAAAGCCGAACCTTAATGAGTCACTTGCTTCCCGCGTGTTACGAGTGATTAATAATCAGCTAAATATTTAGAGAGAATGAGCGAGAGGAGAGGAAGAAAGAGGAGAAGACGCCACGGCGGCGGTCGGCCACTAGATGTCAGCCCCCCGACGCCGCTGGAGGAAAAGTTGCCTCTCAAAAGTCAATAACATGAACCTCCTCCCCCCCCCCTCCCCCTCTTTTCTCCTCTCTCACTCTATTTGTCTCTCCATCCCCCCCCCCCCCCTCTCTCTCTCTCTCTCTGAACCTCAAAGCTCACTCTATAAAACGTCCCTCCACGCTGACACTCAGATGTACAAACACCTCGGTTCTCGACGCGGCGTCTTCCGAAACCTCGCGACAGAAATCTCCTCGGAGGAGGAGGAGGAGGAGACACTCGAGGCGTCTCCTCAACGGCGGACACCTGACCCCCCACCCACATCGGTTGAGCCCGAGAAGATCCATCTCCCCTCTCTCTTTCTCTCTCTCGCCTCGGGACCACCGGCTCTCCTCGCTCTGTATTTCTCCTGGAAGTTCGGGCAGCTGACCCCCCCGAGATTTCTTCTTCTTCATCTTCATCTTCTTCTTCTTCTTCTTTTTGGCGTCTAAAGAAGACCAAGGACAGTTTGCCATGAGGGTGGACGCTCCACGAGGAGGCATGAAGAAGACCACATGTCTGTGGGCGGCCGCTCTGCTGCTGTCCGCCGTCTCTCTGGTGAGTTGATCTTTTATCTTCTTCTTCTTCTTCTTCTTCTTCCTCTTCTCGTCATTTTATATCTCTACAGTTTACGCGATCAACGTCCGGTTGGCGGCAACGTGCTAAACGTGTTAAACTGAATTCGCTGGCGATGGAGTGAGCGAGCGGGTCGGATGAGAGCAGGGACGACCTCACGGAGTCCAAAACAAGCAACAGCTGAGTCAGAATCCATGACGATGAAAGTCGAGAAGAATTGGGAAGCGAAATGCAAATCGGGTTGATTTTTTTTTAAGACCCGTTTTTTTTAATTTATCGCGCCACGGCAGATTTTTCCAAAAAAAAGGCCCGCCATTCAAAAACGTCTCGAACGCGACGAACCGGATTCCAGCGACCGCTCCGAGTGTCGACTCGTTAACAACCGTCACCAATTAACAAAAATCCAAATCCAAAAGAATCTGCATATTTCTCCCTCAGCACAATCCATCCCTCCCTTCCTCCCCTCCCTTCCTCTCCCCCACTCAGACACACTTCAAGAGGACTATATTTTGACAACAGCCCGAGCACATTATGCCAAACACACCGGGATGCTCCCAGACAGTTTGTGACAACCCAATTCCTCTAATCCTCGGAAAGACAGTCACCCCCTCACCCACTCACAAATCTGTCAACAAGGCAATCAAAAGCAGAACAGGAGCCACTCCTCTCTCTCTCTCTTTTTTCTCTCTCTCTCTCTGACAAAATTCCTATAAACTTAATCCTCACAAACTTGACTGGCCTTAAAAAGCTCCCGTATTGTTATCTGTGTTTAATTTGCATAGTGATGGAAGTGAAGTCAATTACTATTAATTATTCTCTACAACTTAATACCCATTATCGAATTGAATTCAGCGTCTTGAGAAACCATAAACTCAATTTCACAGCCGACTAAGCGCACTAATCATTTCCTTTCCCCCCGCTTTTTCTTTTCTTTTTTCTCCTCCTCTTTTTTGTGTGACTTTCTTCCCTGCTTTTGGAAGGAGGACGACGAGGAGCAGCAACAAACATTCCCTTATCGTCTTAATATAAAGTCAAACATTCATCATCCGGTGCGTGTGTGTGAACGGCATCCTGGATCCCACAGCATCGCTTGATGGGAGAGAGTGTGTGTGTGTGTGTGTGCTTTTTTTAGTTTTTGTTGTTTGTTTTTTTGCCTTTCCCAGACTCCGCTTCCAAATTGCTTCGCTATGCTTTAATGGGATGATCATAATTGTTTCGTGCGCGGTGCATCCTAAGCTCTCGCCTGCAGCTCCTTCAACAGATTGACAGACCCACGAGGAACCTCAAACTTATTTTGGCCGCCTTTGAACCAAGTGGTGTGTGAAATAATATGATTATGCATTTTTCCTCTGGGTAAGTTGGAAAAACTAGTCTCTCTCCCTCTTTCTCTCTCTCTCTCCCTCTTTTTTCTCTCTCTCTCTCTCTCTTCCTGCACTCTGACCGCGTTCACTATTTATCCTCCTCAGACGTCACGGTGTAATAATTGTGCCCCGGCCTCTCAAAGCGGTGCTGGGACCTCGTCTCTCGAACCGCCGGCTGCCTGTGGTGTCTTGACACACTTTGTGATTTGTCATCATCTCTGACCGCCCCCCCCCCACACACACACACTCCCCCCCCCCCCCCCTCCTCCTCTTCCTCCTACCACCACCCCCTCAGGTACCACTTTGATATCACTGGGAGAGTGTGGTGGAACCTAAACTCTTAGCGGGCTTAGTTGATCCATCAGCTCGACGGGGGAGGGGTAAAGGAGGGGGGGGGGACCTCACAAGGCGAGACGAGCTAAACTCGCCATAAACAACGACGGCGACGATCACACAGTTGGAGAAAGACTCTAAAAGACTTCTTTAACACGCGAGGGACTCTTAAACCACCTTCCTGTCTGCAGGGAGCATCACAAACACAGGCTCCGACTTAATTATATATATATATATATATGTGTGTGTGTGTGTGTGTGTGTGTGTGTGTGTGTTAAATTTGCTGAGGTCGACGTCCGTGGCGTCAGAAGGTCAAAATTACATTAAAATGTACTTTTCCCGCGAGGTAGCACAAAAAAAAAGAAGGTCCCGGCAGGTTTGACCCTGGGAACAGGCCTTGTGTCCTTGAGCCGAAACCAGAACCCCCGACGGCTCCTCTGAGCCTCTCTGGAGAACAGCGCCGCTTCTATTTATTTATTAGGGTCCTCGTCGACTTCGTCGTAGAGGAACCTATTGTATTTCAAAGGATTATTATTAGGGCCCGAGACGACGTACGTAGTACGTCCGACGAGGACCTATTGTTATTCGCATGTTTATTATTATTATTATTATTACACGCCTAAGCATGGAGATACGAGTGTCTCGGACTGCCATGACAACGTTCAAAATTTCCAAACATATCAGGATCGGCGAAAATGGGAATAATTTTGAGGTCGCGGGAAAAAGTGACAAGAATTAGCTCTCTAGCGCCCCCTTGAGGTAGAAAGAGCATACTTTTTTTCAACAATGACCGATTGACTTGAAATTTGAGCTAGAGGTTCACCTGGACCTGCTCTACAAATAACTCAATGGTGGCCATCAAATGCGCCTAACTAGATTTTCCGCCATTTTGAATTTTGTAAAAAAATATTTTTTTCACTTTTTTCCAAAACGCTTTGTCCGATTCACCCGAAAATTTCTGTGGTCCATTATTGGGTCAATGTCATCATAATCTGTGAAAATCTTGTTGATATCTTATTACGTTCAGACGATATGGACCAATGAACATTTAAAGGGTGTGGCCTAATATTTGAAGTTACATAACTTCCAAATCCTTTGGCCTAGCCTCACCAAATTTCTATCATATGTCCATATGGCATCCCTTAACCTACCCTATTTTTTGCATAATATTTGAACATTAGGGGGCGCTGCAATTTATCTGCATTTTTGCCCATTTTTGATGTTTTGTGACGTTGTAAAACAGTTAACTCCTCCTAGAGCGTACACCCGATTCATTCCAAACTCGCCCTATATGATCTTGAGACCTTTCTCCTCTTAAGTCTTTGAAAGATTTAAAAAATATTAAACTTTGAGCGGTGGGTCGAACTTTAAAAAAACATAAAAAAACACAATTCGCCATAAAAATCCAAGTTGATGTAACTTGCCCATACATGATGTAATCTGCTCCATATTTCTCAGATATCATGACATACTGACCCTGAAGAGATTAATATGCAAATTTTTTCTTATGGTCAAAGCGCCACCTAGTGGCACCATGAAGTTACATGTTTTATTCTTTTATACCCTGCTCATCACAGATTAGTCAGATCCCACTCAAAATTTCCCAAGATAGACCTAATACCTTGGTAATGCTCCCCTGCGAAGCTCGTAACGATACGTTGAACATTGGGACATCGGTATAGCGTCAAAGTATGGTCCTTCGCCGTGAGCGAATAAACCAATGTCACTCGACTCCACATCATCGGATCCAATCCAAACTCCACATGTGTGATGAGACTCCAGGCCTGAAGACCTCTGCAGTCTAATTTGTCATTTTAGTCGTAGCGCCACCTACTGGTAACGGGAACACAAATAGTTCTTTCTTTGGGCCACGGTATTTGCCCCCAATGACCGATTACCTCGTAATTCATCATACGTGTCCGCTTGGACCTGCTCTAACGAAAATTACATTGTGACCGTGAGCTCCACCCACTTAGATTGTCCGCCATTTTGAATTTTGTTAAAAAATATTTTTTCCGCTTTTTTCCAAAACGCTTTCTCCGATTCATCCGAAAATTTCTGGGATCCGTTATTGGTTCGCCGTCATCATAACTACCGAAGATCTCGTCGATGTGTCATTGCGTTCGGAGAAGAAAACGTCTAACTCTTTGACGCTCGGTCTGAAGGTCGCAAGCCTTCTCGGTCCGGCGAACGGACGACCGGCGAGTACGCTCGACGTGCGTGAATTGTCGAGGGCCCGCTCAATGCTGCTAGCAGCTTTAATTATTATTAATCTCTCCCCGAAAACGTCGACTGTCCGCACCCCGTACGCCCCAGCAGACTTAAATTCCACATGCAGAAGCAGACTGGTGAAAATTTTCATATTATTGAGTTTTCGTATTAGTACATAAAGAAATGGCTCTATAGCGCCCCCTACAAACTTTCTTTTTCAGTAGCAATAGTTTTCTTCCCCCGATGACCGATTGACTTGAGATTTGGTCCACAGGTCAGAATTGACCAGCTCTACAAAAAAGCCTCTCAGACCCCTAAGCTCCGCCTACTTAGATTTTCCGCCATTTTGAATTTAGTTAAAAACACTTTTTGTTTAACTCCTCTGAAACGCTTCGTCCAAATCATACACAACTTGCTGTGGTTCATTATCGGTTCGATGCCATCAGAAATCTTTGAAAGATTGTTGATAGGTCATTGTTTTCAGAAGATATAGACCAATGAACATCCAAGGGGTGTGGTATAATATGTAAAGACACCTAACTTCCAAATCACTTGGTCTATCTACACCAAATTGATAGTCTATGTCCACAAGGACACCCTTAACCTACCTTGATTTTTTCATAATATTTGAACATTAGGGGGCGCTACAATCAATCCCTCAAATTATGCCTTTTTGGCCTTTTTTCATGTTTTTAGGGGTTGTAAAACCGTTAACTCCTCCTAGTGCTTAAACCCGATTCATTCCAAACTTGGGCAGTAGGGTCTTGAGACCTTTGTCTTGAAAAATCTTTGAAAGATTTCAAAAATATTAAACTATGTGCGTTTGCCGGACCGGCAAAGAAACGCCATTCGCCATGAAAATTGACGTTGTTGTAACTCAGCCATACATAATGGAATCTGCTCCATATTTCTCATACATCATGACATAATGACCCTGAAGACATCCATATGCTAATTTTTCCATATGCTAATTTTTTCCGGAAAGAAACGCCATTCGCCATGAAAATTGACGTTGTTGTAACTCAGCCATACATAATGGAATCTGCTCCATATTTCTCATACATCATGACATAATGACCCTGAAGACATCCATATGCTAATTTTTCCATATGCTAATTTTTTCTGGAAAGAAACGCCATTCGCCATGAAAATTGACGTTGTTGTAACTCAGCCATACATAATGGAATCTGCTCCATATTTCTCATACATCATGACATAATGACCCTGAAGACATCCATATGCTAATTTTTCCATATGCTAATTTTTTTTCTGGAAAGAAACGCCATTCGCCATGAAAATTGACGTTGTTGTAACTCAGCCATACATAATGGAATCTGCTCCATATTTCTCATACATCATGACATAATGACCCTGAAGACATCCATATGCTAATTTTTCCATATGCTAATTTTTTTCTGGAAAGAAACGCCATTCGCCATGAAAATTGACGTTGTTGTAACTCAGCCATACATAATGGAATCTGCTCCATATTTCTCATACATCATGACATAATGACCCTGAAGACATCCATATGCTAATTTTTTTCTGGACTTGGCGCCAACTAGTGGCACTAGGAAGTTACATGTTTTTACTTTTATACACTGCTCCTCAGATTATTCAGATCGCTCTCAAAATATACCAGAATAGACCTAAGACCTCGATGATGCTTCCCTGTGGAGCTCGTAGCGACACGTTGAATCACATTCACATGTAATTTACATGACAAGGTCTAGACTTCACATGGATACACATGATGCATGTATATGTTCAAATTGTCACAGCGTCCCCTGCTGCTAACCCTGGACTCGCTCAAATCTGCTCCAAACTTCTCATGCTTCGTAGAATTCAAGGCCTGAGGATATCAACAAGCCTTTTTTCACTCAGAGTCAAAGCGCCACCGACTAGCAAAGTAAAATCAGTGTCGCGTGAGCGGTCAACGCCGACGCCGTGCGTGCGCCTCGGCCGAGGGGCGGCGTCGCCAGCACCCCGGCGCGAAGCAGGAAGAGGACCCGTTCATCGCTGCTTGCAGCTTTAATTTATTATTATTTTTTTAAATGGATTTCTTCTTCTTTTTTTAAAAAGGGTAAATAAATCCTAAAAACTTTTGAGGCGGGCCGGCAGATAAACCATTAAAAACGGACGACGACTATCGAGATCTGAACGTTGCGGACGAACACACACGCACACACACACACACACACACACACCATCCAATCAAGATTGCAAAAGTAGCATCACCCCCCCCCCCCATATACAGCTCTGGGCCCGCTTCTCTTCTTTTTTAAACTAGAATCTGTCGCACTCACAACCCCCCACGCCCACCCACCCCCACCTATCTCTCCCCGCCCCCCCCCACCCCCAGCAGCGTTCAGGTAAATGAAAACTGACACACACTTTCATTCTTCCCTCGCAAAGGTTTTTTCCCGTGTGCGCTCCTCATCCTGCTCCACTCCTCCGACGGCCCTATTAAATGGTGGGATTTGTCGTTCTGCTCGGGGGAAGAGGGGAGGGGGGGGGGCCCGGCCCATAGAATATCCCCCCCGAGGGAAGCCGTGGGGGGTTGTTTATCTCCCTGTTTTTCTTCTTTCTTTTAAAGAGTGGACGCCTCCGCCCGACAGCAGATAGCGATTAGCTGTGTGCTGCGTGTTTTCAGGAGATTCGTGTTCCTGCACGCCGAGGCCGTGTGTGTGTGTGTGTGTGTGTGTGTGTGTGTGTGTGTGTGTGTGTGTGTGTGTGTGTGTGTGTGTGTGTGTGTGTGTGTGTGTTATCTTGTCGAGGAACAATATTAACATGCAGTCAAATGGAGGCGGGACATGAATATAACAAGTTGGAATAACTCCGAGCCTTGGAATGAAAAGCCTCTAAATATGATTGGGTGATATGTTTGAATGTCTTTGAATGGGGCGCTATATTTAAAAAATATATATTGGAAATTCAATTTGTTTATTTTTTCCTGCGCTGTGTTTGCTCGATAACACTTTGTCTAAGTCAGTGTGTATTTTCTGTATTAAAAAAAGTGACACTATAAAGATTTTATTTTAAAAATACATTTGCCAGGTAGATGCTCAGGATGCTTTTGTCTGACATATATTATTATATATTATTATTATTATATTATTTTCATACAAATCCAAAGAATCTCTCGTGAAATAAGAAAAAAGTTGGAAGAAAATCAGAGGTGTTCGTGCTTTAATAAGAAATATAATAAATCATGCCGAGCACGACCACCTGAGGGGTGCGATAGTGTCTTTATTCATTTTTTCGATTTAATAGTTTTACCGTTGTGATACTTTCTTAGAAATGGAGATTTAGATATTTTAAGATGAGATCAGATGAGAAGCATCATCCAAGCAGATTGATTCCATGACGGTCCGCTACAGTCGACTCATCGTTTCGACTTCACGTGAAGACATCCTTGAGATGAACACGTCGGCGCTTCAATTTTAACGTATTTAGTGTCCAGAGCTCAGATATTTTTCTTTTTGTGACTCTAACTGACATAAAAATAAATATTTACACTTTCTAGCGAGCGATTCAAAAACCACTCGTAGCTAGCGGCTAACCCGAGGGCCAGTCGATGGATTTAGAGATTTCTTCCCGCTTAAATGGAACAACCCGAGAGGTTGGGATTAGACGATGCCTCCTTGGTGCAAACTCGCGCCGTAAAACGAGTTTTTACGTCATTTTAAGGAATCACGAAACCCAAAAAAACATGCAGATTGTGCAATAAAAATAATATATATTCAATTCATATGGATAATAAAAATTCTCTCTCTCTCTTTTTTCTTTCTTCTTTTTCTTCGAAGCCTTTTCAAACCCAGAAAGCATTTTGACATCTTGCCCCTTAAAACGAGTTTTTACGTTGTTTTAAGGGGCCACGAAACCCCAAAAACATGCAGTTTTTGCAATAAAAATAATATATATTCACTTAAATAAAGCTATCTTACCGCAAAAAGGAATCTAACTCGAAGCCGTGCAAGATATATTTTGATATTGAACGAAAACCCATTATTGGAAAACCAATATCCGTTTCACCCAAAGGCGTCACAGTGTGACTGTTGACCTTTACGCCGCCATGTTTGTTTCCCTCTTGTCCTTTATCCCGCAGCACTTTCCCCCTCTTCTCTCTCTGCAGTATCTCTGTCAGACACATTCATGCATCTTGCACACACACACACACACACACACACACACTCTCTCTCTCTCTTTGTGTCGGGGTTGCATGTTTCCCGGTGAGTGTTGCTGCGTGTCAGTCGGGGTGCTCTGGGTATAATAAACCTGACTTTAGTCGGGACTGCCTCTGATCTGCCTAATCTCCCCGGGCCGGATTACAGGTTAGGACTCTGATCCATGAAGGGGGGGGGTCTCTGTGAATGTGGCTCCCGGGGGCTCTAATCCAGAGGACTGTCAGGTGCTGTAGATGAAAGCTAATTTCGTGTCACGGTTTTCGGGGGATCCATGCAGAACGCCGGCGACAACGGAGCGACTTCCCTCCACAGCGACCGGCTGGGCCGCCGCGTGGGCCAGAGAACTCAAGGAAGTGGTGAAGAAATACCATTATCCCCCCCCCCGATCCCCCCTTCCCTTCCCCTCCCCCTCCAAAACAAAACTAATCCAGTGACATCTCCTTTTACAAAATTATTCACAACATGAAGTCGCAGAAAATGACACGACGTCGGAGATTTAATTTGCCTGAGAAAAAATAAGGAAGAAAAAAAATAAAACGCTGTTTAGAAAACAATATTTTCCATCTGTCTTGTACATATACACACATATATACACACACACGTATAGACATTCACAGACACACACATATATACACACACACATAGAGACATTTACATACACACACATAGACATTCACACACATACACAAACACACGCAGTCACACACACCCACATACACACACATAGACATTCACACACAGACATTCACACATATACACACGCAGTCACACACACATATATACACAAAGACACATATCGACATTCACATACACACACACACACATAGACATTCACATACACACACATGTACACACATACACACACATGTACACATACATACACACACATGTACACATACACACACACACACACACATGCATGTCACACACACATACAGTCACACACACATACACACATACACTTATACACAGTCACACATATACAAATACACACACACACATATATATATATATATATATATATACAAATATATATATACACATATACATATAAACACACACATATACACATCTATATATATATATACATATACACACACACAGTCACACACACACCAGCTCAAAGCGGTTTCCTAACGTCCCTCTATCTGGTTTCAGGACTCCGGTGAGACTGAAACACGTTGCTGAGAAGCTTCAGTAATTACTGCACGGTGAAATTTAAACATCATTTGATCGTCAGAGACTTTCACAAAAAAATTCCCGAAAATGAAACGGAGGCTTAATTTAGACGAGAATTTCAAAAAATCTAAAATGTAATTATTTTGACTCGCGAGAGATCAAGTGTTGAAAAAATCCATCCAACCAAAACCTGTACTTATAATTATTGTTATAAAGCAGGTCTATTAATACAGAGAAAGAATCAGAAAGGAGAGAAATATTCAATGTATTTTCACTTTTAAAATCCACAACAAAAAAAGTGAAATCTGAAAAATGATGGAGCCCAAGAATAAAGACCAGAGGTATGCTGTCTAATAAAGGACGTGTCTGATATGCTACACGACACTAATTCACCGAGCGCCTCCGTCCTGAGGAGCTTCATGTCGGACGATAACGATGCAGATAAATCATGAACGCGACGCCTCCCTCTGACTTTATCTCTTCGCGATGCATCACCGCTGAGGCCGACATGACAGACCTTTTTGTTTCCCGCTATGGAGAGACCAAAGGAGGTGTTCATTAATACGGTTTAACTGCCCCACTGCGCAAGGAAACTGCTGGAATTCATATTTCTTCTCCTCCGCGTCACGACGATCATTCTGCAGCCGGAAAGTCCTGCAGCTTTTTTAAAAAAAAATGTATTCTCCCCTTTTTATATAAAAAACAGCCTGAAAGATGTACAAATGCTTTCTGGGTTTGAAAAGGCTTTGAAGAAAAAGAAGATAGAAAAAAAAGAAGAAGAAAAAGGGAGAGGGAGAGAGAGAGAATTATTATCCATATGAATTGGATATGTTTGTGTTGCTGTGTCTTGATGCTATGGCAATATTGTTGTTGCAACATTCATGCCAATAAAGCCTCTTGAATTGAATATTGAGAGCAAGCGCACGAGAGAGCGAGAGAGAGAGAGAGAGAGCGAGAGAGAGAGACTAGCTGCTCCGCAACGCCACTAACGGTTGATCCACATCAGGTCATTTATCACGGGAGGCCTCTTCGAAAACAACCGGGGGGCGATCTCTTCAAAACTCCTCCACTCTGGAGCCGAGTGCACGAAATGAAGCGCACACTTTGAAGGAGGGGCGATCGAGACTTCTCTCTCTACGCCTCACACTCTCTATTCACTCTCTCTCTCTCGGCCTGCAGTGCCACAATGTCATCCAGTGAACTTTTCTGAATGGGAGCACAGCTTATTTTCAGAGTATCGATCCCGGGGGGGGGCGGCGAAGGTACGAAATGTAAACGCTGGGCCCAGATAGATCTTGCTGTCACGTTCCCTCGGCCCGGCGTTCGTGGCCATCACTTGTGTGTGTGTGTGTGGGGGGGGGAATCTACGCCCTCTCCTCCCCCCCATCCAAGTGATTGTTAGAGGAGAGACACGTGAATGAATCATCAATCATCCATTCAGGGGGGCGGCCCCCGTTCAGCAGGTAATGGTCTGCCCGTTGCATCGCGTCTGCACCCGAGGAGCGCTTCATTCGTCTCCAGCGCGCGGCAGGAATACCCTTAAATCTTGATTTAAGGACGAAAACCGGCGGCGGACGTCGAGCAGCGCGGGCGAGAGTCGGTCACGCCGTGAACGCACGATGCACGCTAGAGACCCAAACATGTCCACGGAGAGCTCGGCCTTGGCAGAACGCAGACTTTTAGCCGATTCTGCAGAACCCTGGATTACGAGAGGTAAAGTAAAGATTGTGGTTCCAGCAAATTAAACGAAAACACACCAACGGTAGTTGAGACGCATCTCTGATTCCATCGCATGGAAGTCAGACGGATGAGATCCACCAATCTCAGTGTCAATATATATATATACATATATACAAACTCTATATATGAAGATCACTTTGATTTCCTGATTTGACCAATTTGGTGAAAAGGTGTGAAATTCACGTCAATCCAAGGGATTGGAATCTGGTCCGCCGAGGAGACAAAAATCCTTTTTTGTTTTTTTTCAACTTTGTTTTATTCACAGAAAACTCTTCCCACATTCCTCATCAGCTCCGATACGCTCTGGCAGAATCTGCATCCGTCACTTCGTACATTTTTATGCGGTTCCTGAGTCAATTCTGAGAAAGAAAAATGTCTGCAGCCGTGTCGGACGTATGATCTCTAAGAGATTGGTCATTCAAAATGTTTCCGTAACGGAGATCCTGTTGCTTTGTTCTTGCAGGTCACCGGTGCCGATTCACCGAGTCCAGGACATTCGGACCCGAGAGAACGCTCCAAATCCAGAGTGAGGACCTACTGGACCGACAGCAGCAAGGCCGTCTCCGTCAGCCGCCTGCTGTCCCAGACCCCCTACGGCAAAGATAACTTCACCTCCCTGGACCTGAACTACGACGAGGTCGACCCCTTCTCCAAGCAGCAGCAGCAGCGGTGGAACTGGCTCGACGACGCCTCCAACCCCCGCGACGCTCGACCCCGGACCAAACGGAGGCCCATCGTCAAGACCGGCAAGTTCAAGAAGATGTTCGGTTGGGGCGACTTCCACTCCAACATCAAGACGGTGAAGCTCAACCTCCTCATCACGGGAAAGATCGTTGACCACGGCAACGGGACGTTCAGCGTCTACTTCCGCCACAACTCCACCGGGCAGGGCAACGTCTCCGTGGGACTCGTTCCGCCGACCAAAGCCGTGGAGTTCCAGGTCCAACAGCAGCATCAGCAATACCAACACCACCACCAGCAGCACCACCAGCAGCAGCAGCAGCAGACGGCTCTGGAGACCAAGGACAACAAGCTGTTCAACTGCAGGGTGGAGTACGAGAAGGTGGAGAAGGGCACCAGGAACTCGCTGTGCGCCCACGACCCGTCGCAGAGCTGCTCGCAGGAGCAGACCCAGAGCCACGTGTCCTGGCTGTGCTCCAAGCCCTTCAAAGTCATCTGCATCTTCATCACCTTCTACAGCACCGACTACAAGCTGGTGCAGAAGGTGTGTCCAGATTACAACTACCACAGTGACACCCCGTACCTCCCCACGGGGTGATCGCGGGACCAGGGCAACCGCGACGAAAGAGAAGGCGAACAAAACAACAACAAATTGTAAAAAAGGAGAGACTGGCTGTGGAACGATGTCAGATTATTCGGATGGATTCACTGGAACTTGAGACGTCGACGGGCATTATTCCAGCTAAAATATCCTTGATGCAAGACTGTATTGCTCCAATGAACAGACCTACAGCGAGGTCATTACGGGAGCTTTTAGGGAAGCGTTTATCGGCTTGCAATACTCATCTTATATGCATAGCAGCTTGTACATGGAAAGGTATTTCTCAAGCCAACCGTAAAAAAAAAAAAGAATATGCTGATTGTATTTATGTAAATATCCTGGATTCCACTCAAAGAATAGAAAACAAATTTATGTTTTTCTCCCGCTAATTTAGTTGTTTATGTTGATAGTGTATTTCCACCTCAATCATGCTTTCCTGTCTCTTTCCCCAATCAGTTGCCGGTAATCATTGCGGAAACATGTAAATGCCAATGCAAATAAGAAGAATCTGTCGGTATGCGTCAGAGGGCATAATAGAAGAAGAAAAAGAAAAAAATTTACTTTAAGTGGTGTTGTTTTCTGCTGTGTGATTGTTTAGATTCAATATACCTCTCTCTCTCTCTCCGATATCGTTGTTGGAATCTCGTCCGTGCATGAACCCGAATGTGGTAAACGGCTGAATGACGTCCATCTGTAATTTCACGTTATTTGCAGAAGTAACCGGAGAAAAATTGGGGTTTTTTTTAAAAGAGAGAAAAAGTACATCTGTTTTTTAAGGCCACTGTAAATGACGCTGGTGGAGGCGGCTGCAGTCAGATCAAATAAGCAGGCGGGTAAATGTTGCACTAAATAAATAAAAAAACGTGTAGAAATCACACCAGACGACAGAGATACAGACGGACGTTTTCTTCACTGCTACTTTAAATATTTAAACACCACCGTGCTCCGGTGTTTCTCCAACATCTCCATTTTAGACTTGCTTGACGTTGTTGCTCTTACGTGAGGAACGAGTCCAGTACAATACATTTCAATATTTCAACCGTTGCATCAGCAACACGACAAGAGGCGTCAGAGCCTTGGTGACCCCGACGTGACCAAAAATAGTTATCGGCACAAAAAAAACATGCTGGGGAAAGAAACCGAGGTCAAAAAGTGTTTCAAAGTGATTCAAAGTGATCTTCGTAAAGCAAGAAGACGTGAAAGTTCATCAAAAGAACTGTTAAAATGTGCTTTCTCGCTCCGGAGGAGACGGGACGTATGCATCAAACAGCGTGGCGCTAATCACACGTTCTACCTATCAAACGTTTGCACCTCTGGTTATCAAAAAAAAACAAGACGAAAAGGAAAGAAATCTGGATGAGCCTAACGCCGGCTGTTAACGATATTGGATGTTCCAATTGGCTATTAAACCTTCATTACATAAATTGGGAGCCAGTGGCTCAACGTGAAGCATTTAGAGGAAATGAACACAGTGTAAGTGGGGAGCTCTGCAGCGTCAACACACCACGGAGAAACGAATGAATTAAAATGCAGATGAAAACCTATATACATTAAAAAAAAGAAAGAAAAGAAAAGCACAAATGTGCACCTAGGGGCCCAATCACGTCGATTTAAATGCGTTGCTCTTTCCACGGTGCACGCCGCGGTACACGCAGCACAATAACCAGCTAATGGCGGCCTGGACGACATCCAACACGCCAACGTGTATTTTCTGACAAGGCTAGGCCCAAAAGAATAGGAGGCGGGAGGGGGAGGGGTGGGGGGGTTTGCCCGTGGGATTAGTGAGCATAAAAAGAGGAATTTATGATATGGAGGAACAAGTCTGGCAGAAATCACTGGGAGCACCCGACTCGTAAATCGAGAGCATGTTTGTCACCCGAGAAGAAGAAGGAATGACGAATCGCGTCCGCTCGCCGCTCGGGTCGAATCCTCAGTCTCGATGAAGCGACTTTGATACCTCGTCGCCGTTACCCAAAATGTGCCAAGGACAGTTTGTTCAGCTTGGGAAAGAATTGAAGCGGCCCTTTGCCGGAGACAACGCCGCCTCATTATGCGCATAATCTTACAAGTGTAAACATTCGCTGTTTTTTTTTCTTTTTTCTGGGGTGCGAGAGCTTCTTTCCGAGACACGGAACTGTTACCTGTCGAGGGCGAAAAGCAACGTAGTGCTGAATGTCGCGTGTTTAAATTAAAAGCTGTGCTCATCAATATTTAAAACAATGGGGGGGGAGATTTCGAATGTGACGTTTCACAAAAGTTAAATATCGCAGCTGTTATTTTTGATTTTCTTCTTTTTTTCCCCCAGCTAACGTTTTTTTATTTTATTTTAGCTAACGGTTTTGATTAACCGTCTGCTGAAAGTGTCGTCGTCAAAAACGTCAAGAGGTGATAATAAGTACGCGTTAACAGCTTCTTGTGCTAAACAATTCAATTAATGCAGGTTTCAGGAGTCGTGTGTGTTTTATACATCGGAAAGTAGTTCCAGCTATCTGGCTGTCTTACATCTGTATTTAATAACATTTTTAAATAATCGTTCACCCCTTTGGGGCTTGTATTAATAACTTAGATTTAGTTGTTAAGTCTAGTATTATTCCTTTTATTAAAAAGGTCCGTCAATCATGTCGTGAGTGACGGCAGGTTCCAAATTAATGCTTCGTCTTCGAGCGCCAGGTCTAATCTTGTGTTAACTTTTCGATCACTACCTGTACTTTCACTACAAGTCAATGAAGAGATTAAACAGAGGGGATGTAGAAAAGCAGAGGAGTGTAATTAAAAACGCAGAAAATTAAACTCCAAACCATTTTTCCGGATATCTAATAAACTGAATTCGGCAGGTAAATCTCTTTCATGGAGCGTAATTTGAGAGGTCGGATCCATTTAAAGTCGTCTTCCAAGCCAACATTTCTCAAATTACGTTAATTTTTAAAAAGGGCTAGTTTACCCGGCAACAGTTTACCCATCAAAAAATAAATAAATAAATGAACCGTTGTTTGTGAATGAATGAAACCTCCGGCTCTCCAGTGTGGACCTCCAAGTTATCTTTGGGCCCAGATCTCCTCCCTCGGTTACGTTTCCTGGGCCGGAAGCCATCCGGTCTGCCCCCCCCCCCCCTCCACCCCTGATTAATGTAGTCTGGGCGGTGGGGGGGGGGGGGCTGTCAGAAATGGCAGAGAGAATCATGGGATTTCTTCTTCCGAGTCCCAATGACATCCAGCAGCTGCAGGAGTAAACAGATGACTAACCGCTGGCCTTTCGGCAGCCCGTGGAGAAGCGACGCGGAGGCGGAGCCCCGAGAACGCCGCTTTGACATTTAGGCGGATTAGAAAGTTCTCGGGTTCTGCTCTCGTGGCGTCAAGAGGTGGTTGGCATGGTAATTATTTGCGTCTTGGTTTTTCATCCCCTTGACCCCCCCTCAGCCCCCCCCCCCCCACACACACACACACACACACACACATCCTGTTGAGTGTGAAACATCCTCACGAGCCTCATTCATAAACAAATCACATTGTGTGTTTCCGACGCTACAAAAAGGACATAATGGATATCTAAAAAAACAAAACAAGCAATTGTCATTTTAGATCATGTCCTGCCGCAGAATTCATGTGTGAAGCCGTCCTGGGGCTCAGTTGTGACTTATTAAAAGCTCCATCAGACAACACTTCGAGTGGGTATGCTTTTTTCTCTTCATAAAAATCAAAAAATAAATTGCTCTCCTCAAAACACTATTACTCCTCCGTAAATGAAAAACTCGCTCATTGCGGACGTCTCATATCAGGTAAAAAAAGTGGAGAGAATTAATTAACCTTTGTCATTTTAATTGCTTTAGTGACAGCTGTCTTTTGGTGCCGGAGCCTTCCCGATGCACACACGGTGGGCTTGTCAATTACTTTGCCGGAGAATAGATTAAAACGCCACAGAGGATAGAGTCATTTCATTAGTCAGACTCAATGCCCCCCCAGACAAACCCAGGTACCAACACTCCACCCCCTCCAAACATGCAAGAAAATGAGCAGAAACCTATTTCGCCCGTATGAATCGAATGAATTGTGGCGACATGAAATTAAACTTTACGCTCCGTTAAATTCCGCCCCGCTGATATTTTACATTTGTAAACACTTTTTTTTCCTTCTTCCTCTGCAAGGGGTTCGATCATTAGGAATATTTTTTAAGGGCTTTTGATCTTTTTTTTTTAAATTGACTGAAATATGCAAGGGCAACCTGTGTGGCGCTAATTGCTCAAATGGAGGTTGGAGTAGTGAAACGCCGTCACCGGATAATGGCCGACGCCGGCGTTTTTTCACCCCCGCACATCCGTGATTCGACGCCGCTCGGGCTCATCGGGGATTCCGAGAGAAATTAGGCCGCTTTTCATATATGTCAGACGGATGTCTCGGGCAACAAATGCACAAATCTCCGGGTTTTACCGCGTTGTAAAGACGCTTTTATACCTTTTTAATCAGGCGGCTAAAGCCTCCCTTTTTATGGAAAAAAGGCAGAGAGGATTCTGACACCCCGAGTGTAACGGAAGAATAAGCTTCTCAGATTGGAGATACGACGTAATCCTAACATGGGAAGAAGCAGGAGAGAATGCAACAGTTTGAGACACACACACACACTCAGTGACTGGGTAGCACACACACACACATTGATTTAACCTAACCTGACGCACATAGGTAAAGAAAACATTGAGTCCTTGATCCCTAAACCACACGTATATAATAGTATGGTTATAACAATATTGTAGTTTTTTTTAAAGGTCAAACTTGAGCTGGTTGTGTAACACTGGGTCAAAATTACCATATATTGGTAAATATTACATTACATATACAAAGAAAACACAGACTGGACACAGACAAGCCACCGTCTGGGGGTTTCTGCCATTGGGTGCCGAGTAAAGTTACCCAGAATCCCCAGTGCTTTTTTGAAAGCATATAATTATCTAATTATATTATTTTAAAATGTGAAACAAAACCTATAAGACAATTGTTTCCCTTATTCTTGGGGCTGCGACATCCCGCCTAAAAAGTATTTTCATTGGCAATTAATCTGTCGATTTTTTTTGTTTTTTCAATGAATCACAACACAAACGTAAATGAAAACAAAAATGGATTTTAAAAAAAGAAAATAAATGCCGGAGAGAGGTGGCTTTATCAAAACCAGACGTGTATTGACGTTTAAAGAAAACCGACAGGAGATATAAGAGGATTACACGGCTCATGAATATGGTTCTCGCCTCTCATTTATCACCTCTTCTTCTTTTACCTTCTTCTTTTTGGCATCAGAGATCCTCAACAGACTGCCACGCGACACAAAGGGCGGATCTTTAATTTCAGTTCAGAAAAGTCTGACCAGCCCAATATATATATATAAATATATATAAAAATATATATATATAAATATATATATAGATAAATATATATAGATATAAAAATATATATACATATATTAATATAGATATATACATATTTATAAATATATATACATATATATAAATATAAATATATATATATATATATACATGTATAATAGATCCCAGAGTGAGAGGCGAGGGTGCGCTGACACTAAAATGACATGTTGGCTGCAGCTGCAGAGAGGAAGAGCAACTGGTTGGAAATCTATTTTTATGACACACAAATGTCATCAGTGTGTGTTTATGAAACAACAGCATAGAGAGAGGTGATGATTCCTCCACACCACCTTGTCAAAGACATCACTGAAGGGTGTAGCGCTGGGTGGTGCTATTTAAACATAGGACATAAATACACAATAAACATCACACTAAGAATTAAGTTTTACCCGCCGCATGTGTAATCTAAAACTTCAAGGCTTCGCAAAAAGTGTTAAGTTCCGGTACACAAGAAGTCAAACGTAGTCTGAATGTAAGGCGGCGGTTTCCTTCAGCGCCCTGCCTCTGAAACAGGGGATACAACCGGTGCCTCGGCCATTGATACAACATCTCCCAGTGCTCCCGCTGCTCAAAGGTGAGTGTTTGTGAAGATGGACCGGAGGCGAAAGAGAGGGAGAAAGAGAGGGGAGGGAGAGGGGATGATGCACTTTAAAAAAATGCATCACCATTAAATCAAAAGAGTAACCTTGAGCGAGTTCAGGCCGGTCGGTGCCAGCTCGGTGACACCGCTCTGCCCTCGGCGCCACGGAGCATGCCAAACGGTGGGGGGGGGGGGGGGGGGGGGTCGCCCCGAGACAGGTTAGGCCAATGTTGCTGCTGGGTAGCGGTCCAGTTTCCCGCTGACTAAGGGCACTCACTCTGACATGTGTGTCCATGGTGGAGCTTAACATGTTACAGACAAACAAAATGTAGTCTGAGGGACGGGGGATGTCCTTGGAACTGCCTAGAAATTTTTTTTATATATAAATATAAATAAATATAAATGCATAAATATAAATACATATAAACAAATATTAATATAAATATTTATGTATTTATTTATTTATATATATATATTTATATATATTTTAGGGCTGTCAGCGTTAACGCGTTAATCTATGCGATTAATTTGGCCGCGTTAACGCACTAAAATATTTTAACGCAATTAACGCAACTTTGTTTACTTCCGGTGTTCGTTGAAGTTTTTACACTCAAACCGAGTGTCAAACCGCGGCAGTACGGTTTAACACTGTTTCCGTTTTTAAAACAATTATTTCTCCGCGAAAATAAGGAGCAGAAATCAGTTTAACTCGTGGATGAATCAGTCGGGTTTCCTCCTGCTCCTCCTTCCTCCCGTCTCCCCCTCTGATACGCAGAGGAACGGAGGGGCGACGTGTCGGGTGACGCGGCGCGGAAAGAACTCGTCACACGAAACCTTCACCGTGATTGGTCAATCCGTTTGTCTGTCAACATTTTGGGAAAAAAACAACCAATGAACACTCAGTAAATCACAAAGGACCTCCCACCTCACAGGTGAGGCTCATTAGCAGCCTGTCAGTCAGAGCGCAGAGAACACGGCGTGAGGACAACTGAGCCTCATTGAATAGAGCTGAGATTGTTCTGGAATGTTTGATGGGTATGTGTCATATGAAAACGCCTTTAAAAGGTGAATTTTTGTTTGTTTGTAAAATGTATAAAATGCCCCCAGCCTCCAGAGGGTTAACGTGACATATGTGAATGTCAGTCAGTTACCAAGGCCACTGGTTCTGCTGTTCAGTGTTAAAGATGACAGGACCAATGGGGTCTCAATATACTTCTTTTTTTACTAATCTGATGTTTCACTGAAGAAACAATTTATCATCCACAATATTAAATACCTCGCTGGCACTTTATAGGTAGGAGCCTCTTTGAAAACACAGCTCTGTGAAGTTTGGTCTTTAAAAAGAATGAACTTTGAACTTTTAATTGCGATTAATCGCGATTAATGAATTTCAAAATGTGCGATTAATTAGTTAAATTTTTTTATCGATTGACAGCCCTAATATATTTATATGTAAATAAATATACAAATACATATTTATATATATATATATAAATAATTATATATAAATATACTGTATATAAATACATACATATAAATACATTTATATAAAAATATATATATTAATATATATGTATTTATATATACATTTATATATAAATACATACATATAAATACATTTATATATAAATATATATATATATATGTATTTATATATACATTTATATATAAATATTTATTTATTTATAGTTCCCCATATGTGCCTGATGTCAGACTAAAACCTGCTCTCAATCTTTTCTCTTTTGCTTTCACGTCATAAAATGAATGGAGAGGGTTCAGTGTAAACAAAAGAAAAGAAAAAGTGTTCAAAATAAGAAAATACCTATTGTGAATATGATGTTAAATTTTTTATGATTCTACTGTTGCTGCGAGACAAACTCCCCGAGCTCTTACACGGGTTTTACCAAAGCACTGGAGTGTAGCCTAGTGGAGGAAACATTAAACCCCGCTGGTCCTACAAAAAAAGGCTGAACTTTACATATTTCTTACTCATGCAGATTTGCTAAATTAAGGGACTACATTTTATTTACGCTTTTTTAATAAAAGCACTAAAGGCCTCGGAGGAAATCCTTTATTGAGAAACGCTGTGCGGCTGCCCGAGTCCCACCAAAGTACCCACGTGTTCAGCATATGTCTTCTGGGCCATCACGGTTAGAGCCATAAAACAGTTACCGGGGCACGAGGACCGACTGAAGTAGCGCGAATACATTAGAAATAAAAATGCATAGTTTCAGATTAGAATTTCCCGGGTGCAGAAGCTATCTGCGAGGTATATAACTTATTTCATAAATCTAAACTTCCTTCCACTTCATCGAGACGTGTCGTCCATCTATCTCGGGGCCTCCGGCTGCAGCAGTCTGCTGCTGCTGCTGTATTTCAGCATGTTGAAGTGCATGGAAAATTCTCCATGAAGGAGAAGGGATTATGGATTTTGGCCCTCTAAGCTGCCCGGATGCCCAAGTGAGGATGTGTCTGTGAGAGAGTGGTAATCTTCAAACACCAACGCAGAGTGATGAGTGGGCACTGAGGAGTTCTACTCAGGATCTAAATGTGTTCCAGCAAGTTACTGGGGATGGAGGGATGAGTAGGGGGGTGGGGGGAGAGAGAGAGCGAGAGAGAGAAAAACACCATTTTGGTGCAGAAATGGAAAGGATCGATTCAGTGCCTCCTTGAGGCGAGAGACACTTTTTGATCCCGCAACCCCGTTTTGAGCTTCGGTCTGTGTCGGAAATAAAAAATGTTGGCGGCGAGCAAGAAGGGATGTAAATGTCACGGTTCCCCGTCGCCACACATAACTGCGAATTGAGCAATTTTTGAGGTCAAGTCGGGCGCTCTCGGAGGGAGACTTTCATGAGTCTGGTTGAGACTGTGTCCCCGGAAAGATGCGCCTCAAAGTGTTCCGGGGGAATATGAACAAAAAGTGTCTCTGAAGTGCAAAGAAAAGAAAGAAAAGCTCTCGAACGAGGAGCTGGAGTACGGAAATGTATCGCAGAGGAAATCAATGGTGACGCACGACCCCGATCAATATCAGAAAGGAATTTCTCCGACTCTATCCTGATTTAATTAACCCCCCCCCAACAGAATCACTTCATTTAAGGCCCTGATTGTTTTCCTCTCTTACTTAAGTGAACTCAAATTGCTTCGATACCATCTCGGATGCGGAGATAAGGTGGGCGAGTGCAGCAGGAGGAGGAGGAGGATCTGATGAGGTGAAGGACGCCAGTCGTTATGGAGATGATATCCTCTCTCCCCATCTGTCTGCCCCGTATCGCACAAGCCTTGGAGACGCCATCAGAGGTCAGGGGTTTTCGGGGGAAAAAAGGGGGGCGCCGAGGCCCCCGCCGGAGGACCTGCTTTCGGTAATCGGACCGCGTCGACGATGCCGACGATGCAACCACAACGCGCCCGCTTCCATATTTCACGAGTGAGCTGCATTGTGCGGATCGTGACCCGAGGTTCAGGGATCAAAGGGTTCCCCTGTTCCTTTGGTGATAATCAAATTACGTCTGCAAAGCTCCACAGAAATAAATTTAAAAAAAACACTTTCCAAATATAAATCCACAATCCCCACCCCCCTTCACCCCAGTTTAAAAAAAAGGTACTCCGGCGTGTGCTGCTCACTCTGCTCGTGACGGTGCAGCTCAAACACCTGTCCGACAAACAGGTACATCCATTTGGAGCGTGGCCCAGGAGTTCCCCTCGGGGGACAACAACATGTACATGCTATTAGATCAGCTGCAGTACAGTGTGATGAAATAAATGGAAGCCGAGCGGATGGAAGCTCCAGGGGCCACAAGCAGGAGAGAGGAGACTGTGAAGAGGTGCACGGCTCTGTGTGGTTGTGTTACACTGCCATCCTTTGGACCAGTACAGAACTGAGAGAACGGGGACAATGAACACATCGTTTGGATCGCATGGATCGAGTCGGGCTGCAACTCGTGATCGCGACTTCTCTGATTAATCAGTTCATCACTTTATTGCATAAAACAGTGAGAAACATGGCAGTTCAGTCCTTTTCAAAACAAATATTTTTTATTTTATTTTTAGAATAAGGAAACATCCAGCTAACAGATATTTAATTTAATATTTATATCTTCTGTAGACTTAAACATACAAGGTCTGTGGTTTCGTATTTTGTATTTATATTATTTTGATTGTCTAACTGTATAAGAAAAAAAGTTCTGGATGATAGAGATCATTATTTTATCCATAAAACAATGTGAAAAATGGCAGTTGTCCTTTCAACAAAAAATATTTTACAATAAGGAAACAACCAGACAACAGAAGAATGTAATCAAAACATTTAGTTTAGAGATAGTCCTGGTCATATTATGTATATTTATATAGTAAAACACCAAAAGAAACACTTACAAGGTCTGTAGTTTTGTGTTTGCAAAAAAGTTCTGGATGATAAAGATTATTATATAATATTATTTTATCCATAAAACTATGAGAAAAATGGCAGTTTAGTCCTTTAAAAAATGATATTATTATTATTTTATTTTTTTTACAATAAGGAAACACTTACAAGGTCTGTACTTTTGCATTTTGTATTGTTTTGATTGTCTTTTTGTTTTTGCAAAATAGCTTCTGGATTATAAAGATTTTTGTTATTTTTACTTTTGCTACTATTATGATCGATATAAACATCACCACGGACGTCATCATCATCATTGTTGTCGTAGACATTAATGTTGACTTTTCGTTATTGTTCTTTAGCCTCTACAATGAACCGCACGAGACTCGACGTCCGAGCGTGGGTGCGCGTCAATGACGTCAGCCGCGTTGCGTGAGGGAGCAGCTGTGTGTACCGACGGGCCGACAGCTGCAGCACCGACGGGAGGACCACCGGCAGCGCGTTGCTCATGCTAGCAGGTGCGTGCGACGCCGTTTTGTCCTTTCATATTTTTGATATTCTCTCATTTATATATCGTGATTATCGCGCGACGCTCGTCTTTACGCGCGGCGCGACGACCGCGGCGTTGTGTTCGCCTTGTGCGACGCTCGCGCGGCGCGGCGTTGTGTTCGTCGCGACGCGTCGCGGTTCAGATTCATATTTAGTGAATATTTGGGCTGCTTTATTCACACGTCAGTGCGCGTTCATCGCGATGCGTGTATCTCCGTTATTGAGGTGCATAAATAAATAATAAATAATAAATAAATAACCCATCGCTTGAAAACGAGCCGTGACGCGCGAGCTGTAAATCATGATTATTTATGTATTTATGTATTCATGCGGTCCGTGATGGACACCACGTGATGCTGCGTTTCTGAGAAAAAAAAAACATGTGGTGTTAAATTAATATAACAACAACCTTCCATGAGAAGCAGCGAAGGCAGCTGGGAGGGGAAAGACCTACGTCACAGCTCATTAGCATAACAGATGTCACATCTGTACAGATCAAGTTTTTAAGAACTTGACTTTGTATTTTCCTTTTTAAGATACTTGTATTTCTACTCTTTGTTGTACTCCGTACTCCATATGTACGTTTATTTCACAACATTATTTATTGGTTAATTCTCAGCTTTATGAATACTAAATATGAATCAATTAAATGAAATATTATATTAAACTATAAATTGATGTTAGCTTGGCCTTAACGAGCTGCACCGTTAAACACGTCATTGAATCAACTATTATAATCCGCTATCATATCATGATTCTGATATAATGAGTACTTTTACTTTTGGTACTTATGGTATATTTTTATGGTAATAGTTTTAAACTCAAGGGTGTGAATGTAGGAAGGTAGTTTTACACTTTATTATTATTCTTTTACTTCTATAAAATAAATCTAAATACTTCCTCCCCCACTGAAGGAGTTTCTGATAGTTATTCTTCAGTTATCATACAGTTTTTATTGTTTTACAGAAATTAAAATACATACAAATTAGGATTGAAGTTTATTTTTTTTACATTTCAAAATTATTCATATAATAAAAGTTAATTATATAGAAGATTAAATAAAAGAAACGTACAATTGTAAATAAACACAAGGGAGGTGTTTGGAAAATAAAAGCAACACGTAGTTATTAGTTTTTCAAGGGAACATTTAACATTTTATTGTATGTTCTTTATACATTTATAATAATAATATTAGTTAAATATTGATTTTAACTCGCAGCTCGAATCAGGTCGTTTTCTCATTTTTTTATTAAATAAATTGGGTGCAGATGAGAAAAGTGATCTGAGGTTTGCTTCCAGTGGAAAGTGTTCAAACTATAACTAATCAGAATTACTCGACTGCTAAACGGGTTCTAGTTAAAAGAATCATACGGAAAAATTCAACATGAATAGGCATCATAAAAAGTAAACGCTAGAACTGACAAAAGTTTTCCGTAACACAGGTTTTTTTACACACAGAAGACGTGTCGATGCAATTTAAGAAACACACGTGTTGTTCTGACTAAAATAAAAATTCTAAAAATTAAATAGTGCTACACCGGTTCCCAGACCTCCTCCATAAATTCTCTTTCTGTTCTCACTTTGTCTGCTTCCTCCACAGGTCATCTAAAAAAATGGAGGGAGGAAACTTGGGAGTACACCTCACCGTGTTCACAACCAATCAATGAGTTCTTCCCAGAATGCACCAGCCTCACAGTGCGTCTGCCATGACCAGCGGCTACCCCCAAGACTACCTGGACCGCTTCCTCCAGAGCCAGGACCAGGACTCCTCGGTGGTCAACAAGTTCCAGCGCCGCTACTGGAAGACCAAGCAGACGCTCATCAAGGCCACCGGGAAGAAGGAGGACGAGCACGTGGTGGCGTCGGACGCCGACCTGGACGGCAAGCTGGAGGTGAGGAGGAGGATGAGGAGGAGGAGGGGGAGGGTGTTGGGGGGGGATATTAAGATGCTCTGGAGATGCGTTTCCCTTCAGGCGGAGACTAAAATGGCTTTTTGATTCACCGATGCCAGCCACCGCTCGAGGCTCACAGCGTGCATTCGGCCGCCTCCATCCCTCCATCCCTCCAACCCGGGAGCCAAGTGGAGTTAATGGCAGGAATCAATACCTCATAGGAGGCGGGAACCTCATCCCAAATTAATTTAGGGCCTCGAGAAGCGTCGAGATTAAAACTGGGAATTAACGTGATCACAAGCTCGCGTTTCGAGAAAAAAAAAAGCTTTGACGTGACATTTTGACGCTTCTATTTTTATATATATGTATATAATAAGTTTTTTGTATCTGGAATACAAACAGATTAGCACCTCAGCGGCTCATACTTCTGGGAACTGTTCTGTCTCCCTTCCTCTTCACCCTGTACACCAGTGACTTCCAGTACAACACGGAGTCATGCCATCTGCAGAAGTACTCTGATGACTCTGCAGTGGTCGGGTGTATTAGGGATGGACGGGAGGAGGAGTACAGGGCAGTGGTGAGTGACTTTGTAAAGTGGGCCGATGAGAACCACCTGCGGCTGAACGTGGCCAAGACCAGAGAGATGGTGGTGGACTTCAGGAGGAAGGCGACAGCTCCTCCACCTCTGAGTGTCCTGGGAGTGGACGTGGACATGGTGGAGGAGTACAAGTACCTGGGCGTCTCCATCGACAGCCGACTGAACTGGAAGGCCAACATCAACGCTGTGTACAAGAAGGGGATGAGTCGACTCTTTTTCCTGAGAAAGCTTCGATCCTTCAACGTGTGCAGCAAGATGCTGGAGTTATTCTACCAGTCGGTTGTGGCCAGTGTGCTGCACTTTGCCATTGTCTGCTGGGGGAGCAGCATCAGAGCCGGTGACACCAGCCGTCTTAACAAACTGGTTAGGAAGGCTGGCTCCATCATCGGCTGCCAGCTGGAGCACCTGGAACAGGTGGTGGAGAGGAGGACGTTGAAGAAACTTGTGTCCATATTGGACCACCCTCTCCACCCGGACCACCCGGACCACCCGGACCACCCTCTCCACCACCTCCTACAGGGACAGAGGAGGACTTTCTCCAGACGTCTCCTCACGCTCCGCTGCCACAAGGACAGATACAGGAGAACATTCCTGCCGACGGCTATGAGGCTCTATAACAAATCACCTCTTGCCAGATCATAGTGCAATAACTGAATACTTACACTATGTTGATCTGCACTTCACACATCTCATTTGTTTGCACTACACACATACACACACATTTCATTTCATTTGCTCTGCACTCATACACACACTTTGCTTTGCACTCTGTCTATATTTAATATTTTTGTATTTGATTTGTCAGTGTTGTTGTGTGTTGTGTATGCATGTGTGTTGTATATTTACATATATATTTTGTTTTGTATTTTACTTTTATCTTACTTGTATACTTCTATATCTTTCATCCCTGTTTCTTATATTTTGTGTTTTGTTTTTTATTCTTGTGTGTTGCTGCTACTGTCTCGACAAATTTCCCCTTGGGGATTAATAAAGTATATATCTATCTATCTATCTATTTTTGGAGTTTGGCTTTCTTGATTCTTGGTATTCTGAGTTTGTTCTCGTGGTTGAATTCACTTCCTGTAAATCTCTTTTGGTTAAAAGTGTCTGCTAGATGACATGTGATGTTATGTCATTTATTAAAAACAACTCGTCGTATTCAGGTCTTATTTACCTCCTTTTTCACCGTCTCCCCTGCAGGTCTTCCACTCCGTCCAGAGGACATGCATGGAGCTGCTGAAGGTCATCGAGCAGTACCAGAGGAGGATCTGCTGTGAGTATAAAAATTAAAAAAACGGAGCCATAACTAATCGAGGTGCATGAGGGTTCATGTTCATCCCCTAAAACGAGAGTCCGTCCCTCCGTCTCTCCGGTCGTACAGACCTCTCCCAGGAGGAGAACGAACTGGGTCGCTTCCTGCGCTCTCAGGGCTCGCAGGATAAAACCAGAGCTGGAAAGATCATGCAGGCCACGGGGAAGGCCCTCTGCTTCTCGTCCCAGCAAAGGTAGACGCCACATACCAGAGATTCTTTCCTCAGGAGGGACACAGCAAAACCCTAACCCCCCCCACCCCTCAGACTGGCCCTGAGGAACCCTCTGTGCCGCCTGTACCAGGAGGTGGAGACCTTCCGCTACCGAGCCATCTCGGACACGTGGCTGACGGTGAACCGGATGGAGCAGTCCAGGACGGAGTACCGCGGGGCGCTGCTGTGGATGAAGGACGTGTCCCACGAGCTCGATCCAGACACCCACAAGCAGATGGACAAGTTTCGCAAGGTTGTACGACTCGCTCTTACGTCAGTGTGTGCACGATATATATATATATTCATATATATCTAATATATAAATATATATTCATATATATATATTCATATATATATATATTCATATTTATCTAATATATAAATATATATTCATATATATATATATTCATATATATTATATATTCATATATATATAATATATATATTACATAATATATAAATAAATATATATAATATATATATATCATATATATATAGAGATATATATTATATCATATCTATATATATGATATGATATAATATATTATATCATATATATATATATATATATATAAATAAAGCAGCAGTTTGATAATTATTTTTTGGGGTTGCTTTTTGTTCATTTATGTCAATCGCTGCCGGTCTCTCATAGAAACAGAAACCTGGCAGCACGATGTGGGAGAGAAGGGCAACATGATAACATATGTTCTAACACGCTATCTGCTATTTCTTTTATTAATTTATACGTCAATGTTGGAGAAATAACAGGAAATGGTGGAAAATGTCCATCAGAAGCGCCGAGAGCCCTGAGGAGGCGTCTTATTGCTTCACACACAAAGAGATGTGAACATGTTCTGAATATCATTAACTAAATGAGTCATTGACAAATTGTTTCATCCAATATTTGATGGAATACCTGAGGCCAAACAAAGCAGGAAAACATAGGGTTTTTCTCTCAAATAATGCCACTAGAGGGCAGAACACTCCATCAGATGTGGGTCCATTGATTTAAAATATAATGTAAGAACACAGCATGCTCTTTTCTTAACCTTTATACATATTTAATATATATAAATATATATATATGTTATGTACATTTAATTGTATATATATTTTTTTAAATATACAATTAAATGTACATTATATATATATTTTATTTACATATGTTAAATATATATAAAGAAATTCTAAAATATATATATACAGGACTGTCTCAGAAAATTAGAATATTGTGATGAAGTTCTTTATTTTCTGTAATGCAATTAAAAAAACAAAAATGTCATGCATTCTGTATTCATTACAAATCAACTGAAATATTGCAAGCCTTTTATTCTGATTTATTGCTGATTATGGCTTACAGCTTAAGAAAACTCAAATATCCTATCTCTAAATATTAGAATATCATGAAAAAGTATACTAGTAGGGTATTAAACAAATCACTTGAATTGTCTAATTAACTCGAAACACCTGCAAGGGTTTCCTGAGCCTTGACAAACACTCAGCTGTTATAAATCTTTTTTTTTACTTGGTCTGAGGAAATATTAAAATTTTATGAGATAGGATTTTAGAGTTTTCTTAAGCTGTAAACCATAATCAGCAATATTAAAAGAATAAAAGGCTTGCAATATTTCAGTTGATTTGTAATGAATCCAGAATGCATGACATTTTTGTTTTTTTAATTGCATTACAGAAAATAAAGAACTTTATCACAATATTCTAATTTTCTGAGACAGTCCTGTATATAAATACATTTAAAAAGAATATATATGTCAAAAAGTATGTATATAACAATTAAAATATCTATATATCTCGCTCTCAGGTTCAGGCCCAGGTGCGCACGACCAAAACCAGCTTTGACAAGCTGAAGACTGACGTGTGCCAGAAGGTGGACCTGCTGGGAGCCAGTCGCTGCAACCTGCTCTCTCACGTTTTAACCACATATCAGGTACCACGCACCCCACCTGTTCACACACACACACACACACTTATTGACCTTCAAAAGAGAGGCTGTTTTCCCCATATGTGGTTATTAAGCCAGATAAGACACGGCACGGAGACTTTAACTGATGACACACTCACCATGACCGGCTCACCGCGTGGCCTCCGCTTGCTCCGCCCACTACAGACGACGCTGCTGCACTTCTGGGAGAAGACGTCGCACACCATGGCGGCCATTCACGAGAGCTTCAAGGGCAGTCAGCATCACGAGGCCTCCGCTCTCAAGGTCAGAGAGGGCTCTCGACCTGCAGGGGGCGAGATGTAGAGGGGTTTCTACGGCGGCTTTGAGAGTCGGGCCGTCGACCGTAACCGTGGTTACTCTGTGCGATTCTTTTAGACCTTGCACGGGAAGAGGAAAGGGAAGAAGAAAATCAAAGCCAAGGCCGGAGACGGAGAGAAAGCCGAGACCACGGACGACCAGTGAGTTTACCGTCACACACACACACACACACACACACGCGCACGCGGTGTGAACGATGCTTCTACACAGCTGCTGCTTTGTGTTTGCGTAACGACGGGAATGAACCCTGTTTGTCATCTTTACAGACTCATCTCACTCGTGACTGAACCCACCAGAGAAGGTAAAAACATCAACACGGCGTTATTATAGTGTTCATATAATGTGTCAATGAACTGCAACTAACACATTTCTTTCATAAATCAAACGGTCCGCCCGATTATTTTCTTCATCAAGTGATCCGTGTCTAAACAATAAAAAGCAAAAAAGGTTTCTAGAGCCCCAAAAACCCAAAGATATTATATTTCACAATCACAGAAGACTAAGAAAATGAGCCAATATTAACATTTGAGAAGTTGGAACCAGTGATTTTTAAAAATGTTAAATAGTTCATCTAGAAATTACTTTAACAACTGGACTGATTCACAAAAAGCAACAAAAAAAGTAGAATGACGAACATAAGCTCTGAAAAATCAGATCATGATATTATTATTATTATTATGATAGAATTACTTCCCCTCGATAAATCTGAAGAGCGCCTCTCCGCCCTTCCAGAGCTGGAGGCCGACGAGGAGACGGACGGCGTGGCCTTCCTGAACGAGATCCTGGGCGGCGCGTCCGTGGACGAGGGCGACTTCTCGCGGGAGTGGACGGAGGTGTTCGGAGAACCCGACGACGGCGCGGCGTGGGGTCCGCCGGCGGAGGGCCGGCGACCAGAAAGCTCCTTCTTCCTCCCGTCGCACCTGTTGGACCAGAACGGGCAGCAGTCGTCCCTCTCAGGTCAGAACGTGCACAAAACCCCCCCAAAAAACTTTTGTTGTCAGGACATGAAGCTTTACGTGTCAGAACGAGTCCACTTGAGGCTTCCCACCACTAAAAACATCTAAATAAAACACCATGATACTAATTTAATTACTCCTGTAGTACTCGGGTGAAGTCAGTATGCCCGTTACATTGTTTTTCCATGAATGAGTTCCATAGACAATAAAAGGAGCTTTTTCCTCGGCCACTAAAGAGAGAAAAGTGGCTTCAGAACCGTTTATGAAACCCACGACTGTCCCGGCAGCAGGAGGCCGTAACAACGCGGACATCACGTCACCACGGAGGTGATCGCCAAATACCTTCCATTTCCTCCGGGCCTGGGCACTCGCTGCCACACCCTCATCTGGGTTTTGAGGATTTTCTCTGTTTCCAGCTCGGATGGAGGGCTGAGTGGCTCCAGGATAATAAATACATATAAAACGAGGTTTCAGGGCAGTAGAATCGGTCTGAGGAGGACAAATCACAACAAAGCCCTGAAAGAGTATAAATATTAAAATAACACCTGCTGATCTAGAGTTGATTTTGCGCTCAAGAGGCTTTTATCAAAAGTTTCTTGCGAGAGAAATCACCTGGAGACAGAGAGACGCTCACCACCTCGATTTGGACCTGACATTTAAACTGAAAACAATGGAGAAGATTAAGAAAACAGCTAGAAACATCTAAATAAACATCTAAATAAAGATCTTAATAAACATCAGGACTTGCAGAACATGTGATCGGGGCTTTGAGCAGAACTCTGCGTTGTGGCATGCATACATTTAATGACATTGATGCGTTTTCTAAATGCACAAAAGTAATAAAAGCAACAACAAAATTCCCACAAACCCAAATCACAAAAGTTGCAATCACTCGATTATCGCTCAATTTGATTATTGCTTATTTAGATTATTGCTCTTTTCCATTATTGATTATTGCTCGTTTTGATTGTTTATTTAGATTATTGCTCTTTACCATTATTGATTATTGCTCGTTTTGATTATTGTTTATTTAGATTATTGCTCTTTTCCATTATTGATTATTGCTCGTTTTGATTATTGTTTATTTAGATTATTGCTCGTTTTCATTATTGATTATTGCTCGTTTTGATTATTGTTTATTTAGATTATTGCTCTTTTCCATTATTGATTATTGCTCGTTTTGATTTTTGTTTATTTAGATTATTGCTCGTTTTCATTATTGATTATCACTCATTTTTATTTTTCTTTCATTTTGGTTTTTGCTCGTTTTGATCATCGCTCATTTGGCGGCTCAGTCTTCTTCCACAGCAGCGAGAGATGATTTAATCTGTCGCATCACGCCATTAATCAAAAGAATCCGCGTCCTACGTTTCAGACCCGCCCGCCGCCGCCCCGGCGCAGGACGGCTCATCTGGAGCCAATCAGAAGCCGTGTGCCGCAGCCAGAGGTACAGTAGGTCCAAACGGGTCCAGCAGGCGACACGTAGCCCTCTGGCTTCATGGGTTCTGTCAAAGAACCGGCGGGTTGTTTCCATTCATGATTCTGCATGTCAGCCATGTGCATGCAGACTCTTCAGGAGGAGACCTTTAGCGGCGCGTCGTCAGTGAAATCTTCTCGACTTCCTCTGCAGAGAATGCGGCGACGTCCAAAGACCTCTCGGCGTGGTTCAACCTGTTTGCCGATCTGGACCCGCTCTCCAACCCCGACGCCGTCGGCAAAACAGACGGAGAGCACGAACTGCACAACGCCTAGCCCCCCCTCACAGGGCTGGGCTGGAAGGGGAACCATGGAGGGGTGGTGGGGGTCTGGAAGGGGCACCTTGATGGGGTGGTGGTAGTCTGGAATGGGGCACCTTGATGGGGTGGTGGTAGTCTGGAATGGGGCACCTTGATGGGGTGGTGGTAGTCTGGAATGGGGCACCTTGATGGGGTGGTGGTAGTCTGGAAAGAGCAACTTGAGGGGTGGTGGTAGTCGGGAATGGGGCACCTTGAGGGGTGGTGGTAGTCTGGAAGGGGCACCTTGATGGGGTGGTGGTAGTCTGGAAGGGGCACCTTGATGGGGTGGTGGTAGTCTGGAAGGGGCACCTTGAGGGGTGGTGGTAGTCTGGAAGGGGCACCTTGATGGGTGGTGGTAGTCTGGAAGGGGCACCTTGAGGGGTGGTGGTAGTCTGGAAGGGGCACCTTGATGGGGTGGTGGTAGTCTGGAAGGGGCACCTTGAGGGGTGGTGGTAGTCTGGAAGGGGCACCTTGATGGGGTGGTGGTAGTCTGGAAGGGGCACCTTGAGGGGTGGTGGTAGTCTGGAAGGGGCACCTTGAGGGGTGGTGGTAGTCTGGAAAGAGCACCTTGAGGGGTGGTGGTAGTCTGGAAAGAGCACCTTGAGGGGTGGTGGTAGTCTGGAAGGGGTACCTTGAGGGGTGGTGGTAGTCTGGAAGGGGTACCTTGAGGGGTGGTGGTAGTCTGGAAAGAGCACCTTGAGGGGTGGTGGTAGTCTGGAAGGGGTACCTTGAGGGAGGGGGGAGGGGGGGTCTGGAAGGGGCACCTTGAAGAGGGGGGGCAGCCGATTATAGCTTCGAGCTGAAACAGTCAGTCGATATAATCTTCAGGTTGTGGACGCAGGTCAGAAAATAATAGAAAGAACATAAAGTTAATTTAATAGACAAAACAACTTATTATCATACTGGAAATCTTGTTATAACAAATATACGTGGTAAATGTCTTATTATATTGACACACGATGCCATAATATCTTATTATAAACAGTGTTGTGATAGTAAGATTGTACTACAATGACTTATTGAAGTATATTATAATAAGACAAATATATTGTTACGAGAAAAGTTCCCCGTATTACATGAAAGTCGATTAATCTGCTGAAACATTGATAAAATCAGACGTGTGACACTCAGCCTGGAGGAGAAGCCTCGACGGCAGCTGCCTTCAAGGTCTGGAGTCGAAGCGCATTCATTTTCTATTAATGATAATGATAATATAAATATAAAAAACTAAACTGAAATATATAAATATTTCTGCCATCGATCCGTTAGACTTTAAAGCACTGATCTACTACTCTACAAGTCCTGCTTTTAAAATGAGTTTTACATGCTGTATTTTTTAAATATGGTCCAGAAAAAACCCCAAAGCGCATTAATTTATGACTGCATGTTGCATGTTATCCAGTAAAAGTGAGATTGAATGAGAAACGCATTTATAACCAAGTGTGACATTTTTTAAATCAGTGCGTTATATTTATTTTGTCTCATTTATTTAGCTGTTTTTGGGCTTTCATGGGAAATATTCAGCATTTTCCAGCTTGTTTTGGGAGATTTGGATCCGATTTGACTACAATGCTGCATAAATGTAAGATATAAAATCAGAGTAAACGCCTTAAACTAAATCACAACTCTAGACTATAGAACCTCATAATAATTTGATTCATTATAAAGTGTATTTATTGTGAATGTATCTTGTTTATGTTCAAGCCATGTGACATTTGTTCATATTTAAAAATCATATCCAAATACATGAATTGCCTTACTGTGACTCCTATTTGATTACTGGTATAAAAGATTTGAAAAGATGATATATATACACACCAATCAAAAAAAAAATTGTTGTTGTTGTTTTCTTTATTGAAAAAGAAAAAGAAACACACAAAGATCTACATAAAAATGCGGAATACACAGAAGTGAATCGTCGCTGCCGGACGTGGCGACGGCTCCTCGACGAGCTCGTGAATAAAAACCAGAATCGGTGCGACTGAAGCTCCTCAAAGAGCCGCGAGCGGAGGAGAGTTCCTCATCGTGTGGAATGTGTTGCATGTGGTTCTTCTTACCGGCCGCGGCTCGAGACACCAAAAGCTTTGGAATGAAGCCGTGTAGTAGTTTAATCTGAGTACATGTGAATAATATCCGCGCGGTACGTCTGGTTGCATATGAATATTGAGCACAAAAAAAAAAAGTTAGTGTAGCTTTACTCCAGAAAAAATAAATCAATGATGCCTTTCTGATTGTTTTAACTTAGAAATTGGTCTAAAAATAAGAAATCGTGATTATCATCTCACTTCCAAGTAAGTGCTTCGGTTTGGTTGAATGATTATCGCCCGTGTCTGAAACACACGGCGCTCAACTGTTGATAAACCAAAACAAAAAAGGCAGATAAACATCCTGCTCCTCAATAACATGGCGCCTCCCCCTGAGTCCGAAATACGCGATGGGCCGGGCATTGTTTTTGCAATTTGATTTGGTACTCATTCAAAACCGACGACGTCGTCTCCGTCTCGGTTTGGTAGGCCGCGGTCGGCCTCTGGAATGTGTCGTAGCGCCTGAAACTCCGACCTGAACAGGTCTACGCGAGAAAAAGAAGAAAAAAAAGGGTCACGAGGCGCAACGGCCAATCGGTGGAGTCGGTCACCTCCCCCGCTCCGAGGGGGAAATACAAATACGTGTCATTTCTTCAGTGGACGTGGAAAGTGTTTCCGGAGAAGGCAACGTCGTCCGAGGCAAGTACACTCCACATGACCTGAGTTATGGTTCTCTGTAGTGTGGGGCATCGCAGCAAGGCATTGTGGGAGAGAGAGAGGGGGGTTGTTGTTTTTTTGGTGACTTAAAAACAGCTGGCATTTTTTTGCTTTTTAATAGTGATCAGACTAGAAAAAGCAGATCTGAAGCACTCGAGCCACTGCGGGTGTTCACCGAGACATAGAGCTACGAGCACTTTGAAATAAACTCTTAAAATGGGGCAACGTATTCTGACTATGACGTCCTGCTATGCTAAACACATGAAACGGGGCATTTCCCCGATCCTGTCAATAAAAAGCGTATGTATATGTATTTCAGATGTTAGCGCGCTGAATAAGCCGGTTAGATAACACGAGCGGTCGATGTTTCTCTGGTGAAAGACTTTTCTTTCATTTCATCGTGATAAAACTGCCGGTGTCACATAAGATTATTTAAGCAGTCCTTTTTCTTTTTCTTTGCGCTATGGGTGTTTCTCGCGGTACAGAGGAGAAGCCTAGCGATGGGTGGCAGGAGGCGGGTGTGCAGCAGCCGGTACCGTTAGCGTACGTTTGTCCTCTCTGGACCCGGGGCTCCACCTGCTGGCTGACGTTAACATTTAACGGAGTGCAAGGACCTTTTTTGTTGTTGTTGTTTTTGTTGTCGTCGTCGTCGTCCTGAAGCCGTACCGCCGCGACTTCGGGGCCGTCGGTGGTTTTTGGTTTGCGAATACCTGAGGACTAGCTGGTGAGGAGGAGGACTCGTGGCGAGCCGCCGTCTTTCCCCGCGTCGGCGTCGTCGTCTTCGTCGGCGGCGCCGGAGGCCGGAGAGATGGCGGGCGGCGGCGGCGGCGTGGTGGCGGGAGAGATGGGGGAGAACAGGGTGGAGCAGAGGAGTTTGACGGGGCAGAAGGCGGAGCCTCTGGGGATGAAGTTCACCTTGTTCTTGTCGGGGCACGAGAAGAGAGGGAAGCCTTTTGATCGGCCGGACCTGGAGACATAAAAAAAAAAAGCTCAATACGGATGCCCGTTAACCATTAAGCATTTAATCAAAACAGTCATAGAAATGCAAAATGTTTATCCCACACCAGGATCTTAGAGTATATGAAATAGAACAGGAAACTGTATCTATTGTTTTTCTTTTTAATGATCAGTGCACATTTAAAATAAAACCACCATAAAAACACGTTTAAATCTACTTACACCAGCTCCTCGAACACTTTGACCCGCTCGCAGCCCTCTGGAGGCTCCCGTTTGAACATGTAGCTGTTGTTGGGTTTGGGCGATGTGGCAAACTTGGGAAGAGGAGAGCTGCACAAACCGTCTGGAAATGCAGGAAAGAATCAAATTAAAAACTTGATTACTAAAAAACAAAAAAAAACCATCGTCTGCTCGGTCCAGGAGAGAAGTTAGGATGCTGTGAATGTCGTGTTCTACAAGCCTTGGTTGAGGTTTTCAAAATGACTCTTGGACTGTGTCATCATGTTTTATGACATCATCACCCCCCCAAAAGAAAGGTGAAAAACATGTGATATTGTATATAAATCTAGTTTGCGGTGATATAAAAAAGATAATCATGGAACATGCTGTGTAGTAGTCACACAAAGTCTTCTCACAGTAATGTTTAAACTTTCTGCAGTTTATAAAAAAAAGAAAAGAGGGTGAACCTTTTACCGTAAATAATTAATGGCTCTTTTAATTCCAGCACGAGTAACCGTAATAGGTCGACATTCAAATGGAAACAATAGGTACTATAACCATAAAGTACTCGATACCCTGTGGAAGCTTTTAGTCTGCATATTGTTGTCCGTGTCTCTTTGTCATTGTTCTTTAAGCCCAGCGTACAGCCTTTAAATAACAATTGAACAATAACACACCAATACTAAAATGAGTTCAAGTCACAGCAGCAAAAAATTTAAGAAACTTGTACTGCTTACATTGTTGTGTCTTAGGAGTTCTCCATTGTACTCATGTTTGAATTAGTTAGTTTTATTCCACACATTCTTCTTTCTTTTTAAACATTGTGCCTACATTACCCACAATGCAACTCTGGGCAGAGACTCAGGCGTGTTATGCTCGTAGCTAAGGCAGAAATGAGGAGCGGTCTTATAGTCTTCAGGCCTCACCAACGTCGACTCGAGTGACATCACTCGAGTCAATTTAAGGCTTCATACAAGTAAAGCAGCTTTGATGTACAGAACTCCCTCTAAAGTGTGTGTACACACACACACATACACACCTTTGTCGATCTCCTCTGCAGAGCATGGGCTCCCATCACCAGAGTGGGCGGGGTCAGAGCTGCAGGGGCGTGGCGACGGGCTGGAGTCGCCGCTCGAGGGCGCCTGCGTGTCCGTGTCGCGCGTGTCCCCGCTGCCGTAGTGGTGCGGCGGGAAGGGGGCGCGGCGGCCGTCCACCACGTCCATGGCCTGTGAGGTCAGAGGAGAGGCGGCGTGTTAACGCACATGGGTCCCAAGATGTCAGAGTGGTGGGGCGTAGCGCTCAGTGTCCTGAGAAACACTGTTGACGCGCTTCTGATGTCACTCTGGGTTCAGAGCATCAGCTAAAATGTCCTCAATTTAAGAACGACTGCAACTGAAGAGTCTCTGGTGTGTGTGTGTGTGTGTGTGTGTGTCCAAAAGGGCATTTGCAGAAGCAAGCACCACACGGTGACATGAACAGTGTGATGTGGCAGAACGGATGCAAATGGTCGAGCAGGAAAGTAAAACACAGCACGTTGTAAATCTGTAGTGGTGCGTATCTTTAAACGTGCATTCAAACTGTGTGTGTGTGTGTGTGTGTGTCCAAGAGGGGAGTTTTAAATACCTGCCAAGGTTCACTTCCCAACATCAGAAAAGATTTACGAGCGTCCTCGCCTCATGGCAGTTTAATTTAGTGAGGGCGAGAATATAATTCTGTGTGTGTGTGTGTGTGTGTGTGTCTTACTGTCAGACTGTAGGCACCATGCTGCAACTGTATTTACAAGAATGTGTTTGTGCATGCGATACATTTTAAGCACCGCCATCAGCAGGCTGAAATACGTTTCGCTGTTGGCCGAGCCAACGCTGGATACCGATTGGCTGCCGGGTCGATGCTCTCGTCTGCTTCTCCTCATGAAACACTTCAGAAACAACCACACCATCCCGTAAAGTAATCCAACGTCAACTTAGACGCCTGCTTTACTCCTTTATCAACCAACACGAGTCATTTAAAGTCTGCATGTATGTATGATGTCATGTATGTCTGTATGATGTCATGTACGTATGATGTCATATATGTCTGTATGATGTCATGTCTGTATGATGTCATGTCTGTATGATGTCATGTATGTCTGTATGATGTCATGTCTGTATGATGTCATGTCTGTATGATGTCATGTATGTCTGTATGATGTCATGTCTGTATGATGTCATGTATGTCTGTATGTCATGTCTGTATGATGTCATGTATGTCATGTCTGTATGATGTCATGTATGTATGATGTCATGTATGTATGATGTCATGTCTGTATGATGTCATGGATGTATGATGTCATATATGTCTGTGTGATGTCATGTATGTATGATGTCATGCATGTCTGTATGATGTCATGTCTGTATGATGTCATGTCTGTATGTCATGTCTGTATGATGTCATGTATGTCATGTCTGTATAATAATAATATACACTTTTATTAATCCCCAAGGGGAAATTAGTTCTCTGCATTTAACCCATCCTTAGTTATTAAGGAGCAGTGGGCTGCGGTGAAGCGCCCGGGAAGCAACTGGGGGTTCAGTGCCTTGCTCAAGGACACTTCGACTTGCAACTAATGGGGAGAGCGGGGATCGAACCCACAACCTTGCGGTTGCAGGACGGCCCTCTTACCCCACTGAGCTACAGCCGCCCCATGTATGATGTCATGTATGTATGATGTCATGTATGATGTCATGTCTGTATGATGTCATGTCTGTATGATGTCATGTATTGTTTCATCAGGTGACAGCTACTCTCTTTAGCGTGTCCACTGAGCAAAATGTGATGCTTTCCTGGAGAGTTGATGAATAAACCCCCTTTAATGTAAACTCACAATAATACACACTCATCCCATATTAGACGTTTTCTATTGCTTTACATCGAGTAGCAATTTCACGTTAACCCGATAACCTTTTAGACGACATATGTGTCGCTCATTTTTATATTAGCTGCACTTTGCAGACAATCATGCAGTCATCGTCGTCGTCAACACAGAAGGTATGTGACCCCGCTCAGAGGTCAGTCGACACCAACGACCTTTCCCCTCTCGGCTGCTCGTGTTTACAGTCGGAGTCTGACATTCAACCAACCGGAAATAAATGAGGTAGTGTTAGTTTAGATAGGCAAACTAAACAGACACATTTACAGTTCAACAAACACAGAAGCAGCGTGACCCCGTTCCTGGTGTGTGTGTGTGTGTGTGTGTACACATCCCTACCTTTATCCCCTGCTCCCAGTTCTCTCTGATAAACACGTTCTCCAGCTCGTGGCTGATGCCCTCCACGCTGCTCGGCACTCGGCAGATGAGGGATTTTGGCACGGGGATTGTTGACAGGGCCGATGATGACATTCCCTTGTACTGGAAAAACAACAACAACAGAAAGTTCAGATTAATTATGCAATGAAATGCATCTCAGAGACTGCGTGGCACCGAGGGCGGTCGGCGGTTATGGAATCGTCGCTGATCCGGTCGTGTGCGATATTTAAATGAGCGGAGGCGTTTTCGGGACTGAAGTGGGATTAAATATCGTTAACAACCGCAAACACGGCCGTCTGTCCGCCTCGTGCGTACGGGGGCAGAGCATTTCCCCGTTTTCCCACCGGTGGCCGATGTGTGCCGTTGCCGGGCATCTGTTAATGAATGAACTGCAAACAAGGAGAGGACAGGGCATGCCCGGACACATCACCACCCCTCTCTCTCCTCTTTTGACATAACTGGTCAGAAGGGACTCATTAACTAGACCTCCCCGGTCAGACACGGTGCAATTTACACAACATCGTAAACTGGGTTTACGATTAAAAAATACATACACGGGTCTGAAAGGTGCAAAAAAGTGCTGTAAAAAATAAATAATAATACAAACGGGCACTTTCACTCGCCGCCTACTCCTCGAGTGGCGACTGCATATTTATTGCACGCCGATAACCTCCAGCTTTGTGAACAACTTACACCGACGTAGCAAATGAAAAGGGCGAGACCCAGAGTAACCGAGCGTAATGAACCCTGGTCATGTTCATATTCTGTTATCCTCTACAGCTGTGACGCGTCCTCGTCACCATCGGCTTAATTTGTGAGCCTTCTGCTGAGCCGCCTCATGTTTCCACCTGTAGGGAGCGTAGCGGGGGAGGGGGGACTCACCTGCGGTGGGCAGGCGGCGGGGCCGTGCTGCGCCTGCAGCTGCAGGGAGCTCTGCTCCCGGTCTTTGTTCTGCCGGCTGACCTGCTTGCTGCGCTGCAGCTGCAGTCGAAGTTTAGCAATCTGCTGGAGGAGAAAGGAACGCCGCGTCAGCAAAACGACGGAGCGCCCCCCAAAAAGAGGCGACGTTTCGGTCTCCGGGGGTTATTTGAATGAAGCCGGAAGGCGATGAGACATATTTGCGGAGGCACGTCGAGCTTCAGAGCTGCTTACAGGGATGATTCATCATCAATTAATGTGTCAAATTTATGTTAATTAATGAATCACTTTAAGATCAAGGAGCTGTCTTCCAATACCTTGTCATCTTAAATCCCCAAAATATTCTATTTGTTGTGTCAAGGCAATAAAAAAGCTGCACATTCTCCTATTTGAGAAGTCGAAGCTATCAAAAAGTTGCATTTTCTCTTCAGATAAGTGACTTAAACAATCATTAGTTGCAATAAAAACATTGTAATCAATCAACTTAGCAATTCATTGACCAATCGCTGCAGCTCTACTTGCACGCATTTACATGTTGGCCTAGAAATTATTATTATGAGAATAGTTTGTCACACATTTAGTGTTTCGCTGTATATTTGTTGTGATTTTCCTCATTTTTCCAGCAGCTGACAACCGACATCGATAAGAATATTGTGTTTTCTCATAATTTAATCAATGTCGGCGGTCGATGTTTGTGGCGTGCAACATTAATATGTCACAAATTCCTCTGGATGGACTTGAACGGTGCTACAGGGAAGCCGGTGCGTATGATCAGCCACACATGTCCGATGAGGACGCCCGGCGATGGGCGTCACTGCATCTGGCCGTGAGACAGGATCCCCTTTGTGAGCCTGAACAGACGCAGTTGGACTATGCAGACAAGGTGTGGTCTCCAATGCTGATCTTGTAATCCCGGCAACACAGTCAACAAAGAGACTTGCTCTCTTCATGGCGCCACACACACACACACACACACACGCGAGTCCAGACAATCCCGATCTGAGGTTTTCCTGGCCGTGCTCCGCTTATTGATCGTGCGGCCCGAAGCCCGACGGCGTATCTACAGAACGGATCACAGTTCATTATCCTATCGGGCCTCGTCTTAGTGTATTACATGTCACATTTCATGACATCGAGTCCATAGGCAGAAGATGGATAGAGAGAGTCTCTTGTGGCTGGATCGATTCCAATGCGTCTCTCCCCGTCACAATAAAAGCTTGGATTTAATTTAATATGTGTGAAATATTATATACGATTTGTCCCTTAATGAGTGTGTAACCTCAGGTGACATGAGGTCAACACGGTAAAGGCTTTAGCCCGCTCCATTCAAAACCCGTTGCTCCATCCACCTACCACAGCTGCGTTAACAAATATTATGTAGTTCTGCATACTGGTCTTTACGTCAGGTTGAAGTATATTCTTTAAAACCCAGATTAACGGGCAGAGGAGCAGCAGTTTTCTCCATCACCCCGACACCCAGCACCCCACCCAGCTCACACCGGACAGTGAACTACTCTTTTACATGACACTTTTGAGCCATTGATGCCCATGTTTTATTTATTCTTAAATGTCTTGTTTTAAATTAGAAATGTCCCGTCTCAAATGTTTCTATACATGTTTTTACTGTTGCTGCTGTAAGTCGCCAACTTCATTTCATTGTACGTTTGTTTTTTACAATGACAATAAATTTCCTACTACCTTTAAAAGACGACTTGTGAATAACAAAATTACACAAAAAAAGACCGAAATTATCATTTCGATCGAGTCAAAACTAACAAAGTCTTATATTTTGGAACCCATCGTTGCTGACGCACAGTTACTGGATCTTGTGCTGGAAAGCAGGAAGACATTGATGTGTGTTGCGTTGCGGGGGGGGGCAGGAGTGAGGCTCTTAAGTAACACGAGTTACCGAGGAAGTTCACTGGGTGCGAGTTAATGAGGGAACAATACGACTGCGTCACCCCTTGAGAGGTGCTCCGGCACCGTCTCTCAAAAACAAACCGGCCAAAATGAGATGCGAGGGTGCAGGTGAGTGGGAAACCGAGGAGGGGGGGGAGTTGGAGAACTAATAGCTCCATGTGGTCCGCCGGTCGGCCACCGAGCCCGGCAGATAGACCGGAGTGGAAACCGACCTTTAAGCCTCCTGTTACCTTTCGGGTCAATTTGACCCCATTCAATGTTTAATGTCGGTAGGTAGTTAGGGCTGAATCAGGTTTGCCCTGGTCCAGCCCCTTGATATGCTGCTATAGGCTTATAGCTGCCGGGGGACGTTTTAGGATGCACTGAGTACCTATCTCCTCTTTTTTCTCTCCTTAAGGATGAATTTTCATCTCTCAATCACACGTTACTAACTCTGCTTTCTCCCCGGAAGTCCTTTTGACTTTACGTCTCATGGGGTCATCGGACCCTATGAGACGGCATAGATCCTATCTGCCTGATGGATCGTCTGGGTCGGAATTCCTGCTCATGACTACGCCACTGTCCTGTTGAGACTCTGCCACTCCTCCTCCCCACCGCCATCTGCCTGATGGATCGTGGAGGTCTCCATCGTGGAATATGCCTACTATGAACTATTCATACACTCTGTCATATTCATTGAATGTATTTAACTCTAAATCTGTCCTTCTGTACACATTACATCTATTGCATCTGTCCATCCTAGGAGAGGGATCCTCCTCTGTTGCTCTCCTCCAGGTTTCTTCCCTTTTTTTCCCCCTGAAGGGTTATTTGGGAGTTTTTCCTGGTCCGATGTGAGGTTTTGGGGCAGGGATGTCTATGTGTACAGATTGTAAAGCACTCCGAGACAAATTTGTAATTTGTGAAATTGGGCTATACAAATAAACTGAATTGAATTGTTCTTTCGGGTCAATTTGACCCCAGGCTGTTTTTCACTGTCAAACATATAAGAAATATCAACTTTTTTCTTTATTTAAATGGCTATTTAGGTAGTCAACAAACAAACATAAAGTACCTCACACTTAAACTTGGGAAACAATATTAATTCTAATAATTTTCTGGAGGTTTTAATTGCTGGGGTCAAATTGACCCCGAGGGTAAAATATGTTAGTAAATGTAAAGGTAACAGGAGGGTTAAGGAGCAGAATATTCAAGGCCGACCTCAGACCCCTGACAAACTAAAACACGTTTTTGAATAAATGGAATGAATCTCTCAAATGACAGAAACACGCTCTGTGAAGCGGCCGCATGCACGTTTCTCCGTTAGTCGCCCATCTGGGAGGTCAAGACAGGTGAATCTACCTCTTTGAGGTGGTCCGCGCTGCCCCAGGAGGCCGACCGCTGGTGAGGACTTCCCTGCTCCGCCCCCTCGTCGATCCAGAGACCCGGAGTCTGAAACACACGTTAACCACAGGTTACACAACCCATGCTGTATTGACACACGCTTAAAATCACCCCGTGTGACACAGTGGCCCACCAAGTGTTTTACTCAATAAGAAGTATGATGTAGTCCTGCGCAACAGAATAAACACCGCTTTCCACTGAGAGTGGATGCAAAGATTTATCTAAATAGAATCCGTTAAAGGCCCTCAAAGCCGAGGTCTAACTAAGCTGGGGTTTCCGAAATGTGTTTACGTGGCAGGTTGGCCTAATGTTTACAGAGATCAGATAGCTGAAAAGGTCACAGATGTAGCCCTTGTTGAGTGTATGCCCTTATTTATTTTATTCATTCATTTATTTGCACTATATAATATATATTCTAAACGACACATGCACACACACATATTGGTAAATACATATAGTGAAGATGAAGATGAATTTAAAAAAGAAAACTAAAAGCTTATGCAAAGACCTCCCCTAAAAACTGAAATGCTATTAACATTGTGAAGTCTCTCAAGATGCGAGCGTCAACTCAAAAGCTTAAAAGTAAAATGTTTGGATAAGCAGTCGAGAAGGGAGGTGGGTGAAAGCGGGAATGAGGGCCTCGGGCTCAGAAGCAAAGCGGAAAATCTGGAATCAATGAAAACGGTCACGAGATAGCATCCCGAGAGGAAATCTCTCCAAACAGGAAAAACTAAAAAGTCTTAAGTCATGTTTGATTGCTTCCATTAGTAAGCCATGTTAAGATAAATACATTGCGTCAGGTTAAGAGGAGAGGGAGCGAGAGAGAGACACACGCACACCAAAAAGAATTGAACCCCAAAAAATATTTTTACACACATATATATATATATAAAACATTTAAAAAATATTTAAAAAATTATAAATATAAACATATATATGCATTTGTATTCATGATATAATATATATGATACACATACACACATTATATATAAACTTTTTTTTTTTTATTACAAAAATTATTAATATAAACACACATATATGTATTTGTATTCATGATATAATATATATATATTACACATACACACAATATATATATATAGACTTTGTTTTTTAAATAAAAAAAATTATAAATATAAACACACATATATATGTATTTGTATTCATGATATAATATATATATATATTTAAAAAATATTTTATATACAAGTATAAAAATATATATTTTTTTGGTTAGAGATACCAATTTACATATGAATATCTTCCTTGTCAGTCACAGGTGACATAACCAAGCATTTGACTAGCAGCTGGTGCCAGTTTGAACCTTTTCACCTTTAGTTGGCCTACAAATAAGTGAAACTGTCAAGCCTTTCACACACCGCTGTGATTTGGCAGAATCTGCAGAGCACAACACTCGACGTAATAAATAAAAAATAAAAAAGGTCACCGAGTCTACAGATATGTTTTGTGTCCTTCGTTACAGCAATAATAAAAACATCAGATATACAAAACATTCCCTACCGGAGAGCAGAGGCCGTTCTGTCTCACCGAAGACGCCTTTTAGACCTCGACTGCATCAACAAGGAAACGGTTAAATCATGTAAATATCTGCAAAAGCAGAAACAGACGGAGGATGTTTCAGAGGGCTGTCTGAAACCACACACTCCCACCCGGATTGTGCACATCGACAGCGCCTCCGGTCCTCAGACATCCGACGCGTTACGCCCGGGACAGTGGTGCGAAACATCGGAAATGTCAGCGTCTTCACGTCTGACCCCACGCGCAACACAAAACCCCTCAGTGTGCCTCCCGACGAACGCACAGGCCATGCCCTCACGATATGGAATATCACACTGTGAATAATGAGGAACACCCCCCCCCCCCCAAGGGACAGCGAATTAAACGGGCGCTTGTGCTCGCTCGTAAAAAGGGCCCACTGTGCTCGGCCACGCTGGATGGCAGATGCGCGGCTCGCCCTTCAGCATTCACATTTGGAGCGAGGCCTCGGGAACGGCTCGAGACGTTTGATGCCGCCGCCGCTTAAAGTCGACTCGTGCAGAACGCCGATGGCTGGAGGGGAGGACAGAGGGGCTTCGTGGAGTCGTGGATTCAGCCATCGAGGGGGAAAAACTAAGTTCTCACGGATGTTCAACGACGTCCAATGAGGAACGGAGCGTTGCTACGAGGGGGACCTGTAGGTTCACGGGACTGGATAAAGAAAAACGGAAGAGCACAATCTTTCTTATAATCAAGAGAAAAGTGATCGCGGTAAGGGGCTGCGTCGTCACGCCGACGCAACTAAATAGCGGCGTTAGCCATATTTTAATACAATACCATTCAGATAATCAAACGTGGTATTTTTAAGTCTCGCTTTATTCTCATGAAGCTTAAAAATCACATTAATCCTTTTTTTCAATTTGCTTTCAGTCGAGACTTTTCGGTAAACACACACACACACAATGTTCCAACAGTTCAACGCGAGCCGCAGCTTGTACACTAATTGTTTTAATTTGAGCAAACATTTAAACAAATATCAGCTTGCGGGGTTTAGAAATCCATTCCAAAACACACACACAAAAGAGCCTTTTTACATTAATCAAAGCTTTCCTTTAAAATCCCAAACACGCTCACAACTTTGGAGAGGTCAATAGGTCACAGGAAGGTCACAGGAAGGTCACTGTCCTTTGGCGGATCTCTCAGTAAGACAGTTAGAAATGCTGCAGGCGACACCTTTCTTGGTTGACACAGCCCCCTCTGCCTTCCGCCTCAAACTGTCTGTTAACACCACCAACACACCCACCTTTATTTACCTCACCGCCCCCCCCATCTCTCTCTCTCTAGCTCTCGCTCTCTCTAGCTCTCTCGCACTCTTGCTCTAGCTCTCTCTCTCTAGCTCGCTCTCTAGCTCTCTCGCACTCTCTTGCTCTAGCTCTCTCTCTAGCTCTCTAGCTCTCTCGCGCTCTAGCTCGCTCTCTAGCTCTCTCTCTAGCTCTCTCGCGCTTTCTCTCTCTCTCGCGCTCTCTCTCTAGCTCGCTCTTTCTCTCTAGCTCTCTCTCTAGCTCGCTCTCTTTCTCTCTCTAGCTCTCTCTCTCTAGCTCTCTCTAGCTCTCTCTCTCTCTAGCTCTCTAGCTCTCTCTCTCTCTAGCTCTCTCTCTCTAGCTCTCTCTAGCTCTCTCTCTCTAGCTCTCTCTCTAGCTCTCTCTCTAGCTCTCTCTCTCTCTCTCTCTAGCTCTCTCTCTAGCTCTCTCTAGCTCTCTCATGCTCTCTCTCTAGCTCTCTCTAGCTCTCTCTAGCTCCCGGCCTGCGTTGTGTGCTTTCGTAGACTCTGTATAACCGTGTTGCCGTGCAGCTACAACTCAGGTTACCGTAGCCTGCAGCGTGCTTCCCACTGTGATTCCCACCCAGCGGGTTAACACGCAGGCAACATCCTCAAGAATCCAGCTCGGTTCCAAAGCAGGAAGTAACGGCCGCGCTCCAAGAGGAACGTTGAGCCGAGCGTGTGCCGGTTTGTTTGGAATGCGTGTCGAGGCGTGCGAGCAGCGGAGAGCCCCCGGTTCCCGTTTGGAGAGTTGGATTTATCCCTCTTGAACTCACAGGGAATGCATCAATGCAGCATTTGTGTCGTTTGTTCTCGCTTCATATTATTTATATATTTCTCATAAAACAAGATAAACATGAATATAAAAAAAGATGCAGTGATATCATCAGGGTTTATATGGTGCGATCCACCGCAGGCCACTTGGTTTGTTTTTCATCTTACAAAACGCAGACTCCAGATCAGTTATTCCGTGTCACTCAGACAGAGGCCGTACGTGCGGGACTTCTAACAGAAGACGCAAAGCGGGCGTCAGAGCGTTCGATCGGCCTCGCCTTCTGTCGGGTTCTCGCTCTTTAATGTCGGCTTGGTGTGCGAATGGGCTCTAATCTTCACACAGACACGCTCTGTGTTGTGTAACCACGGGGCCTAGGACTCTCGGACCTATCCCGGAACAGCGATTAGCATATGTATGGGCCCTCTGCTCCTCGACTCCCACACAAAGGGGCGGGCGGGCCGTGCGCTCCACGAGGGCCAGGTGGCAAGCAGTGGGATTTCTCCTGCACAGAGCCGCGGCCTGGGGGACAGGTGCAAACAGCTTCACCTCCATGCGAGGCTGCATAACAGCTCCAAAAAAAGAAGGAAAAAGAAGGAGAGGCCGTCTTGAACTTGTGTAACGCACAACAAAAGAGGGCCGGGGATCTTTTGTCCGCTGCTCTCTGCCCTTGTTGTCTTATAGAAAAGAGCTGAGCCCAGGCGTGTATTATTATTTTTTAAACAGGAAGTGGTCTTTCGCTATCCTTGGGAGGCTTTGTGCATTTAATCGTTCAAAGATTTCCAAGCGTGTCACTCTCTCCCACATCATTACGACATATGCCAAATGTTTTGCCGCCCACGATCTCAAATTTCCACAGCTTTGAAGGACGTGAATCTCTTGAGCAGGATCCTTTTCATTCTAGTCTTTGCTGTGAAATATGGTCCCCCCAAGACGATTTTTATTTCTTTCCTATAAATCTATTCAAGACCTGATAATTACCAAATAGATTTTCCATACTTGTCCGGTCTTTCCAAGGCTGCAAAGGAACCCTGTAATAATAAGAGGCATTTACTCTGTGTACTCTGCCACTTCAAGAGATCTTGGAGGCCCTCCCACCACTTCCTCAGCCTACACACAAAGAAACGCGAGACAAATGAAGGGTTAAAGGTATGAAGCCCATGCAAATTAGGCTCGGCCGTCTTCATTCAGACGGATGAAAGGCTCCCGGCGGCGAAGAGGGAGCAGCCCGTGTCATGATCACACATAGTCAATATTCTTTTACAGCATAAAACCCAAAACTAACTCCCCCCCCCCAAAAAAAGGTTGAGCTCTTAAGAGAAAAACTGCATTTAGCAATCAGCCACACGGCAAGATTAGTGGGTGAAGTGTGAGCTGCTGTTCGCTATGAAATCCATGTGTTATGTGTCATAATGTATTAAATGTGGCCGTGAGGGAATTATGTATAGCGAAGAATACGAGGTCTGTATTGGCACCATTCTTCACCACCAGGGTGACCGTAACCAAATAGTTGGTCACAGCTTGTAAATATGTCTTCTTCACTCGCTGCGATGTTGGAAACAGACAATTATGTCTAAGTCCTGTCCTGTAATTTCCTGGAGGGGGGGAAATGAATCAAGTGAGCTTCTTCTCAAAACATCCCCTTCATGACTACGACTGCTTGAGCTATTTGACCCGTACCGTTCCCCGTACTAGATGCATGTGGCCCTTGGTAGTGTGATGTAGCCTCTTTTCTCTTCGTCTCTGGGAATAAATGGAAAAAATTTATATACACACTCTCTTTCCATATTCAAGTCTACGGGGGAAAATAAGTGTTGGGCCTAATGGCGTCACGTGATCCAGAGTTCCCCAGTAAAATTTGTCAAATTAGCTTCATAACCCGGCGCTCTTCCTGGAGGCTTGATGCACACGGGACGGGGGTCAGAACGAGGGCGCTGTAATGCATCTATTCAATAAGTAAATGGCACACTAGCCCAAAGAAAGCAGAACATAGGAGCAGGAACGACAGATAATCCTCTACCAGACATTTTCTTTGTAAGTGGGTCGGAGCCGGTTCACCAAGCACCCAGATGCTAACGTTCATATACAGATATATAAACTATTAACACGCAGGTTGTGTGCGGTAGCCCATCTGCTGCACGCACCGACGAGTGGAAAATAAATAACACACAATTATATAGTTAGAAACAAACTCACTAAGTTTTATTTTGAAACCTGATGCAACCCAAGAGCCCTGGTGAGATCGGGACTGTATCGGGGTTTGAGCAGAAGCTGGTGGGGGTGCCTCGTGTGTGTGTGTGTGTGTGTGTGTGTGTGTGTGTGCGTACCCAGGCTATAGGCTATGATTAATTAGTACAATTATTATTGTGAAAAATTGCACGCGATTTTTTGCAAAATTATTATTAAGAAATATAATACAAAAAAATAAGTTTTCCAAAGCCCTCTAAAGACCGAGGGGCAACCGTGTGTTGAATAATATGACACCGCCCACCCTTATTCCAGCATAAAGCCAAACTGGTGGAATAACTTTTTCCGAATGCCGTGTACCTGAGTGGCTTTGTCTTTCATGCAGGAAGGGTAGGGGCCATGGGAGTCCCGGGGCCACTGGCCAGTGAGGTACGGTCCTGTGATGGCGTCCAGGGAAGATGTCCGCCGGATGGCACTGGAGCTCCGAACCTGTAGCTTGGACCTTTCTGCTGTGGAAAAGGAACAAAGAGACAGGATGAAGCACACACACACACACACACACACGTGACAATATGTCCCGACTCTCCGAGGCGTCTTTCAAGTCGACGTTCCTGTGACTTCACTGATCGCGGCGATAAGACGGTGTCGCTGTGGAATACATTCCACAAAAGGGATCGTGGCGAGATCGTCACATGACAAGGATAGAAATGGATTTTTAAAAAATTACAGAATAAATTCTTACTCGGGTCCCTGAAGAACAAAATTGACGAGAACCTCCGAGAACAATACATCATAATCAACGCTTCCCCCCCCCCCTCCACCTGTTAAGCACCGCAATGAACCGAGAGACTTGCTTCGCAATCCGTTCCTTGGTCTCAAAGAGTGGACGTTTTGTTTCTAATCTCGTCAGTATTAGTGCGGGGCAAACAAACGGGCTCGAGAACCGAGGCCCGAAGCAAGTGGTTGAGCAGGAGTATCTGATGTTATGAGAGCCGTGAGCCAAAACAGTTAAGCACACACACACACCACCCACATAAGAAGTCATAAACAACCACAGCACAATGCACATCAATACTGCCTGCATCTACTCCACATTCCTGCAGTGACATGCAGTAAAACCCCAAAAAAACACAACAAGAAGGCTGACGGTGGCTCTTTGTCCGTAGGACACACAGAGCCGGCCACCCAAAGGTACTGCCTAAGTAAGCTTCCTGGGCTACAGTAAAAATTATGTGAAGCATTGTAGACAAAAGGAAGCGGGCTAAACTTCCATCAATATTGATATAGGCCGAGCCGGTGCTCTCCGAACTGGGATTGTGGTTATTTTCCACCCCCCCCCCCCTCCACTTGCCAGACTAGAATAATCTCCTGATGATAAAAAAAGAAAAAGACAAAGACAAACCGTGTGAAAGAAGCCAAGACATCAAAATGAAGGCATGGCTCAGATTTAATCAGCCCTGTGACCATTAGAGTTAATCCGCACGGTATACAAATGTCCTAAATGCACCTTTTTATTAATCTTCTTTTCTTCTTTTGTATTGGTGTACTGTCATTACGTGTGAAGTGATGTGCTTTCTATTTCACTCTGCTTGTATTCTTAAACTACATCAACCTGCCAAGGGACTACAGATGGAAACTAGCCTATAATCTGTCATATTTACATGTACATTGTACTGTCTATCAATATGCACTGTCCCTTATTCTCTAAATAAATAAATAATAATAAAAAGAGGTCCATCTGCTGATTTCCAGGATCAGTGAATGTGAGATTTTAAAAAGGAGGAGAAAAAAAAAAGGGAATATTTTGAGGTTGGGTTTTAAATCAGAACTTTCCTTCATCGGATTAAATGGGTGGTTCATTAACTGCGGAGCAAAACAAACACATGGTTCAGATCAGTAAACCGTAGCAGAATGGTTCTCACGCAGCACTGGAGAAGGGAAATCACAGACACGTCGCTTCATTGAAATCACAGAGCACATTCACTTTTGGCATCTGAGAATTTATCGATTAGATAATAGAGTTTGAGTCTGTGCTAAAGCTCGAACTTTGTTTTTTTATTGTTTCAAATAAACTTCATTGCGATTGCTCGAATGAGGTCCACAGGGAATAACGAAACGTGGAGTTGCCACGGCTAAGCGGTGCTCGGGTTATATCCAAACAATGAATAACTTCTGCCCCTTTGTCAAAAGTTAAATATTATTTGATATATTATTCACAGTAACATTAACCACTGATACAAGTGGTATAATCTTGCTTTATGTACTATCAGGGTTCTTACACATTTTGACCAGTGGATTTCCAGGACTTTAAATGAAATGTCCATGACCAAACTGAAATCTCGGAATAAACATGAACAATTTAGTAAATGTTGCGTATTGAGAGCGTACGCCGCCTTATATTTTGAGCGTCTTTCTTTAAAAAACATATTATTTCAAACTCGACGTAAATGAACATGTGCTTATAACACATTTCCATGACTTTTTCAAAACTTTTAGGATTTAAGTTTTTTCCATGACTTTTCCAGGCCTGGAAATGACCATTTTAAAATTCCATGACTTTTCCAGGTTTTCCATGACCGTACGAACCCTGTACTATTAAAACAAACGACACACCGTCATGGAGGAATCCCCGCTCGCCCGCCCTGCGGTTCACGTCCCAGTCTTGTTCTACACGAGTCGCTCCAGTTAAGTGTGTTAATTGGAAGCAATAATTCAAACAGTGACTGGCTTTCATGCAATATTAATCTGGGCCTTGACATGGTAGAGTTATGAGTTTCAGCCCCTCAGCTGGTCAGGAAATGGCTCATCAGTCAACGACCTCCCACAATAAGATAGCTTGGACTAGTCTCGGTGCGTCTCAATCAACGAGGAGGGGATGCCAACGATTCCAACGAGAGGTACGGTTCAACGAGACGCTGGCCAGACGCAGTTGTGCGCCAGAGACGAGCGGCGTGGACAACGTCTCCTTTTCACATTCGGTCCTACGCTGCAGTTTGAGACGGGCGACAGTGAAGCGGGGGGGGGGGGGGGGGGGGCGTTTCATCACAGCTGGCGATTTGACGGAGCGCGGGACCGTCGCTGTTGGGACGGTGTGTTAAGTGAATGATGTCATGCGGGTGAACCTAAAAATTAAAAAAATAAAGAAAGAAGGTCACGATGGCGAATATAATTCTCTTCGCTCCGTCTTTCGGCACCATGCTGCGAGCCGAGCGCCGACGGAGGCGCCGTCTTTGGACTGGATCTCCCGCCGAATCCCAGGCATCGTGTCTGCGATGGGGTTCAAAATACTACAACGCATGATAACAGGGTTCTTACACATGTTGACCGATGGAATTCCAGGACTTTAAACCAAATTTCCATGACCAAACTGAAATCTCGGTGTGTGCATGAAAACTTTTTGAAAATGTAGTATTCAAACATTGAGAATTACAAAGCATACAATATACCTAAAATGAAACAAATGAATGAGAGACAATAGTTTGATTAAAAGAATAAACATTACTATACATGTTTATTCTTAGAAACACTTATATAAAAGTTTATTCTTTTAATCAAACTATTATCCTTTAAGTGCAAATCCATCTGTTTGGACTTGGCCTATGCCAGCTTATAACTTAAGTGTCCTTTCAAAAACATATGAATTATTTTAAACTCGACGTAAATGAATATGTGAATATAACAAATTTCCATGACTTTTCCAAAACTTTTGTGATTTAAGTTTTTTCCATGACTTTTCCAGGCCTGGAAATGACCATTTTAAAATTCCATGACTTTTCCAGGTTTTCCATGACCGTACGAACCCTGTGATAAATTACAAAGTGCAAAGCCCCCGGCTTCGATCACAATGAAGCTGAGGCCTCTGTGATGAAAGATGAACATCACTAAATCGCATTTGCATTTTTTGGGACTTCGAGTAGCCGGCGGCGACCGCGCATCGATGCGATCGCGGTCGTCATCGTACGCCTTCTCCTGCGTGTTTGGACTGCGAGGTCACGGCGACGGAGGGGGGGGCGGAGCCTCCGTCGTCACCACCGCTAACGCGAGCCGCTTGGCCCGGGTCAGAGGTCGTCTCTTGCAGAGAACCGAGGTATGCGCGGCATGCCGCTGGGGTGGGAAATCAACACCGAGCGCAAGCCAAACACAGGAAGAAATCTGTCGTGCCGGGCATGTCAAGTCTGTTGTGGAAGAGACTTCGTTTCCTGCCTCGCATGGCACACCGGTCGAGGTCGGAGGTCATCTCATTCAAAGAACTGAGGAATGTGAAGCGCGTCACAAAAGTCCACATTAACTCCAATCTTGCACTGAAATAAAAGAGGGCTGCTACTTTGGCTAAAGGGTATAAGAAGGGGAAGCTATTCACAGGGTTCTTACACATTTTTACCAATGGATTTCCAGGACTTTTCCATGACTTTAAACCAAATTTCCATGACCAAACTGAAATCTCGGTATAAACATGAACATTTTAGAAAATGTTGCGTATTGAGAGCGTACGCCGGCTTATATTTTGAGCGTCTTTCTTTAAAAAACATATTAATTATGTCAAACTCGGTGTAAATGATGTGATTATACATTTCCATGACTTTTTCAAAACTTTTATGATTTAAGTTTTTTCCATGACTTTTCCAGGCCTGGAAATGACCATTTTAAAATTCCATGACTTTTCCAGGTTTTCCATGACCGTACGAACCCTGTATTCAAGAGGACTACTGACGGTAACATGGATCCAGCAGTAGTGTCGAGGTTGCTCTGCTGCGGGTTGCGATATGCGACCTAATCTCGTTAAGTGCAGAATACTCGGTGCTTTTCATGGGAACCGATTCACCCACTGGAGGTAAAAAAAAAAAGTCTCTTGTTGTTTCCACACACATGAAAAACAAGCTCAGACATTTCCAGAATATGTAGTGCTTAGATATCGTGGGGTTTTGTAAATGCATTTGACATTAAAAACACAGGATTGACAGAAGAAAAAGGAAGAAGAAAAAAAACAGCATTCTTCCAGCAAAAAAGAAAGAAAAATGCCGTTCTGGACCACCAAAAAAAAAATTCTTCCGGTCTGGAAAACCAGCCACGGCGTCGGTACTTGACAGGAAAAGCTGTCACATAAATGAGATTTAGTGACACGCTGGGAAATGCAGATTCAGGGCTGCCTGGACTCCTAAGTCCTCCTTCAGTTCTTTCTTATCACGTCCAAGGAGCAGCTGTGCATGTCAGGAAACAACATGGCAGTAGCCCGTGTTATCCATGTGCAAGGCAACGTGGTGGAGCTCAGCATGTGAATGTGCTACGAGGACTCCATGCTGTATGTGTGGAGTGAGGTCAGGATAACAACACCTGACTTATTTGCTCAGCACTCTCTCGAGACTGACGTGGCCCATTTTACAACTGAAAGCATGTCTTTCTAGCAATTCTCCCCCTGCCCCCCCCCCCTCTCCTGTCAAAAGTCCATAGGAAATAAGAGACAATAGTGCACTCTATTCTATTTATCAGTGCCTAATTGTGAAAGGGGGTGGTATGCTAAATAGTTAATGCATCAACTTTCTGTAAATCAAGTAATAACTTTTCTCCTGACATAAAAAGGTGACCACCTAAAACTAAATATATAACATTTGACCCACATTTTGCACAATTACAACATTAAAACCGTAATTACCTAATAGTTGGTTTAACAAACACAACTCAAACTTAAAGTCACCATGACATCGTATCAGATTAGCACCAACACGTGGTGACATGGCATTTCTTGGCCTATGTAAAACGCAAAACAGGTGGGCTTTTATATGTTTTACCTCTGGGGACCGGAGAGTCCGGGGGACAGGACGAGTCCTTGTTTTCGGGGGAAAGTCCATGCTTCGCACTTCCTGACGGGCTGGACGGGGGGCTCGAGCCTCGGCTGTTCGCGGCTCCACCGTGGAGGGTCTGCGCCCGCGTCGGGCTGCCGGGACCCCCGCGCAGGAGCTGGTAGGGCACGGTGGCACGGATGGGGTGCAAACGGCAGCTGTTGCCGCCGCCGCCGCCGCCTCCTCCGCCGCCGCCGCCGCTGAACGAGCCCGGGGAGCCCGCGTTGCTGCGTCTCACCCTCGGCTGCTGGAGCGAGTTGCTCGGGGCTGACATCCTCGGAAACCGGGTGCAATTCCTATCGCGGTGAGAAAGACGGAGTGCCAAAAGTTTCTCTGGGAGGAGGAGCCGAGGGAAGAACGGGGAGATAAACATTAGCTTGTTAGCAACAGACACACACACACACACACACAAAGCGTTAGCTTCCTTTTTGTGTGCGTGTGTGTGTGTACGTTTCGACTCGTGCGCTCGAGGGACCAACAAAAACACGCATTATTTGGCGACAACTCACCTGTAAGATGCTAACACATGCCGACGTGAGCTTGAACCTTCACTCGAGTAACTTTAAAAGTTGTTTTTGATACTTCTTGAAACGTTTAATTCGTGTTTTCCTGCTCTCGCGGTGTCTTCCCCATCATGTCCACTCTGTAAATGACAGTTGGTCCGGCCAGACCACTGGCTGATGCCTGTGGGCGGGGCTACGCTTCTCACTCCTGGGCTTCTGATTGGATACTCGCGTTGTACAGTAATGTCGCTGATTGGCGCAGGTTTTTCTATTGATCGCACTTTCGTCCAATCAGGTGAGACATGTCTTCCGACTGTGGGTACAAGTTTATTTGCTAAAATTAAGATGTGAAAACAAACTTACGGGATAAAACATACTATTGCACATGAACGATACCTCCATGTATATTGAATAAAGTATGATCAAATACAATATTACAGGAGGGGAAGTACATTAGCAGCCGTTAAGGAGCTCTCAATCATTATTACACGACCAGATGGCGTCTGCTTTTGTGGAAAAGTAGATTCTCGGCTTCCTTTTTTCCCATTGCGGACCAATAAGGGACTAACACATTTATTCCAGCCTTGTAAACACAATTTACATTGTTGTATTAAACAGTTACAATCTTTGTTTAGCCTCGTTTGAGCTGTAAAGTTCATTGTGGTGAGATTGTTGATGTATTTTTTGTTATTGTTTATAAAAGGTCCAGGGTGATTTTCCCTCTTAACATCCAAGCGTACATTCACAAGAAGAAGAAAAAAGGAAATTTGACTTCTGGGTAAACTATCTGGTCAGGATGACTGAGAGCTCCAGAAAATATGAATAGTCTTTGTGTAGAGATGGTTGTGTTGACTGCTGCTATGAAGGTTAAGAATGAACTTTTAATCCAAGATCAAGAGATGTACGACCACATCTGATCCATCTATTGTTTTTTCCACCGGTGTCCATCTTGCAGCCTGCACTAACAATCTGTGATTCTGTGGGAGTTCCCATGGGAGAATAATGTGTGACTCAAAATGCTTTCAAGCGAAGATAAAGAACGTACGGGGTAGAGAAACCCACGCCATCTGGGTCTCTGAAACACCATAATGTAAAAATAAACCATGTAACCTTATGGAAAACACCCCATTCAGCAGTGCTCCAATTTGTCATTCGGACTTTATTTTTTTTAAAGGGGCAAAAACAAGACAAGAAACACTGAAAGGATGAAATTCCAGCCACCCTGTACTTTTCGGGACGCTACATGGCTCGCCAATTTGTCAGCTCCACTCCAAAATAGTTCACAAAAGGGCACGCAGGCCTATGAAACCTCCCACCGGGTAGAGATCCTGGTGAAAGCGGCATACAGTAGCTCCTGTGGCCCCCCCTCCCCCAAATCCTCCTCCTCCACCTCCTCCTCCTCCCTCCATGACTAAGTGATTTAGCCAGCTCTGGTGCAGGCCGCCTCTCACTTACAATGCCTCCCTGGGTTAGTGACAGCGCGGGGAGAGTGGCAGCGAAAGAGAGAAAAAAACATTTACAATGCGGCTTACACACGGCCGGCCGGCCCCCCCCCCTTACCCCAAAGACGGCGCCCATCCTTGGATTGATGTGAGGTATGCATAGTTTTTTGGGGTTGCAATTTGGGCACCGCAGAGGGAGAAAGAAAAAGAGGGCAAGTCTGTGTATGTCGGAGGGTGTAAAGGGGGGGGGGGGGCTCAGGCTGTGTGTTCTCTCGCCCTCCTCTTTGAGTCAATAGTGTTCCGGCAGCTGAGGTTCTTTATGAGGGGAACAATCTGGAGGGTCTTGTCAGAGTGCCGAGCAGCTGCTGTTTTCTGGCGAGCTTCTTTCATGGACCACAGGCCTGGAGTGGGCTGGTGCATACAGACGAAAGCCTCCCGCCTCTCGCTCCTCATCACCCATCGCACCCCCGTCTCCAATTCCTCATCCACCCCTTCAACACTGGAAGCCCTCGCACACACGCACACACAATGCCAGATGAAGAGTGGCACAGAGGAACACGAAGAGAGCAAGAGTGTGGTTATTGTGCGCTCCACTCCATCACCCTCCCTCCCTTCCTGCCCAAAACAATACTTCCACGAGGTATGTGAAGATCCTTTTCGTAAGACAAAACACAGCACGTTAAATAGCGTGTTAAGACACAAGCCCGAAAAATATACACACATTGGCACCTGCGATAACAAGCTTTACAACCCGATGTGTGAGTGGACATTTTTGTGTTAATAGGTCACAATAAAACTAGAAAGCCTGATTCAGGTTAGATGGGAAGAGGCCGATTAAAGCCGAGCCTCTTGTATTACATTAGCGGAGCAGTAGAGTTTGCATTTGCTCCCTTTTTTTCCCATCATTGATTCAGTTATTTTTAACACACACACACACCGTCTGCCTTCTTCTCACAGGGCTCCGTTATAACATTAACTTCACGAGACTACATCTTAAGCTTGTGTGTCGCTCTCTTCAAGCAGCCGCGTCGGGAGAAGGACGCTGCTGCTGCTGCTGGCCTCCCTTTGTCCGCGGCGTGCACCGGGGGGGCTTCTGGCTGGTCGCCGCTCCTGGCTTCGCTTCCCGACGAGCGTCTCCCGTTTAGCTGCCGTCGGAAGGCACCAGGTTGCCCGTGGTGTCCAGCTGCATGCATTTACACGTGCACGCAGACACTGGGCACTCCGTGTGGTCTCTGTAGCGGACACATGAAGGTTAATGAAAAAATGATATGTATATACTACTAAAGTTTGAAAATGTCCATATTTTTCAGAGTAAAAGACTGTTTTTGTCAATGAAGATAACATTAAATGAATCATAAATACTTTCTCTACACAGTTAATGTGTAGATGACTATTCTCTGGTGTTTAATGAAGTCTCTACAGAGGTGTGTAGAGGCCCATCTCCAGTGTTCTAGTGGTACATTGTGTTATCGCCTTAGAAGACTAACGGAGGGGTAGAAAACCCTTGAAAACCCTTTTTATGTGAGCGCAGCTGAAAACAGTTACGCTGGTGAGAGAAGCTATAAAACTGGCCTTCCTTTGAGCCACAAGAAGAACTACATTAATATTTACAATAAAAATCATTATTTATAAACTTGTTAATGTCTTGACTATATGTTATATTCATCTTGCAATTAATTTGATAAATAAAAAGTGAGTTTTCATGGAAAACACAGAATTGTCTGCCAAACAAAAATATTTGAGGGGGGAGAAATTTCTCTTTTTGCCTGATACAAAAAAAGAGTTTAAAGAATTATTACTTAATTTTCTGTGTTTTCATTATTTTTTAGCTTAATAATAAAGCAGAGTTTTTTTTGCCACAGTAAAATGATTTCTACTCAACATTGCTTTAGTACACGCTACTGTTGAAGGAAAACAACGGGATCAGAGAGGACTGCCTCCAAACCACCAGCCATCCTTCTATAACAGGATCCCCACAACATTACGTACACCTTTCTATTTAAGGGATGGTGTCTCTGAGTAGAAGTGACTTTTTATAGATAGTCGAATCACTTTGCCTGCCACGATAATCGCAGAGCGATAACCTAAAGTGGGATAAATAACTCTCGTCATCTAACTGCCTCTTAACCCTTGTGTTGCCTTAGGGTCATTTTGACCCGAATCAATATTACACCCTCCCCCCGCCTTTGGGTCATTTTTACCCGATTCAATGATTCACCCTCCTGTTACCTTTATATTTACTAACATAGTTTACCCTTTGGGTTCAATTTGACGCCAGCAATTAAAACCTCCAGAAAATTATTAGAATTAATATTGTTTTCCAAGTTTAAGTGTGAGGCACTTTATGTTTGTTTGTTGACTACCGAAAGAACACCGACATTAAACATTGAATGGGGTCAAATTAATCCTAAAGCGGGGGGAGGGTGTAATATTGATTCGGGTCAAAATGACCCTAAGGCAACACAAGGGTTAAGGACATAAAGAGTTAACAATAATAATAATAATCATTTATTTTATATAGCGCTTCTCAAGGCACCCGAAGTCGCTTTACAGAGTCCAGCAGTCACACACACACAGTCATCCCGGTGGTGGTAAGCTACATCAGTAGCCACAGCTGCCCTGGGGCAGACTGACGGAAGCGTGGCAGCCAATCAGCGCCTCCGGCCCCTCCCCCACCACCAACATTCATTCACATCCATACAAACCGGGGTGAGGCTGCGGTGCATGTCTTTATGATGGTGGGGGAAACCGGAGTACCCGGAGGAAACCCACGCAGACACGAGGAGAACACGAGGAGAACATGCAAACTCCACACAGAAAGGACCTGGAACGACCGGGATTCGAACCCAGAGCCTTCTTGCTGTGAGGCGACAGTGCTAACCACTGAGCCACCGTGCTGCCAGTTGACAGAAAAAAGATCAATCGTCCTGATTTGCGCTAATATATTGGATTATTTATTTTGTTTTGGTTCCACGTATCCACACCCGAGCAGCATCCAGCGAGAGCCCCACCTGAACCAGCTGAGCATGTGTCCGGCGTGGCCGCCGTGGCGACAGTTGTGACACCAGGTGAACCAGTTGTTGAACTGAGCGAGCTTGTTCTCCCTCGTCAGGTCCCCCTTCTCCTCCGACTTCCCCGTCACTGGCGAAGAAAGAAAAAAAAAATAGAAAAAGGATTTATCCACAAGTCAATATTGGCAATCAATAAAGTTTGACTGTCGTGAGACAGATAGTCCGTCACGGCAATAAAAAAAAAAACCTAATTTAAAAAAAAAGGAACTGGATCGGGCCGATGAGCGTCCAGGTGCAACCGCCTCTGAACGCCGGTCAAAGTCCACGCCATCCCCTCCGGCGCGCGCTCACCTGGGCAGTTGGAGACGGGCGTGCCCATGTTCATGAGGCAGAGCGCGCAGCGCGGCAGCGGCTTCCTGCAGCCGGGGCAGCTGGTGACCTTCGACTTGGTGGGCGAGCCGCTGACGCCGTACTGGCTGAAGCCGCGGCCCTGGTGGGGCATCGCCGAGCAGCTGTAGGAGATGGACTTGCCGCAGAAGTTGCAGCTCACAAACACCTGGCGCACGGGAACAAAGACAAAGGTCGCGGCTTGATAAGGGGGCCGGCGAACATGAAGGGAAAGAAGAAGAAGAAGAAAAAACACAACGCGCGCACACACGCTCGCCAGCTGTCCCGGTTTGCACTGGGAGGCCGATAAGCAGCGGGGACAACGCTGCAATGATCCTGGTGTGCTGAACCGTGAATATTGGAACGGCGGCTGCGGTTTAGGGGGGGCCGAGGTCATCCTCGTGCTCGGGACACGCTCTCAGCATTCCGCTTCATAAAAGGATCTGTTTTTAAGTACTCGTGTGCTATGTGGAGCGGAGAGAACAACAGAGCAGCTCATGAGGACACAGGTTTTTAAGAGCTTGGCACAAACACCACCGGCAACCGATAATGAAGCAATCATCAAAGACAAGGATTTATGGCTGCAGCTTACCACCGTCTTCATTAATAATTTATTCGCTATTTTGCGGCTTTTAAAAACTCTAGTCGTGAATAATTTCCCAACGTCCTCGAGAGAAGCCGGAGAATGTTTGAGCTTTCACAGACGTACAATAATCAGAAGAGTCGTGTGAGAGCTCTGCAGGTCTTCAAGATACACACCGTGGAGTCTCTTGAGAAGGAACCCCTATTAACGGTTGCACCACCGCACGGCATGCTGGGTAAAGCACGCAACAATATTACCTGTTGTTACTCTACCAAACGGCATGCTGGGTACAGGTGTCCGTTACCTGGGCCAGGGGCTTGGAGCTGGGGTCCTGCTTCCCCCGGTGGATGTCGAACTCGGCCCGCGTGTGCCAGAACCGCCAGGCGTCCAGCAGGTTGCGGTAGTTTTCGATCCAGCACTGCACTCGGGGATCTTTCAGCGCGTCGCCCGGGGAACCCTGTGGGAGGACCGGCGTTACGCCTCAGCCGCACGGTTCACACGCTCACGGCGGCGTACGCGTCGGCACCGGGAAGTAGGTCACGGGAAACAAGGAGGCTCGCCCGCGCTGCACCCGTCCCTCGGGCGGAATGTGTACATGTCTGCGTAAACGTATGCGAAGGTGGCGGACGCATCGAGGCGAACAGACATCTGTTCAGCGGCAGGTGAGGACAGGAGTCGTACGACAGCGCGTTCAATACGCTACGGACCTGTTCCCCCGCTTGAGTTTACATAGCCTCCTTTATAGAAACAAGTGCGTGAGAGAAAACCACTCATTGTTATGGAAGCTGGCGATTGTGTCGCCGTGGCGGCCTTTCACAAATGAGGAGGCAAGTTTTAGCAAGAGCCTTTACGATTCATCAGAGGATGCGATTAGTCCGACAGGTGCGGGTTTTTCCCCCGCCTTTTGTTGCAGTTTTGCGTTTAGTTTATTGAGGTGAATGATTGAAGCTTTTATTTTGGGGTCACTGACTGCCACATGTTGTACTTTCAAGCAGACATCTGCAGTTTGAATGGCACAACGTACGTTTAATAGGGCATTGTTATCGCCTCACAATAAATGGCACGGGGGGGGGGGGGGGGTTGGCCATTCAGATTCCTCTATGGGCAAGTCTTTTATAACGTTATTCAAAAGGAGGGCAAGTAGGACTAGTTCATTTAACAGTAAATTCGATTTTTAAAACAAACCTTTTAAGAGAGACAGATTAACCCCAAACAAACAGTGGCCCGCTTCAATTTCTAGATTGTGTACCTCCTTGTCTCCTCCGGCCTGTGACTTCTCCTGAAATGCACCTCGAGGAGCGAAATACATCAGTAAGGATAGATGAAATAAATAAAATAAATAAAATAAATGAAATAAATAAAATAAATAAAATAAATAAAATAAATAAAATAAATAAAATATTACATTTAAAAACTAAAAATTACAAAAGAAAATGTCAAATGTAAAAAAAAATAGATTTAAAAAAAATAGATTAAATAGATAAAATAAATAAATAAAATAAATAAAATAAATAAATAAAAATCAAATTAATCAAGTTAAAAAAAGACTACGGTGCATGAATTCTGTCCGAGTCTGTATACCTTCAGCATGCAGAAGCTGGCCGTCTGGACGTCCCCGGTGCGGTCCACGTAGCTCTCCATGAGGTCCACGCCATCTTTGGTCAGACCGGTCAGCAGGATGCCCTCCAGGTTCCCCGCCTCCTTCATCTCGTTGGTCAGTTTGTCGATGTAGCGAGGCAGCTAGCGGATATTGAATAAATGCAAATCACAAATCAGAGAAGAATGTCACAAAATCAAGCATCAATATCTACAGGGTTCGTACATGTCGACCAACGGATTTCCAGGACTTTAAACTAAATTATTAAACATTTTGTGGAATCTCGGCGTATACACTAGTATATATGACACAAATGAATGGGAGACAATAGTTTGATTAAAAGAATAAATATTGATATAATAAATGTTTATTCTTTTAATCAAACTGCGTAAATGAAAATGTGAATATTACACATTTACATGACTATTCCAAAACTTTTGTGATTTCATTTATTTTCAAGGTCTTTTCCAGGCCTGGAAATAACCTTCTTAAAATTGAACGTCTTTTCCAAGTTTCCCCATGACCGTACGTACACTGAAATTAGGGAATGGTGTTAACGGAAGTGACGGCGTGTGCAGGGATTGGCTTTAGTGTGGCGTTACCTGGGCGTCGCTGAGAAACATGCAGGCGAAGGCGACGCGGTCACGCACGGCAACGCTGCTCTCAAACTGAAACGCAGACAAGAAAACATCTTTAACAGTGTCACTTTAAACGTTACCTTTGATGTTAAAATGTCAGACAGTTCTGCAGGGAAGTATTTCACGCCTCAATTCTAAGAAGCAACGAACTTAAATGTTCCAATTGTGGAGTCACATCCCTTTTGGTCTAAAGAGATGAATGTGACAGATCACATGTGAGGCGTTTCATGACTTTCTGTTATTTCACATTATTATTTCCTCGACGGCGAGAGATTCCATACCAGCACGCCGTCGTAGGCTCCGGTATCGCTGGTGAGGAAGGCGAACATGACGCAGAGGTAGGGGTTCTTCAGCTGCAGCCGCAGAGAGCTGCACATCTCCCTCCACAGGAGGACTTCTCGTCGGTGTAGCCGGACAGCGCCATGGCAACCACGTTCAGGTTCAGGTCGCCTGGGAATAAAAAGGAGGACGATAAACACGACATATGAGGACGATAAACACGACATATGAGGATGATAAGAGGACGATAAACACGATATATGAGGACGATATACACAATATATGAGGACAAAATGCACGACATACGAGGACGACATACACGACATATGAGGACGATAAACACGATATATGAGGACGATATACACAATATATGAGGACAAAATGCACGACATATGAGGACGACATACACGATATATGAGGACGATATGCACGACATATGAGGACGATAAACACGACATATGAGGACGATAAACACGACATATGAGGACGATATGAGGACGATAAACACGATATATGAGGACGATATACACAATATATGAGGACAGAATGCACGACATATGAGGACGACATACACGACATATGAGGACGATAAACACGATATATGAGGACGATATACACAATATATGAGGACAGAATGCACGACATATGAGGACGACATACACGACATATGAGGACGATATACACAATATATGAGGACAAAATGCACGACATATGAGGACGATATACACGACATATGAGGACGATATATGAGGACGATATACACGACATATGAGGACGATAAACACGATATATGAGGACGATATACACGATATATGAGGACGATATATGAGGATGATATACACGACATATGAGGACAAAATGCACGACATATGAGGACAAAATGCACGACATATGAGGACGATAAACACGGCATATGAGGACGATATGCACGACATATGAGGACGATATGAGGACGATATACACGATATATGAGGACGATATACACGACATATGAGGACGATATATATACGTTATATGAGGACGATATGTACGATATATAGATGTATGAGAGCGATGTAGGAGGACGGTGTATGAGGCAGTCATTTAGCTTTTTAGCTTAATAGAAATAAAGTTTAGAAGAACCGGAATTACTTTTTTTAAACAGGGTTAGCTCACATTCAAAACCACTTGATCTCTATTTGAGTAGATTTCTAAACTAAAGTTTAAAAAGGGAGATGGCTTCAAGCTTCATCTGAGCCAAACGAAAGCTCAATCTCTCTGAGGTAAAGCAGACGTCTGGTGTGTTTGGTTTCACATAAAACACCTTCAGTGATTTAATGCGCGAGTGGTAATAAATAATGCTGATCCGTTATCTTGCCAAGAGCTAGATTAGAAAAATGTTATAACACTCTCGTGTGTCTGCACGCCAAGTAAGAAGCTAGTTAGCTTAGCATAAAGACAAAGGGAGAAACCAAAGGGTTGTTAAAGCAACAACAAAAGAAAAGAAAAAGCTTTCAATCATATCCAAAGCACATTTTTGTAAACAAAGGAGCTGTAACATGGCTAATTAGTGAGCTTTAGAGGTGCAGGTAAATTCATCTTTTTTAAACTGGTCTACCAGGTTTAGATCGAAGATAAGCTCAGCGTCTCGTGGCGGCAGCTTCATATTTCTTTCACGCCTTCGCCTGCAGATTGTAAAACCCTCCCAGGCACATTTGTACATTTGGGATGTTTGGCTATAAACTGAATTAAATCAAATATTTTGTGGATAGATACAAAAGTTACTTTGATGATCTCGTCAAACTCTGGGCAAGAGAGAGTAAGCATTCAAAATAATCTAAAAAATCGGTTGAAAGCTGGTCAGCGCTGAACTCATCGAGCAAGATATATCTATTACTCACTTTTAATGTTTTTATTACTTACTTTTAATAGTGTGTATTACTTACTTTTAATAATGTGTATTACTTACTTTTAATAGTTTTTATTACTTACTTTTAATAGTTTTTAATACTTACTTTTAATAGTGTGTATTACTTACTTTTAAGTGTGTATTACTTACTTTTAATAGTTTTTATTACTTACTTTTAATAGTTTTTATAGTTTTTAATACTTACTTTTAATAGTGTGTATTACTTACTTTTAATAGTTTTTATTACTTACTTTTAATAGTTTTTATAGTTTTTAATACTTACTTTTAATAGTGTGTATTACTTACTTTTAATAGTTTTTATTACTTACTTTTAATAGTGTATTTCTTCATTTTAACGTTTTTTATTACTTACTTTTAATCGTGTATTACTTCATTTTAACGTTTTTTATTACATACTTCTAATAGTGTGTATTACTTACTTTTAATAGTTTTTATTACTTAACTTTAATAGTTTGTATTACTTACATTTAATAGTTTTTGATATTTGCTTTAAATAGTGTGTATTACTTAATTTTAAATTAGCTAATGTGTTTCATAAAAGTAAAAAACACAGCAGATTATCACTTTACTAGATATTGGTGTTTTAGAAGCGACTTTATTGTGTAGTTGGCAGATGTTAACCAGGACCTGAGGTCCAAGCTGCTGTTTGATGTGCTGATGCACCTTATCTCAAGCATCGCCCCATCAATCATGTTCAGAAAACATTAGAACCAAACATTTGACCTACATTGGTGGAATGTTTTGTTCCTCCAGTCACGATGTGGGTAAACAATCTTTCTCTATGTGTGTTAATCCTCAGTGGGAAAAGCTGTGCAGGAAAAGTGTTGTGTGGAAAACAAGGAACTCCTGCTGCTACATTTCTTAAATTCCTTCAGACCTCCACTTCAATTGTTGAGAGACTCTGAAGGGGAGAAACACACACACACACACACACACACACTTCGGCCTCCTAGGGCGAGGAGGGGGACCTTTTTGTGGACCGACCAGCTAGAGACCTGCTGGTCGCAGACAAATAATTAAATAGTTTGGGGTTTTTGGACAAAACAACAAGACGCCATGTTCTCCAGGACATACTGTGACGAGTATTCTTCAAACTGTTTCCTGATGTTTTACAGACCAAAGCATTACCGATGAAGCAAGACAATGAATCGGAGAGATTAAACGAGCGCGTTTGTCCTGCTTCCTTCCTTCCTTCCTTCCTTCCTTCCTTCCTTCCTTCCTTCCTTCCTACCCACTCACCCTCGTCAACGGTGGCTCCCTTGTTGAGGATCTGGATGGCCCGCCGGATGTCCAGGTTGAACAGCGCCACGGCGGCCGCCCGCTCCCACTCGCGCTCGTGCTCCAGCGATCGCAGGAAGACCTCCACGTCGATGTCGGGCCCGCGGCTGATCCAGCCGCAGAGCCGCAGGGCGAGGCAGCGCTCCTCGCTGTGGTACCGCGGCACGTCGGACTGCCGGTCCGAACCGCTCCAGCACTTGTGGCTCTCCGTTGTGCCTGGTGGGGAAGCATCCGCAGAGTATTCAATGAGCCCATCAATGTAGGATAACACCAATATGAACCATCACTATCTAACCGGGGTCCGATTCTTCCTCTCAAAAGAGTGTTTCGTCACATTGGACATTCAGCCGGTTCCGACGATCGGCGCCTCGGCTGACTCACCCGAGCTGGTCTTCACGATGTTCTTGATACCGGAGTAGACCACGGCCTCTTTGTTCCCCTGCAGCTTCAGCTCCGCGTCGTCCGCACACTGCTTCATATGTGATGCTGGGATAGGAAGTGTAACTGACTTTGACGGCACAGAACGGGGCGGACCCGAGGTGCTCCGGAACCACGATGACGACAGAACTTCACCACATTACTGAGATGCTAACGGGACCAAAGTAGAACAACGACTGCAGCTGAATCCAAGAAATCCATTTGACATTTTTACCATCGAAACAAGAATGAGTCAAAACTACAGAAGGCAAACTTTCAAGTTTAGGATATATTAAGGCTGACTGAATGCTAAATAAATTCATATATATAAATATATAAATTTATATATAAAGATATATATATACATAAATATATATGTATATATAAGTATATATATATATTTATGTCTTTATAAAAGAAAAAATAATAATAAAATACAATGTCAAATTAGAAGTCCTTGGCAGAAAAAAAACAGCAATTGTCATCGGGGTCATCTTCTTTTTATAACTATAGGAAACTTCTATACAGCGACTTTAATAATATTTACCTGCCTTAAAAATTGTATTTAAATATTAAGGTGTAAGGTCCTGGGACAGGGATGTCATGTGTGTACAGATCGTAAAGACCACTGAGGCAAATTCATAATATTGGGCTATATAAAATAAACTGAATTGAATTGAATTAAGTATAATAATACTATATATATATATATATATATATATACACAAAGGGCAAAACGACTACTCTGCCTGCACATGTGCCCAGCAGCTGTGAGGAAGGAGAGAGAAAACTCCAGAAAAGAAAGATTAAAACTCAACTATTTAACATAGGCTGAGGTGTGTGGCCGGGGTCCACCGGGTAGTTTCAGGGTGACTGTATTTCCACCTCGTCATCATCAGAAAGGATATAAAACAGATCAAACCACAGACACTTGAGCTGGGAGTCCTTCCCGCCCGCCAGCAGGTGGTTCCTCCACACCTGGACGGTGTCGTGGCCGTACCTGGACTGGGCCCTCTGGCTCATCTTGGTGGCGATGTCTCTCTCGATGGCGCCCTGCGCTCCCTCCGCTCCGTCCTCGGAGCAGTCGTACAGGTGGCGTCCGCACGCCCACATGAGCGAGGTGGTGGAGCCCCAGGCGAGCGAGATGCGCTCGAACACGGTGAAGTCGGTCATGACCCGGTTGGCCGCCGACACCACCACCATGCGGTTCTGGGAGGACGGGTGCCAGGCGAAGCTGCCGATCTGGCTCTCGCAGGGCTGCACGCTGCGCTCGATGATGGTGGGCTCCGCCTCGTCGCCGATGGGCGTGGACGTGTGCTGCATGTCGTACAGGCGGATGATGTTGCTGTCGCGCGTCAGCGTGGCCAGCAGGCCGTTACGGGTGGGGCACCAAGCCACCTGCAAGGAGGAGGGAGAAATCATCAAGAACAGACCTTTGAGAGGGGTTCATTGTTTGTTATGCATGTTTGGTTTGTGAGACTGGTGTCGACACATCAAACCAGGGTTCATACCCATGTTGACCAATGGATTTACAGGACTTTTCCATGACTTTAAACCAAATTTCCATAACCAAATATGATGTGAAATCTCAGTGTACACATGATTGAGAGACAGTAAGAAGAATAAATATTGATATAAATGTTTATTCTTTTAATCAAACTGTGTAAATGAACATATGAATATAACACATTTTCATGACTTTTCCAAAACTTTGGGGATTTCATTTTTTAAGGACTTTTCCAGGCCTGGAAATAATCATTTTAAAATTCCATGACTTTTTCATGGCCTTACCATGACTTTAAACCAAATTTCCATAACCAAATATGATGTGAAATCATATGTCATTTGTCTCTCATTCATTTATTACATGAATGAGAGACAATAATTTGATTAAAAGAATAAATATTGATATAAATGTTTATTCTTTTAATCAAACTGTGTAAATGAACATATGAATATAACAAATGTTCATGTCTTTTCCAAAACTTTGGGGATTTCATTTTTTTCAAGGACTTTTCCAGGCCTGGAAATAACCATTTTTAAATTAAATGACTTTAAACAAAATTTCCATAACCAAATATGATGTGAAATCTCGGTGTATACATAAATGAGACAATAATTTAATGAAAAGAATAAATATTGATATAAATGTTTATTCTTTTAATCAAACTGTAAATGAACGTATGAATATAACAAATTTCCATGACTTTTTCAAAACTTTCAAGGACTTTTCCAGGCCTGGAAATAACCATTTTTTAAATTCCATGACTTTTCCAGCTGTTCCATGACCGTACGAACGCTGCCATACGCACGCAGCAAAAAGCAACCGCTACGTTTTTAAATGGAACCTCATATCAATCGTTCTTTTTATTTTATAAATATTGATATAAATTATTTACACACAAGAAACCAACTCCTTTTCCAGGTTTCTCAGGACCGTACGAACCCTGTTAAACATCTGAATACATTCATTCATCAAGAGTGCCTACTTAGCCACGGTTCTATTAATATTATTAATACAGCCACTTGTTCTGTAACTATAACCGTCTTGGCGTAGAAAGAAAAAATTAAAAAGAAATATAGCCCTCCAGGTTAAGCGGCAAACAATTAACACCAAAATCACTATTATTTATCTAATCCGTAAAACACAATTATTATTAAAAATGTAACATGTTGCTCCTCAAAGAAAGGCTTCCTACCTTCGTGAGCGGCTTGGGCTGCTCGGTGAGCGTGAGCACGGGCTTCTCAAACTTCCTCAGATCCCAGATGGCCACCTGGCCCTCGAAGAAAGACGCCACGCGGTCGTGGACGTGCGGGTCGACCGTCACGCCCTGGACGGCCTTGGTGTTGACGAATGTCTTCTGGCTGGTGTTCCTCAGGTCAAAGATGGCGAGGTTCCGGTGCATGCCGGCCAACAGCAGCTTGGGGTCCCGGAGCAGCCAGCAGAGGGACAGGCAGGCGTCGTTCTGGCCCAACTCGTACAGCGGCTTGGTCACCACCGCGCTCGAGTCCAACTCCGCGAACGGGAGGCGGATCTTCTCGGCGGCGACGGCGGCCTCCGGGGCGAACTTGCTGCTGATGTCCCAGATGAGGACGGAGAAGTCGGCTCGGTGCTTGTCCAAGCCGGCGGCCAGCAGGTTGCTGTCCACCGGGTTCCAGGCTAAAGTGTTGCATTGCCGGGCGTGCTTGGGCACGAACTCCTTCCCCACCAGCTCTTTGCACGCGGTGTCGTGGCTCGGGCCCAGGCCGGCGAGCACCACTCTGCCGTTGGCCTGGCCCACGGCGAGCAGACACTCCGGCTCGGCCTTCGGGTACCAGGCCACGCATTTCATGTAAGGGGTGTCGGAGTTGATGGCGAGCAGAGTGGCGGCGGTTTTTTCGGAGAGCGGGAGAGCGCCGGCCTTGGTCTCTGAGCCGCCCGCGGGCCCGATGCGGTACAGGCCCAGCTCAGAGTCACAGATCACGTAGCGGTCCGGGTGGTGGGGCGACCACAGGATGTCCGGCTTGGAGCCGCTCATCACTCGGCTGGACGGGGCTCGACGGAACCGGCCTCCTCAAACCTGGAGATGGACAGATGGCAAAGAAAAAGCACGTGAACAAGTTACATGTACATAGACAAGTACAAGTACATAAACAAGTACATGAAGAAGAAGTACATGTACAAGTACATAAACAAGTACATGAAGAAGTACATGTACAAGTACATAAACAAATACATGAAGAAAAAGTACATGTACAAGTACATAAACAAATACATGTACAAGTACATAAACAAATACATAAACATGTACAAGTACATAAACATGTACATAAACAAGTACATGAACAAGTAGAAGTACATAAACATGTACAAATACATAAACAAGTACATAAACAAATACATGTACAAGTACATGAACAAGTACATGTACATAAACAAATACATAAACAAGTACAAGTACATAAACAAGTAGAAGTACATAAACATGTACAGGTACATGTACACGAACATAAACAAGTACATGTACAAGTACATGAAGAAGTACATGTACATAAACAAATACATGAAGAAGTACATGTACAAGTACATGAACAAGTACATGAAGAAGTACATGTACAAGTACATAAACAAATACATGAAGAAGAAGTACATGTACAAGTACATAAACAAGTACATTAACAAATACATGTACAAGTACATAAACAAGTAGAAGTACATAAACATGTACATAAACAAGTACATGAACAAGTATAAGTACATAAACATGTACAAGTACATAAACAAATACATGTACAAGTACATGAACAAGTACATGAAGAAGTACATGTACAAGTACATAAACAAATACAAGTACATAAACAAGTAGAAGTACAAGTACATAAACAAGTACATAAACATGTACACGAGCAAGAAGAAGTACAGACACATGTACATGTAAATAAACAAGTACATAAACATGTACAAGTACATGTAAATAAACATGTACATGAACAAGTACAGAAACAAGTCTGTGTACAAGTACATAAACAAATACATGAACAAGTACATACCCATTTACATGAAAAAGTACATGTACTAGTGATATTGACAGCAAAATGCACATGCAGATGAGAAAGTACATGTACATAAACATGTACTTGAACGAGTAGCTGTAAATAAAAAAGTACTGGTGGTATTGGCACACAAAAAAACATGGTGAACACACTTGTTGTGTTTAGCATATTTGTATTGTACATTTGAATATGTTTGAATGATGTCTCGTATTATTGCATTGTGTTTATATTTTTATTTTTCTATTAGTTATCTTACTTGGCAATAAACAGTTCTGGTTCTGACGTCACCTCTAACGTGTATGTCAGCTAAAAACGTCCACGCTGAAGATTTCAACCGAAGGCCAAAGAGCTAAAAGACCCACGTGACGTAAACGACCCAGATAAAACACTACAGTCCAAAGTTTGTTGACATGCTAACGAGCTGAGCTAACGGGTGAAGGGCGAGCTCCTATAAAAACCGTGGAGCTCGCGCGCATTCAAGCTAGTTGGCGGTAAACGCCGTTTTCCGAGACGTCACAATATTCACGAAGCTGCGTCACTTACACACGTGCAGAGTTTAAATGAGCCGGGGAATCGCGATTTGTCGGGCACATGTCGAGCAGAGGGGACACTCCGAGCTCCTCTGATTGTTGTGTGTTACACCAAAACACGTCCGTGTGGTTGAGAACCTCAGATGCTCTAAATGGTTCCGGTCACGCTGCGGTTCATCCACCAGAGGGCGCCGTAACCAAGAGTGCGTGTGAGAATACACAGAAAGGAGAGCGATGGAAATAATTTAAATATTTTACATGATCGATTAAGATTTAGCAGATTATTTTTAACATATTATTTCCGGAAGGTAGCCAGTAAACACGGATCTGTAGGCTATAAATAAGGTTAATTTCTGCACTAGGAATCACAGCACATCTGGTGTTTGCATTAATGGGCGAAAGTGGAAAAGTTAAACAATCTAATTTGGGACTTTTACGCACAGCATCCGAACTATCTGCAGGTGCAACTTCCCAAAACACAAAGCAATGACTGTGTTAATCCTCCAACTGTAGTCCGTCCATGAGAAGAAGAACAAACACTCCAATGCTGCTTTAATATGCGTACAGAGCAGTGAGTTAGTGATTGATAGATAGATAGATAGATGGATAAACTGCTTCATCTGAAAGGATGGAAATGTCTCTGAGGGGAAACCTGAAGGTCATTTCTTATCCACATCAGGTGGTGCAGGTCTGACGTTGGGATCCTATGGGCGTAGCCGACGCCCAGTAGGAGTCACTAACCCTAACTAAACATCTGGCTGACATGTAAAAGTGAAATATTTGACCCTGCTGACCCCGGTGGTGTCACAGCCCCTGAACACACAGTCCACGGCCCGCTGTTGATATTGATACCCAGACATCACAGTCTCTCTCCCCGATATGAAAAATGGAAGTGGTGGAATTTGTCCCTTTTTTTTCATCTTTGCACTCATGGAATGTGAATATTGGATTGGTGCCTCCCCCCCCCGCTTCCACCCCCTCTGCCCCCCCCCCGCATCCACTCCCCTCTGGCACCTCCACCCCGCATCTACTCCCCTCTGGTGCCTCCACTCCCCCTCTGGCACCTCCACCCGCATCTACTCCCCTCTGGCACCTCCACCCCGCATCCACTCCTCTGGCGCCTCCCCCCTCTGGCACCTCCACCCCGCATCCACCCTCTGGCGCCTCACTCCCCCTCTGGCGCCTCCACTCCCCCTCTGGCACCTCCACCCCCGCACCCACTCCCCTATGGCTCCTCCCCCCCTCTGGCACCTCCACCCCGCATCTACTCCCCTCTGGCGCCTCTATCCCCCTCTGGCACCTCCACCCCCCGCATCCACTCCCCTCTGGCGCCTCTATCCCCCTCTGGCACCTCCACCCCACATCCACTCCCTCTGGCACCTCCACCCCGCATCCACTCCCCTCTGGCACCTCCACCCCACATCCACCCCCTCTGGCACCTCCACCCCGCATCTACTCCCTCTGGTGCCTCCACCCCTCTGGCACCTCCACCCCGCATCCACTCCCCATGGCGCCTCCACCCCCTCTGGCACCTCCACCCCGCATCCACTCCTCTGGCGCCTCACTCCCCCTCTGGCACCTCCACCCCGCATCCACTCCTCTGGCGCCCACCCCCCTCTGGCACCTCCACCCCCACATCCACTCCCCTCTGGCACCTCCACCCCGCATCTACTCCCTCTGGCACCTCCACTCCCCCCTCTGGCACCTCCACCCCGCATCCACTCCTCTGGCGCCTCCACCCCCTCTGGCACCTCCACCCCGCATCCACTCCTCTGGCGCCTCCACCCCCCTCTGGCGCCTCCACTCCCCCCCCTATGGCACCTCCACCCCCCGCATCCACTCCCCTATGGCGCCTCCACTCCCCCTCTGGCACCTCCACCCCCGGATCCACTCCCCTATGGCGCCTCCACTCCCCTCTGGCTTCTCCACTCCCCCCCCCTCTGGCACCTACACCCCCGCATCCACTCCCTCTGGCACCTCCACCCCGCATCTACTCCCTCTGGTGCCTCCCCCCCCTCTGGCACCTCCACCCCGCATCTACTCCCCTCTGGTGCCTCCACTCCCCCCCCACTGGCACCTCCACCCCCGCATCCACTCCCCTATGGCGCCTCCACTCCCCTCTGGCACCTCCACCCCGCATCCACTCCTCTGGCGCTCCACCCCCTCTGGCACCTCCACCCCGCATCCACTCCCTCTGGCGCCTCTCCCCCCCTCTGGCACCTCCACCCCCACATCCACTCCCTCTGGCACCTCCACCCCGCATCCACCCCTCTGGCGCCTCCACTCCCCGCCCTCTGGCACCTCCACCCCGCATCCACTCCCTCTGGCGCCTCACCCCCTCTGGCACCTCCACCCCACATCCACTCCCTCTGGCACCTCCACCCCGCATCCACTCCCCTATGGCGCCCACTCCCCCCCTCTGGCACCTCCACCCCGCATCCACTCCTCTGGCGCCCACTCCCCGCCCTCTGGCACCTCCACCCCGCATCCACTCCTCTGGCGCCTCCACTCCCCCTCTGGCACCTCCACCCCACATCCACTCCCTCTGGCACCTCCACCCCACATCCACCCCTCTGGCACCTCCACCCCGCATCCACTCCCTATGGCACCTCCACTCCCCCTCTGGCACCTCCACCCCGCATCCACTCACCTATGGCGCCTCCACCCCTCTGGCACCTCCACCCCCACATCCACTCTCCATGGCGCCTCCACTCCCCTCTGGCACCTCCACCCCGCATCCACTCCCTCTGGCGCCCACCCCCTCTGGCACCTCCACCCCACATCCACTCCCTCTGGCACCTCCACCCCGCATCCACTCCCCTATGGCGCCCACTCCCCCTCTGGCACCTCCACCCCCACATCCACTCACCTATGGCGCCCACTCCCCTCTGGCACCTCCACTCCCCACATCCACTCCCCTATGGCGCCTCCACTCCCCACATCCACTCCCCTCTGGCACCTCCACCCCCCACATCCACTCCCCTATGGCGCCTCCACTCCCCACATCCACTCCCCTCTGGCACCTCCACCCCCCACATCCACTCCCCTATGGTGCCTCCACTCCCCCGCCCTCTGGCACCTCCACCCCCACATCCACTCGACGGAGGCGGTCGCACTTTTCTCCCCCTCTCCTCCCCATGACCTTCCCCTCGCTGCTTGGCTCTCTCGTCATGTCTTGTCTGTCTCTATACTTGTGAGACTCTCTCCGCATCGCTCTTCGAACTAAAAACCATGGACGTAATCAACTGGTCCTTAAACGCAATTGACACCATCTTCTCGACGAGAAGCTCGGGTTCGGGGAACCTGCCTGTCCTGCTGGGACGAATGTTGCTGGATACACGATGGACGCGATGGGCTAGGCGGGTCTTGTGCTTAGCACCACTCTCCGTGGAGGACGTAGAAGACATCTACATATTCGAACTTTGATTACAGGATTTCTGCTGTTTGGATTTGGCGCTGCCCTGGTTTATCGGAAAATTAAGGAACGGTGACAGCCGTTAAAGCCCCTAAGGCTGCCCGACATGATTGACGCTGGGCAGAGTTGTTGGCACTCAGACTTTGGCATTAAACCGTCAGAATGACAACATCGTGGAGAAGCTGACGGCTCTGCAAATGAAATTGGATCGATTTGAAATCCTATTGGCAAACGGGAGGAAATTGGAGGAATAGTGGGTGCGCAAAACTGAATTGCAGCTACTGGAAGACCAAACAATCCCAATCTTATCTGCTTCGGCTCCTCTACCAGGACGGGCCCAAGGCCGTGACTGGAACAACAACTCCCGAAGATCACTGGCGAGACTCTCTCATTCCCATTCCTTCCCCTATCCACAGACACCTGTGGTTGTTTTCTCCCAGGCCCTTCAAGGCCATCTCCATGGCAACCACCATCTTGTGGACTGAGAACTTTGTCTGTTGTGGACTGGGGGAGGACGATACACCGGGCCATTCACACACGAACTTAACAAACTGAAATGCACTCACTACCCCATCCCACGCCTTCGCCTGCTTTGCCCCCAGGGTGACAGGACGGGGTTCATGTCCGCGCCCGTGACGGCGATGGACCCTGGCTGCTTGTCGGTGCTGGTTACCTTCTGCCGCCAATGACGGGGCTGTCGCCCAGTCTTTGGATTACCTCCTCTCCCTCCCTTCCTACTCGTTGCAAGTCATGTCTAAGATGTATGTGCTTATGTGCAATGGTGTTTTTTGTTTCTCCTGCTCCCACACTGTACCCCTCTAGGGGCATAGTCGGGGGGTGGCTTTTTCTCGCCTCTCTTCCCTCATGTTATGCTGTCATCTTTCATCCACCCTTTCCTAGATGGCGCCATGGACCGGTGTCTTGGTGCCTTGTGTCTTGCACCTTCCGCCAAAAAAAGTTCCTCGTTTGTTTGTGTTTTAATATGAACATTCTTTGGCAATAAACCTGTTTCTGATTCTATGGCGCCTCCACTCCCCCCCCTCTGGCACCTCCACCCCCGCATCCACTCCCCTCTGGCGCCTCCCCCCCTCTGGCACCTCCACCCCCGCATCCACTCACCTATGGCGCCTCCACTCCCCCCCTCTGGCACCTCCACTCCCCCCCTCTGGGACCTCCACCCCCATCCACTCCCCATGGCGCCTCCCCCCCCTCTGGCACCTCCACCCCCCGCATCCACTCCCCTATGGCGCCTCCACTCCCCCCCCTCTGGCACCTCCACCCCCTGCATCCACTCCCCTCTGGCACCTCCACTCCCCACATCCACTCCCCTATGGCGCCTCCTCCCCCCTGGCACCTCCACTCCCCACATCCCCCTCTGGCACCTCCACTCCCCATCCACCCTATGGCGCCTCCACTCCCCACATCCACTCCCCTCTGGCACCTCCAACCCCCACATCCACTCCCCTATGGTGCCTCCACTCCCCCGCCCTCTGGCACCTCCACCCCCACATCCACCCCCTATGGCGCCTCCTCCACCCCTCTGGCACCTCCACCCCGCATCCACTCCTCTGGCCCTCTCCCCCTGGCTGGCACCTCCACCCCGCATCCACTCACCTATGGCGCCTCCACCCCTCTGGCACCTCACCTCCCCCCTCTGGGACCTCCACCCCGCCTGATCCACTCCCCTCTGGCGCCTCCACTCCCCCTCTGGCACCTCCACCCCAAGATCCACTCACCATGGCGCCCACTCCCCCCTCTGGCACCTCCACTCCCCTGGCACCTCCACCCCGCATCCACTCCCCTCTGGCCTCCACCCCCTCTGGCACCTCCACCCCGCATCCACTCCCCTCTGGCGCCCACCCCCTCTGGCACCTCCACCCCGCATCCACTCCCCTATGGCGCCTCCACCCCCTCTGGCACCTCCACCCCGCATCCACTCCCCATGGCGCCTCCCCCCTCTGGCACCTCCACCCCCGCATCCACTCCCCTATGGCGCCTCCACTCCCCCGCCCTCTGGCACCTCCACCCCCCACATCCACTCCCCTATGGTGCCTCCACTCCCCCCCCCTCTGGCACCTCCCCCCCCACATCCACTCCCCTATGGCGCCACTCCCCCCTCTGGCACCTCCACCCCGCATCCACTCCCTGGCACCTCCACCCCCCACATCCACTCCCCTATGGCGCCTCCACTCCCCACATCCACTCCCCTCTGGCGCCTCGACTCCCCCCCCCCTCTGGCACCTCCACCCCCACATCCACTCCCCTATGGCGCCTCCCCCCCTCTGGCACCTCCACCCCGCATCCATCCACCCCTCTGGCACCTCCACCCCCCACATCCACTCCCCTCTGGCACCTCCACCCCCCACATCCACTCCCCTATGGCGCCTCCCCCCCTCTGGCACCTCCACCCCCATCCACTCCCTGGCGCCTCCTCCCCCCCTCTGGCACCTCCACCCCGCATCCACTCCCCTCTGGCCCCCCCTCTGGCACCTCCACCCCGCATCCACTCCCCTCTGGCACCTCCACCCCCCGCATCCACTCCCCTATGGCGCCTCCACTCCCCTCTGGCACCTCCACCCCCCGCATCCACTCCCCTATGGCGCCTCCACTCCCCCTCTGGCACCTCCACCCCTGCATCCACTCCCCTATGGCGCCTCCACTCCCCTCTGGCACCTCCACCCCCCTCTGGCATATATACATATATTTACATGTATCTAGCATTGTATTCAGATATTTCACTGCTTTTGTGAACCTATGACATTTGGTAAACCAATTTTAAACACCAAAACAGTTGGTCCACATGAGTAACGGTGTGTTTTCAGAAGAGATATGAAGAATTTTTAGAAATTGTTAAGTATTCAGAAACCCCCTGGTGCTGAACCGAAGAAAATGTCCGGAGTCGAAAAGTTCTAATAAAATGTATTTAATAAAAAGTATGACCAATCGTTGATAATAACTAATAACTGTTCAGATACAGAGTATAACTCAGCTGAGGGAGCATGAATCACTGCATCCACAGACCGCCAAAGCAGTTAACTGTCTAACAGTGAGTCAAGCTCACTAAATCTAATCCTCAGCTGAGGGCTTCTCACAGGATCAACGGCCTACATGCAGCTAACCTGCATGCAGTGCATCTCCTCCGTCATCCAAAGGTCAAAAAGCCTTGTCTTTCTGGTCAACATCTGTTTTTATACCTCCCAGGTGTCCCGGCCCCAGGGAGATATTCACTTCTCATTGGTTAACCTATCTAGGTAAAACATTAGTCCTGATCCACCTCCACCCCCGCATCCACTCCCCTCTGGCGCCTCCACTCCCCCCCTCTGGCACCTCCACCCCCGCATCCACTCCCCTATGGCGCCTCCACCCCCCCCTCTGGCACCCCCACCCCACATCCACTCCCCCATGTGCCTCGCGTGCCTCTGGCACCTCCACCCCCATCCACTCCCCTATGGCGCCTCCACCCCCTCTGGCACCTCCACCCCCCGCATCCACTCCCCCATGGCGCCTCCACCCCCCATCCCCCCCTCTGGCACCTCCACCCCCGCATCTACTCCCCTCTGGCGCCTCCACTCCCCCCCCTCTGGCACCTCCACCCCCGCATCCACTCCCCTATGGCGCCTCCACTCCCCCTCTGGCACCTCCACCCCCGCATCTACTCCCCTCTGGCACCTCCACCCCCCGCATCCACTCCCCTCTGGCGCCTCCACCCCCCTCTGGCATATATACATATATTTACATGTATCTAGCATTGTATTCAGATATTTCACTGCTTTTGTGAACCTATGACCTTTGGTAAACCAATTTTAAACACCAAAACAGTTGGTCCACATGAGTAACGGTGTGTTTTCAGAAGAGATATGAAGAATTTTTAGAAATTGTTAAGTATTCAGAAATCCTGGTGCTGAACCAAAAATGTCCGAGTCGAAAAGTTCTAAAATGTATTTAATAAAAAGTATTACCAATCGTTGATAATAACTAATAACTGTTCAGATACAGTATAACTCAGCTGAGGGAGCATGAATCACTGCATCCACAGACCGCCAAAGCAGTTAACTGTCTAACAGTGAGTCAAGTTCACTAAATCTAATTCTCAGCTGAGGGCTTCTCACAGGATCAACGGCCTACATGCAGCTAACCTGCATGCAGTGCATCTCCTCCGTCATCCAAAGGTCAAAAAGCCTTGTCTTTCTGGTCAACATCTGTTTTTATACCTCCTGGTGTCCCGGCCCCAGGGGAGATATTCACTTCTCATTGGTTAACCTATCTAGGTAAAACATTAGTCCTAATCCACCTCCACCCCCGCATCCACTCCCCTCTGGCACCTCCACCCCCGCATCCACTCCCCTATGGCGCCTCCACTCCCCCCCCTCTGGCACCTCCACCCCCCACATCCACTCCCCTATGGCGCCTCCACCCCCCTCTGGCGCCTCCACCCCCCGCATCCACTCTCCTCTGGCACCTCCACCTCCCGCATCCACTCCCCCTCTGGCACCTCCACCCCCGCATCCACTCCCCTATGGCGCCTCCACTCCCCCCCCTCTGGCACCTCCACCCCCACATCCACTCCCCTATGGCGCCTCCACTCCCCCCCCTCTGGCACCTCCACTCCCCACATCCACTCCCCTATGGCGCCTCCCCCCCTCTGGCACCTCCACCCCGCATCCACTCCCTGGGCGCCTCCACTCCCCTCTGGCACCTCCACCCCCCACATCCACTCCCCTATGGCGCCTCCACTCCCCCCTCTGGCACCTCCACCCCCACATCCACTCCCCTATGGCGCCTCCACTCCCCCCCCTCTGGCACCTCCACCCCCGCATCCACTCCCTGGCGCCCACTCCCCCCTCTGGCACCTCCACCCCCGCATCCACTCCCCTCTGGCGCCTCCCCCCCGCATCCACTCCCCTACCTCATCCCCCCTCTGGCACCTCCACCCCCATCCACTCCCATATGGCGCCTCCACTCCCTTCTGGCACCTCCACCCCGCATCCACTCCCTATGGCGCCTCCACCCCTCTGGCACCTCCACCCCCTCCCCCCCTCCCCTCCACCCCTCTGGCACCTCCACCCCCGCATCCACTCCCCTCTGGCGCCTCCACTCCCCCCCCTCTGGCACCTCCACCCCCGCATCCACTCCCCTATGGCGCCTCCACTCCCCCGCCCTCTGGCACCTCCACCCCCCGCATCCACTCCCCTCTGGCGCCTTCACTCCCCCCCCTCTGGCACCTCCACCCCCCTCTGGCATATATACATATATTTACATGTATCTAGCATTGTATTCAGATATTTCACTGCTTTTGTGAACCTATGACCTTTGGTAAACCAATTTTAAACACCAAAACAGTTGGTCCACATGAGTAACGGTGTGTTTTCAGAAGAGATATGAAGAATTTTTAGAAATTGTTAAGTATTCAGAAATCCCCTGGTGCTGAACCGAAGAAAATGTCCGGAGTCGAAAAGTTCTAATAAAATGTATTTAATAAAAAGTATTACCAATCGTTGATAATAACTAATAACTGTTCAGATACAGAGTATAACTCAGCTGAGGGAGCATGAATCACTGCATCCACAGACCGCCAAAGCAGTTAACTGTCTAACAGTGAGTCAAGTTCACTAAATCTAATCCTCAGCTGAGGGCTTCTCACAGGATCAACGGCCTACATGCAGCTAACCTGCATGCAGTGCATCTCCTCCGTCATCCAAAGGTCAAAAAGCCTTGTCTTTCTGGTCAACATCTGTTTTTATACCTCCCGGGTGTCCCGGCCCCAGGGGAGATATTCACTTCTCATTGGTTAACCTATCTAGGTAAAACATTAGTCCTAATCCACCTCCACCCCCGCATCCACTCCCCTCTGGCGCCTCCACTCCCCCCCCTCTGGCACCTCCACCCCCACATCCACTCCCCTATGGCGCCTCCACCCCCTCTGGCACCTCCACCCCCGCATCCACTCCCCTCTGGCACCTCCACCCCCGCATCCACTCCCCTCTGGCGCCTCCACTCCCCCCCCTCTGGCACCCCCCCCTCTGGCATATATACATATATTTACATGTATCTAGCATTGTATTCAGATATTTCACTGCTTTTGTGAACCTATGACCTTTGGTAAACCAATTTTAAACACCAAAACAGTTGGTCCACATGAGTAACGGTGTTTTCAGAAGAGATATGAAGAATTTTTAGAAATTGTTAAGTATTCAGAAATCCCCTGGTGCTGAACTGAAGAAAATGTCCGGAGTCGAAAAGTTCTAATAAAACGTATTTCATAAAAAGTATTACCAATCGTTGATAATAACTAATAACTGTTCAGATACAGAGTATAACTCAGCTGAGGGAGCATGAATCACTGCATCCACAGACCGCCAAAGCAGTTAACTGTCTAACAGTGAGTCAAGTTCACTAAATCTAATCCTCAGCTGAGGGCTTCTCACAGGATCAACGGCCTACATGCAGCTAACCTGCATGCAGTGCATCTCCTCCGTCATCCAAAGGTCAAAAAGCCTTGTCTTTCTGGTCAACATCTGTTTTTATACCTCCCGGGTGTCCCGGCCCCAGGGGAGATATTCACTTCTCATTGGTTAACCTATCTAGGTAAAACATTAGTCCTAATCCACTCATTGACTGAGCAGTCTGTCCGTCGGTGTTGAAAGCGTGTCCACGCCTCTTGACACTTGAAGTCATCTGTCCCTCTTCCTCTGCGTCGTTCTGTCCCCTGCTCTGAATGGCATCGCAGGGGTCCTCAGGATGCCTCTCCGTCTGCTACTCAGTCTCTCCGAGCCAGGTGTGAACTTCCTTTCCGGCCCCAATTCGCATGAATGGGGTCTCTCCATGTCGGGGGAAGGGGATCCCTTGCTGCAAGTGATCTGTTTCATGTCACACAGAAAGATTCATTTTACCAGTGACAGTAATCCATTAAATAATAATCCACAGACATTTACCAAACAATATTGTAAATTATTAAACAATAACACACATTCTATAACAACATACATGAAGTTATGGTATATTAGTAAATCCTAATTTACATATTGCTTTACTAAATTGTCTAATTCAACAAAATCGAACTTACATTTTCAGCTTTAGGGCCATGTTGTTTCTTTCCACTTGTACCTGAGGTCAATTGTGCCTCATTATATAGAGAGCTGAGATTGTTCTGGAATTTTTGATGTATAACACATGGGTATGTGTCATTTGCAAAAGCCTTTTAAAGGTGAATTTAATTTTGTTTTTAAAATCGAGAAAATGACCCCAGAGGGTTAATGTGTTGTCTGGAGCCAAAAGACACTCGTAAATGAACTTAGAAAGCCTTTTTGTCTTTGATCTAGTAAATACAGAATGACAGCACTCACCATATGTTGAAGTCCGCTGGATAAAGTAGATCGTGTGGGAGTCCTATATATAGAAAGTCGTGCCTTTAAGGTGTGACGTAGGTGCGACGTCACATTCCTGCCTCTGATCGTAAATGTTGGCGCTGTATTCTAGAGGAAAGCCCCGCCCCGCCCCGCCCCCCCTTTCATTGCCCAAAATGGGTCCTAACGGTATAGGCTGCCTAATTGCCTGCCTGCAGTAAACTCGGGGGAAAGGCGCGTTCGATTTGAGAATCCGCCGTTTGACGGTCCGCGATCCGTGGGCGGGGCTTATCGGGTGCGCGCGGCCGAACCGAGGGCGACAGAACCAACGGATCCGCCCCGGAGTCGATGCTATCTGGGGAAGAAGACTCGAATCAACGACACTCACCCGCCAACACGTCCTCGCTCACTGACGCGCGAGCGCTCTGTCTACGTCACTAAACGGTGCCCTTTGATTTACGATAGCTAGCTAACCGTTACGTTAGCCTAGCTAAGGGGTTCTCAAGCGGTGGGACGCGCCCCTCTAGTTTCAAAGTACACGGACGTTAAACGAAGTCATTCATACATAAAGAGTGACATGCCTGTACTTTCGTGTGAATGGTTACGCTGCGCGAGACGGCCGAGATCGGCTTTTCCGCCGTTCCCTTTCAAAATAAAAGCTCAACAATGAGCATTGAGAGTGGCCGTATCAAGCCTGCAACCCCGGTTTAAAAAGCTCATTGCAGCTATAATACCGGTAATGATAACACGTGATGACTCGCATATCTGAACTCGTTTTGTTTTGGTTTCATGTTATTGTGGTTTTGAAAAAGATATGCAGTGTAAAACACAGTAAAACTCTTTAATGACAAATATTTGAACTTTTTTGTCTTAGTTTTTCACAGGTTGCACTTTATTGTTGTCATCTTGAACAGATATTCAGTGCAAAACAGGTTAATGACTGTCACAAGAAGCCATTTATTGCCAAATATTCGGATGTAGACGGGGCCGGTCCGTTGTAGCACGGGAACCAATGTTGTGAAGCGGATGCTACTCCACCGGGAAGAGCCTGGACCAGAACCAGAACCTGGACCAGAGCAAGAACCTGGACCGGAGCGCGCTGTCGCAGTGATGTTGGCTGTCAGAGAGTCGACTGTCACCCCGAGGTGCCTGGCCGTCAGGGGGCGGGGCTAACAGAGCTGTTGAAGGTGGCGGTCAGGTCGTGGGAGCCTTTCCCTGGAAGGAATAGTAGCTCGGTGTCGTCAGGGTTGATTCTCAGCTGGTGTGCAGACCTCCACTGAGAGATGCTGCTACCTGTGTTTCAGACGGTGGAAACGAGAGGATCGGTTGGGTGTCATCGGCATCGCGATGGGAGGAGAAGCCACGCGAACGAATGAGAGCCGAGAGGATCAGTCAGAGAGAAGAGGAGGGGAAGCGGTCTGGATATTCTACTGTGACAGGGAAGTGTAACTTTAACCATGTTGGCACTCTGTGTGGGAGCAAAACATTAGACATGTAAACATGAGAGAGGCATTCATGAGTCATGCTAATGGTAGCGGACATCAGAGCGCTGCTGCTAGCGGAGCTAGAAGCTAGAGCTAGAGCTAGAAGCTAGAAGCTAGAGCTAGAAGCTAGAGCTAGAAGAACCCTGGTTTGAAAGGTTCTGTGTGGAACCAGAAATGGTTCCTTTGTGGCATCACTCTGAAGAACCATGTTTGGTTCCAGACGCACCTTCAAGTTTCCATGTGTAGAGACTCGTTTTTTAACATTTCATGAACTTGTCGTGACATTAGTAAACAGAGTCGTACATTATTGTCTGTCTCCTCTCCTCTTCTTCTTGGTGGAAGTGGAGGTTTGTGTCGCACTGGTTTCCACGACAACGAGCCGATGTTTCCCTTTTAGCTGGAAATAAGCTTAACAACTTATTAAATAGTTCAATTATAATTCAACTTGACTATGGTGCGGATTATGTGGATTTATTTAAAAATATATTATATGAATAAATATTGTATTAATTTGGTTAATATACAGGACTGTCTCAGAAAATTAGAATATTGTGATAAAGTTCTTTATTTTCTGTAATGCAATTAAAAAAACAAAAATGTCATGCATTCTGGATTCATTACAAATCAACTGAAATATTGCAAGCCTTTTATTCTTTTAATATTGCTGATTATGGCTTACAGCTTAAGAAAACTCAAATATCCTATCTCTAAATATTAGAATATCATGAAAAAGTATACTAGTAGGGTATTAAACAAATCACTTGAATCGTCTAATTAACTCGAAACACCTGGAAACACATTTTCAAATGTTTGATTTTGTTTTGCTGTTATAAATCTTTTTTTTAACTTGGTCTGAGGAAATATTCAAATTTTATGAGATAGGATTTTAGAGTTTTCTTAAGCTGTAAGACATAATCAGCAATATTAAAAGAATAAAAGGCTTGCAATATTTCAGTTGATTTGTAATGAATCCAGAATGCATGACATTTTTGTTTTTTTAATTGCATTACAGAAAATAAAGAACTTTATCACAATATTCTAATTTTCTGAGACAGTCCTGTATATATTATATGAATATATTAGATTAATTAAATTAATATAATCCGCACAATCGGTCTGACATGACCAGAAAGAGACACGCAATAACCAATATGAATTTAAATTGACAATAAGGGCCCGCAAAACAACTTGGATGCAAAATAACCATGCAAGAGTTGTTAAATCATTCTGATAAAGTGTATCATTATTTTAAAGTTTCTCACGACAATGACTTCCAGGATCCTGTTTCCATCACAATGTTGAACATACTTTCTTTACAGTAATATTTAAAAGTGTCATTTCAAAAGCAACAAACCCCATTTCACTCCTCGGTATCATCACAGGTTTATTAAGTGACTTTGTACAATACAAATGAAAAACAAAATGAAAAATACAGAAGTGGAGGACATAGCAATCACACAGGAGGAAACCATCAGGAACAGGGCAGCCAACCACAGGGACAGGAAGTGCAGGGAGACAGAGGACACGAAGGACAAGGACTTCAAAATAAGACTCCAAAACGTCCGGATCGTGACAGTGATGTCGTACTGTTACACACATGCAGAGCACTTTTCAGAGCTTAATGCTCCTCATTGATGAAAATGAGCCATTTACATGGCGGGGTCGATGCATTTTACCCAAAACTCTGCGGTTTAGTTACTCTTTCATCTTTTTACGTGCATAACATTTTAAGGAAACGGATTGTTTTTGCGGAGATAAAGTTGTTTCTGCTGATAGTGAGAAACTAACGGCCCCCACGGAGACAGCATCCATATTAAAATCAGGGACGACCCGGTCCCGGAGGTCCGGTTGGTGCAGGTCTACGAAACCGCGGCACGAGAAACGGGGACAGACGGCGAAAACAGTCGGACAAAAAAATCTACATTTAATTTAGACTTTTGGAGTGTACGTTCACAGAGGAGAGGGGGGGGGGTGGAGGGCATCATTTATAAAAGACGAGAAAAGAAGACATGATGATGTATCCGGGCTCCTCGGATGGATCGGGGTCCTTCCCTCGGAACAAGCCGAAGTAGACGACGGCGTTGGACTCCGACCCGCTCATGTTCATCTGAAAGAGGACGGGAGCACACGGAACAACACTGGCTCCATCTCGTCCGTCTTTATGTGGTGAAAGGATGAGAAAAGGACGAGCACATCTGTACCTGTTGGGTGACGTCTGTCCTCCAGGGGTCGACCTGGAGTCCGTCGCACCAGCCTCCTCGGCCGTACAGCCACGTGCCGTGTTGGTTCGGCACGGCGCCGTCTTTCACCCGCAGCGTGCAGCCCAGCGGCGTTCCTGGCGGTGAAAGGGTTTTTTGATCGGGATGTGAGGTCAAAGGTCGGCGGTGTCGCGCGTGTACGTATGCGTCGCTCACCTGCCGAGTGGAAGGTGAGGGTGTTGTTGAAGACGTCGTTGATCAGGAAGTGGTGGGAGGTCACGCAGAATTCTCCGCAGCCGTTGTCGTCGTAGCCGTGGGCCGTGATGACGGCGTACAGCTCCACCTGGGCACACGCACACACACACACACACGCACACACGCACACACGCACACACACACACACGTGAGCATCGGCTACGCGGTCGGGGGATGGGGCGTCACGCGTCGTACCTTTCTGGTAGACGGCGGGACGGACAGGTGGGTCGGCCGGTACCGCTCGTTATAGCTCTTGTCGAAGGTTCCCCCGCTGTACAGCGGCGTCACTCGGAAGGGGCGGAGCTTCTCGATTTCAGAACCTGCAACATAAAAAAAGGGTTTTACTGAAACTGTGAAACCTACATTAAAACATAAATGACCAATGCAAAGTCTCAGTGACTCTTGGACTATGTGAATACTTGTTGGTATCTAAAGTACCTCAAGTGCCATCGTAAAGCAAAATCAGTGTTAATCACCATTAACTGTTTCTTTCTAAGGCCCCTGGAGCCCCTGGAGCCCCCCCCCCCCGCTCGGCACGATCCACAAACACAACGCTTTTTTTTCTTTCTACCCGTCCGATTGCCGACGCTGAATCTCAGGTTGAGGGAGACGATCCACGGCATCGCCCAGGGGACCGTCTTCATGGTCAGGGTGCACCTGCTGCTGTCCAGCAGGGGGACGAGGGGGGTCACGTCCGTCAGCCAGCGCCCGATTCCTCTGCAGGGACACCGGGTACGGGACGTCGTCACACACGGCGGGGAAATGACACGAGGTCACATCTAAAACACGGCGAATTAATGAGGACGTGTCGAGGTGTCGTCGTCGTGCTCTTACCTGCGGAAGGCGGTGACCCAGCGGCCCAGCTCGGCGCCGCAGGACGGGCCTCCGGGGTCGCAGCAGACCAGCAGCCGCACCGCGTGGTCCCAGTGGCCGCAGGACGCGTCGCGGCCGCCGGGACACGACAGAGACGCGTCCAGCTGCAGCGCCGAGACGTCCCACAGCGCTGCGGAGAGACGGCGAGTCGTTAGAGGGGTCACGCGGGGGAGGGGCCTCGTGGAGGGCGTGGGAGGTCCTCGGGGGACGCCCGTGTGAGGGGTCCAAGAGGGACGCTCGTGTGAGGGGTCCACGAGGGACGCTCGTCATGATTCCTTCCGCTCACATGACGTCTCTTCTGCTGTCCATCCTGAGAGGGATCCTCCTCTCTTGCTCTCCTGAAGGTTTCTTCACTTTTTCTCCATGTGAAAAGGTTGTTTATGTTTTTTGGGGGAGTTTTTCCTGATCTGATGTGAGGTCAAAGGTCAGGGATGTGAACAGATTGTAAAGTAACACGAAACTAGCAAACGATTAGGAAACAAACTTAAAACCTTGATGCAGTTGATGTTCCCCTCTAATCCTAGAAACAATCTAATTATGTTGCACCAGAACTTTAAATTCCAATTATCCCAAAATAATCAAGTTCCTTAAAAAAAAAAGTTAATTGAGTTTTTTTTGCCAGTTGCTCTCAGCTTCAATCATTTGGTCGAGTTTCTTATCAAATGAAGAGAAATTAGAGCTCGCAAATATGTTCATTTAATCCATATTGATTTAATTCGATTACAACAATGCACTCGGATTTAAATCATCCGCTTCATTTGACGTCTCATTTTAAACCTAGTTTTGCTAAACTCTGGTAAAAACTAACGGTGGATTAAATGAGTCCTCGCTGGTGAAGTTACCGATGGGCAGGTCCACCGTGGCCACGGCTCCTTTCTCTCCGAGCATCGGGACTTTGTCGAAGACAGAAATGACCTTCGCGGGACTCTGAAGTTTGACCTTTAGCGCTGCGTCGAAATCAAACCTTTAGAGGATAAAGAGAACAAAGTCAGAGCGAAAAGGAAGAAAGACGTCCGGTACGTTCCGCACGTTAACACGGCGTCAACGTCGATCCTGGAGACGCCCGGAATAAAAACAGGAAAGAAAAGATAAGATGAGATGAGATAAGATGAGATAATCCTTTATTAGTCCCACAGTGGGGACATTTCAGGATCACAGCAGCGGGTGCACATAGAGCATTAATTAAAATAAAAGATCAAATAAAACACAAAACACAATCACGATACTAAATACTAAAATACTAAATAAACAGAGGAAACAAAATATAAACACGATCCGGATGTAATTGCGAAAGCGGAACAAACGATAATACAACTGGGAAAAAGATATGGGGGGGGGAGGGGGGTTAAAAGATGAAGTTGTCCGCTTCAAATATAAGATTTTAAAGACTAAGAGAATAAAAATCGGATGATGTGAGGTGGATCCATTTTGGGATTCCGTCAAAAAAAACGTCCTGAAAATATTTGCTGTATTTTGGGTAGTTTTCTAACTTAATGACGACTTCCTGGTTAATCAGCCGGATAATTAAGCTGTTTATTAAGAGACGGTCAACCCCCCCCCCCCACCTGAAGTGATCTATTCTTCTGATAAGTTAATGAATAAACAAACTAACTAAATGAGCTCTTCTGCGGAGTGCGCATGCTCACCACTGCGCCTGCCAGTTGAGGAAGCTGAACGAGGGGTAGGTGAACCAGCCCATCTCGGCCAGCGCCCCCTGGTGGTCAATGCCGATGAAGAAGTTCGGGGACGGGGTGTTCTGGAAGGACGCGTACACCGGCTGTCCAACCCTGCACACACCGCAGCATCACACCACAGGGAAGACATCACGTGACATACAGGACCAATCGGATGCTCTGTTCTTTAGAGACACGGAACGATTTCAAATAAATAATAATAATCCCCTTGAAGATGTCATATTTTGGAAAACGTCACCCTAAAGCTGTGAAGAGAGGAAGCGAACAGACTTAAGAGGATCATCAGGTTAACCTTTAAGTGTCAGGTGATCCGTGCACAGAGGAAGTTAATCATCAAAGTGAGGAGGCTCTTAATCCCTCGGCTCGGCCTGTCTTACTCGAGCGCCCGAGCGACCGGCGCCTCCCGGTGCACCATGGCAGCCGGGATGGCGAGCGTCGTGTCGCACTCGGCCCCGACACAGTTCATGTCCCGGATCGGGTTGCCGGGCAGAGCGTAGACGAGGACACCGGAGGCGTTGGACCGGGCCATGCTGTGCACCTGGAGGATGTCAGGGCGGATGAAAACATGGCAGATTAAAGTCAATGTCCTTTCTGTGTGGGAGGGAAACCGTGGCCTGGCTGCAAAGTATCATGCAAACAAGAGATTATATTTATAATCTGTTGGTTGTTCTTTCGAGTTCATTGATTTATGGTTTGCCAATGTGTTATTTTCTGTGTTTTTTTGTTGTTCTTAACCTTTATTTCATTCTCCTTTTCCTCTTTATTGTATCCTTAAAGTCATATCTTGTTAATTTGTAAAAATCTAAATAAATATAAAAAAAATGTAAACAAGAGAATTGAAGATTTGTATTGCTGGTTTTGTAAAACAAAATCCAAAAATACTCAATTTACAATGATATGATTTATTTTTATTGATGGATAAAATGATTAGGAATGATGTAAAGTGACATTAGGGTTCAGTTAACAGCAAAAAACACGAAAACATATTTAACACAAACATACGTTTTAATTAAAATGTGCCTTAAAAAAATAATACTGCATAAGGGGTCATGTTGGTTTTGGACCAGTGAGGGATCGATTCAGTGTGAACTGGTCTGTGTGCAGTGATGGTACCCAGTACGTTGTATGTCAACACGACCTTTCTGGACTAGAGGTCAAAACCTTTGGCACAACAACACCGACCTTGGTGAAGAACGAGCAGTTCCCCTCGGACACCCAGGCTAGAGCTCCGGCCACCGAGGGGGAGGCTCCACACCCGTCGCCGGCGTCCACCAGCCGGTACGACCTCGGCTCGCCACGCGCCATGAGCCAGTCGTACCGGGCATCTAGTCTCTTGACCACGATGGGGATGTTCCACCCTGAGAGGACAGAAAACACACATATACATATATATACACACATATATATATATATACACACATATATATACACATATATATATATACACACATATATATATATAGTATATATATACACTATATATATACAGTGCATATACTATATATACAGTATACTGTTTATATATACACACACACACATATATATATATGTATATATATATTTCCACAGAAAGGGTCCAACATTCATGTTTTTTTTCCACCTGCCAAAGTCCATTTGTACTTTTTTCATCACTATTAGTTTGATTTATTTGTGGTTATCAAATAGCAACAGACACAAATACCTCAATAGATTGGTTCGCAAAACGTTTACATGATGAGATTTTTGATAATAATCATCAATAATGTGGATAAAAGCAAATAACGGAGCAGCGGGAACGGTCTTGTCCATTCAGAAGATTACATAAGTGCAATACCACTTAAAAACTATATGTCGACTCACATCACGATATATTATTGATACATTATTGATATTTTGTGTTACTACTATCGAGGAATAAAAGACCGTCCCGCTCCCCAACAGTCAGTCACAGAATCGGACCCCGACCCTCTATATACCCTCGGATTTGAAGACGACCTGGGAGAAGACGCAGCCGCGGCCGCTGCAGCGCCAGTAGTAGAGCACGTCGGGGATCCAGTTCCCCAGAGCGGAGACCGGCACCGGGGAGAAGTGCAGCCGGGTCAGAACCTCCTGGTTCCTGCAGAACACATGCAGGAGGTTCCATGTGGTTCGTCAAAGTGGTCACCAAACCTGTTTTTATGAATCTACTATTCAGAATTCAGGAACATAATATTCTGAAATGTCATATTGTTCCAATGAGTAGTTTAGATATTGATCCATTCAGTGTATTTTGCTTGTACTTTTACTAAAGTAGAATTTTAAATGCATGCCTTATTATAAGACAGAATATTTCCATAATGCATGACTTTTATTTGCTACGTTTATGCCAGTAAAGGATGTGAGTACTTCTTCCACTAATGATACTCACTGTATACGGAGAGATGAAAAGATGTCCAGTGATGGAAGTATTCAGACTTTTCATTGCAAATACAAGTCCTGTCTTCAAAATGTCAAAAGGTATTTTTAGTAAAAAAGGAAGTAAAAAAGTACTTGTTATGTAGCTGAATATTTGTTTTCGCATTTTCATCCTGTGGCTGTCAGGTTGAGCTGAGTAATTTAAATACTGCTGGATATTGTAGCATATAAAAATGTATTTTATGTTGTCAAGTGGCAAAAGTTGGAAATACTCAAGTAAAAAATATCATAATAATACTTGTACAGTCGTGTAATAGACCATTCATCATTATTCTTATAATTATTTATTTTGTTTAGCCTTTGTTAATTTTTTTATCTTTTATTTCTTTCTTTAATAAAAAAAATTCTGTTTTACTTTCCTGTTTTCTTCTTTACAACTGTAAACTGATACACAAAACAAATTAAATACTTGATTATATATATATATATAACACATTGTATTATATATTTTTAAAGTGCTGTAATAAACCTCTACCCCCCACAATAAAATAATAATAATATATATATATATGTATATATAATTATTTTATATTGAAAGTGCTGTAATAAACCTCTACTCTCCACACAAAAATAATATATATATATAATTATTTAATTATATATTTTTAAAGTGCTGTAATAAACCTCTACCCCCCACAATAAAATTATATATATATATATATATAAATATAATTATTTAATTTTATATTTTAAAAGTGCTGTTATAAACCTCTACCCCCCACATTCGCCTCACAACAGGGCTTCTTTTCCGGGTCACCTGTGCATGGCGACCCGCTGCAGCTGCTCCCTCATCCACAGAGCGTCGCTGACCGCGGAGTCGTCCAGGGACAGGAACAGCACGTGGGTGCTGTCCGGCAGCTCCTCCACCAGGCTGACCAGGGACGACTCGGAGCTCCACATGCACTCCAGGAAGCCCGACTTGTTGGAGAAGGCGTGCACCACGAGGGCTCCCCGCGGGCCCCCGGGCTGGTAGGAGAACTCCCCGTCCAGGGTCGGGACGCTGAACGCGGCCGCGGGGTCCCCCGGCTCCGGCCCGGCGGGTGAGGCAACAACAACGGCAATGAGCCACAGCACCGAGGGCTTTGGACACAGCAACGCCATAGTTCCCTGGCCACGGCGGGTGACCGTGAACTCACCACGAACAGCCGAGCATTTCTTTCAGTTTATCTGAAGACAAGAGGTCGCACTGCCGTTAAACTCGACACACGTCGTTGTTGTGGACTTCCTAAATCCACCGAGACTTTTAAATTGGTGGGCGGGCCGTGCTGTCTTGTACGGTGGCTCCGCAGGGACACGCAAGCGCAGAGGAACGTAAAAAGGTTTTCCATTGGTCGACAAATAGATGACGTTTCTCGAAGGCCTAACCCGGAAGTGGAGTTTTGTGTCGCACTGGTTTTCACGACAACGAGCCGATGTTTCCCTTTTAGCTGGAAATAAGCTTTACAACTTATTAAATAGTTCAATTATAATTCGACTCGACTATGGTGCGGATTATGTGGATTTATTTAAAATATATTATATGAATAAATATTGTATTAATTTGGTTAATATATATATTATATGAATATATTAGATTAATTAAATTAATATAATCCGCACAATCGGTCTGACATGACCACAAAGAGACACGCAATAACCAATATGAATTTAAATTGACAAGGGCCCGCAAAACAACTTGGATGCAAAATAACCATGCAAGAGTTGTTAAATCATTCTGATAAAGCGTATCATTATTTTAAAGTTTCTCACTACAATGACTTCCAGGATCCTGTTTCCATCACAATGTTGAACATACTTTCTTCACAGTAATATTTAAAAGTGTCATTTCAAAAGCAACAAACCCCATTTCACTCCTCGGTATCATCACAGGTTTATTAAGTGACTTTGTACAATACAAATGAAAAATAAAATGAAAAATACAGAAGTGGAGTACATAGCCAAAGCCAACTGCGGCGTCGACTTCATTTTCCGCAGAGCATCGACGGATCGCTGTTTAACGTGAACGGGAGTTTCTGTTAAACGGCGGACGCTGCTCTCAAGTCTGAGGATTTATTTTTGTCTAAACATACAAAAAGAAGTTATTACTCCAGCTGGCTCGGTATATATATATATAAAAATAAACTAAAGTGAAATATAACACTTAAGACAATATATAAATGGTGGTCCAAGGCTAGTGGGAAATAGCTAAACACAGAGGGAAGAAAAAGCAATTACATTTCAGGAGAAAGAGAGAGAGAAAAAGAAAGATTTAGCTGTGTTTTTTTTTTTATTCTATAAAAAAGGCCCAAGGTGGATTTTATTGTTTGCAGGAGGGTTAAAAGTTCACTTGAACCCAAACAAGAGGGATGAGTTAATGCCTTGTCCTCTTCTTACTCGAACACATGAAGGAAGATCATGTCAGCGTTTATATATATCGGTACTTTTTCTTCTTCTCCCCGTAAACAAATAAAATTCACCAGAACTCGATTGTACAAGTTTTTTTTCCCTTTTCTTTTATCCGCGCTCTCCATAAAACTGTACACGTCAGTCATTAAAAAGCAAAGGAGAAAACAGAGAGAGCAGCAGGTAGGGGCAACAATAATAATAACATCAATAATAATAATAATATGGGTGTGGCCGTTCTGAAATGGGGTTATTCTTTTATACTTTGATGTCCCGAGGCAGCGGTGGGAGGGGGGAGGGGGGCTCTGTGGTGGCAGTTCTGACCGGACCCTCCACCTCCTCACATACCCGCATTACCCCCCTCTAGTGGCTGGGAGCAGGAGCACAGCTGTGGTGGCAGAACGGGGACACAATAAGGGGTGGGAGGGAAGGAGAGAGAGAAAGGAGGAGGAAGAGGAGGTGGTGGTGCGTGATGTCAGTGCCACACATGGGGTGTCCTGAACCAGCCACATTGGCAAACGAAGAAATAACTGGAGTTGTGAGGTCGTCCTGACGACCGTCTCCTAGAAGATTTTGCCTTTCTTTTTGTTTTTCTCCAGAGTTCTGCAGGAGGGAAGAGAAACACAACACACTGCAGCATGAACTCCAGCTCTTTTACTTCCTCCTCCTCCTGATCTAATAGCCGAGGAGGTGCACTGGAGTCAACAGTTCTCTTTTGAGCAGTTGGAGAACTTTAAATCCAAATCTCACGTATTCAAACCAGATCGGCGAGATTTAAGCGGACAAAAAAATACTGAAGTTGTGATCTTGAAGGCCGGCAACTTGATACGAGAACTTTCAGATCTTTCACTCTTGATTTAATTGCCAAACAACCACTTGGCAATAAAGATTCTGTTTCTGCATTGGTGTCAGATGGCCACAAGGGGGCACTGCTCTGTTACTGCCCACCATTTGACCAGCAGTTAAATGAGCGTCACGAGGAGGCGTGTCTGTACCTGGAGGCCTCCATCCTCTGCTGCTCCATGCGCTGCTGCGCCTCCCAGTTCGCTCTCTCCTCCTCAAACACGCGCCTCTTCTCCTCCAGCTCTCGGTGCTGCGCCTCCAAATTCTTCTTCATCTGTTCGTGACGGCGCTGAAGCTGCAGAGAGAAACGGGAGGGGGGGGGGGGCTTCAGTGCTTTGAACCTCCATCTGAACAAATCATAAACACTTGCGCAACACTCGGTCACACCACCGAGGGGCGTCAGCTAAAGAGGAAGGAGCTCAGACAGATGAGGAGCCACAGTATTCATTAAACCAGAGGTGTGTGTGTGTGTGTGTGTGTGCGTTACCTCTGCTTCAGAGTCTTTGAGCTTCTGCACTTTTTCCTTTACTTTCATCTCGAACACCTGCTCCATCTCCATCTCCATTTTCTTCATTTTAGTGATATGCTCTCGCCTTTCCTCCTCCATCTGGGCCAGGGGACTCCTGCACGGGGAGAGAAGGAGAGCGCACACACACACACGCACACACTTAGATCAGCACTACAGGGCATTCACAGACACTATCGTGACAACATTAGCACTAATCGACCCCCCCGCCCTCCAAAATGCATCATGTCTGGGTGCAGGAGGGCAAACGGAGCGAGGGGGAAAGAGTTAGGAGGGAAGGGATCCAACGAGGCGGTGAGAGGAACAGGATACCAAACCCACCAGGAGACCTTCAGGACACCTGCAGGCGGCGGGTTCAATGTTAGTGAAGCTGCAGTGTTAGTGGACAGAGACCCGGCATGACCGCGTGGAGCGCTTCAATTATAACTGGGGAAGAGGAAATGGCTCAACGAGACAAAAACGGCGCCGTCTTCATTATCGTGACTCGCAACCCGCTCCACACGCCATGTGCCGGTCTCCGTTAGTTCTCCGAGCGCGGCCAAGAGGAGGGCTTCAGAGGCTTTCTGCTGTTGGGAGGGGAAATGAAGGCATTCATTCAAAGCTGTCAAACTACATCCAGAAGTTTCTTCTGCCGATCCTGGACTGGGTAGAAGTCTGAGGGAGGGGGGGGGGAGGACAGCGGAGCAGACTTAAGTCAACAGAGAGGAAGAAACAACCCGAGTGCAGCCAGCAGGCGAGATCGGAGAGTAGATTATAAAAATAGGAACAAAAGAAAATCACCACTTACATTCCTTCAACTGTGTCGAGTCTAAAAAAAAAAAAAACACATACGACCAAACACACACACACACACACACACAGACACACATAGCATGCAATAATGAGTTCATGCACTGAAATGAACCAACAGTCTCCTCGACGTGTTCCGTGACTTCATTTATCCTTTTTCACTGCGAATGTGGGAGAAACAAAAATGGAAAGCTTGGAAACAATAACAGTGTAGGTTTTGAGAGCCGTGTGTCGGATCCATTAGTAGAGTTGAGCCGTGAGCGAGTGTGTGTGTGTGTGTGTGAGTGTGTGTGTGAGCATCAGCAGTGTAAGGCCTCCAGTCCGCTTCAGAGCTGGAGTTGGAGCTTATCGAGTTAGCCATTCTGCTTGTGTCTCCAGGAATGAGAAAGCCGACTGTCCCTCTGGATGAAAACCAGCAGCAAGTTGTTGTTGTTGTTTTGCAACGGGAGCAGAACCAGCGAGTGTTTGTCAAACGTCACCGACCGGGAACGAACGGGCGGCGAGTGAAATCCCCCATTTTAAGACTTTTCCTCATTTAGATGAAAAATGAAATACCTTAATAAACGAGGATGGGAGTAATTAGTCGACCGTCTACAATCAATTCCTTCAAATCGAATGTCAGCCGTGTTGCTTTAGGAGAGTTTCACCAAGTTAAAGAGAAGCTATTTTATAACCTATATAATACCCAATGCAGTAGAATACCCCAAAGGGACCAGTAGGGACGATGAGACCTGCACTTAGTTATTATTCTCACATTGATTTATGCATTTCCCAGTTATACTACATCATTCCCAATGAGTTATAGAATAAAATGATGTGACCTGGAACGGCAGCATCACAAGTTAAATAAATATCTCACTCGGCAGTAATTAGCTCTCTTGCGACATCCGGATCAATCGATTCCATCGCGCCTCCCGGAATGACGTCCTAATAATCGTGCAGTAAATAACCCTAAAAGCTCTGGGTTCATTCGAGTTTAAATCAAACGAGCATTATTTAGCCGTGAGCCGTCTCCCGCGACCTCCGCCCAGCACTCACTTGGTGCACAGTTGACCTTTAGCCCTGTTGTTGTCCACTCCGTTGTAGGTGACGGCCGCCAGCTTCCTGCTGCGGTAGTTTTCGTAATGGACGTTGTTGGTCACGTCCTTGAGGTCCTGCATGTGCGTCCTGGGGACGACAAAAATATTCAAAATATTTTTTTAAACGCTGCGCGTCGCTTTTCAGACCGGTCAGTCGGCGGCACCGCCGTCATATTTTAAAACAATGGCCGATGGGCATTTTTCCTTTTGTGAAAAAAGGCGATCTTATCTCGTTAGAAACTCGGGCGGCGGGCGATGAGTCAGCGTTATCCGCATGAACATGTCGCCTCTCAACACCCTGGAGCTGCTACACAGAAAGCCTCAAAGCCATCTGAAGCATCAGAAATTATATCAAAGAGAGTTTTGAAGGGAAAAACTCAATTTAAAAAATACATTATCGATTACAGGAAAATTAATCGCTTGAGTTTAATCTTGTAGAAGATGAAGAGGAAGTGAGTGACTTCGTGGCAGTTGATCATAAACCCTCATTAACTGAATCGAGCCGGTTCCTCTCCCCCTTACCTGATCAGCATATCTCGGAGGATGGTGAAGTCGCAGTGGTCGCCGTTCTCAACTGGGCGGGAAAACAAGAAGTCGGTCAGCCAATCAGCGGACAACGAGTCCACTTCCAGTTTGTCGTGCCTGGTTTTCCACCGCGCGGCCTACCTTCTACGACCCCCCAGGGGTATTGTCTCCCTCGGATTCGTTTGCCGTTCACCTCGATGATGGTGTTGCTTCCGACGATGGCCAGCGGCAGCTTGTCCTTTATCTTCTTCACCAGCCTGTTCTCCTCTTCGTCATCCGTCTCCGGGAACTCGTAGATCTTGATCTTGTGCTCGAGAATTTCACTCATGATCTGGAAGGAGGAGATCTTTTAGCAACTCCTGGGACAGATGATGTGTAAATAACGAACCAAAGCACGCGCCACCGGAGTCTCAATTTTAAATGCCGATTGTCTTTTTGGGTCATGATAATAATAATTTATATAGCGCTTTTAAAAAAGGTACTCAAAGACACGTTCCATGTTACATTCATACGCCGTAGACACAGCTACAGGGAGCAATTCAGGGTCAAGTGTCTTGCTCAAGGGCACATCGACTAGGGGCGGGGATTGAACCTCCAACCCCCTGATTGAAGGACGGGCCTGCTGACCACTCGTATAACAACTTCCACTGCGTGACACTGGCTGCAACATATTCCTCTTAGTGGTTTTCAAGACATATTTACATCAGATGGCAGATTTTATTCAACATTACCACTGAAGCTTCGACCGTTCCCTCAGATGTTCCCAATTCTAATTATTTGAAACATCTCAAACGCACCGTGACTTTTTGATGTGCACTAACTGCCGACGTCATTTAGCGCAACGCAGCACACAAAACAGGGCTCATACACATGTTGACCAAGGGATTTCCATGACCTTTCCATGACCTTTCCGTGACTTTAAACCAAATTTCCATTGGTGAATCTCGGTGTTTAAGTGACTCAAATGAATGGGAGACAATAGTTTGATTAAAAAGAATAAATATTGATATAAATGTTTATTCTTTTAATCAAACTGCGGAAATCAACATGTGAATAAATACAAATCTCCATGACTTTTCCAAAACTTTAGGAATTACATTTTTCTAGGCCTGGAAATAACCTTCTTTTTTTTAAAATTCCATGACTTTTCCAGCTGTTCCATGACCGTACGAACGCAGCAAAACACAACGGTTACATCTTAAAAAGGAACTTCATATCAATCGTTCTTTTTATTTTATAAATATTGATAAAAAATATGTACACACCAGAAACCAACATGGCAGAACAAACCGCTGTAAAAAGCCATTTGGATACATATTTATTTGGCTTTGCTTGGTGAAGCACATGTTCCCCCCATCACACCGATGATAAATAAATAGAAAAGTTAAAAAAAGATGCTTATGTTCTCTGCAGCTGTGGAAACCACTGACCTGCTTCTTGAACTGTTGGCATTCCTCGGGGGTCATGGTGTCCGATTTGGCGATCAGAGGGATGACGTTGACCTTCTCGTGCAACCGCTTCATGAATTCAATGTCGAGGGGCTTCAGCCTGCGGGGAGATGAAGACACGGTGTGAGGTTTGAATGGATACGGCAAGCATCATTCGGGGCGAACGCGCGTTTATTTGTATGTTTTTGGCTTCCTCGGACAACACGCGGATGAGAGGAGCGCTACCAAATATGGAAAAGTATCCGCGTGACCGCGTGACTGATGGTTGTAACGTCTGGAGAAAAAGACGCTGGTAGTCGTGAGAAAAGCGCCGCCGTTCTTGGCTGTCTTTGAGATGAATAAATAAACATTAGACTCTCCTGATTTATTGAGTTATGGCTCGGCATCTTGTAAGATATTCATCTTCTTTGGTTCCTTGAGTGCACATTCTTCAGTTTGGGGGAAGGCCGTATTAAAAGATTAAACAAAGAAAACCTTTAAGGCCACCAGAGTTCAACGAGCAGATTGTCTCTCAGTGTTGGAGGTCATTGTGCTGCTGTGTGAGAGCGGTCAGCTGGTGGTATGAGGGGATGCTCCGTGTGTCATAAGCTGCCCATCCTCAAGGCTTGTGTGGGTACAGAGGACAGGCTTGTACACACACACACACACGGAGAGCTACTCGGATAATTCATGCAGCAAAAAAAATAAAACCGGCCTCCAGCGTCTTATCGTCGAGCTCCTATGGGAAAATGCTTACGGTGCACTTTAAAGTCGCAGCAGAAGGATTTCTGTTGATGTTCCCAGTTGGCTGACAACAGATACTTGATGTTGAAAAGATGCAGCACTTTTTTTGGAAACCACTTTCTTAATATAAAAAAAAAAAAAAGAGTTCACGTGACTGAAAAAAATGGATTCAGTGAAAAAGTGGCCATGTGCTCCAGAGAATTGAGGATACAAATCAGTGACGGGAGAATCAGAGGAATCGCGAGGCCAGTGAAGATCCACACCTCGACGGACTCCTGAGAATTTGAACGCGTCATCTACGGAACACCAGCGACAGCTTTTCAGAACGGGAAAACAAGCGTTCGGCTTCTCGACCGAACGCTTCGTGGCGCGAGGAGCGCGTCCGAGCGGCGGCGGACGACACGGCGGCTTGTGAAGAACAAACGGCGGGAGGTCAAATTCCACACGGTCGCCTCGTTACGAAACGTGGAGCGATCGGCGTCACGAGACGGGCGACGTGCCGGCGTCTTCACCCGTGTACGAGCTTTGACCCCGATTCAGAAGACGAGCAGCTGAGAGGGGCCGAGGGGGGGGGGGGTTGTATTTGTAGAAGATAAAATAAGTGACAGCGTGACCTCTGCGCCATGGCGACGGCCACCGATCTGTTCCAGAAGCAGCTTGCCGAGGGAGAGCCTTTATGACTACCCTCTCCAGGGATTTGAACCGGCAACACAACCTGCTTTTCTGAACGTTGGCCGACCTCTCGTGTCCCTCATACTATTCTTTACTCATTTCCTCACACTGTTCCTGCCTCCACTTCAAACCTGTTGTTTCCCCCCTTAATCAATCCTGACTTCTATCTCTTCGTCGGGAGTTTGATTCTCAGAGGAAACACGTCCACGGTGTATGAAGAAACGGATTCATTGACTCACCCGTGTCCCGAGGGGGCAATGAAATAGAGGCAACAGTGAATTCGGCTGTCGGGCATCAGTCGTCTGTTCACCCGGGATTCAGAGTTCAGGTAGTCTTCAAATTTGCTGTCTATATGGTCGATGATCGGCTGCCAGCTGCGTGAGATACAAATGAGATAGATATGACGACTTGCATTCAAGACAAATCCCCCCACACACACAAATAGGAAATGGGAATGGTGGGAAACAGCTTTGATTTTTTAGGGATCCCGAGGGAATATGAGCTGAAGTGGTGGCGATCCTTACCAGTTGCTGTTGTCGACGGCGTCGCCGAACCCCGGGGTGTCAACTATCGTGAGCAGCAGCTGGACTCCGCCTTCTTTGATTAAAATCTTCGACTGCTCCACCTGGCCCGGGAGACAGAATGAAGGGTTTAACGTCAGCCACAAGCGGGGCCTTTGAAACCAAATGGTTTAAAATGAAGCCAATGGCACGGCAGATCAGACGTTTCAGGTAAAAAAATTAAGAAATTCTCGGCATAGCAAAGTCTGACATGGCGTGTCTTTTTTAATTTTATTTAGCCAGACATACACACACGCATCTGGAGGTCAATTGAGTCACTCAAGATTCAGGAAGGACGTTGCGTAATCGGGGAGAAGAAGAAGGAAGGGTTCAGGGCGGGAGGCGACAGCGAGGCTGGTTTGAGCCATCGGGAGGGACCCGCCGCAATATACCAACCGTTGTAAAAAGGACCAGAGACTTTTGTTGTCACCAAGCCCCAGAATACTCTGAGGATGTATCTCCCGAGTAGATTAACCGCGAGAGCACATTGAAAGAGAGCAATAATTAAGTGGGCATTTAAGTCATTAACACACTTCGTGCTATGAGGCGGTGAACGATCCTGTCGTGGCCACATTTTCAAATAAACCGTCACATTGAAGGCGGCCACCAGCAGCCGGTGGTTAGCAGCCACAACCACAATGTGTGACAACATGTCAATGCCATTGTTTCAACTCTAATAATAATTATAATAACTTTATTTATATAGCACCTTTAAAAACAATGTTTACAAAGTTCTCCTCAGAGAGTCAAAGCAAAACAAGTGGAAGAGCAAGAAACCAATATTACATTTAAAAGTATATCTTAAAAATAAAAATAAATAAATTTAAAACCAAATAAATTTAAAACAGACAACTACATTAGGGGAACCAAAGTTCTGCATAAAAAGACTAGATCACGTAAAAGCTGTTCTAACGTTTGGTCTACTCAGTGCCGTATGAAAACAAACAGGCGGCCCATCCAGTCTGTGTATCAAAAGGTTTGTTGTTGTTTTTGCCAAACCTGCACAAACCTCTTGGCTAAAAGATTGTCCGCATTTGCCCAAATGTACCTGCACAGTCTTTTTAATGCGATGGGAAGGTCCAGGGTACTCTGCCGAGTAAAGGTCTGTGAGGAACAGAGAGTTGATCAGGGTGGACTTACCCAACCCCGACTCACCTGGAGAAAAGCAAAAAGGAGAGAAATCAGTAACGCGCTGCGTCACTTGGAATAAAACGTATATATTTGTTGTGTTTTATCCACATAAAGATCCCTGTTGACACCCGAAAGACAACCAAAGGCCACGGCGTCTGTCCGGGGATGAGTGACATTTGCCCAGGACATTAGTCCATTCGGGCGAGCAGCTCAAAGGCTATGGAAACAACAGACAATGGCTCTTGTTCTGTGCAGCTGGCCGGCCGTGTGGTCTGGGAGGCCTCCCGAGCTTGCCGGGCCGTTGTGTGTGTGCCCAGTTTCCAAGCTCCCGATGAAAAGAATCATTAGTGGAAATGACCACTGACACTGCCTGCCTTGGCTGATACCCCCCCCCCCCCCAACCCAAGTCAATATTTAACAAGCCACCATTTACACCAGAGCTGCAGCCAGAGGCTAATGCGTGGCGCTCGCACTGTAGCGTTTGTTAGTCGTGGGGTTTTCCCGCTGCGGGTATGCGCTTGTTAAATGTGCTGCAGTGTGCGGTGATGACGGGCCTGTGGGAGGAGCTTCTGTGAAGCGAGCAGGTCGTCGGGTCGTGTGTTCCACGAGGCCCGGGCGGACGGGCCAGTCATTGCTGGTGATGCCGGTCCCGTGTCCTCTCCTTCCGCTTTCCTTCATCCTCTTTTACGCCACACTGGTGGACATGTGGGCTCACAGCTCATCAGAGCCAAGAAACGCTGAATATAGTGTGTGTGTGTGTGTGTGTGTGTGTGTGTGTGTTTACATGCAAGAGACATACCATAAAAACAATGGCAAGCATTTTACGACCGACGAGCCTGGAGGACCTCCTCTAGTTTCCTTATTACCGTCACATTGAAAATGCGGAAGGTAATGTTTTGATCACGGTGTATTTATTTATTTTATGCGTGTTACTCGCATAACTCAAAAAGTATTAAACCGAATCGCATGACATTTGGTGGGATGATTGGTTATTATCCGGGGACCATTTGATTAGATTTTGGGATTGATCGGGTCAAAGGTCAAGGTCATGAAAAGGTCAAAATCTTTTTACCATAGCCCGGTCAATTTCTATCCAATTGGCATGCAACTAATGCCAAAATGTTCATAAGTCAATGCCCAATCTTGTGATATGCGAAGGTATGCGCTCTACCGAGTGCCCGTTCTAGTTGCTAGATGCAACGGCATTCACAGATTACACAAATACATTGATCGGCATAATGAGCTCAAAGCAGCAGCTCCTCTCGACAACACGCTCCAGTTAAACTCGCCCACGATTCAATAAAGAGCGGGAGTATTTTTGTAGATACTTTGGCCCCAACGTTGTGGTGCTCCGTCTACTCGGCCAACTGAAATGACGCTCTTATGGTAATTTAACGTGACAACGGTAACCGTGTGAGAAAATGGACCGTTACAGTCCGTAAAACATTCTAAATAGGGTGCAGAAATAAATTTACATATTACTCATGTGATGAAATGTCAGAAGCATAATAACTGGATAAAATCGTCGTCATACTAATTAGGAATATTAGAAAAAATCCAACATGACGCTGAAATCCATCAGCGGCGTTCAAGCAGGCAAAAAAACCAAAGTGCTGTCGAACGTTATGGGAGATTTGCTATTCTTAGAGGCATGCTGGGTAAATTCTGTCGGTCCCACCACAGGAAATGGTTTTGACCCGAGGAAGCATTTTCCATCCAAACGGGGACCGATGAGCCGAGAAGGATCTTGGCTCAGTGTCAACCACCACATCCAGACATTTTAAAAGAATGTCTCCGTATTTTTTTTATTATTCCGAGTCCGGCTCTCAATAGATCCATCCCAAATGTTCCTGTTCTGGCAGACAGTGTCAAGGACCTGACATTGAGATTAATTCAGACAGCAAAGCAAAGCAATGCAACCCCCCCCCCCTCCTCCTCTGACTCAGCCTCTACCACTACAAAGCTGGGGGCATGTACACTTGTGCATAAACATGACCGTGCACTCGCACAACTTTTCTTTTTCAAAAACCAAATGGAGGAATTTGTTCACAATTACAACGACTCATACAAAAGCAGAGCGGCGTGTGTTCTTACCCACGACCATCAGGGTGAACTCAAAGCCCCTCTTGACGGACTTTCTGTAAACTTGGTTGGGGAGGCTTGCGAAGCCAACATATCCTTCCAGATTCTTTTGCTGCTGTAAGAAAAAAAATGACACAAAATTAATCCACAATTAAAGATAATCTCGCACCACTCACTGCTTTAAATGTAGGAGAAGAAGAAAAAGAAAAAAATCGCTCCTCCCACACTGCCAAACCTGAAATATACTCCCGGTCTTCTCACCACCTGAACTCTAAATGTTCCCATCCAGTAGATTCCAAGTCAGGGCGACATCTTTGTTTTCTACTTGTGTTTGACAACTCTGCTTATTGCAGTTTTCATTGAAGACATATATAATGTAAAATGACTAAATTATTCAAATAAAATGGAAAAATTAAAGCGGTTTTGGTCATGTTTGTATGAAGCAGGACGCTGGGGATCTTGAGATCTTGAAATAAAATTCAGAAGTGGTTTTTCAGCAGAGCGTCACGACGCTGGTTGTACACGATGATTAAAAATGTTAAAAAAGCCGTCAGCTTAGAGACTGTGTAGATGTATAAATGAAAGGAAACGGAGAGTCATACGAGGGGAGGGGTGGGATGGGGAAAAGTTTGTCATGTTTTTGTTTTGTCTTGTTTTTTTTCTCTCCTTGTTTTCATCTGTCAAAAAAACCAACATCATCCTTGTGTGGTGTTTTATATAATAATAATATTTTCAGCATAACAAACTGTAAATGCTGGCTATTTCACTACAAATATCCTGTAAAAAAATGTTTAATAAATAAAAAAAGCCGTCGGCTATTTAAGGCACAGAGAACATTTCAATACTTACTGTTTGTACTGCTGTTTTGAGTCGATCGATGGAATGTTGTCCCGATGTGCAAGAAAGGCCAGCGTTCCCAGGGTCAGGAAGCCAGGGGAGACGGGGCACAAAAACAAACAAGCAGCAGAGAATCAATCTCAGGCCATCGGACAAACAAACCGCTCCGTCTCCAGAATCAGTTTCCCGAGCTGAGAGAAGCTCGAGGCGAAATGATTCACGATCTCGGCCACCGGAGCGACAGACAGTTGGCCAGCGTGGTGCCTGTTCCACTCTGCTTGCTCCTTTAATGTCAGCAGCGTCCGTGGCGAGGAGGATTTCTGCCTCTTGCTCTTGAGCATCTGCATGTCAGCCAACAACATGTCTTCTGTGCAGGGTTCGTACACATGTTGACCGATGGAATTCCAGGACTTTAAACCAAATTTCCATGACCAAACTGAAATCTCGGTGTGTACATGAAAACTTTTTGAAAATGTAGTATTCAAACAATGAGAATTACAAAGCGTACAATATACCTTAAAGGAAACAAATGAATGCGAGACAATAGTTTGATTAAAAGAATAAACATTACTATACATGTTTATTCTTAGAAACACTTATATAAATGTTTAATCTTTTAATCAAACTATTATCCTTTATGTGCAAATCCATCTGTTTGGACTTGGCGTACGCCGGCTTATAATTTGAGTCTTCCTTTCAAAAACATATGAATTATTTTATACTCGACGTAAATGAACATGTGAATATCACAAATGTCCATGACTTTTCCAAAACTTTTGTGATTTAAGTATTTACCATAACTTTTCCAGGCTTGGAAATTACCATTTTAAAATTCCATGACTTTTCCATGACCGTACGAACCCTGTCTGTGTGACACGGACTTTACATGCAGGATGTGCAGTTTAAATCTCATCAGCATCCTCATGCGTGTGAATCATTACGTGCCGTGTTCTGCAGAAGGTTAACGAAACCAACGCCTTTTATTTTTTTAAATCACATCTTTTTTGGGGTATTTCTAATCTAAAAAGCAGGAAAAAAATCGTCAGAGCTGTACATTGTTAAATGACGGTGTTTCCCTTTCTGAAAATGTCTGACAGGCATATTAAGGAAGTGATGACAAAGGAGGATGTGATAGAGATGTTAAAAGTGTTCATTCTGCAATTTAGTGGTCTGAAGCCAGTGAATTTAAATGTTTTAAAAAGTCAAACATGAACTCTGGAGGTACTAGATCCACTGTAATCAAGATTAGATGGCAGCCGTGCCCTCCTCATGCCTCACAGAGACACATCTTCTAGCTTTGGCTTCCTTTGCCTAACCTGGATGCTCCAATCATGGCAGTTTAACCCTCCTGTTGCCTTTAGGGTCAATTTGACCCCATTCAATGTTTAATGTCGGTGTTCCTTGGGGTCAATTTGACCCCAGGCTGTTTTTCACTGTCAAACATATAAGAAATATCAACTTTTTATATATTTAAAGGGCTATTTAGGTAGTCAACAAACAAACATAAAGTACCTCACACTTAAACTTGGGAAACAATATTAATTCTAATAATTTTCTGGAGGTTTTAATTGCTGGGGTCAAATTGACCCAGAGGGTAAAATATGTTAGTAAATATAAAGGTAACAGGAGGGTTAAGCACATTATTGATCTAAATCACACAGACAGACAGACACACACACGTCATTAAAGCTCACGAGCAGTTCGCCGTTTAATCCAACGCTCGACACCAAGTTAGCTAGTTAGTCCAACTAACTGCTAGTAATTAGTAATTAGTAACTAGCTTTAATGAAACTACAGTACAGGTCGCCCCCAGTCTTAACGTGTCTAATTACGCGAGACATGAACACAAACGGTGAGGTTGACTGGGAGACTTTGCTAAAAGGCAGGAAATGACTCCCCCAATCAGGGACCCTGCTAGCCCGGCTAGCTCGGCTAGCGACTGGAGGCGGACGACTGGGCGTTGGTTGCTCAGACAACTGCAGAAGCTAAAAAGCGGCACCGACAAAATAAATATTTAAAAACCAAGCAAATACAGACCAACGCGAATCATGACAGGTGCAGTTTACACAGCGGATACGTGCGGGCTCACCCATAACGTTGTCTCTCCCTGCCGCTTCAAAAATACCGATCATTCACGAGCCGACATTCCCCTCCTCGCTGATTTTGCGCCCGCGCTACGCAGTGTGAGGCACGCAGGGGCTCGCGTGCCCCGACGTGCTTACGCCTTGAGGCTGACGTAAATTCTACGTGAATCACAAAGGGAGGAACGCTCCGGTATCGCGATAACTTATATGTTCCTTGTATGCCTGGTATAAAATGATGAGTTCTCGCGATAACTGTCTAAATACTTTTATTATGTGTTTTTGGATCTAATTACACGTTTGAGCACGGTAAATAGTAGCTACAACGAAGCATTCGTTGTAAAGTTATTAATTATATGGGGTCAATTGTACATACATACATCCCAAATTCAAAAAATGCTACCCCGAATTACACTTAAAACATTATTGGACTCTTAAACTTAAAAAACAATTTTGAAAAAGGAATGAGAAAACTGACATTAAATCCTGAATTTACTGAATTGAAAATGAACTGCTTTGGTCCAGATGATCAACATATTTCATGCGTTTTGTGTGTTAATTTTAGGATCTAAGAGAAAAGAAAGGACCGTGAGTCAAAAATCCACTTAGAAATGCATAAATATATTTGTGATTTTTCTTTTACATTTATATAAATTGTAATTTATTTACGTGTACACTGGAATATATTTGTGAATCGTTCTGCTCACATTTGTAAATTAAATATATTCGTGAATCGCTCTGCGTTCATTTGTCAATTTAATATATTTGTGAATTGTTCTGTGCACATTTGTGAATCTTTGTTTTTATTTGTGAGTCTCTCTGTGTGCATTTGTAATTATTGAGACTGATCCGACTCCATTCTGAAGAGCCTCATTTGGCTTAATGAGCTGAAGTCAGCGGATGCAGTTCCCCTCCAGGGCCACCAGGGGGCGCTATGAACCCGGCTATTGAAAGCCGCCGACCTCAAACGTATGGAGGACTCAAAATGACTTAAGTATAAATAAATAAATAAATGCAAACGACCTCACAGCTCCTCCGTTCGCCCTCAGAGATGAGACACAAGCCGGCAGCTTCACTGGAAACACGACACGGACTAAATGAAATCATATATACATACTTTTAATAACAACAAAACAAAACAAATGAAATGTGATGAAATGTTTCAGGTTAAAAATTGGCAAAATATGGAAGACGTCGCACATGTGGAGTTAAAGTACACAGGATGCTTTGTTACTCACAGGAGATGTTTTACCTAAACAACATCCTTTTCTTCATGGGATGTACATTTATTGAGGCACAAATGTCATTTAAGTCAATTTTTTTAAATTATAATTTTCTTTTCCAGCAGCGAGCCGATGCCGATGTACGTGTTGCAACATTATGCCACGTTCCCCATAATCCTAATGCACGTTTTCTTTCTTTTTAATTAGTGTTACTTCTACGGTAAACAGTATTTCACTCATTTCTAAGGTAAACAGTATTTCACTTAGGCAAAACATTTATAAGACGCTATCTGTGAGAAGAGAATATCAAATAATGCTGTCTAAAACTGTCTTATTTTGTTAAAGCATAAAATAAAATAAAAAATAAAGGAACTTTTCGTTAATACTGAAACTTGAACATTTCGGGTCGACCCAATAACTGCATGAACGCCATCTGGGATTAAAACTTTGCGTTATAGAATATATGAGAGAATAAAGTTGTGTGTTAGCTTACTTTCACTGTAACTATATTTGATACTGCAATTTCAAAAAAGATAAAAATCAGGCAGAACATTGTAAAACAACTGCTCCAACCGAACGACACGCTTTTGAAAAGGCGTAGTTGTGCGTGTTGGCGTTCCTCACGCCACCGATATACAGCTGCCCGTTAGCTTAGCTTAGCATTAAGACTTGAAACAAGGCGGAAAATGTGAAAAACTTTTCACAGGGAATCACTCCCTGTTTACGATAAAAAGCTCCACGTTTACGATGCAACATTTTCTTAATTTGAGTCTTATAATGGTGCTCTCGGAAAAACATAAAAAGACAAAAAATATAACTTCCTGTGAACAATCCCCCACAATGCAATGCATCACATTTTAGGGCTGACCCGTTTTGAAAATCTCGAATTCGCATTATTTTTTACTAATATTATTTCATATATTAGAAGGAATGATAATTTCTTTACATCATCATTCTCCTTGAAACAATTCAAAATGATTGTGGAGAGATTCAGGGATTTATACCAAAGACAAGGACAATATTTCATTTAGAAATTGTATTTTTTACACATTTCACTTAATTTAAATGAACAAAAAATATTGCGCCCCCTACAGTCGACCGCATTGTGAGATTAAATAGAATATCAATAATGTCTTTGATTTGCCCCATCACATTTCATAGAGATAAACCACAGTGTGACGACCACATTACTTACTAACTCACTTGCAGTTTTTCCCGTACGCACTTTTCTATTCTTCCCGTATGAACTCAGTCACATTACATTTGAGAGCTTCTACATTTCCCTTTTGTGCACATAAAAAACCTCATTATTTCCCCCCTCTTCAGATTCTTTTTAAAACCAGCGTACATTTTAAGTCCAATATGTTTAATAACTACTCTAAAGCTAACGTTGTTTATTATGAAATGAGGTAAAAGGCAATCCATGCGAGTATGAATACAGCAGTGTGTGATCCCCTGTGGTTAACGAGGGGTTAAAAAGGAAACTGTGATACACTTTTAAAAACTTTACTGCATGAGCTCTTCTTCAAGCGATCTGTGAGAGGTAAGACGCCAGCGACCCTCAGTGTGACCTTCAGGTCAGACTGGGAGGGAAGACGGGAGACAATGTTCTGCGGAGGACGAGTCAGAGGAGTTCATGTGCCGTGCATGGGGGGTGATGCTAGTGTGTGTGTGTGTGTGTGTGCGTGTGTGTGTGCTGGCTGGTGTCGGCCTCCTCAGAGTGTTTCTCCAGGCTCTGCAGGTCCTCCAGCATCTCTTCGATCAGAGGGGGCATGGAGCCCGGGATCTCCATCTTCAGCGTCACCACCCTCTCCGCTCCTGTGGGAACAACAAAAAACACACGCGACTCAATTAAAGGACGGATTTGAATGTTTTGGGGGATTTTTTTTGTTTTTGGGTGAAGTGTCTGAAACCAGATGTCTGTGGTTCACACGTTTTATTCTACGATACATAAAACACATTCGGGAATTCACAGAAATATATACGAGGTAAATATTCCACGTCACTATTGTCATCATCACGATAATCATCAGAATATAAATAAGAATAGTGGAAAGATTTTACCCTAGATTTTTGTAAAGAATGTCATTTTTAGTGAGAAAAGAAACAAACAAATAAGGTTATCGTGAATCATGAGGTCACGAGGATAAAGAAATGTTTTAAATATTGCGTGAGTCAGCTCTTTATATGATATATTCTCATGTAATAATCCCAATAATGGTAATTCACCACGCTCAATTTATCGACAGTTTTTTAAATTTATCGGGAGCCACAATAATATCCCTTTTTTTCTGAAGTTTAAAGCTCTTTTTTTCTAAAATGGTGTGAAACATAAAAGTAGCGCAAACTTTGCTAAAGAGCTTATTTTCTGCAATTATTTAAATTCCAATAAAAAATAAAAATTATAATAATATTGTCCTTTTGCTGAGGGAACTTGTGAGACAGAAAAAAATCCATCTTCAAATTCTTGAAACACGCCAACTGCAGATTTTATTCCTCAAAATAAAGAAATCCTCATATCATTGTGATAACTACACATCAGTGACGTCATGGCGGTCCACGCTCTGACCTTTGGCGCTGATGCTGCGCAGGTCAGTGATTTTCATGAGGGCCTTGGGGAACATGAGGGGCATGCTCGGCCGCCGCTTGCGGGAGTAGATCTTCAGCGCCTCCAGCAGCGGCTCCTGCAGCACCTCCACCTTCGACGGCTCCTCCAGGTCCTGGCGGTCTGTTTGAAAACCGGAATAATTTAGCTTCTATGTGTGAAAGGGGAAAAAAGTTGTATTTCTCTTCTTCTTCTTCTCTTCTGGGCTGCAGTACCTCCGGAGACGAGGCAGATGGCGCTAAGGAGGCCGCTCTCCGTGTCGTCCATCTGCAGCGGCAGCAGCTGGCCGGCGAAGGTGAAGACCTGATCCGTCAGCGGGCCGAACCCGGCGTTGTGGATCTGGGTGCGGGTCAGGGTCAGCCCGTCGGAGAAGGTCATGGTGTCCTTGTCGGGGGTGTAGCGAGTGCAAATCCTCAGGATCTGGACGGGAGAAGAACAGAGCAGAGGAAATAAAAAGAAAGACTGGATTAGATGGAATAAGTGTCAGGTGCTCGTGAACAATATTTAAAATGCACCCCCCCCTCCCACTGTTTCTACACATCTGTCAAATAAAGATGAAAATGACAAAAATATGATAAAAAAACTAAAAAAAGAAAGGACATCGAGTGTTGGACGTCATATTTCTACCCGCTTGTGCTTCTATCTCGGACATTTCATTTTTTTGCCCCCGATTCCAGATTAAAATATGCAGGAGGTGATTCACAGCCTCACGAGAAACACGGCGCTCCTCGAGAGAGATCCGGGTTCTGATATATTTTATGTGATTCTTGTTTAAATTAATTGTACTTTAAGTACTTTGTGTGATATTTTAGGAGGAGAATATTGAATTATTTCAGCGTAATTCAAGACAATCTTGTGTTGTTGAAGGTAAAAACACTTGAGAACGCCTGCAAGTCGAGGAGCAGGGCGCACACACACACACACACACACACACACACACACACACACACACACACACACACACACACACACACACACACACACACACACACACACACACACACACACACACACACACACACACACACACACACACACACACACACACACACACACACACACACACCAGGATGTCCAGGCAGGCGGTTTTGAGTAGAGTGATCTGGTCGGCGATGGTCAGGCCGGTGAAGCCGGGCACTCGCTTGGCGAACTCCACCACCTTGATAATGCACTTGGTGGCGAGCTCGCTGAACTTGTCCCACAGCCCGAGGTCCAGCTGGATCCGGTGGTCCGAGCTGGAGTTCTGGACGCGGGAGAAAAGACGAAAGAAGTCGTTTAAAGAAATAAATAAAATGGATGCGATTAGAGATAAAAGTACGAAAAACAGCATTTTTTTGTGTGATGAAGGGCAGACGCTTAAATCCATCACTTGACTAAATCACCACAAAATAAGAATCCATCTTTTACAACAATAAAAGCATTCTTTTATTTGGCCATGTGTGGGCTAAAACAAAGACATATTGTGAACGTGCATTTATTTAGCGCTGTTTTTCTTTTTTTTTGTCCAACAAGTCTTAGTCTGGAAAACCGGTCAATGAGAGCAATATTTACTGAGGGAATAACTCCAGAGATACAAATCGGGACTTCTTTTTGCGACCCGCGTCGCCCCCTGCTGGTCAGTAGAGAGAATGCAGGTTTAAAGGCACTCGAGCCAACATGGTCGTTTGATCCTTTGTGTTATAAACACACATTGTGAGACCAAACCAATGCACACATCAAACGGAAAGGATGAAGTGTGTGCAATTAACTGTCAATCAGCCCGATCAGTAGAAACTGCAACACAAAAAATATTTTAATTAACATCTTTTCAAGCTTAGTTGAGAAAAATGCACAAATGTTTCTTCTGTGATTTTAAGTCATTGCACTTTAGGATGTTCAACCCTAAATATAAACAAAAAGCATTAATAAAACGCTAAAAAATTTGACCTTGACTGTAAAATCACTTAAAATATCCTTTTTTAAAATGTATTTAATTTAGGCACATTACGATTCTCTTTTTTCTTCTTCTTACGATTCATCCAGGAACAAAAAGAGCAGCAGGTGTCTTCTCATCATCCTCTGACTCATCAAACCCGGAACGTGCGAAGCAGTTAAGAATGTGTGGAAAGGGCACACCCAGACCCGTGAGTACGTTTGGATAAACGGGGGGAGTTTTTGGGCTTCTGTCCCGGAGGCACAAGTTATTCCTGTTCGCGGCGTCACGGGTTGAACGAAGCAAAAATATAGAATATTCCCGTTGGTCATGAGGTCATCGATTCATCGCCATTATAGAAACGACCTCAGCTCATTATTACAACACTGCAAGTGCTGTGTGGAAAAGTCACGCAATGGGCTCACATGTCCTATTGGTGGCGCCAAAGAAGCACGTACGCACACACACACACACACACACACACACACACACACACACACACACACACACACACACACACACACACACACACACACACACACACACACACACACACACACACACACACACACACACACACACACACACACACACACACACACACACACACACACACACACACACACGATAATCACTCACAGGTCATGTGCATGGTGAGGTTCAGTATGTGGGAGTCTCGTGCTTACACTGCTGGTAATAATAATAATAATAATAATAATATTAATCATAATAATACTTACAATAATAAATAATAAGCATAGGGTGGTACGCCATCGCTTATGGGCTGGTTTAGTATTTTACCTTTCACAACTAAAATGTATCAAAACTCGGTTGAACATGAGTAACTCCATATTTAAAATTGCACAATTAAAAAGAAATCTTTGTTTATTAAATTCAAGTTCAAACCCAACATTAAATCGAGTTTAATCAATATGGAGATGCTTTCTGACCCCAAATTCAAATAAATAGATGTATATGTGTTGTAGTTCCACACATATACATCTATTTATTTGAATTTGGGGTCCGAAAGCATGTAAGCGGACTTTAAAACAGAGCTTAAAACCCTTTAAATTCTCTGGAAAAGCCTTGACACCGCAAGCTTTGGGAAAGTTTAACCACTTCCACCTACATTTCCTGTTTTGTTTTATCTTCTGTTTGCAGCGACAACATACATATCTGTTCAATGCATGCTGTAATCAACTATTAACCATAAAATACATCTAAATCTAAAGCACCCCTGGGATGACAGCGCTGACTCTGCAGAGGAGCCCTGAGCTCTGGACTCACGGTGGTGTATTTGCCCAGCTGGCACAGGGAGGGGAAGGTCTCCCTGTGCGCCCGGCAGATCTTCTCCACCGTCAAGCCGAGCTCCGCCGTCAGCTCGTACGTCTCCATGATGGTCATCTTCACCGCCTCCTTCTTCCCCTTCCGGCTGTTTCTGTCGTTTCTCACTGCTGAGGGGAAAAAAGATGACGACCGTTAGAAGACGTTCAGAAGTGAAATGAATTTAAACTCTGAACATTTTGGCATTTTTATTTTTAATTGTCCAAACTAATCAGAAAACACAAAAGTGTTCATTGTATACAAACACATAGAATTAATATACATGATGTATATAAAATATAAATACAATTAATATTAGTATATATATATATATAAACACAAACATATATATATATGCAATTAAATAAATATATATTAAATAGATATGTGTTTATTTAACCCTTGTGTTGCCTTAGGGTCATTTTGACCCGAATCAATATTACACCCTCCCCCCGCTTTAGGATTAATTTGACCCCATTCAATGTTTAATGTCGGTGTTCTTTCGGTAGTCAACAAACAAACATAAAGTGCCTCACACTTAAACTTGGAGAACAATATTAATTCTAATAATTTTCTGGAGGTTTTAATTGCTGGCGTCAAATTGAACCCAAAGGGTAAAATATGTTAGTAAATATAAAGGTAACAGGAGGGTGAAACATTGAATCGGGTCAAAATGACCCAAAGGCGGGGGGAGGGTGTAATATTGATTCGGGTCAAAATGACCCTAAGGCAACACAAGGGTTAAGTAAGTTAAGTTAAAAATATATATATACATGATGTATATAAACAAAAAAATATTACTATATATATATATACATATAAATACAAACATATATATCTTCTAGGTATATATATATATACAGGACTGTCTCAGAAAATTAGAATATTGTGATGAAGTTCTTTATTTTCTGTAATGCAATTAAAAAAACAAAAATGTCATGCATTCTGGATTCATTACAAATCAACTGAAATATTGCAAGCCTTTTATTCTTTTAATATTTAATAATTTTTTAGTTGCATTACAGAAAATAAAGAACTTTATCACAATATTCTAATTTTCTGAGACAGTCCTGTATATATGTAATCTAATGAATATAAATATATGAAATATATATATATATATAAATAGAAACATGTATATATTCTAGGTACATATACATAATTTAGTAAATATAATATATATATATATATATATATATATATACACACACACATTTGTAGGTGAAGGCCACACGGGGCCCTGACACTTTGAGTCTGTGCCCGGTATTCAACCTGTCCGGTAATCCATCAACGGCTCTAGACCGTTGGATGATTTCTACACATTTCCTCCATCAAAATTCAAATGGAGGTACACAGGATTTCAACGGCGGTTTGTAAAGCCTCTAAAACTCTGCACAGCTCTCAGTGGAACTCTTTCTCTGCTCAGGAAGACCCGGTCTCCAATGTCATCGGTCGTCAGTAAACCGTGTGGATTAACTGCTGCTCCGGGAGCCCGAGAAGCAGCGCGGCAGGTTAGTCCTTCATAATCGCCTCGCTAACAGTGTCAACACGTTTCAGAGCGTCCCAGTGACACGGCTCTGGCAGCCACACACATGCTCAGAATTATGCAACCAACCCTCCTCCTCATCATCTCTGGGTGCCCTACATTCACTCGTCATTGTATAAACAAGTGAGATCGTGTTACACGCCAGCGGACTGGGGCGGTTACATGGCGTCCACCTGTGTGCGCCATGTGACGCGTTTATGTAATGCGTGTGGACCCGGCAACCAGGACAGCATGTGGGGGGGGTGGATCCTCCACTGCCCTGAACACACACTCTGTTCACTGGGTCGAGTTCACTGAGAACGCCAATGGCTCATGTTAATGTATAATCTATTCCGACGAATCTTGACTGAACATTTTCTGGATTTTTTTTCTTATGGAAAAACAATAAATTAAGTTAAACCTTAAATCAGATGTACTGGAACTCTTTCTTACTGTTTCCATACTGGTTTTTGCTGGGTAGTTAAATGAGTCATAAGCCTCTCTCATATATATATATATGTAATATTTATATGAAGACATATCCTTTAAACAAATGTATTTATTCAATTTTCTCACCCAAAAACTATATTTCACAAGTTTACATTTGAACACATCATGAAAACCAAAGATTTGGCATAATTCTGACTGAATAGAGCCTGAACGCATCACGACGTGAATCGGCGGCACCTCATGAAATAATGTCTCAAGCTGCTTTTCCTGGCGGGTTGATGCCAGGCAGGAAAACATCCTCTACTAAAGAGTGAATGCTGAAGAGCTTTAAACGTGCATTCTCTCTAATGGCCAGCAGGGGGGCGACAAAGAAAACCCGGTCTAATTGTATACAAGTCGATGAGAAAATGACTACTTCTCTCTTGATTCATTGTAAACATTAGTGTATGGTCTCAAGCTCTAGTTTCAAGTCTTCTTTAATACAGCATGATGTTCATTTAGAGTAAAATAAAAATAGAGTATGCTTTAAAGCGGCTGACGTCACAACGACTATGTCGACTTTTGTTGGTGCCGTGGCTGAGCCGGCGGATAGCAGCTCACAGCGCAAACGGCGCAAAATAGTTCTTAAATTCACGCTCTCAAATTTAAAAATAGGAGATAATTAAAACAACACACACACCGTCTGAAACAGACATGAGCTGATATGCATCACTTTGGATGAGTCAACGTTATTAACGGGATTAAAAGCAAAAATACGCGAGTAAAATGCAACATAAGTTAACCACTTATATAACTAAGAGGTTACTGCTTCAGCAAAAAGCAGAAGTTGAGAGGCCGACCCTTCAGCCGCCTCCTTTATCTTCCTCCATCTGACCAGTGACCTCTACGGTACATTGCCCCCCCCCGGCGTCTCTCGGGGGTCGGACACTCACACTCCTTGGACATCCCCGCGGCGAAGCACCGCTGCAGCCGACAGTACTGGCAGCGGTTCCTCGTGATCTTGTTGATGATGCATTTTCGGTCCCGGTGGCAGGTGTACGCCATGTTCTTCTGCACGCTGCGGCGGAAGAAGCCCTGCAGAGGCAACGGGGGGGGGGGGGGAGGAGAGGAATTTTATTTTTTAACAGACGCATTCAGTTTTATACTTGAAGGGTGCGTCGTGGTATCAGTGGGCTGTTTCTCCAAATACAATTAATCCTGTCTGGACTTGTTATGCGTTGAGATATTTACTCCATTCGTGGTCATTAGGACGCATTACATCACCAAGTTAATGTGGAGATATTGATTTAAACTAAAAAAGGATTTAATGTCGCCTCTTTTTTGTTGTTGTTGTTTACAAACATTACAGATGTAAAGAAACCTTTGGGAGACTTTTATTGTCACTTTAATTGAGAATAATAGCACTTTCCGATGATATATTTCGACAATAAAACTGTGATGTGTGTTATACTTTCTAATGAGCAAAAATTCAGTTTGATTCTGCAAAGATGTCCCCGACTACAGCTTCAAATGTGTTAAAAAAATAATCTGTCGGGTGGAAACGTCTACACACAACTCAAGAGACACATCTGAAAGTACACCAAATCAGATTGTTCACAAGAGCGCGTTGAAGTCGTGGAGATGGAAGTGTTCCCCGTTGCTGAAATACTGACGAGCCACACGTTGACCAGGAGTCCAGGCGCTGTGGGGATGTTTTTGTGGCATTTCTTTTGTTTTTGCGGCCCACTACAGAGGGTCGTTTTACATGTGGTTATGTTACCTTGCAGCCCTCGCAGGCGCTGACGCCGTAGTGGTAGCCCGAGGACTTGTCCTGGCACACGAAGCAGGGCTTGTAGGTGCGGGGCGGCGGCGGCGGGGAGGCGGGGCCGGCGAACAGGTCGTCCGAGCCGGAGCTGGAGCTCTGGCTTTCAACGGCTGCGGAACACACGGAGAAGACGACACCGCGAAACACTCGTTACACGGTTCACACACAATGTGGCTGATGGATTTACATGACTTTAAAATACATTTACATGGACTGTTGCTTATGTAGCCAAGCATGGCTGAATATACACTTCCCTGGCATGGGGGCTTATCAAGACACCTTCCCTACTGTTGCTATGGCAAAGTATGAGATCGTATGCCGGCTTATATTTTGAGCGTCTTTCTTTTAAAAGCATGTTAATTATTTCAAACTCAACGTAAATGAACATGTGAATATAACAAATTTGCATGACTTTCCCAAAACTTTTGGGATTACAATTTTTTTTTTCAAGGACTTTTCCAGGCCTGGGCATAAACATTTTAAAATTACATGACTTTTCCTGGTTTTCCTTGTCCGTATGAACTCTAGGGAGGGTGTATATATATATATATATATATAAACACAAACATATGTATCTTCTAGGTATTTGTATGCATATATATGTATGCAATTAAATAAATATATATTAAATAAATACATATATGCGTTTGTTTAAGTAAGTTAAGAAAAATAATAAACATGATGTATATACATAAAATAAATATATATATATATATATACAGGACTGTCTCAGAAAATTAGAATATTGTGATGAAGTTCTTTATTTTCTGTAATGCAATTAAAAAAACAAAAATGTCATGCATTCTGGATTCATTACAAATCAACTGAAATATTGCAAGCCTTTTATTCTTTTAATATTGCTGATTATGGCTTACAGCTTAAGAAAACTCAAATATCCTATCTCTAAATATTAGAATATCATGAAAAAGTATACTAGTAGGGTATTAAACAAATCACTTGAATTGTCTAATTAACTCGAAACACCTGCAAGGGTTTCCTGAGCCTTGACAAACACTCAGCTGTTATAAATCTTATTTTTTACTTGGTCTGAGGAAATATTAAAATTTTATGAGATAGGATTTTAGAGTTTTCTTAAGCTGTAAGCCATAATCAGCAATATTAAAAGAATAAAAGGCTTGCAATATTTCAGTTGATTTGTAATGAATCCAGAATGCATGACATTTTTGTTTTCTTAATTGCATTACAGAAAATAAAGAACTTTATCACAATATTCTAATTTTCTGAGACAGTCCTGTATACATACATATAAATACAAACATATATATATATATATTCTAGGTATATATATATATATATGTAATTTAATGAATATATTAAATAATTATATATACAAACATATATATCTTCTAGGTATATATATATATATATAGTATATATAGAATCTAATGAATATAAATAATATTGAAGAAAATCGTTATTAAATTTAACCTCATTAAGAAAGAAAATCGGAAAAAAAGGCAAGGAATATAATAATAATAATAGATTATGATAAATAACTTTCATGGTAGAATTGAATAATTCAGATGAGAAAGTATTAATCCAAAGCACGTCAAAAACATCGATACATGAGCCCTTCTGCATTATGGATTACAGCCACTCGGAGAGAAGACTGCACACCGAGTTTGAACCTCTCGTTGAATCAAATATTCATAGGAAGATAATGTGAACGTATGTTCATCCTCACAGAGACGGAGGCTCCTCTGAATGATGTTCAATTACATAACAATGTCTCAGTGGGACAATGACTTCACCCTGGTGGTCGGGAGAGAGAATGCAGCTTAAACACGTGAAGCATATACTTCTATACAAGAGGAGTCGCCCCCTGGTGGTCAGTAGAGAGAACGCAGCTTTAACACATGAAGCATAGACTTCTATAGAACCAGAGGAGTTGCCCCCTGGTGGTCAGGAGAGAGAATGCAGCTTAAACACGTGAAGCATAGACTTCTATACAACCAGAGGAGTCGCCCCCTGGTGGTCAGTAGAGAGAATGCAGCTTAAACACGTGAAGCATAGATTTCTATAGAACCAGAGGAGTTGCCCCCTGGTGGTCAGGAGAGAGAATGCAGCTTAAACACGTGAAGCATAGACTTCTATACAACCAGAGGAGTTGCCCCCTGGTGGTCAGGAGAGAGAATGCTGCTATAAAACATGAAGCATAGACTTCTATACAAGAGGAGTCGCCCCCTGGTGGTCAGTAGAGAGAACGCAGCTTTAACACATGAAGCATAGACTTCTACAGCCAGACGAGTCACCCCCTGGTGGTCAGGAGAGAGAACGCAGCTTTAACACATGAAGCATAGACTTCTTTACAAGAGGAGTCGCCCCCTGGTGGTCAGTAGAGAGAATGCAGCTTTAACACATGAAGCATAGACTTCTACAGCCAGACGAGTCACCCCCTGGTGGCCAGGAGAGAGAATGCAGCTTTAACACATGAAGCATAGACTTCTACAGCCAGACGAGTCACCCCCTGGTGGTCAGGAGAGAGAATGCAGCTTTAACACATGAAGCATAGACTTCTACAGCCAGACGAGTTGCCCCCTGGTGGTCAGGAGAGAGAATGCAGCTTGAACACATGAAGCATAGACTTCTACAGCCAGACGAGTTGCCCCCTGGTGGTCAGGAGAGATAATGCAGCTTTAACACATGAAGCATAGACTTTTATACAAGCAGAGGAGTCACCCCCTGGTGGCCAGGAGAAAGAATGCAAATTGAAGGCACCTTAGCGTTGGCTTTAAAGAAACTGTGTCATGAATAACAGAGTAGGCTCTTTGGAAATGTATTCAACATAGAATGTACTCCTCCATCACACACGCACACACACACACACACACACACACACACACACACACACACACACACACACACACACACACACACACACACACACACACACACACACACACACACACAGACTTGCACCTATTGTAGAAAAGCGGTTTATCTAAATTCTTTCCAGTTCAATGTGTCATTTCGCATTAGTCCCTCCTCCCACTTCAACACCACCTTTGAGAGGAGGGTCGCCCGGCCTCCCCGCCGGCTCTCTGAGCACCTCCACCGGCGCTGACAGAAAACGAAGAAAGTCCCTTTGAAAAAAGGGAGAAAAATTGCTCATCTACATCCCCCTGGAACCCGTGGCCCCTGATTGAACCTGGAATCAGCGGGTCAATCGAGGACAACCCCCCAAAAAAAGAAAAATCAGCCCCATCTCTCTCCTGAACACAAAACAATGCCGGAGCATGCCACAAGCCCAGCTGACTGATGAGAGGGAAGGGGGGGGCAACAGAAAGTGTGTGTGCGTGGAGCAGCGGGAGTCATTTCGGTTGGGGGAAGGGAGGAAGAGGTCGCCCGGTCCCATTTCAGGTGGTGCTATTCGATGAATAAACCTTTACATAAAAAATATTTTGGAGCCTAAAAGATACAAAAAGGCAAGAAAGTTGTGTAAGATTGTCATTACTTTAATGAAAGAAGAATTAAAAGAAGCTCTTTTTGTGATTTTACTGACATTTTATAAATTTGATAAATCAAAATTCAATGGAAGCAATTTCTGTTGCACCAAATTTCCTCATTTGTATGAAAGTTGTGTCCAGAAATGATATTAAAGGAACCGTAAAAACAGATAAAACATTACATTTACTGACAAATTTGACAAATAAAAGCTGGACCCAGTCAATTAATTAATTTATATGAATTATTTTAGGTCATATATTTGTGTGTATTTTGTCTCCACCAAGCATTTTGGCTTTTTTGACGGATAAAACGTTGTTCTTTTTTAAAATAAATTCAGCAAGTAAGTTTAAGACGCCCAAAGAGGTGCAAATATTTCACATAAATATTACAGTTAGTCCTCTACATTAATATTAGTGTTGCATAATTTTTGAGCATTCAATAAATCAAGCAATAAAAAAATGACACATTAAATAATATATTATCAGCCACAGGGGCCATTTTTCTGAGAGCGAGCACATGCCGTGAGTTTTACTCGACACTACTGCCCGCCTTGTGTACGCGTGTTGTACTTGTACTTGTATGTGAGGACAGTACACGGGTTCTTCTTCCATCCCCGGCAACGGTCTGGCTCTCCTCTGTCTTCGTGAGCCGGTGACCGTCCGGTGAACCCGCGGTGACCCCAAACTGACCGGCCCCAAAACACAGACCAGAGGGTCGTTGAGAGCATTTTAAAGTTGTTAACACTGAACAGTAGTTGTCAACGGTTATACCGTCTGCTTTGAAGACGCATTTTATACTATTAAAATTGTGTTTTGTCATATTGTTGATCTGTATGCGTTATGGCTGCCGCATGAGTTATAGTTGTTGACTAATTAATTATTAAAACACTTAAATCTAAACATGAAACCATGATTAAACATTTATATTCTGCATGTAAATGTTAAATAGTGAAAGAATGATTAGATTAGAGGAGAAAAACTCAAATTCCTAGTAAAAATTAAAGCAACATGCTTAATTAAGCACACTTTAATGCCCTTAAGTCCGTTTTTGTATTTATTATAATATTATTTTGTCGTCTTTTAAAGCATTTCCTGATTAATTTCATTGTGTTCATATTTTTTAAATCTAATTTATATCATATTTTATTTGCTACCTGCATTCTGCTCAAACTGTTTTTTTTTTTTACATTTGCACAATGGTATTATTATCTGTGTCATCTGTAAAGCACTTTGAATTGCACATAAAAAATTAACTTTGACTGATTGAAGGGAAAAGTCACAACAGGGCAGATATCAACAAAGCATATTTATATGTGTATGTTTATATTATCAATATTCATATAGCTACCCAGTGCATGTATTACATTGTTATTCCAAGTGGAAGAAATTGTTTTTATGCAAACTATAGCAACCCACCCATACGGATCCTTACTATTAAGCCGTTTGTATTGTATGATCCACACTGTTAACCTCTTTATATTATATAAGATTGTGTATATTTTGGATTTGCACCTCATCGTTATTATTGTATTTCCCACAATTCCGTCTGGGATAAGTAAAGATATCTCCCCTTCAGTGACACTAGGTTTATTCTTAATTAGATGCATGACTACATCATTCTCGACATTTTGATTTCAGTCTTGTTGACTACATGATGTAATTCTGTCTGGAGGAGGACGTCAACCACAAACTTGAAAAGCCATTTGAGGCACACACAAAAATGGCCACTTAACTTAATTTTTAATGTTATATATATATATATATTTCTTCTTTTTTCTCTTCTTTTTAAATAAGCTGCCACCGACTTAAAAATCATTTTCCACCTACACTGCGAGCAGCGGCGCGGCTGCCAGTCCGCCTCGACCAGCTCCGGGAAGAAGGCTGCCAGGTCCAGGTCCTGGTCCTGGTCCTGGTACTGGTCCTGGTACTGGTCCTGGTTCTGGTCCTGGTCCTGCAGCATGCACGCCGGGCTGGACGTGGTCGCGTACAAGTCCATGACTTCTCCCGGTCCGAAAGCTTGAAATTCCAGATAGTCAAACATGTTTTTCTATAGGTTTTCGGTCCGTGCGCGCGAGACGACGTTTGTCCGCACGTGCAAATACCTTCACACAGCAGGGCGGGTTTTCTTCTTCTTCTAGGTTGTGCTTCTTCTCCCTCCTCCACCCCGTGTTAGAGTTTGATGCAAACGCTGTTACGAGACTAAAACATGCTCGTGTTGCATTCAAAAAAGGGGGCGTGTGCGCGCTCCCGAGGAGAGCGGACCTATATATGTGATTGAGAAATCGTCGCGCGACGGCGGAGGGGAGGGGAGGGGGGAGACGACGACAGGAATTTCTGAGTCTGTTTAGCATAACAAAGTTAAAGTCCCCCAGTTAAAGACTCTTATCTCGTCTCCATTGACGAACCGTCTCCACTCGGCCCGGCTTCCTACTAGTTATGTCACAGCGAGCGATGGCGTTGCCTAATGTATGCGGGTGAACTCCCGGTGAACCGCCTCCGCTGCTGTCCTTCACATGACCCAGTCTGATGACGTCACCGGCAGCGGAAACAAAGTAGCGAAGTTACGCGACTCGGAGTAACAAATGTATCAATATTGGGAAAGTAGCCGAACTTTGAAAAGGATACAATCTGAAGAAGAAGAAACATAGATATGATACATGTTATACATATATATGTATATATATATATATATATATATATAAATGTGTGCATAACATGCATGTATAATATATATGTATAACATGTATACAACATGTTATACATATATATATATATGTGTGTGTGTGTGTGTGTGTGAATAACATTTTGGGAGTGGATATTTTCTAATTATTTGCCTAAATGGAAAAACAACTCAACACGTAATTTTTTCATTTTTTAAAGAAAATGATGTGTTGAGTTGTTTCTCCATGTATATGTATATGTGTATATATTTTTGTATTACCGGTTTAAAACTCTGGCGCCTACAATCCCCATAATGCAATTCAAGTGTGGACATAGGCCGGTTAAAAATGACCAACAAAGTAATTTTCTCAAGTAAAAGTATGAATACTGTAAACGTATTAATACCAATATCAAAGTTTAACTTTTTTTAGCCCTAAAGTACATTACTATCATCGTGAAGAAGGTCAGAATTAAATTATTAACAGCCTGTACATGCTATTGCATCAATAAGGATTTATTCTGCTTTCAGATAGAAATAAGGCTTCATGCACCTCCACAGGGTTAGAAAATCAAAAACAATAAAGATCTTTATTATTAATAAAATCCTTCTACCGACCAACTGAAGTGTGTTCATGTTTTGAGAAATGTATATTTATGTGATGGGATACAATACGTATACCAAACTACATAGACTATTGGTTGTAGAATGTAAAATGATAATATTAAAACCATAACTTGTTCAATTTAATGCCGAAGAATATGTCTCATCTGATATTTATATATTTTCCCTGTGCATGTAGCGTCACCCCAACATCTTTTATTTTTATGGAACGAAAGAAAACAGGGTGGCTTGTTTTAAGCTTGGAGATAATTCATTATTTAGAGATATTCCAATGACTTTTAAAATAATGTCACGAGTAGATAAAGTGGATTTCTATTCAGCCATTGTTTAAGCTCAATGAGAAAAACGTCTGCATACTCGAATATGTGTTTAGTTAAGAAAATTTTGATCAAAGAACTTTTCTAAGGCAAGAGCGCAAAATATTCCAGGAATTCACTCAATGAGCTTTAATGTAGAAACAGTTGTGTAAATCCATTGTACTTTTGTGGCATAACAACAAGGGGATTGTAGTCCAAGATAATGTGGACGACAAGTTAGGACACAGTGTATATTGAAAAAATACAAATTACACCCAGATAGAATATGCAGCAATATGTAACCCCGTGGTTGCAATGTTCTTATAAGAAGTGTATCGCATGTATTTTCACTGGGCGTTGATGATATTCAAATTATTCCAGAGTTTGAGTGAAATTCTCCTCCTGTTTCCCTCCAAATCACACAAGTGCAGTGAGATTAGTGTCATTATGCAGGAGGACACTCAGGCTTTCAGCTTTGGATTCATGGCTCCCCATAAAGAGACACTTTCCCGTCTTAAACAAAGGACATCAAAGCAAAGCAGGTCAACACCGATGTTCCCGTATTGGCATTTCACGATTGAAACCATGTGGCCTTTTATAAAATCAATGCTTTTTAGGCTCCGTTTCTCTTCATTTACGTCCACTTCAATTCTTGATCTTTGACTTTAAGTGAGAAATATTTGCAGCCAGGAGGATCCATAATTAAATCTACCGGGAGATAAAGTAGGTCAGCTGCAAGATGGGTGGGTGGATAGTTGGGGGGGAGGAAATCTGTTCCACTTCAGGAATAATGGACCAATTCACCAGCATTCATCAACTGGAAATGAATAAAAACAACTTCCATGCCTCCAAAAAAAAACTAAACAAAAAAAAGAAAGAAAGACAAAAAAGTGTTTAAATACATCGTCTGAAACGTGTCGATTAGAACGAGAGATGTCAGGCGGGCGATGCCAGAAGGAGAATGCTACACTATGTTGTTTGAATATATAAATACACTTGATCTCCTTCAATGCCACTGCTAACCCCATTGAGGCGTGGAGGCAGCACAGATCCAATGTTAAAGGAGGCTAATTACTCCCAGTATCTCCCACACTCCAGGGAGGCGAGGTCATCCAGAGGACAGGCAACGTGAAACATTCCTGCAGCCTGCTGCTGCCGGACCTCCCTCTCAGTCTCAGTCTTCCCCTGTCCTCCTTTTCTCCTCCTTTGCCCCCCCACACACACACACACTCCCGTCCTCTTCCCTCTGTCCCATTTAGCATCGCTCTAATTTCCTCTTCTTCTATTTTTTTCTTGCTCTCCGTTCACTCTGTCAATTGTTTTCGTCCTGCGGGAGGAGGGCATCTATTCAGCCCTCTTATTCATCAATCACATTTTGCGGCACGTGACGTACGGATCTGTTTTCGGCCCTCTGAGGTTGTACTTAGGGCGGCTTTGAAGTAATGCTGATGCAGGCAACGCTAATGTTCTCCCAGGGACAACGCTAACTTGCTGATATTAAATCGGTATAGCGATGATAAACTAGACTTCCAGATGACTATAATCAAACTCCATTTGGATTGCCAGCACAGAGTCACGGATACCTCCGTGGATGTATATAGAGAACGGGATACGGCGTTGAATGTGGTGCCCCTCATCATTCCCATGAGCCCTGTGAGACTTCCAAGTGTAACATTCTGATGGATCTGAAGAACAAGGGTGCAAGTGTTTCCTGTAACTCCGCCTCCCAGCCCTGAAACAAACGCCTGTTTCCCAATATAAGCCTATGAGGAAAGTATTTTAGGGCCTGAAGGCTTCACGTGAAGCTCAATGCTCTTGTTGTGGATTAACACGCCCACGGCATGGAGTTTCCCTTTTCTAGTGTTAACCTACTCTACTGTGCCTCTGATTGGTTTACCCTGATATTCTTACCCTAACCAATCATATTCTTCATGCCTAAACCCAATCAACCGAACCAACGAAGAGGTGAAATATGCAACTGTAGACTGTATATAAGAAATGGACGTAGTCGTTGCAATGTCACGTTGTGGTGGACTTTTGTCGTTTTTAAACCTTCAGTTCAACATTTTGTCCGTCGCCATCTTGGATTATGATCGTTGCCATCTTGGATTATGATTTTCGCCATCTTGGATTATGATCGTTGCCATCTTGGATTATGATTTTCGCCATCTTGGATTATGATCGTTGCCATCTTGGATTATGATTTTCGCCATCTTGGATTATGATCGTCGCAATCTTGGATTATGATCGTTGCCATTTTGGATTATGATCGTCGCCATTTTGGATTATGATCGTCGCCATCTTGGCTTTTCACAACCAGTGGAGGAGTGACGTAGAGACGCCGTATAACAGCTTTGATAGCGGGCAATCACAAGATAGCCCCGCCCTAAAGCATATACCCTGCTTTATGGCCTATTTGACTCTAAATGGACCATCATTTACTCAATAAAAATCATGCTGTATTGACGGATATTTTTAAATGAATGATTAAGACCATAAACTCATGTCTACAATGTTTCCTGAGGGAATAAATCAAGAGAGAAGTAGAATCATTTTCACACTGGGAGGGCTTTCACTACATTGAAACATGCACCCGCCTAACCAGCCAGTTAATCATCTTTGAATCCTGTTAACAATTCCAACAAAGCATTAATCCCTGTACTTTGTTTCAAGTTAAGCATCTTCCTCGCTTCATACTTGCATCGCCAAGACACAATGGGCTCATTACTGTCCCTTGTGGCCAGAGAAAAGAAGACACCCGCCACGCCCACCGATTGCAGCGGGTGTTTTTCCATCCATCAGCCACAGAGGGCAGCAAAGAGTCCGTTCAAAGGTGGGGCAAGGAAGATTGTTTTTAATGAGGGATAGCTTCAAGTTTTTTCTCTGGGAAACATCTGGGATTGTCTCCCACGCAGTGAGCTATCGTCCATCGTTCATCAGCCTCAGCTTTAGGCTGAATACTTACAAGTTCATTACAACATGCTGCTAGCATGCTGGATGCTGAAATTGGCACAATTAGCATGGTAACATCTTACCATTTAGCAATTTAGAGCGCAGTAAAGTTATGTTTCGTGGGAGATGATGTCGTTAGTTGTATTGCATCGTGATGGATCTGTCATCTTGCGTTTGACGAAGTGCAAACTTTGAGCGCCTACTGCCGCTAGATGAAACATCAGAGGATCCCCAAAATCACTGGGATTCATCCAACGAGGACCATGAATGTCGCCGTCAAATATCATAGAAATACTTTTGGCAGTTGAAGAAATATTTTACTCTGAATCACCAGACTAAGTGACACTGGTGGTCCTGGAGAAACATTACCAAATTCTATTTATTTTCAATAGACATATACTCAATATAGATGTATTATAATTAACTTACTATATAACAATGCCCTTTAAATATGAAGAACTATTTACTCCATTTTTTCAGTTATTGTTTTTATCCTGATTTGACGGAAAGCTACCCCTCGATAGAGAAAACCACACAAAATTAAACCACATCTTAGTTTTGTTAAATCGTTTTCATCTGCTCATCATTTTTGTGTATTTCTCCAGCATCTTGTCCAAACATGGCGTTGCAGCAAATGGTAAATAGACTGAATGGCTGACTGCCCAACAGATCCTCAGCCTTCCTTTTGATTCTTTACAACCAGTTGTAAACCTTCACTTGGAGCTTGGCACCATTGAGGGGTTGTTTATTAGAGCAATATATCTCTTTATTTCCACTGTCACACAAACGGCAGCGGGATGACGGGGACGGAACAGGTTTAAAAGAGATTTCTGTAACTCAAACTCCTCTTTGAAGTCTTCTGGAAGATGGCGCTTAGCTTATTAACACAACTGAAAATCAAGATCACATTGCCGACAGATGATCAGTTGCCACGTCTGTTTTTCATTTGGAACATCTGGGGCCAATAAGATATTTGGACCTGCAACCAAACCGTTATCTGTCCGGGATAGAGTGGATCTTTAATGACTTCCCCGTACCCTTCAACTGTATCAATGACACTCGTCAAACTGATGCGTCTACCTTTTATAATACTCAACCAGATTTCACCTCACAGTCAGTGAGCTGGTCAGTCACTTACTTTTAATAGTGTGTATTACTTACTTGTAATGGTTTTTAATACTTACTTTTAATGGTGTGTATTAATTACCTTTTATGGTTTTTAATACTTTCGTTTAATAGTGTGTATTACTTACTTGTAATGGTTTTTAATACTTACTTTTAATGGTGTGTATTAATTACCTTTAATGGTTATTAATACTTTCGTTTAATAGTGTGTATTACTTACTTGTAATGGTTTTTAATGCTTGCTTTTAATAGTGTGTATTACTTACTTTAAAGGTTTTTAATGCTTACTTTTAATGGTGTGTATTACTTACCTTAAATGGTTTTTAATACTTGCTTTTAATGTGCGTTACTTACTTTAAATGTTTTTTAATACTTACTTTTAAATAGTAGTTTTTTCTTAATTTTAACTTTGCATTGTGTGTATTTATCCTGTACCGTATGATATTGTTTTGTGTTGTTCGGTCTGTCGAGGGACTACAGATGCATATTATCTGAAGCTACACTCTGGTTCAGTGCATTAAATGGTGACATTTATGTTTTAACTATACATGGTCCCCTTTAAATAGAGATAATAATAATAAAAAGAGACAAACTTTGGATTTATTTATTAATAAATGCTTTCAGTACACCCAAAACACGCAATCCATGCTGCTACATGACTCGATGAATACTTAGCTCGCTAAGTAAAGAAACACATTTTTGGATGTAATGTCAATTATTGGAAGGAAACAATTTTTAAAAAATTGTGGCATATGCCATTTCTCATCACCTATTATCCCATTGGCCAATGTGGATGCTTAATTACGGTGTTTCCCATGAAAAATGTGCAAGGAAATCTGATTCCCAAATGTTAAATTTGCCTTCATCCTACAAATGAAACACAGTGAGCTGAAGCAAAACCTCACAAAGAAATAACATGTTTAAAAATCTAATTTATCAAAGACGGCAGACTTTAAAGAAAAACACTCCCCTCTGAAACAAATGGCATGCATATGGGTTAAACCTAAAATAGGCACAGTTATTAAAAACAATTGTAGGGTTGTTCAAAAGCATTATGGGTTATACAGCTAATCACGGAGGTTGTTAGAAGCAAGAGCAAATTGCCTAAAGTTGGAATCACTCACATCTTTCAGCGACCTGAGGAGCAACCAGTGCTCTGCATTTTACAGGCTCATCTTTGACTGTATGCAAAAGAGGAAACTCACAAAGGTCACCTTGATAAGTCACCTGATAACATCAGCCACAAACTGCATGCGGGCGCCAGTTGTTTTATTACGAGAAAGCCACAAATTACAGCTAAAGTGTGTCATTTTGATTTACCCTACACCATTTACCAACACACACACAAATACCAGAAATAAACAGTTAAACTAAGTTTTACAGTGTGGTCATGATTCATTACAGTAAGATACTATATATATTTAAAAAATACGCAATAACAAAAAATATTTTCGGTTTTCGTAATGTGAGCCAGAGATGAAAGCACAGATGAAAACATGAAATCATCTATATATATATATACATACATATATACATAAACATATATACACATATACATATATATAGAGTACTATCCTGATAAGATAATAAGATGCCTAACAAACTAATAATAATGATAATAATAATTATCATTATACGATAAATATAATAAATAAACAATAAATCCAGTATTTTCATCAACGAAACTTCTGATCAACGCTCTGTAATCAAATGTCTGCTGACCTTTGAGAGAAGTATCCTGTGCAAGGCTAAATTTGTTTAGACTCATATTTGAATAAACAAATAAACATTAAAACGAAAGTCATCTTGGTTTTTGTATGACCATGCAAGATGTTTGAAAAGTGACATTTTCTTTGGTAATTTTTTTCATAAACGTACTCTGCGTTAAACACTTAATAAAGAAAAAGTGTTTCATTAAATATATATATATATATTTTAATTAAAGTCACAAAATTACCTTCAGAGACGAGAGGAAAAATAAAAACAACCCAAAGCATTTCATGTCTCACACACTAAATCAGATGTGAACTAAATACATTACAACGCTGCCATACCTCCATTATTGACCCTTAACAAAAACTGAGCAATGTCCAATGACTTGTATGCAATCTACATTATTCTGTCACATCTAACACACACATCACACGCAGGAGAAGCTTAATTGCAACGAATCCTGATAAAAAATGAAAGTAGAATTATTCAAATAATCTCAATTTCCTCCGACAATTTTTCTTTAAAACGTAAACATATCAGATACTTAAAATAAGCCCAAACTACAAGGCAACTTATGCTTGAAAAACTGTGAAATCAACCTTTTCTCGTGAGCTACTATTAATGGGGTTCATATTCACCAAGACTAAGAACAGTATTGTTTTTAAGCTTCTTCATGAATCAGAAGAAATACCCCCCACATCAAACACTAACTATTAGTCACAGCAGAGTATGTTAAATATGTTTTAAAATCTGACAACCAAAGTAATTCTAAACGAAGCTGGTGATGACATCAAGTCCTTTACTCACCATGTATCAGGCAGAAGTGAAGGTGTCGATACATAAAAAGGAAGAAAACAGAAAAGTAAAAAATTAGAGCACTGAAGATAACATAAAATGATAATTGCAGAAAAAAATTGAATATGTTTTACATCTAAAATTCTGTGCGTTCCTTCTGCTTTCTGGGCGGTGTCTTCCACGTCAGCTTGAAGTCGGTCAACCCCTGCCTGGTCAGCGCCGCGCTCAGCTGTAAAAAGGAATGAGAACCGGAAGGAGATCCTGTAGTTTTCTGTCATGAAAATAATCAAAACAAAACAGAAAGAGTTGCAACCTGCTGCAGGATCTGGGCGTTGGTAGCTGGGTCTGTGATGTCAGCGCTGGTCTTCATCTTCATCCTGATCACGGTCTTTAAAGTCGGAACTGAACGGTGAAATAAACATTGCAGTAAAAAACAACAACTCGTAATGTAAATTTGGATCGATATACGTCTTAAGAATCTCGAAGGATCACCTCCATGGCAGACGAAATTTAACTTATGTGTACAGTCGCCGTCGTCCCATTTTTGTGAAGTTATCATGTAGGCGCAGTGTTCTCTGCGTTGAAAGTAATCGGGGCTTCCACTGCTCCAGAACCTGAAGGGGCTCTGGGACTTGTCGGACCAGGTCCAGCGCACTCGGTACAGGCCGATCCAAACGATGCGATTGCCTTTCATTGCAGAGACCTCGTTGTTTTCTTCATCGTTCTCGATGAAGGCCAAGTCTGTGTAGTGCGCTCTGCAGTAGTCGCGGGCAGCGGGCCACTTCATCTCCTGCTGGATGAACACGAAGGTTTCCTCACTTTGGCTCGTCTCCGCTAGAAGAAAGAAAAGAAGAAAATAATTCATCAATGATTCATGTGTGGAATTCATTTATAACCTTATCAGAAATAAAAACACAAACATATATATGCATACATATACACTTAATTATATAAACATACATATATACAATATATACTGTTCTGCCCCACATTGTCATGTGTTGCATTTGAGACGCCAAGTGGTGTAGAATGCAATTGCCTCTTTGTTTTGGAATTGTCCCTCCTCTCTTACCGTAGTTACTTCCTGTTTCATGATTCTCCTGAAAGCACATTCTGCAGCGACGTTTCTCCTTTACGGCTGAAAAGCCTTTGAAGAGCTAAGTCTGTGAGTATCTATGTATGTAACATGTAAATATCTGCTATCTGTGTCATTACTGTTATCGTGTAATATTGTGCCGTAGCAACAGTCGCGAATTAGAAAACATTAGCATCTAGCTAATCGCGATTAGCATTTCGTCATGTTACGGTTAGCTTAGATTCTTAAATATTCAGGAGATTTATGTTGATGGATAGGGGTAATTTCTGGCATGATGGCTTTGTGTTAATCATAGTTTTGTTTATGTATATGTGTGTGGACAGTTTGTCAGGTTATGTCATGTTATGTCTCCACAGTTAGCTATCTGCTAAGCTACATACCTGCAAACTCATGAGGGGTGAAAAAGGTGACATGGGGGGGGGGGGGGGGGTGCAGGTGACTTTCTTTTTTGTCACCACACCACATCCACGTTGTTTGAAGCCTCAAAGCTTTTAGAACCACAACTACAGTCATTTTATTGTTCTGACCACAAATCTAAATAATGATAATAAACAGTTTAAGAACAAAAGGTTCTCCGCTCTGACTCAGCCCTATAATGATAGTAATAACAAATATACATTGTCATTATATATAATATGGTTAAAGTCATTCATGAACCAACTTCCTTTTTTTTTCCTGAACAGTCCTCATGGACTTCTCCCTGAATCTGTTCTGTCTCTACCTGTTTGTCACGATACTCATATTATAACTTCTATACATATTACATACCTGCCATAAATATCATGATACCCGATACCAGAATTCAATACCATAAATACGAGACTGGTATATTTATCTATAATAGTAATAAATGTGCAGACAGCTCGACACGGAGCAGCGCGTGCGCTCCGATCGCTCTCTTAATGAAGTATCGATACTAAAAATATGCTAAATCACATCGTGTTTAACGTACGGGTACTTTGTTAGCATCGCTACACCGTGCAGCGTGACAGCAGCAGATGTAGCGGGCTAACATTCAAGCTAACCTGAACCCCCAAACGCTGTGGACATCTGAACGCTGATTGGCCGAGACGCGACACGTCCCATCAAAGATGTTTTATTGCGAAGAGCACCACTTCACACTTTTCTCAGCGTCTCACTGCAATCTCAATGGCAGCGGGCCAGGTGACCCCCCCCCAAAAAAAACCTCTTCGGATCTCCACGATTCACGTGGATGACCTATTTTGAGTTCAAAACGGTGAATTTCACCGAAAGGTGACAAGTTTGCAGGTATGAAGCTAACTTAAAGAAGCAAGATCAGAATACATACATATTCATATATACACATACATACATAGATACACAGAAGGGAGCAGTATTTGTGACATGTTCTATGAACAAATACATTCAGTATGTAAAATCCCTGAACTCGAACGTCTCACCGGTGTAACAGACGGACGAGAGAGAAATTGATTCACAGCCGTAGTCGTCCCATTCTCCATTGGGCACCATCTGGACGCACAATTCATTTTCCTTAGAGCCGGTCGGTTCATTTGGCGCCCATCTCTGGAAACCGGTTCTGCTCGTTTCCCCGGTCGCTGACCACCTCCACGAGTTGGTGTCGCTGCCCATGCTGTACTTCCAGGATTGCGGGTCGTCGCGTAGCCCGATCCACGACTTGGTGACGCCATTCAGCATCCTGATGTCATCCACGCTCTCGAAGGTCGCCAGGTCGGTGTATTTCTCTCTGCAGTATCGCTGAGCGTCGGCCCAGTTCATCGGTATTTTAACATGGTAGTACTTACGCAGGGGGAACCGAGAGCAGCAGCTGAGGCTGAAGCCTGAGAGAGGGCAGATTTAGGATGCAATCAACATATGTGCACATTGAATCCAAACAACTCCTGCAGACGTCCCACAGCTAGACAACTATCACTGTTTATTATTGTAACTACCACAGTCACGTTGTACATTATATATATATATATATATATGAGAGATTTAAAAAAAAAAAATTTAAATATATATTCAGGGTGGCCTCGGGTCCTTAAAAAGTCTCAAATCGCCGTTCCTAAAAATAAGGCCTGAAAAGATCTTAAATTGTCTTAAATTCAAATATGACTGGTCTTACTTTGTTTTGGTGTCATGTCACTGTGAATATAATATACACTTTTATTAATCCCCAAGGGATTACGAGGCAATCTGTTCCGCCAGGTCTAATATTTTGCTCCGGTCGGCTCTGCGGTGTCTCTGGTGTCACCAGGGCCACGCCCCTTCTCTTAAAGGGGCCCCGCGTAGTCAGTGCTATCCCCTACAATGTGAAGCATCGGCTATTGAAGAAAACATGGGGGGGGGGGGGGAATGCAAGTTCAACAACAAATGGCTAGAAAAGAACGAGTATTTCTGGGTGAAACGCTTCTGAAGCTGCGTTATTATTTCACGTGCAGAGCAAGAAGCACAGAGACTAGCGAAGGCCGCCAGCAGCCCGCGGGGCTAGCTCCTGCTCCGCCGCTAGCAACAACGTCAACTACAACGCTGGAGGTCACCGGAGGAAATCCAGCGCCGTGTAACAAAGAGCTCATCACCGAAGTCCAACAGTGCGGTGCGTTCTTCATTCTGTTCCACGAGACTCTGAACCAGACCACCGAGAGACTCTGAACCAGACCACCACGAGACTCTGAACCAGACCACCAAGAGACCCTGAACCAGACCACCACGAGACTCTGAACCAGACCACCACGAGACTCTGAACCAGACCACCAAGAGACTCTGAACCAGACCACCAAGAGACTCTGAACCAGACCACCAAGAGACTCTGAACCAGACCACCACGAGACTCTGAACCAGACCACTAAGAGACTCTGAACCAGACCACCAAGAGACTCTGAACCAGACCACTAAGAGACTCTGAACCAGACCACCGAGAGACTCTGAACCAGACCACCACGAGACTCTGAACCAGACCACCAAGAGACTCTGAACCAGACCACCGACCAACTGGACTTCATGTGCTATCGGTTCAATGACCAGGTCCAGTCAGGATCCTATGGAGCTCATGGGCCATGACACGCCCAGGACCTACTTCAGCATCTCAAAGTAAGTCTGCCATAAATATATAACCTCTTGTATATGTTGGTGTATCATATAGTTCAGCTTTACTGATTCTTCAAGTGAACAACATCTATGTATAGGGCACTACACGTTAAAATTCAGTTTTAGAATGGTTGTATAGTCTGGTCAATATGTCTAAATAGTAAACACGAGGCTATAGGGATGGCTCACGTTGCTTAATTTGTTTTTTTAAAAGTATTCATTCATATTGATCCAGTCTGACATTAATCTGAAGTGGTGGTGTCATAAAGAGATGTGTTGACTGCTGTATGGCTAATGTCTGTGTTTTCTTCTTCTTTTTTCCAGGAGTGTGCAGCAGCTCGACCTCAGACATGTGACTTATATCTCAATGGACAAAATGTCAATTGGAAGATTTTTTTATTCATACAGTATAAAAAGGATTGTTTTCCTAATATATTCACAAAAGCTCAGGAGTAGACGTATGAACTTGTGTACAAAAATCCATCACATAGAGACATGAGAACTCACACACACATCCATTCTATTATGTAAATGAATTTGCATTTTAAAAGCAGCTGGAATTGTTAAATATGTTATTTTTTTGTTCAATAGAAAATATGTTGCCCATATTTATTTTAATATATTTACTTAATTTTATAAGCATTTGTTCATGGGACCTAAATGTTCTGAAAATATTGTATTAATAAATATAATTTAGAACAGCAATGGCATTTTTGTGTTATTCTTTCGCATTACACCATACTGTTCATTTTGAAAAGACATCGGTGTGTTTACTTTTAATTAAATAATTTAGATTAATGTATATTTCCACTTTTGATTTGTATTTCCATCATAAGTTGGGTCTTAAATTTTATTTAGACGTGGTCTTAAACAGTCTTAAATTTAACATGTTTATTCCTAGACACCCTGTCTATATTCAATGATAAGTTCACACTGAAAGGAGCAATTTGAAACGGTTAAATGCTTAAAATAAAATCTGCTGAAAACACTTCGACATTAACTCGAGTGACATTTTTGAAATGAGGATATCTACTTTTAATGTAATAGTTTTAGATTATGATACTTCTTTTATTGCAGTCAAGAAAGATCTGCTGTGACGTATGTCATTAGTTTAGTTAGAAACTTCCGTCACATTTTGTATAAATTAGGTCCTTCTGAAGCACTTTTCCTGCTTATACCTCGATAACAATTTTAAATAGATTTATTGTTTTTTACCTGCATGGCTCAACAAGCTTACATTGTTACGTCATGCACCGTTAAATTATTTAAATGACTCAACCTTACCGAAGAAGAGAAGAATGAAGGTCACGGAACGATCCATTTCGGATTTTCACTGCAAACAATAAAAAGAAAAAAAAGTCAATAATCAATATAAAAACTGAACTCTTAAACCTTCCGCATGAGCAACACGGGTGTTTCCAGTTATTCTGCTCCGGTTGTCACTGAGAGAGGTTAAAAGATTCAGGAAGGTCCAAGCAGCTGCAGCAACAATAATGGGAGATTGGAGTAGATAAGCTCTAATTAGAAGTTAATTAAACACTATTACAACTAACTATTCAATTCAGTTTATTTGTATAGCCCAATTTCACAAATTACAAATTTGTCTCGGTACTACTAGTACAAGTTAGTGAGTGCAAACATTTCAGATTCCAACTATTTAGTTGAGATATTAACAACTTAAAAAACACCCCTACCAACGGCTCTTGAATGAACAATTATGCCCCTGCAGTTTATTATAAAAGTGAAATAGAAAAAGTATACTCACAAATTTAAGGCCCGGCCGTCAGACGACGGTGTTCTGAGGTTGAAAGCATCGACTAAAACAACCTTGAGTGATTTATAGTGTCTGACAAACATTTTCATATGCAAAACGTGACACCAACACAGGCATCCTTTAGCGTCTGCATCCGACACACCTCGTCGTCTAAAGTACAACATATTCCACCAGGGCTCACGTGACTAAAAGATAGACGTTGAGATTTGAGAAGTTCAGCCGAGGCAACACGTCTACCTCGTTAGCTGAGGAACAGATCACGTAGCTCGGGTTAAAATAACCCCTTTTCTGGCCTGGTGACGAGTAGCACTAGAAGATTAGAGGCTGTTCGATACTTAGATGTCGAAGTTTCAGGCACTACACAGACAATACATCACCTATTTGTTTACAAAAAGAAGAATTAAACTCTCGTTCATCAATTTCTGGTTGTATGTATTTATTGAATGTCGTTATTTATGAATCTCTTTACAACTAAAACACGATTATACAATAACTGCAGCATAAGATACTGAAGAATAGATCGATGACAATAATCTTCAGTATTATGGGTTTCATGAAATGGAAAGTAAGAAATATTTCTTATGAGTTGATATATTGGTCAGTTTATGACGTAACATTAAATCTAAGTTTTGACTCTAAGTGCATGTGTCAAACTCACGGAAACTACAATTTACAAGTGACATCTTCACACTGCAGATGCAGCACCAGTGTGAAAGCTAACACACACAAACTGAGAAAACACACACATAGAAACACACTGAAACTATATATTTAAAATATATTCTCAATTTCCTATGACCATTTAACTTTAAAATTATAGAGATACTTAAAATATCCCCAAACTACAAGGCAACTTATGATTGAAGTACTGTGAAATCACCCTTCTTTCTTAGGATAATAATAATAATATTAATCTAAATAATAGATTGCTACTCGCATGTAAAAACAATAAATCCAGTATTTTCATCAACGAAACTTCTGATCAACGCTCTGTAATCAAATGTCTGCTGACCTTTGAGAGAAGTATCCTGTGTGGCGCTAAATTTGTTTAAGCTCATATTTGAATAAACTAATAAACAATAAGACGAAGGTCATCTTGTATTTTGTATGACCATGCAAGATGTTTGAAAAGTGGTGTGGTCCAGATGGACAATCACCTTTAAAAAAATTATAAAATACCCACATTTTACAAATCTGAAAAAACCCACATCAAACACTTCTTATTATTCACGGCAGAGTATGTTTATATATGTTTTAAAACCTATTTGATAACCAAAGCAGTTCTAAATAAAGCTGGTCCTTCAAGTCCTTTTACTCACCATTTATCACAAGTGAAGGTGTCGATATTATTGTCAAGATGACAGAAAAGTAGAAAATTAGAGGAGAAACAAAAAGAATATGTTTTACATTTAAAATTCTGCGCGTTCCTTCTGCTTTCTGGGCGGTGTCTTCCACGTCAGCTTGAAGTCGGTCAACCCCTGCCTGGTCAGCGCCGCGCTCAGCTGTAAAAAGGAATGAGAACCGGAAGAAGATCCTGTAGTTTTCTGTCATATTTTTCTGCCTTAATATAAACACACACAAAACAGAGAAAGAGTTGCAACCTGCTGCAGGATCTGGGCGTTGGTAGCTGGGTCTGTGATGTCAGCGCTGGTCTTCATCTTCATCCTGAACATGGTCTTTAAAGTCGGAACTGAACGGTGAAATAAACATTGCATGAATAAAAAAAACTCGAAATGTAAATTTGGATCGATATACGTCTTAAGAATCTCGAAGGATCACCTCCATGGCAGACGAAATCTAACTTTCAGGCGCCACACAGACAATACATCACCTATTTGTTTACAAAAAGAAGAATGAACCCCTTGTTCATCAATTTCTGGTTGTATGTATTTATTGAATGTCGTTATTTATGAATCTCTTTACAACTAAAACACGATTATACAATAACTGCAGCATAAGATACTGAAGAATAGATCGATGACAATAATCTTCAGTATTATGGGTTTCATGAAATGGAAAGTAAGAAATATTTCTTATGAGTTGATATATTGGTCAGTTTATGACGTAACATTAAATCTAAGTTTTGACTCTAAGTGCATGTGTCAAACTCACGGAAACTACAATTTACAAGTGACATCTTCACACTGCAGCTGCAGCACCAGTGTGAAAGCTAACACACACAAACTGAGAAAACACACACATAGAAACACACTGAAACTATATATTTAAAATATATTCTCAATTTCCTATGACCATTTAACTTTAAAACTATAGAGATACTTAACCCTCCTGTCGCCTTCGGGTCAATTTGACCCGATTCAATGTTTAATGTCGGTGTTCTTTCGGGAGTCAACAAACAAACATAAAGTACCTCACACTTAAACTTGGAAAACAACATTAATTCTAATAATTTTCTGGAGATTTTAATAGCTGGGGTCATATTGACCTCAAGGGTAAAATATGTTAGTAAATATAAAGGTAACAGGAGGGTTAAACATTGAATCGGGTCAAATTGACCCGAAGGCAACACAAGGGTTAAAATAACCCCAAACTACAAGGCAACTCATGATTGAAGTACTGTGAAATCACCCTTCTTTCTTAGGATAATAATAATAATATTAATCTAAATAATAGATTGCTACTCGCATGTAAAAACAATAAATCTGTAACCTCCGGCGCGCCTTTCGCCTGGTGGTCGCCCGCCGGCCCACCCCCCCAGACTGTTTCTGCCATACCCTTTGTCCCTCCGCCGGCTCCCCTCCACCCACCCTTGTTGATCCTTTGGGACGTCTGGTATCCGTCCCTTAAGAAGGGGGTACTGTAACACCCCGTTCTGTTTCTCCTGTGTTCCGTGTCTCCTATGTTCTGTGTCTCCTATGTCTTAATTGTTTAATTCCCTACACCTGCCCTCAGCCACTCTTGTCTCGTTACTGTCTGATGTCGTACACCTGTGTTTCCCCCCCTATATATTGTGTCAGTCTTTCCCTCGTCTGCTGTCGGATTGTCGTCTATGGTTCCGTGTCCTTTCCCCGTCGTCCTGTCCGTGTTCCTGATCCTGCCTGCTTCGACCCTGCCTGCCTGCCCTGACCGATGATCCTCTGCCTGCCCCTTTTGGACCTTGTTTATTTTGCAACTGTTTTTCCTCATTAAAGAGTGCTTTTTGTTTTTTATATTGCGTCCGGCCTGTCTCTCTGTGCCTGAGCCTCACCCTGTCACAAGGACCTGACAAAATCCAGTATTTTCATCAATGAAACTTCTGATCAACGCTCTGTAATCAAATGTCTGCTGACCTTTGAGAGAAGTATCCTGTGTGGTGCTAAATTTGTTTAAGCTCATATTTGAATAAACATTAAGACGAAGGTCATCTTGTATTTTGTATGACCATGCAAGATGTTTGAAAAGTGGTGTGGTCCAGATGGACAATCACCTTAAAAAAAATTATAAAATACCCACATTTTACAAATCTGAAAAAACATCGTTCATCAATTTCTGGTTGTATGTATTTATTGGATGTTTTATTTATGAATCCCTTTACAACTAAAACACGATTATACTGTACAAGCAGTGCAAGATACTGAAAAATAGATCAATGATAATAATCTTCAGTATTATGGGCGATATTAAATGGAAAGTAATCAATATTTCTTATGAGTTTATATATTGGTCAGTTCATCACGTAACATTAACTCTTTGTATTAACTCTAAGTGCATGTGTCAAAGGCACAGAAACTAATTTACAAGTGAAATCTTCACATTGCAGATGCAGCACCAGTGTGAAAGCTAACACACACAAACACACACACACACACAGATACACACACACAAACACGCAGATACACAAAGTAAAACAAACTCTCTGGGAGTTGCTTTTTTCATCAAGCACCTAAACAGAAGGATAAAGGCATTTTTGGTATTTACATAATTATATTTGTGTGTGTGTGTGCGTGTTACCAGGCACGTGCACAGATAGAGCCCTAGTGGTGCTCAAGCACCAGCCCTTTTGCCCTGGATGAGAAAAGTGCCCTTTTTGCTGGAGACACTTTTTTTTATTCATCAGTATTTAAGAATAAAAGTTACTCTTTCTGTCATCAAGTCCTCCCAAATATGTTTTAATATCCGACGGGGCATTTATCTGAGAACTTCGCCCCGACCCGCTCCGCGGCGCTCACGAGCTCACGTGCCCGCCCCCCCCCCCCTCCCTTCTCCTCCACTTCCTCCTCCACTTGGTGCTCGCGCAGTGCTCCTCGCGCCACCAAACGGGTGCACCTCCTTCTCCTCTGACCCGCAGCACCAGACAAACAGGTCATGACGGTGTTTGTCCCCTGACGTTGTTTTGTGACAAATCAACCACAACATTAGCGCTGCTGAAAACATGACGTCACAACTGGTCCGTCGTTTCCTAAAAAAATAAACAAACAAAAACTCACGAAATCCGTGATTTCAAAGCCTTGTAGCTGTTTACTGACGTTAGTTATGTTTAGAGCAGTGGTCGCCAACCCGTCGATCGCGATCGACCGGTCGATCTCGGAGACGTTCCCTGTCGATCTCCAAAATAAAATGAAAATATAATCAGAAACACATTGTTCCTTGTTTTCGAACATTTTCTAAAGTGTCTTCTGAAATGTTTTCTTCCTGACTGGAAGATTGACGTCAGAAAAGATCTCCGCCTGATTTTAATGAACGCCTGAAAACGGGTTCGCTTGTGTTGTCAGCTGTGCGCCCCGAAAGAGGGGAGCGTAGGCCTATAGGACAGGTGGGGCGCAGGGGAAATGCAGAAAGACCTTGATAACTTCACATATTGCATAAGCTCAAAGTACACCGACATAAAACTACGTCATCAATAAATAAATGTTGAAATGCCTGTACCTTCGTGTACATGTTTACGTTAAGGCATTAACAGGTTACGCCTGCGCATGCGCGACAGCCGAGATTCTTGGCGACTTGCCAGGTCTTACCTCCGTGAGTTGGGCTTTTCTGCTGTTGTCCTTCAAAACAAAAGCTCAACATTGAGCTTTTTTTTCTTGTCTGATAGAGCAATCTGGTTTACTTGAAAGTGATTGCAATTGAATTTATTCGATTATTTGAAAAGGGACAGATGCAGGAGTCACAAATGGTGATTCTCATATTTATTATTATGAAAATTATTTAAATCTGAGGATGTCTGTAGAGCTGATGTGAATGTAATCACCAACGGTCTGAGTTCAGAACCAATCCCAGATGAGAAAACTTTCATGAATACCAAATTTGCCCCGAAAAACTCAGTGGAGTTGAGAAAATCACCAAATCAAAGACCAGGAGCTGGATTACTGACAGACAGCTGACAGACGGCCCCAGACTGGCTGTCTGTGATTATGAACAAACTACAAGCTCACAGGCAGAGTTCAGTCACATCCATCACACTGACTGGAGTCACATGGCTTGATGGCATTATGATGAGAGCTGAACTTACACGAGTTGCACTGACTGATCATGTTGTCAGTGTTGTGTTGTAATTGGATTGGATTCAATTTATTGTCATTGCTAGAGTACAGGTACAGAGGCAACGAAATGTAAATAAATACAACATTTATATTGGTAGTTCATCCAGCTGCTCATTGAAAATGTGTTTTTTCTTGTTCATATTTAACAAATATCTTACTTGTTATATTACACTTAAATTCTGTGTACCTGGTCACATCAATTTGAACGCTGGACCAAAATGACAATTAGGCCAAATAAAAAGTTGTAAGTCCAGTCTGGACAGTCGTTTTCTCTCAACGCCTCAATAGGTAGATCTTGCCGGTCATGAAGGCGGAGGTCAGGGATCTTGGGCTCAAAAAGGTTGGTGACCACTGGTTTAGAGAATAGAGAGAGAGAGAGAGAGAGAGAGAGAGAGAGAGTGAATTCTTATTCCGTTCTATTTAACAGGGGCTAGTCTAGGATTTGCGTGGCCAGACTGAAAAAAAATATCATAAGGCCTCTGGTATTGTTCAGAGGGATGTCTGTTGATGTCTATCAATATCGCTCATTTTGAAAATGACGTAAGAGAGCAATACTGATCCGTATCAGACCAGCGAGGAGAGCAATACGTGGCTGGCATGACGCCCATTAGCCAATCAGAACGCTTGTAGGCCTACTGTTGTTGCTATATAATAATTCATCTTTATTCATAAAGAAAATGTAAGCAAGCGGTCTGATGCTGCCAGAGGAAATGCAGGTCGAGGATGTATTGCATCATCAGTGTAAAGCTGCTTATGCTTCAACTCTGTCAATTCTTTTTGTGGCATTGGGTGCCCTTTTTTTTGGTTTGAGCACCTGCCCCCCAAAATGTCTGTGCACGTGCCTGCGTGTTACCTTACCTTTTTCTGACCGTTTCTTCCAGCTCAGTTTGAAGTCAGTCACATCCTGCTTAGCAAGTGCTGCACCCAACTAAAGAGAGATGGTTCTTAGAGTATTTAGCTTTGTATTGCTTTTCAGTCTTTTTTAATGCACATACACACACTCATGTCTAAGTACCGAGCTTCACCTAATCCTAATTATAACCTAAACCTAAACTCTGAACCGTCAAACTGCCCTTTGAAGAAGCGAGGACTGATCCAAATGTCTTCAATTTCCAAAATGGTCCTCTTACTCTGCAGGCCTCAAATGTGTCATGGTCCTCACAATGATAGCTATGTAAGTGCACACACACACACACACACACACACTATACCTGTGTTGGAACCAGTTCATTTCAATGCGTTATGTGCTCTCTAGCAACACCTAGTGGTGTTTGTGGATAGCTGCACTAGGTAGATTATAAACACGGAGTAACCGGAAGTGACATTCAGGAAGTCCGCTTTTGGCCCACGAGCTCACGGAGTGTAATCTGTTGACAATCTGCGCAATCCACGCCTTAAGGTCCACTAAATCGGCTTCATCCGTAAATTATACCCAGTTACATTTATATTAACATGTTTACGTTAATATGTCTTTGTTTTGAATACAGTTTTGGTTATTATTAGTTAATGGTCAAACACTTAATGATGTACAATTGTATTTACAAAAGCATGTGTTTTGTGCTCTTTTTCAGTTTTACAAATTATTACATTTTCCTGCATTAAATCTGCCAAATACAACAACTGTCTGTTCCTTGGAGAATACGGTGCTGGATAATGTATTGTCAAGCTGGCTGTTTAGCTGAAGAACACGTTTGAACAACAAACTTTAGCGAAAACAGTACAATACCCGCTTCATCTGGTCGGCACTTTGGGCTGAATTTACCACGTTTCTGATGGACTAGATCTTCATCCTCACCACTGTGTTCCGTGTTTTGTAATCTGTAGCCACAAACAAGAGCAAAAGGAACTCACACGCACTTTCAATATTAAAATCTGAATTAATTAATTAGATTTTTGGTGGGAATGTTTTTTGTTGTTGCTGTAACAATATTACTTACAATGTCACTTCAAGGTATTGTATTTATATTGCTTTGAAAACATCTCAATTAACTTATTTAAAGTTTCTCACCAACACTACATTTAACGAGATTACATCTGAATGCATCATGATAATGTTGAATTTTACCTTTGCCCAAAAGTCATTTTCACTGACTCGAGCCTGAACGCATCATAATCAACAGTGGTTACACCACTAAAATGTATATATAATATATATCCTTTATTTTGACTCCTGTACTTTTTTGTACCAAATTGTATTTGCCAAAAATGTACAGAATTGAAATAATAGAAAAATAATTAGCAGTGATACACCTCACATTTGGAAAATTAGACTGTGATGATTTGTCCCCATAAGCTTTGATCTATCGATCATTACACAAATCACGTCTCACCTGTGAGCAGAAGTATCGCCCGCACGGCTCCGTCCATGACTTTGATTGACTCTATGCAAAAGAACATGAGAACATAAAGCACATAAGTATTCACATTAAAATATACTGAAATTACTGTAAGTAAATGTACGCATTGTTCCAATTTCAGAATGAAGATCATAATAGTGAATTAAAAAGATTGCTCCATTACTGATCACTTGCTGTTTTACAATGAATCAACAAAGTCTTAACTTTATTACATCATTGTTCATGTGTTGATTGTTAATCGGAATCTGCAAAGTACATAGTAAAAAACATGATGTACCATGTGTAACTTTAAAACAATTATTTTATCATTCATCTTTTTTCACGGTCATTTTCCACTATTTTCATGCACACTCATACCACAAATTTATATATATGCTGCTCTCAGTAGACACAAGTAAAGAATAAGAAATCTTAAAGTCATTTATTATATGACGAGCTGCAGAAAGATAATTTCTCCTTTAAACAATTTGCAAAAAAGAGATGTTGGATAGTTACAAAAATAATACATGCAGCTACATATTTACAAAGATGCCAACGTACCAAATGTCTTCAGTGTGTTGATTGTCCGTCCTCTTCGAGGTTTTACTCTCCGGTCGTGTTTGAGGCGTTTCTTATACGGCAATGCAAATCAGAAAAGTAGTGTTTAAGGACAAAGGGTCCACTTTGAGATACTAGTTACTACTCTCAGATACCAGTACAGATCATTTAGCTTGGCTTGATCTTTATATAAAAGACACGACGGGAAGATTATCTGTAAATCTCTAAAACCCTAACTGATGATTGTTAAATCACAAATATCCTGAAGTCATATAAACTGAAGAAATATTTGGGGTATGGATCCTAAAATCAATACATGACTGAGGAAGTTATTCTTAGTTGGGGTTACAAGAAGGTTAATGTTTTCCTTCAAATCCACGAATTATTAAATTTGTTGTAAGTGTTGTTATTTTAATTGTTTTACTTTCGACATAGTCGGCCACCTTAGCGTAGCTTAGCTTAGCATAACGTCTATACAGATTGTAAAGCCCTCTAAAGTTGTGTTTTTAGGCTACACAAAATAAATGTAATTAAAAATGCAAGAGATAACCGTGTTTGCTCAGTTATATTTGAATAATACATCTGGAAAGTCATAAATGCAAATAATGTAGTTTGCAGCATGTCTGACAAGATTTACCTGAAACATTCATACAAATGAGAAACAATTATTGAGTTGTGCATCAGCGGAGTATTGGACCATTAGACCGAACAGGTGGATTCACTCTATCGTTTGAATTTAAACAAATGAGGCCGGCCTGTAAATGATGATATTTTGAGTCCTTTTGTGCCACATTTATGTTTCTAAATCAGAGCTGGTTTTAATAAAAAATATCTTTAGTTTTCCCTGCCCTCTCTTTATTTTACACCAGATCAACGCTGCACTACTTTCCTCTTTAACTGCCAGGTGTCATCATCAGCTGTTGGATGTTGATGTTGATGTTCTGCAGCCTCTCGGATTTGAATGAAACATTTCGAGAGATTTGAATTCTGACACGAACCTCGTGAACAAACGTGTGTAGAGAAGACATCTAAAGAAAACACGGATGATTGAGGACTTTTGTAATTTCTTTTAAAAGTAATAAAATAACATATTTTAAGTGTTGCAAGTGTGCACAGGTGTTTTCACTCTGCGCTCGATAAAATGCAGCCGGGTTCAAAAGGTCGTGCCGCGCCGCTCATGGATCACCGGACTCTGAACGCATTAATATTTGTTGACAATTTACATTTTCAATTTACATTCGGAGGGCAGGGAGAGTTTTGAGTACAGAGAAAATCTCCTGTTAAAGCATTGAGCTTTTTATGGAAAAGAAATTCAGATAGAGAAGATTAGTTTTTTTAATATTTGGCTCTTTGTCTTGACGGCATGATGCTCACGTGCTCATGTTCTCTATTACCTGGGTATTTATTCTGCACCCATTTGTTTTCAGACATTTATAAGTTCGGGGTCTTTAATTTGGATAAAGGGCAACACTGTTATAGCAGGTAACTTTTTTAGCCATCTGCTAAAAAAAAAAAAAAAAATGCAACAGTTCAGCTTCACACCTTCTTTCTCTTACTAGTTGTTTTCATCCCATCTGCCTGTTTTAGTAACTCTCATGTCATTCCAGATCCTGCTTCACACCTGATCATCCCTCATTCCCTTCACCTGGTCCTCATGCACGTCTCACCTGCAGCCCATCCCCTCACTACTAAGGTCCCCTCACAATGCAGATGCAGCACCAGTGTGAAAGCTAACACACAGATACACACAACCACACAGATACACACAACCACACAGATACACACAGAAAGTAAAACATGTGTGTGGTGAAGCTGATTTCAATCTTTAGCATAAAAGACAAACGTTCCAGCTCACTTTGAATTGAGTCACACCCTGCTTAGCAAGTGCTGCACCCAACTAAAGAAGAAGAGAGATAGTTCTTAAAGTAAAAGTAAAAGTAAAGTAGTAAACCTAATTCTGACTTGAGCCTAAAGTCTAAACCGTTAAACGGGCCTTTGAAGAACCGAGGACTGGTCAAAATGTCCTCAATTTCCAAAAATGTCCCCTTACTCTGCAGGCCTCAAATGTATCATGGTCCTCACAATGATACATATGTAAGTGCACGCACAGACACACACACACACACATACTTTATACCTGCTTCAGCAGGTCGCCACTAATGGCTTGATATCCCACATTCTTGCTGGACTGGATCTTTATCCTCAGCACTGTTTTCTGTGCTTTATAAACTGTCGTCACAAACAACAGGAAAAGGAACTCGCACCCAATTTTAATATAAAAATCGACATTAATTCATTCGAATTTCGAAACACTTGTGAGAATACTCTAGATTTCTAAATATAAGCCGATATGTTACTGGTTAGGATTAAATGAAGATGGCACAAAAGCACACATTTAAAAAAATGACAGGTTTGCCTTGTAAAAAGCATTTGTTGGATGTTGTATGATAATCTATAGGTCCTCCATTCTGACACCAAGTCAGTGATCGGGCCTATAATACTATAATAATAGTAATATTGTGTATAATATGGTCATTCATGAACCAACTTCCTTTTTTTGTTGTTGGCGTGAACAAGTCTTCAAGTCTTGTGCTCTGCTGAGCCATGAGTCTGTTCCTCGAGTCTGTTCTGCCTCTACCTGGTTGTCACGATCTTCTATACCATACCTGCCATAAATATCATGATACAATACCATAAAAACAGTATACCATAAATACGATACTGGTATATTTATCTATAATAGTAATAAATAAAATATCTGTATGGTTCACTTTTTACCAACTTTTTCAACACTTAAATGACAGTAATATTAGTATTAATACAGCAAGATATTAATGAAACTACATGGAGCCATCATAGCATTGATCAATGATTATACACTATGAGGCCGTTAGTCTCTGACCAGAGGATACAGAGTTCATCAGGAAGAGCAGCTGTAGAGTTACAGAACTTTACAGACTGAACTTCAACATTTCACTTCTGGCATCTTTTTTTATTTTTATTTTTAAAGCCGAAAATTCCGCCACTTAACGCCCCTCGCTGTGAGCGCTGCGCTGCGCGTGCAAACAGCTTGACACGGAGCAGCGCGTGCGCTCTGATCACTCTTTTAATGAAGTATTGAGACTAAAAATATGCTAAATCACATCGCTCTTAACGTACGGGTACTTTGTTAGCATCGCTCCACCGTGCAGCGCGACAGCAGCAGAAGTAGCGGCTAACATTCAAGCTAACCTAAACCACCAAACGCTGAAGACATCTTGACGCTGATTGGCCGAGACGCGACACGTCCCATCAAAGATGTTTTATTGCGAAGAGCACCACTCCACATTTTCTCCGTGTCCCACTCCAATCTCATAAACGCCGGCCGGCCAATTGACCCCCCCCCCCTACCCCAAAACAAAAACTCTTCGGATCTACACGATTCACGTAAGTCACCTATTTTGGTTTCAAAACGGCGAATTTCGCCGAAAGGTGAGGGATTCTCATGCCTGATTTGTTGACTGTTAAGCGATAAAGCGATTCATGTTGCCGTGTTCTTTGGCTCATATCTCGGTGATGCTTTGGTGCAGAAGGATTTTGTAAAGATATTTAGAATCTGTGTTAAATCGTCTCGCTTTTTGCTATCTGGCTTTTTCGGATAGCACCGAGCTACGGGCTTTTTAATGGTTTATTTAATAAGGGACAGTGCACATTGATAAAAACATTGCAGTAAATGTGCCAGAGTTAGCTAAGAGGCTATTTTTCATCTGTAGTCCCAATGTTGCTGATGTTAAGAACAAACCTAAAAACATAAGATTACAAATACAATCTACAGATAAAGCAAATAAAATAAGGGAGAACAATGTTAAAATGGACAGAATAAAAACATAATGTCAGAGATACAACGTAAAAGCATACAGACTAAATGTGATATATAACTGCAAACAGGTGAACGACAAGAGAAGACACGCAGGTGGAGTAAACGACCGACCAGCAAGTCAAGACATACAGAGACCGGACAACAGACAGACAACAACTGACAGACAGAAAAAATGAAAGTCCAACCTGGACAGATGGAGGAGGGAGGAGCCGTTACAGTCTAGTGCTGACAGAGCTGGGTAGTAATGAACATTTCTTTGTTTCTGCTTTAAAAGAGTTGAATGATTGTAGCTCTCTGATAGATACTGGAATATAGTTCCAGTCAACTGCTGCTTGTACTGAGAATGTGAGAATGCAGCGTGACTGAAAGCACTTTTCCTGAGAGGGACGATACAATCCCCTCTCGCTGCTCCTCTTGTGAGCCGATATCCAGTTCGTGTGGTGACACATTGTTTGAGGAGGAGAGGTCAATCCATGTATGATTTTGTACATCAGACAGACGTGCACATATTTAATCAAGTTATCCCAACTAAGCAAGTTGTATTTTTTTAGTATAGGACAGTGATGTGACAGAACTTTTTTTTTATCAAGAGTTTTGAGCGTACGCTTATATGACTGTAATGGTTTGAGAGTAATGGCACTAGCATGTGACCAGGTTGTTAAACAGTAGGTGATGTGGGAAATAACCATTGAATGCATGAATGTTTTAGCCTCTGTTGACATGTAGTTGCGCGAGAATCGGAAATTGGATAGATTGAATTTTACCCGATTACAAACTTTTTTCACCTGTGATTTGAAAGACAAATTAGAATCAAAAAGTACTCCCAGGTACTTGTATTCAGATACAACCTTTAGCCTCTCCCCAGATCCAAAAACATCCGGTTCTACACTATCAGAGTTTCTGATTATGTTTTAGTAATTATTATAGTTGGTGTTTGAATTGTATTGAAATGGCTTATTAATTCTTGTAGCCCAAGTTCTGTGGTTTAATTTGATGTATAACATTATATGTTTAACCATAATGTGTCAATTTCACCCCATATGGCGGGAGGCGGGGGGGGGAAGAGATTTGAAAAGTATGAAAGTAAATTTAGAAGTTGTTCTCAAGGTGGATAGTCGGAGGCTCAGATGTTCATATTATGCAACAGTTTTGCAAGGACAAACTGGTGATGTCATTGTTTGAAGTAGCTGGTGAACAGCGCCACCTGGTGGAGAACAACTCCAACACTTCAGATTCATCCGCGCTGATCTCAGGTCAGCTTCATTCGTTCAAATACACACAAAGTACAAAAGAGTATTCTTCACGTATTTATTCATACTATATATATCATTTATATACTATGTTCATCCGATATTTATATATATTTAGATATATATATATTTATATAGTTATTTACACATGGCAGTTTTGCCAGTTGAAGAAACTGATATTTCAACAAAATGGATGACAGACATAAAAATTCCGTGCTATGCTGAAAGCACAATAAAAAATAAAAAGTATATATGTATATACACACACACACACACACAGACACGTGTGAAAACAGCAGAAACACGTGTGACATTGTTTACATGCAGCTTGGACACGTTACTTGGTTCTTCTGCTCCAGAACATTTGCAAATGTAGTGTTGCCGAGAATAAAAATGGCAAATTGCAAATAGCTGCCCCCCCCCCCCCAGAAACAATTCAGCAGACAGCGTGCAGGCAGACATGAACAGAAAATAAAAATGCATTGAAATAAAAACATTCAACACTATTTACAGTGAACTGGCGCTCTCTGAGACATCGGACCGAAACGAACATGCAGACCGTCTCTTCTCGTTCGCCCTTTGGAACCGAACGGCGGCGTTTTCTCTCTCTCCCTCCGACACACACGTTGCGCTCTCGTCGGGCGTCGTGCGGATCACGGCACAGTCTCGTATTCTATTCTCTCCTCTCGTTGCGTCGACTGCAAAAATAAAATCTGGAGATACATTCTCGAGAAAAAGGGAACCGCTGGGTTGTGGTCGGTCGGGTAAGAGGCAGTTCCTGGTGGAGGTGTGTGGATATATATGATGGACGAGAGGGGGGGGGGAGGGTTGGGGTGCACCTCCCCCCCCCCCTCTCGCGGGAAGCATTTTTCACGGGTGCACTTTGAAGGAGAGCAGCTCCTCCGAGTGCATGTTGTTGAGGGAACGCAGCTCGGGCAGCTTGAGCAGCAGCTTGGTGAAGGTGGTGGCCGACTCCTCGCCGTGGTTCTGCATCACCAGGTTCCTCAGACCCCGGATCAGTTTGTCCTGCAGGGCCTCGACGGAGTACAGGTCCTGGATCCCGGAGCGATCTGAAAACAGGGAGGGAGAGAAAGGGTCAACGCTGGAGGCCAGAGAGGCTTTGGGGAGAGTTACCACTTGTGTGTGTGTGTGTGTAGTAACCCGACAAGTATCAGGAGTAACCGTGTTTTCTCACCGGCTGAGACGAGCACCACGGCCGTGAAGAGGCTCATTTCGTCGGCGTCGAGCCGCAGCGCCGCCAGCTTCTCGCTGAACTCGCACATGGAGTTGAGCAGCTCTCCGGCGCCCAGCGACCGCAGCGCGTCCAGGCCGTAGCGCTTGCCGCTCAGGAAGGTCACCGTGCGCTCCGCCACGTTGAACAGGGAGGCGAAGCGCACCATGAGCACCTCGAAGGTGCCGGCCTTCAGCAGGCCGACCTGGTCGTGCTCGGGGAGGTCGCGGAAGCCCGGGATCCTCTTGGCGAAGTCGACCACGTCGCGCACGGCGGGCGTGAAGCTCAAGGAGAACTCCTCCCACACCTCCTGGCTGGGCTTGCGCGGGTCCACGAAGGGCGACGTGTTCATGGGGCAGACCTGGATATGAGAAGAAGAAACAAATAAAGTCCCGACGGTCAAATTGGGGAAGGAGGAGCCGAACGTTAAGATTCAAGAATATAATCAATTTCAAGCACTGAAAAGACGAAATAAAGAATCCACTCACCAAGTGTGCTCTGCTGGTTGTGCCGCAGCCGTGTTGCCTCTGGCCGTCTTCTGACGGCTGACAGCTAGGGGTGCTGTTGAGCTGCTGCTGGTCGACTCCCCTCTCCTCCCTGTAGGCGGCGTTGGCGACGACTTGCCGGTGACCCCCGACGACCACGTTGTGGTCCCAGCAGCTCCAGCTGCTCCTCTGCTCCTCCGTCTCCAGGGCGACGGTCCCCGACGAGGGCGACCGCTGCTGGCTGCACGCGAAGGCGTACTGCTGCTGCTGTTGTTGCTGTTGTTGTTGTTGTTGTTGTTGCTGTTGTTGTTGTTGCCGCCTGCTCGCCGTCACAGCCTCGTCCTCGCCGCTGTCCGACGCGCAGGAGGAGGCCGAGCTGGAGTTGGTGTCCATGGAAACCACGGACTCGGAGTCCTGGGGGAAGTGCGGGGAGGACGGGTTGGAGCACGACGGGGAGTCGGAAGCGGTGGAGGAGGAGGAGGAGGATGAGGAGGAGGATGAAGGCGAAGATGAGGAGCCGGCGGCGCCGGTCACGGCCTCAACGGGGCTCTGGTGGCCGTGCAGCTGGCTGCTGTTGCTCATCATGTTGTTCATGGCGTTCTGCATCTCCAGCAGCATCCGCTGCTTCTCCCTCTTCGGGATGCGGCCGAACCGAACGGCTGAGAGTCCAAATAAATAAACCACCGTTAGCATCAAGAGTTTATTTTGTCATTTTGCATTTAAAGGACGTCTAACGCGCCGCACTCGCTCACCGTCTCGGGACATGCCGACGGCCAGACACTTCTTGAAGCGACACTGCTGGCAGCGGTTGCGGTTGATCCTCATGATGGTGCAGTTCTCCATCTTGAGACACTTCTTGTACTGGATGTTCTGCTGGATGCTCCTCCTGAAGAAGCCCTGAGCGACAAACAAACAACAACAAGAGAGGTGAGCACGAGCACAAAACGTCTTTTTCAAAGCGACTGGGCGTGAGCTTCGTTTCCTCTCGGCTCACCTTGCAGCCCTCGCAGGCGTGGACGCCGTAGTGGAAGCCGGACGCCACGTCTCCACACACCTTGCACAGCAGCACCATGCCGTTGATTTCTGCAAGAAGAAGAAGAAAAAAACGATGTTATTAATGCGTCGCGACATCTTTCTCGGTAACAACAGAGTCGTGATGCCGCGCTTACTGGTGATGCCGCTCTTGGCCGACGCGGAGGAGCGTCCGGCCTTCTCGGCGGCGGCGCCGTGGCCGCGCCTGGCCGGCGGGGAGATGTCCACCACCATGCCCACGGCCCGGCTGGGCAGCGCCGGGCGGGACGCCGGCTGCGTCGCGGCGAGGAAGCCTCTGCTGCCGGGGCTGGCGCCGAACACGAAGGACTCCGGGCTGGACGCGGAGCCGGAGGAAATATAGGCGATGACTCCTCCTGTGGTTGAGGTTGAGAGAGAGAGAGAGAGATATGACACTGTTAGAGCAAGTTGACGAACAAAAAACAAAAACACACACGCCCAACGTCGACATCCGAAAGGCAGGCAGCCAAAGTAAATCCACCCTCCTGTGTACCAGGAGATTATTACAGGTATTAAACTGAAGCAATTAATAAGAAAAATGTTTTGTGTGGCAAATGACACTTGGCAGAACACCAAGTACATAAAGTAAATATGTTCAACCGACACGCAAGCACCAGCGGCCAGAGTATGTGGTTATTTTATTATTTCCTGGTCTGGTTTGCTCAGATTGACCCGCTCTTATCACCCAGGGTGCTTTGCAGTTGGATTACATTACACGCATCTGGAATGTGTGTCGGATTGTTAAAACTTCTAAACGTGCGAGGAGACACACCTAGCTGGTTGGAGAAGATCTTTGTACATCAATGTCACGGCAAAGTGACATTGGTGCCCTGACCTGGCATTTTTTAAGTATCGTTTTGACACAAATTATTTTTCCCCTCATGTGCTCTGTCGTTAAGTTATTAGTGAAGCAAATTCTCCCAAAAGTTTAGGGATTATTTTTATTTTTTATTTTTAAGTCCATGACCTTTACAGTTTTTTAAAATTTCTTTTTTAAGACCGTTAAAACCCTAAAGAATGTACCGGTTAACTGCTCCAGGTCACTCCTGGGAACTGATGTGGGGCATTTAATGCTTCTTAGAAAATAGGTCAAATGTACTTTCATTTTTTTTCTCATTTAAAACAAAATGTTCGTTTTTATTTGTTTATATATATCTATATATATCTATATATATAGATATATATTTGCGTAAAAGCCTGATTTTCTTCTTCAAATAAACATTTAGAGGCCATAGAGCAGCTGATTACCTAACGTCGACAATGACTGTTCTTTTTTTTTTTTTTACGTCCCACCCACTCGTGGACCTGTCATGAATTTCTGCGAAATCGAAGCGCGAGGGCAGGAAAATAAATCTAGGTCAGTAGCTGCTGCCGCCTCCCTCCCTCCCTCCCTCCTTCCCTCCCCCGTTCTCACGTGTACCTTCGCAGTGCAGCCTCGCGTCGAGCTGTGCCCGGCGCCCCCACGTGGTTTTATGCAACCTCGTGCGTCACGGGCTCCCCTCAACCCCGCAGCCAATCGCGAGCAGAGCTCCAAACCCGAGAACGCCTGCGCGCGCAGGACACGCCCCCTCGACCAATCAGATTAGTGTTCCCAGAGGAGCGTGAACACACGGAACACGTGGCTTCCGCTCCGCGGTCCATGTGAGCCGGGAGAGCGGAGATAAACACTGTTGTTGTGTCAGATGGACGCGCAGCGCTGCGGCGCCGTGGCCTCCTGACCCCGTTCTTCAGATGCATGGATTTATTTTATTTTTTTAACTCAAGAATTTTATTACGGTTCAATTACGCGCGTGATGTAATAAAACAACTTTAGTAGCATTTTCGGACAGAATTTTTTTTTTTTTTAATCGAGAGTTTCAATGGCAGGACTCCAATAATGTGTGTGCTGCATTCCTAGAAACACTGTATTCCCTGGAGGCGTTACACTAAATAAACAATACACATATATAATAATAACAACGTCATAACGTCCTTTTCCACGCGCACCGTCCATAACGGATCCTTCAATGTTCCTTATTGATGATTTTAAGAATGAATTTTGAATTTCTGCACATATCCTTTTTAAAACGTCAGCTCGAGCGCGTGCAATGCATGACACCATTACATGAACGTCCCTGCGTGCATCCTCCCATCACCGAAGCGTCCTCTTACCAGGCTTGGTGGTCCCCATGTCCTCAGGCATCTCTGATCGAGGAAATACAATATATTTTTTAACTCCCCCAAAAAAGATGAATCAACTGGTATATGTGCCTTGTGTCGTCACGACGTCTGCAAAATCTCACAGAAGAAGAAGAAGAAGAAAAGAGAAGAATCCACTAGAATGCTCTTGTGGGTCGGAGAGTGCGCGAGAGCGACGCGTCCGGCTCGCTGCGGCTTGTTGTGTGAGCAGCAGCAGCTCGTCAGGAGAACTCAATGTTCTCAATTGTGGGCTCGCCCATGTGACCTATTTGTCGGACACGCCCCCCCCCCCCCCCTGTCCTTGCGTCTCGAGCCACTTTAACCCAGTGACACACTTTCAGGACGTCCTGGGGAGGGGGCGGAGCCGCGCGCCCGCCTCGTGGAGTGTGCAGAGGAGAGGAGCGGTGCCACGGAGCAGGTCACGTTGCACAGCACGACGCGGAAGGGTGGGTGGTGGGGGGGGGGGGGGGGGGTGTCCGTGGACGACCCGGGGGCATTTCTTTCAGTCGGTAACGAGCTGCGGGGGCGCACGTGCCGAGAAGCACGCGCATGGGAGCGGGGATGTGTGTCGTACATGTTAAATGTTGCAGCTGATAAAGTACATTTCACTCCAGTACAGAACAGTGGTGGAAGAATGGCTATATATATATATAATATATAATATATATTATATATATATTATATATAAGACCGTTAAAACCCTAAAGAATGTACCAAGTAGGTCAAATGTACTTTAAAAAAGTTTCCATTTAAAACATTAAATGTACGTTTTCAATTGTTATATATATATATTATATATTTATATTATATATATTTGATATATTATATATATTTATATTATATATATTTTATATATATGGGTCAATTTGCATACGTACATTGCTTCTACTTATTTGTGATTTTAAGGAGATTTCTTATCACTCCTTAAATCTGGAAAATACTGTCAACAGCTATTAGAGTGGAATCCCCTCCCCCCCACCCTCCCCACACACACACAATTTTTTACAGAAACCAAATATTGTAAACAGAAAATTTTACATTTTTCTCTTCTATTGTTTTTTTTAACACACAAAAATGTAGACACTTACTTGCTCTCCTTCTCTTATGAGTGCAAGTATCATCAGCACGGTACATCGTAGTATTAAAAGATTATTGTGATGCATCAATGACACAGAATCTGTAACACAAATATAAATGTAGTGAAGAAGCATTCAGGGGGTTTATTTCAGTAAATATAACAATATCACAATGTAAAAATACATGAAAAGTCATGTATTCAAGTTTTTACTTCAGGTAAAAGTAAAAAAGTAAGTGTTATATATCTGGTCACATGCGATATAAATCTACAGTCATCAGGTATATAAATATATACATAAAAAGAAATAAACGAATAATAACCAACTCAAGCGTAACATTCCTTGATTAATTTAGGTTGTTTGCTAATTGGTTTAAATCCAAATTTGTAGGAAAGAAAAAACGACGTGTCCAACACTACATTATAATATAGTAAGATACATTTTTTTATGATAGTAATATACTAGGGCAACGGCAGTGCGAGCACATGGGTGCGGCCGGTGGCGACCCTGAATTTGGCTACATTAACGTTTTAATTTGTCGTCTCTTTGTGTTTATTAAAGAAGCACCGAAGGCATATCAAATAATTACACTAAAATCTGCTGAAAATCTGGCTTTTTAAAAATAATCTGGTTTTTTTGTCATGTTTTTCATTTGTAACGAATTAGCTACGACTGCACGTTGTTGCGCAACTCTTTTGTTATGCAATGTCCACCATTGAAACGTACTCTGACCTCATACCTTCCACAATTGACGAGCCCTCTTCAACCCACAGTCCTCAGGGCGTGTACAAAAACAAGCGACAATGCAATGATGAATATATATAGATATAAATATATAAATATATATATATATATTTACCCCTTGGACCACCACTGTACTCTACTGGAAGGGAATGTACTTTCTCAATTGGACAATTGGAACAGGTGCAGTCAGCCAGGTAAGTGTGGACATCATGTAATTTGGTCAGGGGGGAGGAGGCGGAGTCATCCCATTACACGGGACAATAACTTAGTTTATTTCACTGTAAATAACTGGATTGTAAAGTTTAACCAAGTGCTCGTGCTCAAGCAGCCCGTCTTCATTAAAGTAACCACGAGGAGCATTTTAACTGGTCATGAAACTCGATGTAAAACCCTTCGTGACCTTCGCGAGTAAACGAGAGCCAAAACGATTTGTCCGTCTCCGTGTCGTTCTTCTTAATCTCTGAATCCCGCGCGGAATAAAACTTTACGTTTAGCGTCAATAACACTGAAGAAGAAGAACAAGGACACAGAGTCTTCGGTGTTGTTGCAGTTAAAAAGGTGTTTCTGATATCATATATTGTAGTAGTGGCTGTTAGCCAAAACACTACAATCTCTGTCCACAGGGGGCGCCAGATCCACGCAAAATAAGGAAAGTGTGTACTTACTTTTAACTGATCATAAATAAGGTCTCCATTGTGATACCGACGCCTCTGCGTGACCTCGTCTACCTAATGTACGTTTTTCCGGCGTACAACCCAGAGACGGCTTTGATCGAGAACCGTCTCTTCATCTTCTTAAAAAAATAGTTTTGAGAATAGTAGAAATGGTTTTAAAAAGAAGTCCCTTCTTTCTTTCACTTTCACTTAAAAAAACAAACGCACGGCGGGAAGCGCTAGTCAGTACAACATCTCGACGAGTCGGTGACGATGAAGAACTCTTCACGGCAATTTCTGTCCACAGGGGGCGCCAGATTCCACGCAACGTTCTCGCCTACGCAAGTTAACGAGAACATCAGCAAGGATATCGTATATATTTCTTAATAGTTTGTGTTAATGCTTCTCAAAGGGGGACACCGCAGAACAAGGACTACACAGAGCAGACTGTCAGACCCTAGTGCAGTAAAATTAGAGGTTTTCTAAAGGGACACTACCACCTTTGTCCACAGGGGGCACCGACAAGTCCTCGTAGTAGCTTTAAGTTAAAGTTAAGCACTTTTTGTGTCATATTGGTGGATTTTGATGTGTTTTTTTAATATCTCATTGGCTTGGCACGCGTCTCTTTCCTTTACAACCGCACAACTCAACACACATCTTAATTGTGTTGACTACTTTGAGATATATACGTCTCTGAGCTTTAATGTCTCCATTTTGGGTCGACACGAGATGATGCCTCTACCAGACGGTTACAAGACTGTGGTGACAGACGGGGGAGTCCAAAGTGAACACGGTCTGGCTTCCAAGAAGTGAAAGTGAAATTTACAATATGTCACATTATTGCCTCGTGTGGAAGTCCCCAAACTGCCCCTGAAATTAAAAAAACTGACGACCCTCCACCGCGCCGCGTCGGCAAACTGTGACGAAGTTAGACCTCGACCACGTTAACGTGAGACCGACTTTAACGGTTTTTAAATGAAATAACTATCGGGTGTTTTGCTGATTAATTTAGATTTATTTACGCCTGCAGAACTAATGAAACTTTTGAATTCCCCAAAAATATTTTATTGTTTTTCCTGAAAGAAAATATTTTAAAATAGAATAATAGAATTAAAAAAAAAACGTAAACATGGACGCGGGATTATAACCTTTTGCTGGTCGTCAAAACTCGAACGCGTGACCTTCCAACGCGGTCACCGGCGTAATGGGTCGCTTATGAAATCTCGGCGTACACAATGTACAATCAAAACAACGCTACAGGAACGGTCCTCTGGCAGCACATCTATTCATCAAATACCTTAGCAGCACACACTGTCCCCGACGTTCACTCACCTTTTGTTCTCATAACATGTAATCACGAAATGTCGATAGCTTATTATAGCGTGAGTCACGATATAGAGCCTCGCCCGTTTACATGAAATACCAACGATGTGAAGCGCTTGTGTACGTAATGGAGAGCGGCTTAACGTTGACTAAATAAAGCGGAAAATGGGGAATAAACTCGCCGCACCGCTGTGGGATTTCAGCTTGTTTTGTTACATATAAATAATAATAAAAATACGTAAAAAATAGGAAATACACGTTTCTAGCTCGGTGTAACGTGTCGGTTAGCGTGAGTGTTTTATTGCTGCAGTTGGCCACGTGTGAGTGAGAAGCCTTTTTTCCTCGATAGTCCCGGAGTTACGGGTTTTAAATCGTTGAATGATTGATGGGAATGTTTAACGTCCCGCCGACCGGACAAAACCAGCCGTGTTTCTAGCATTCGCTAAACATTAACTCCCAGTGTTGTTATTCAGTATGTATCGGGTTCCTGGAAAGGAGTTTTTTTTTCTTTTTGTGAGGAGATTATTGAAAGAAGTCACTGAGATAACAAAAAACGCCCGGGTTAAGTTTAGCAAACACGTGCACGTCTAACACCAATACAGAGCCGCCTGTGTGTGTGTGTGTGTGTGTGTGTGTATGTTCATTCAGACGACTCAGCCGTCTGGCCCGAGTTCAGACTTTAGTGAAATAGTTTTCACTTGGCAGGTCATCTAGACCTTTCATAATCCTCCTAACGTATTTTAAGAACTGAACATTGAAACCATTACAGAGATGTAAAATGCAAATACATCAAACGCTTCGACAGTTAAGGTGCGTTCACTTGCAGCGCGGAAAAATTGCGAGTATGAAGAGAGCGTATGCCGGCTTATATTTTGAGCGTCTTTCTTTTAACCCTTGTGTTGCCTTCGGGTCATTTTGACCCGATTCAATGTTTAACCCTCCTGTCGCCTTCGGGTCATTTTGACCCGATTCAATGTTTAATGTCGGTGTTCTTTCGGGAGTCAACAAACAAACATAAAGTACCTCACACTTAAACTTGGAAAACAATATTAATTCTAATAATTTCCTGGAGATTTTAATAGCTGGGGTCATATTGACCTCAAGGGTAAAATATGTTAGGAAATATAAAGGTAACAGGAGGGTTAAACATTGAATCAGGTCATATTGACCCGAAGGCAACACAAGGGTTAAAAGCATATTAATTACTTAAAACTCAGCGTAAATGCACAATGTGAATTTAACACTTTTCCATCACTTTTCCAAAACTTTGAGGATTTTTGACTTTCCCAGGACTTTTGAATAATCATTTTTTTATTGTTTTCCAGGTTTTCCATGAGTGTACGAACCCTGTATATATTAATATTAATTAAATGCACCGTCTTAGTTAAAGTAAACATTCGACCCATCACAGCGGGTAATTTTCCCCACAAACACATTTTAGAGGGTACGTCTTCTCCTTAAAGGGCCACGCACGGATTTAAACACTCGCCGAGCAGAAAGAACATTGCACACGTAAACATGGAGGAAGAATAGATTATTTTGACTGTCTTAATCCTTCCTGTCTGTGAACAGCTCGTTACTGTATTTCTTTTGTTGTGTTTGTGGGAATCCACTCAGGACTAATTACAGTCCGTGTTCTTCATGCATCGGTGTGTCTCATTAGTGGACAATAATTGGGCAGAAATTAAGGCCGAGTGGCACCGAGGTGTAGGCCGACCTACAATGAGAACTTTGTACTCGTTATTTAACATCGAGTTAAGAGATTTCTCACCGACCATTTACGGGTTGCTAAGCGACAGACAGAAACACATAAACATGACACGGGTGCTTAAATAGTTTTTCTTTCTGAGTTAATACACCTTTTCTTTTTTAAAGCGTGTTTATGTTGCCATAATTTCTCTATGGGGAATAATCAGGAAATCACGGATAAATTTACATGAAAGTACTGTATTATCTGTAAGATACATTTTCATTTATTTTATTTGTAGTATTTGTATTTAATTATTTGTTATGCCTTTTTCCCAATTTTTTGTTGTTCTTTTCTTGGAGTGAGCAACATTTGATGTGTGTTCTTTGTGTGTTGTGCACTGTACATGAATATCATGTGTACCAACACATGCAACTGAAAAAATGACAGAAAGTGACTGTGTAAAAATACACATTGTTATGTTGTTGAAAACTGTTTAAAAAAAGTGAGTAAAAAAATAAATAATTGGAATTAAATGTAATTAAAATGTTTAAAAATGTCATCACCCGCTATGTACCTGAACTGAGCTTCCACGTGAACATCTGGGGATGGGCCGGTGTGCAGGGATCTGCATACCTGTATGTCATCATGCATGTCATTAATAACCACAGTCATTTCCATTTGCCATCATTACCATTGTCCCGGAGTCTCATTTCCTCCACTCCCATCACGTAGTCAACGCTGGCGTGACCGCTGAGAGCGAGGCGAACATTCCTCCTCCATTTTTACACATGCAATGTTCTTTCTGCTCGGACAGGTGTTCAGTCGGAGGGACTTTAAATCCGTGCGTGGCCCTTTAAGAAGAAGGCGCACCCTTTAAAATGTCTTTGTGGGTGAAATTACCCGCCGTGATGGGTCGAATGTTTATTTTAACTAACTCGTGTTTTGATTGTTCCTCCCGAGACGATGCATTTAATTAATATTAATAAATACAGTGTTCGTACGCTCATTGAAAACCTGGAAGTCATTTAAAAATGTTTATTTCCAGGCCAGGAAAAAACAAGAATCCCCAAAGTTTTGGAAAAGTCATGAAAATGTGTTATATTCATACGTTGCATTTAAACTGAGTTTTAAATATTTAATATGCTTTTTAAAAGAATGACGCTCAAAATATAAGCCGGCATACACATTTTCATACTGCAAGTGAACGCATCTTAACTGAAGAGACATAAATGTTTTATTCTTCTATCTAAAATATTGTCTCTCATTCATTTGAGTCATTTAAGGTTATTTACTGTATGTTTGGAATTCTCATTGTTAGTTTAAATACAAATTTTTTTCACCTTTTCATGTTTACACCAAGATAAAAATAAATGAATGTGGTCATGTAAATTTGGATTAAAGTCCTGGACACCCATTGGTCGAGGTGTGTGTGAACCCTGTTCTTAAGCACCGCGTGACGTCACTCTGCCGTGTTCTAGGACACGTTGTACTTTTGCTTTCCAGTATGTGAAAAGTCAAATGTTTCAAGTTCCCAAGTGGAGTCAGAAAAATAAAGGGCAGATATGTGCCAACAGATGGAGAGGTCATCCTTCTCTTCTTGGCCTCCCGTGACTTCACGTGATGTGGAAAATGTCCCGGTGACATTCGAAGAGTTACGTCTCTGTGGCGACGAGGTCACAGAGACGGGGTCGTTACGTCATACCCCGAATCAAGAACACGCTGCTGCTGCTGGTCGTTGACTGGCCGCCGGTAACGGAGCTTTTAGTGGTTTAAACTCTCCTAAAGGTCACAAGGTCACAGCGGGAAATGCCAAAGAGGAAAAATGTGATCGGCAAAGAAACCGATGGGAAATTATTTAGTTTTGACTTAAAAGTCAAAGGTCAACGGTTTGTCTCAGCACCCAAAACATCATGTAACTTAATGTGTGATTTAATCTTAATTATATCTACCACTGTAACGGTACTTTTTCTATAAATGATAAATTAGTGTTTGCAGCATCATCATCAACATTATTATTATTATTAACTGCATCAGAGAAGAAGCAGCCAGAAAACAAAGTTATCCATACTTTAATTACCGTTAATATTTAACATTTACAGGCACTATAATAATAATAATTAATAAATGGTTTATAACATTGTGTAGTTTGTGTGCATTTATCTACGGTTGTTTACAAACTTCTCACTGGTTGTTGAAAAACGCATTAATAAAACTTATCATATGAAGTTAATGAACACTAAATACGGAGAGTTAAAAAATGTCACCAAATTATCAAATAAATACTCCTGAACGTTGTTGTGACATCATCACAGAACAACTTGTAATATTAATTGACGTGGCGTCGTCATTACAGGAAGTTATTATTATTATTGTTGTTGTTATGCTCGGCTGGTTCCCATGAAGTCTGAACTTTAAATAAAAATAAAGAGGCCGCCGACGTCTCCTTTTCCATCGTGTTCCTTTATTACCATATTCGTGGAGATAACTTAATCAGGAAGCAAAAAATATACCAGACAATAAAGAACTACAAATCTGAGATAGAAATCCCCCCCCCCCTCCCCCCGAGGGTCTATGTGGCGTATCTCTTGGTCCACTGTTTGGCCGTCCGGTCGTGCTCCGCTCTGTTCGTCGTGTACTGGGTGGCGATGCTTCCCACCAGGGGGTCGGCTGGAGGACATTATAGAGGTTATAAGAAAGAAATTATATATGTACAAAATAAAAATGTAAAACCACAAAGAGAGGACGAACTCAGAGACCCAAACGAACTCCCTCTCCTCTGCTGCGTCTCTTTATTCAGAAACAGGAAGTAGACGAGAGAATTTGAGCATTTAGAAATCTTTGCTCAGATTCCACGACCTCACCTCTACTCGGGATTCGTGTTTATTATAGAGAAAAACATATATTTTAGATCTTATAGAACTTGAAAAAAACGTATTTGCGGCGGTAAAAAGCAGAAACCGCCTCGGTGCTTTTACTCTGACGAGCGAGGCGTCCAGGTGACTTCCTGTCAAGGTGGCGGCGCCGACTAAATTAAACAGAATTCTCTCACACACGAGTTTCTGATTCCTGTTTTGTGAAACCACGGGGAAGCCGTTCGGACCGAGATTTGTCGAGATTCAAAACGTGATTTTGAATTTCCCCTCTCGTCACATTCACTGGAAATGTGAGATTTAAAAAAAGAAAAAGATTTCCCCCGAGTTCACGGCGCTAAACGATTCTTTCTAAATCAGATTAAAAAGACAACGACAGCCCAATCAGGAGCAATGAGGACTGCAGAGAGAGAGAGAGAGAGAGAGAAAGAGAGGGGGAGCAAGAAAGAAAGAGAGCGAGAAAGAAAGAGAGAGAGAGAGAGAGAGAGAGAGAGAGAAAGAGAGGGGGAGCAAGAAAGAAGAGAGCGAGAAAGAAAGAGAGAAAGAGAGCGAGAAAGAAAGAGAGCGAGAAAGAAAGAGAGCGAGAAAGAAAGAGAGAGAGCGAGAAAGAAAGAGAGAGCGAGAAAGAAAGAGAGCGAGAAAGAAAGAGAGGAGAGCGAGAAAGAAAGAGCGAGAAAGAAAGAGAGAGAGAGAAAGAGAGCGAGAAAGAAAGAAAGAAAGAGAGCGAGAAAGAAAGAGAAAGAGAGCGAGAAAGAAAGAGAGAGAGAAAGAAAGAGAGAGAGAGAAAGAAAGAGAGAGAGAGAGAGAGAAAGAGAGGCGGTGAAATAAAAAACTTCTCAGAGGAAGACGCCACAAAATGTTCGTCTTGCATCTTTAAAGAGAGGCGGGGCCGCCGCCACAAAGACACGTTTCCCAGCATGCACTTGTGCTCGACATTTTCCGCCCTGGAGTAAAAACTAAAAGCCGACGTCCACGACAACGAACAAGAGCGCCCGGCGTCTCACCGGGGTTGCAGTCTGTGAGCAGGGAGCAGATGGACAGCAGCACCTTGGAGACGGTGAGCGCCGGACTCCAGTTGTCCTTCAGGATGTCCAGACAGATCACGCCCTGGCTGTTGATGTTGCAGTGGTAGATCCTGGTGCGGAAGGTCACCTGAGGACACACACACACACACACACACACACACACACACACACACACACACACACACACACACACACACACACACACACACACACACACACACACACACACACACACACACACACACACACACACACACACACGAAGAGGTTCAGTCGGAGCGGGGGAGGGGAGGACGGGACATGTCGGACTACCGTTTCCCTGCCTCCGACCCCAAAACAATGAAGACCCGAGGATGTTTTCTGAGGAGTTCCTCGAGGTCTTGGTGTCTCAAGAAGGATTTCTGATCGTTCATATGAATTCTTAAGTGGTCAAAAATGATTAAATTTAGCACCGATTTAAATGGCGTCAACCTAAAATCGCGGCGACAACTTGTGATAAATAAAAGAGAACCTCATCTAAACACTCGACACACAGGGCTGCGTGTTCTGTGTTAATCCTTACATTAAAAAACTCTAAGCGTAGTCCTTCAGTGTCAAACCTGCAGTCAGGGCGCCACGCGGCCCTCATTTCTATCTGCAGACATGATCGCCCTCTGGTGGCGGAAAAGAGGTACTTCTAAATGCCAGGAAACGCCATCGCTGTGACTTCTGCATTCATAAGAAATGGAAACCTCTCGTTAAAAAGGCAGAAGTGAGAGCACATTATTTATTATATAGATTTAATGTTTCATCCCACTGGAAATGAGCCGTTGTAAAAGAAACAGAACTGTTTTACAAAGGAGGTTGACATTTTTATGGCCGTCATAACGCCCCAATATAACTTAATTGGTCCAAATAATAAACCTGTGGGGACAAAGAAATGACCCGCTGGGCATCTCCTCACTGTTCTTCACTCCACTGCACACACACACACACAATGCACTCACACAGAAAGAAGAAAAGAACGCTCTTATTGTGAAACATTATGTGTGATAAGTGACTTCCTGTGGCACCTTCTACATAACTGAAAAAAGGGGTAATACCATCAGTACCGTGGGGGGTTTGAAGGGGTAATATCATCAGTACCATGGGGGGGTTTGAAGGGGTTTGAAGGGGTAATATCATCAGTACCATGGGGGTTTGAAGGGTGATACCATCAGTACCGTGGGGGGTTTGAAGGGTGATACCATCAGTACTTGGGGGTTTGAAGGGTAATACCATCAGTACCGTGGGGGGTTTGAAGGGGTGATACCATCAGTACTTTGGGGGGTTTGAAGGGGTGATACCATCAGTACCGTGGGGGGTTTAAAGGGGTGATACCATCAGTACCTTGGGGGTTTGAAGGGTAATACCATCAGTACTGTGGGGGTTTGAAGGGTGATACCATCAGTACCGTGGGGGTTTAAAGGGTGATACCATCAGTACTTTGGGGGAGTTTGAAGGGGTAATACCATCAGTACCTTGGGGGGTTTGAAGGGGTAATACCATCAGTACTGTGGGGGGTTTGAAGGGGTGATACCATCAGTACCTTGGGGGTTTAAAGGGGTGATACCATCAGTACCTTGGGGGGTTTGAAGGGGTAATACCATCAGTACTGTGGGGGGTTTGAAGGGGTGATACCATCAGTACCGTGGGGGGTTTAAAGGGGTGATACCATCAGTACCGTGGGGGTTTGAAGGGGTAATACCATCAGTACCTTGGGGGGTTTGAAGGGGTGATACCATCAGTACCGTGGGGGGTTTAAAGGGGTGATACCATCAGTACCGTGGGGGGTTTGAAGGGGTAATACCATCAGTACCTTGGGGGGTTTGAAGGGGTGATACCATCAGTACCGTGGGGGGTTTGAAGGGGTGATACCATCAGTACCTTGGGGGGTTTAAAGGGGTGATACCATCAGTACCTTGGGGGGTTTGAAGGGGTAATACCATCAGTACTTTGGGGGGTTTGAAGGGGTGATACCATCAGTACCGTGGGGGGTTTAAAGGGGTGATACCATCAGTACCTTGGGGGGTTTGAAGGGGTGATACCATCAGTACCTTGGGGGGTTTGAAGGGGTAGTCGGACGTGAAGGCGATGTCCAGGAAGAAGACTCCTCCCTCGTACACGGAGCCCGGGGGTCCCAGGATGGTCGACCTCCACTCATAGATGTTGTCTCCTTTGGGGCCGGCGCTGCAGGCGGGAAAACAACAACAAACATGTTTACTCACAGCTGCACGAACACGCGGCGATGCAACGTCCACACGGGAACGCCGATCTCAAGACCTTTAACGGGCTTCTTAAAGGTCAACCTCAGAGGTAAAACCTGACTTAAAAACGCGGTGGATGCACCTGCCCCGGCTAAAACGTAAATAATCCATGTTTACTCTCATTTTACTTGTCAGTAAGGACAAAGAAATTAAATAAACAAACATTCTGAAATAAATCTCAGTAAATGCAGCGTGATAATGAATAAAAAGACGCCCACACACCGTCACTCTGGATGATACGCTTCTGCTGATCTGGATCTACATCAATGAACGACGGGATGAAGGTCATACGGACTTTGACAACAATTTTTAAAAAGGACCTAGAATGCACCGATACATTCCTGCAAAGTGACTTTCGCAGATTAGCGGTCACAAAGATTATAATCCACACCAACGTGGACGTGTTTCAGCCGGCCGCGACGTAGAAACATCGATCCGCGACGCCCCCGTTGGGACGAATGAGATTAAAGATACAAGTGTTAATGTGACCGATGAAAGACGTCCAAGTGGTTTTCATGACGTGGACACGCCTCACAACAACCGGTCTCGTCTCACCAGCGTCCTCGGTCCCCCGTTAAGGGGTGCGGGAGCACTTCATTTTGATTTAATTTAAGATATGTCGGTTTTTAACTCCATCAGACACATTTTAAACCTTCCCCGTAAACCAGAAGACCTTCAACTGTCAAACAGATTGAACTTCAAGAGTTTTCCAGCGAGACGGCAGCCAAACTTATTACCACACTCCAGATGAAAGCTCCTTTAAAGGGACAGTAACCCAGAGGGAGTGGTTGTATTTAACAAGACGGATTTAATTTTATATTTATTTAAATATAGGAGCTGAAATAGCAAATAAATCACTTATTTACCGGCTGTATCTTCTCCAATTTTAGAATTTGCGGATTTTGTTCCCCTCCGTTTTATATCGTTGATAAATTGATAACTAAGAAAAAAATAATACTGTTTAAGAATGGGACTTTGCGATATTTGTTTGAAAATCAATAAGGAAAATAATTGTTTAGATGCAGCCCTAATAGTTCAAACTAAATTTAAATAAATAATCTGCACCACACTTAGCAGTACCAATAATATTGCTATTACTTTCCTCTTGGTCTATATCAGTCCAATAAACAAGTTATAAAAACGTTCACGATACGAGAAAAACGGATAATCAACGACTTCCGTTTCATTGGCATCAGCAACGTGCACACGCGCTTCCTTCTGGCGCAAGAACAAAGTTAAGCTCGAGTGTATTTTCACATTATGAACGTTTGAGAAACCTGTCGCCCTTCAGAGGGAACCTTCAGCCATCCGTCCTTAATCCAGAGTTTAAGCCGTTAATTTAACCGAGAACAGTCACGACACAGACGGACGCATTTAGGACGGAAAGCTGTGAACACCCGTCCAAGTTCCTGTAGTTTCCCCGTCTTCTCACGCGTTTAAAAAGAGGACGACGACGAGGGGGCCGCGTCGTTCCGGTTAGCGACGAATATCCAGACGGGGGTTTGTTTTTGGGTCGGTCCGCGGCCCCCGAGGAGGCTCCTTTGATCTACCGAGCCGCGATGGAAGAGATTCCTCTGTGTTCTCCTTTTCACAGGGAGGTCAGAGGTCAGGCTCCTGCTGCAGAAAACCGCTCCCTGGAGCACGGTGGAGGGCGTCGGTGATTCGCCTCAGGGCGCCCCGGACGGAGCTCGAACCCGGAGCGTCTGCTTCTAAAAGGATGAACTTTCAAGCCACAACACTGGAGGAAACCGAGCTTAGAGCTGCAACTAGCGGTTACTTTCTTCTTTTTTTAAATTGGCCTTGAAAATGCCAGGAAATAAAAAAGATAAACGGTCTTCGCTTTTCAAAAACACAAAGTGAAAAATAGAGAAAAAAATAAGGAAAAAAACCCAAAAGTATTAAGTGTTAACATATAAAACAAAGAAAAGCGAAAGAGTAATGAGGTGGGGCGCCGTTACATAACCAATAACACATGTTTGATCTTTTTCAAGTGTTTTAAGAGGCATTTATGTTTTTTTAAAGTGAAGTTTGGTGAACGTTAATCATTTGTTTGTCTTTTGTAGGACTGCTTTGTTTTTAAGAAAACTAAAATGTAAATCAGATGTGAATATTTTTTTATTATTTTATTCTTAGACACTATTTTGAGGAGAGCCAAACTGAAAATGTGCAGTGAAAAAAGAAGAATATTTGGATGATTTTAAACAAACTGGCGTTCGTCCTTACGCATACCTGCAAACTCATGAGGGAGGAAAAAGGTGACAAGGGGGGGGGGGGGGTCATCGCGGCGCACGAGACGAGTCGACTGCAACGCCGCCTAGTGGTCGGATCGGGTATTACGGTCAGTGTGAGGCTTAATATCAAAGTCAGCCCAGTCAGAAAAAAATTAATTAAAAAAGGAAATACTGCACTTGGCAGCAGAGGAGCGCTCAAATATTCCTCACACTGCCCTCACTAAACAGGATATGGAATCAGGGAAACACGATTGCTATAAAATCAAAAGTATTCCGCCGTACAAACGTCTCCACCCGCCGCTGAGAAACGAGGCGTTTACACGGAGGGATGAACCCGGCCCGTCAGAGGAGGAGTCTGGGAGTCGTGCGTGTGCTTTGCATCCGAGCTTGAGGTTTGATCACGGCAATAAGTCGCGGGTGGAAAACCAATCGTGGGATCGGTGAGTCGAAAGCAAGAGGATGAAACCCACCTGCAGTTGGGCGGAGGGTCCAGAGTAATATCAGCCAGCTCTTTCTGAATCCTGCACACACAAGAAACACAAGTAAATAACAACAACAAACAGTCGCGGTTACATCGCGTCACCGGAACATTCGAGGGAAATGTGGGGGTTACTAACGGGAATGTAATAAATAAAAAGAACATTTAAAATAAGGAACAATACATTGAGCAGATCGCAGCGGCAATGCTGGCGGTGTGACACGTGTTGGTATAAATAACATGAATATTTCCACTGTTGTTTGTGTATTTAACTCAGAAAAGGGAAATAATCCACGTTACATCAATATTTCACACTTTCCAGTTCACCAAGATCGTAAAAACATGTCTTCGTGGGAAGCGAGAGAACCGCTTCACATGTCTTGTCAAGCAACAGGATAAACCGGGAAATCTGCATCGTAATTAATATTTGGTTTGACCTCCGCGGTCCAGTTGCTGCTCGATCGGTGCCAAGTGATTCGAGTCCTTGGACGACGTCGTCACTCTCACTGCGACGGTGTTCCCTTTCTCTGCAGGTTCATTACCTTCGCATTGAAAATGCGGAAGGTTATGTTTTGATCGCCGTGTATTTATTTATATGCGTGTTATTCGCATAACAAAAAAAGTTTTAAACCGAATCACATGAAATTTGGTGGGATGATTGGTTATTATCCGGGGACCATTTGATTAGATTTTGGGATCGATCGGGTCAAAGTTAAGGTCAAACTCTTCTTTTTACCATAGCGCGGTCAATTTCTATCCAATTGGCATGCAACTAATGCCAAAATGTTCATAATTCAATGCCCAATCTTGTGATATGCGAAGGTATGCGCTCTACCGAGTGCCCGTTCTAGTTCTCTATTGTTTTGTTTTCATGTTTGTTATTTTACACAACAAGTAAGAATATAGAATAAATCGCTTTTTGATCGTGATACTTTGAATATTTTTTGTTTTTTAAACAGGTAGTGGTATCGGATTACATTTTTTAAAAGACCCTCCCAAATGTGGCTGTAATAAAATAAAATAAATTGTTTTGTTTGTCTTTTCAGGAGGAGAAAAACGAAGTTTTTATGACGTGACTTTGTGGTCAGTTCAAGCTGCGGTGGAGAAGAAATTAGCATGTGTTCCTCTTCTAAGATGAATTTCCTCTTCAGCCGAACAACGGTGCACTAAATGTAATTAAAGTGGTCGGTATTCGTGTTTGAAGTGGAATTTTCCCACAAGAAAGAAACCCGATGAAAGCGAATAATTAGGAGGAAACAACTGGCCGGTTGTGGCATGCGACCTGAGCTGACGGAATACAACGGAGTCGTTCCTTTATATATTTGTGTTCACCTTTTGGCGCTCGTGGAAAGCAGCTTGGAGGTCTTGCTCATGCTGGCTTTGCTCTCCCGTTTCTTTTTGCAAAGTACGTCCCTCTGACTGCTTTGGCTGGAGGAAGGCGGCGATGAAGACGAGCTGGTGCTGGCACGGGAATCCTCATCCGACATACCGTATTGGATTGGAGATGAACCGGAAACCTGGAGGTGAGCGGAAGAGAACGACAAAAACAAACAAACTAAATAAGAAGATGGAAGGCGGAGCGGCTTCAGAAAGAGTTCCACCCAAAGACGACGCTCACATGGCCTCCGAGCGGCCATGACGGCAGACACATTTCATCATAATTATACAAATCACGATTCATAAACATTCATTAGTATCTTTAACTGGCAGAAATACTGACACTCTTATCTGTAGTCTGGTATTTAAACTGCAGAGACTCAGAAATGAGTGCTCGATGATGGAAGATGATGTTGGTGAAGAATACCCTTAACATTAGTGTATTTGCATTAAAAAATAATTATTTACGATCAATAACTTGCATTGTTTTCGGAGCAGAAACACTGACAGCCGTCTCCGTAGTCCGGTACTCTAACTCCTCTTTTCTTGAGCCAACAGACTCAGATTTGAGTGTTAGTGTAACATTAAATGTGTATTTTAAGTCGTTTAACGTCCATGTTTTTCACGTCACAGCATATTGTATAGAATAAATACTGACAGACGTCTCTGTGCTGTTAACCGCCACATTACATCCTTTAAATTGAGATGATTATGAGGGGTAAAACTGTATTTAACGTGATGTTTATTTACATTAAATCACATAGTAATCATCAGTTCGCCACCGGCTCCGTGACGGTTGACGAACAGCCGTTCGCCGCGACGGCCGTTTGGCGAGCGAAGTGCACGGTTCGCACGCGCACGCGCTACAATTAACCGTTTCACACCCGCGAACTCCAGCCTGCGAACAATGTGGTCATTCAATTAGAATCAATGGAGACGTTTCGCGGGGTGTGTTATCAACAAGATGACCCCCCCCTCCCCCGGTACAATAACAACAACAACAAAAACAACACATGAACACAGCTACCTGCAAACAGCCCCCCCCCTCTCACGTCCCCCGTAACAACAACCGACAACGCACGCGCAGGCTCAACGACTTCAGGGGGGGGGGGGGGGGTGCGACTACTTCTTGGAAGAGCGTGGAGGAAGAGCTGCTTTGCTAGGCATCCCTTCGCAAGTGAAACAGACAACCGGGCTGACCGTGATACACACGCCGGTTAGTCTCTGAGGGGAGGAGTTAAACTTAACCTCGCGGCTATTTATGTGAAAAAGGAGGGCACGGACTGCGTATTCTAAGGCCAGAAATGTGACAACGGAACGTTAAACGCGTCAGACGGCATACGGGGAACAGCGTCAAGTTCCAGCACGTAGCCGGAGCCCGTTTTCCATGCGAACCAACTAAACACCACGACCGTGTTGTTTATTTCTCTAAAAAGCCGACGAAATGACCTTCGACTTCACCGAGAAAAGGACGCAGGCTGCGGACCGAGTCGTACCCTTCGCGGTCTCGGTGAAACATCGGTCTTAAACCGCCTATTTCGGCCGCTATTAAAACTTACCCAGTCTATTGTGTCTGGAGCTCCGCCACAGTGTCGGCTGGCTGGTGGCTGTCGCCCTCTGCGGAACGGAAGTAGCCTACCGCGGCGGCAGCGAGCCGCCCGGCCCCCGGTCCTCGTCTGGAGAACCGCCTACATCACACACATTATTAGAGGTTTAACTATAATCATGGGGAGGTGACATCGTAATGTTATCTTTAAAAATGCAACACCTCGCTACGTCACCCGTGTTTGCAACACCGTCGGTCGAACTTGTGAACTTTGTGTTTCATGAACTTCAATATTTTTATTTTTATTTTGAGGATGTGTTTATGCCACCTGGTTACAACAAATGCATAATACATGCATTACTACATTTAGCATCTACAGCATTAAAACAAAACAAAAATGTCACAATTAATGTGGTGATAATGAAATCAAGCCACACATTCAATGCCAGTTTCATCATTTAAAAGACAATCTGGAGGGTGAGATGTGTTGTTTACAAGTGTTCATCTACTTCTGCAATGACTAAGTTGCTGCATCGCTGGCCACAGAAACTGAAAAACCACGTCTGACTCATGACTAAGAAGGTGTTATTATTATTAAATTATAGGGCCTGTGAGTTGACATCATTCATTGCATGCTGCAGCCTCCCAGAGCCCATTCTCACAGCTCCAATTGGACAATATGGCTTGTTTCTATTTCTGTCTCGATTCTCTGCACTTATTCTAACTGCATCTGGTACGATTACTGGTACACTACGTGGTGTGAGTTGTTCAGAGGCCTCAAGGAGCCATCGTGGAAGAACAATCAATACTTGTTTTATTAAGATCCAGCCATATATATGTAATTTAATGTCCATCTTATTATTTACACCGACTCCCGCCCAAATCAGAACAGACATAAGTCTTTTTTTGATTTGTTTGCAACAGGATCTGGAGCCTCAACTCTGTATAAACAGACCCAGAGCTGACTTACTTGGTGCTTCACTTAAAAGCTTTCGTAGGATTCATTTATAAAGCCGGAACATGTTGTGCGCGAGGATTTAAAGTTCCTTCTGTTTTTAATACTTTATTTCCCGCTGTGACTTTCCCAAAAGATCAGCGCTGGAATGTAAAACGGTTCGTTTGTCGGCTATTTCGTTGTATTATTTCACCGGTAAAGTGAAACAAGGTGGAGAACCTCTGAAGAGCCACACAGGGGCTCAACGTGTTCTCTGTGAGTGTGTTGGAAGACATGATGTATAATCCAAAACAGGAGAAGTGTGTTGATGTTCTTTGTGAAAACAGTCCAGGCTCTGTGGGGGAGGAGGTGGTGCCGATTCTGGGGTGGTGGTGGGGGGGGGGGGGGGGCAGCAGCAGGGGTCTGCTTCTGTGTTGACCCGTTTCCACCCCAGACCTCAGCTCTCCGACGTGGTCCTGCTGCAGCTTGTGTTCGAGATGCTTTGCTTCAACTTTATTAACATCGTCACATACGTACAGGTAGATACGTACAGGTACATACGCACAGGTACATACGCACAGGTACATACGCACAGGTACATACGCACAGGTACATACGCACAGGTACATACGCACAGGTACATACACAGGTACATACGCACACGTACATACGCACAGGTACATACGCACAGGTACATACGCACAGGTAGATACGCACAGATACATACGCACAGGTACATACGCACAGGTACATACGCACAGGTACATACGCACAGGTACATACGCACAGGTACATACGCACAGGTACATACACACAGGTACATACACAGGTACATACGCACAGGTACATACACACAGGTACATACGCACAGGTACATACGCACAGGTACATACGCACAGGTACATACGCACAGGTACATACGCACAGGTACACACGCACAGGTACACACACACAGGTACACACGCACAGGTACATACGCACAGGTACATACGCACAGGTACATACATACAGGTACATACGCACAGGTACATACACACAGGTACATACACACAGGTACATACGCACAGGTACATACACACAGGTACATACATACAGGTACACACACAGGTACATACACACAGGTACATACACACAGGTACATACATACAGGTACATACACACAGGTACATACGTACAGGTACATACATACAGGTACATACACACAGGTACATACGTACAGGTACATACACACGTACATTCATACAGGTACATACACACAGGTACATACGTACAGGTACATACATACAGGTACATACACACAGGTACATACGCACAGGTACATACAGGTACATACAGGTACATACACAGGTACATACACACAGGTACATACGCACAGGTACATACACACAGGTACATACACACAGGTACATACATACAGGTACATACACACAGGTACATACATACAGGTACATATGCACAGGTACATACACACAGGTACATACACACAGGTACATACATACAGGTACATACACACAGGTACATACGCACAGGTACATACATACAGGTACATACACACAGGTACATACACACAGGTACATACATACAGGTACATACACACAGGTACATACGTACAGGTACATACATACAGGTACATACACAGGTACATACACAGGTACATACGCACAGGTACATACACACAGGTACATACGCACAGGTACATACGCACAGGTACATACGCACAGGTACATACGCACAGGTACATACGCACAGGTACATACACACGTACATTCATACAGGTACATACGCACAGGTACATACGCACAGGTACATACGCACAGGTACATACGCACAGGTAGATACACACGGCTGGATTCGGAGAAAATAGGCCCCCGGGCTAAAGGCCCCCACCACCTGTCCGACACAGGAGCCTTTAAAGTTAGTGTGCCTCTTTGTCGTAATGTAATGGCCGTTTGTAGAAGTTGTGTCTTTTTCTAGTAATGTTGTGTCTCTTTGTGTCAATTTGTAGTAGTTTTTGTCTTTTTTTTGTTATGTTGAATCTCTTTTTAGTCGTTGTGTCCTGCGACAGCCACAGATATTTGATTATTTTTCTCTTTTTTTTGCTGTCAGGGTGAAATGAAAACATCAATGTCTTTGAAGATGATTACCAAACCCTGTGATAACCAGCAAAACACTCATCTCTCACCGGGGACAGATGCAGACTGAGTCCGAGTGTTGCCATGGCGATGCATTTACATCTCATCGTTACTGGAAATTGTAATCCTAAGAGATCAAAAAGGAGCGATCGTCTATATGGGTTCCTGGTCAGGTTGAGCTCTTCCAGTTCATCACTACAATACTAACATCATCGACTGGCATCAATCCATCCAACAGCTGCTGAGCAGCAAAACTAAATATCCTAAATTCATTTTGGCCCAAACCGGCTCACCACAAGCGATCACGTGACCCCATAAATATACCACTTACACTAAAGACGTGTAATAAGATATTTAATGACTGTCACGCTGAATTTTACTAACACGCATCACAATGATGGTGACTGTAAATAATGATAATTCAGTCATATATACACTACCGTTCAAAAGTTTGGGGTCATCCAGACAATTTCGTGTCTTCCATGAAAACTCACTTTTATTTATCAAATGAATTGAAAATTGAATAGAAAATATAGTCAAGACATTGACAAGGTTAGAAATAATGATTAATATTTGAAGTATTAATTTTGTTCTTCAAACTTCAAGCTCAAAGGCCAGTTGTATAGCTTATATCACCAGCATAACTGTTTTCAGCTGTGCTAACATAATTGCACAAGGGTTTTCTAATCAGATATTAGTCTTCTAAGGCGATTAGCAAACACAATGTACCATTAGAACACTGGAGTGATAGTTGCTGGAAATGGGCCTCTATACACCGATGGAGATATTTAATTAGAAACCAGACGTTTCCACCTAGAATAGTCATTTACCACATTAACAATGTATAGTGTGTATTTTTGATTAATGTTATCTTTATTGAAAAAACAGTGCGTTTCTTTGAAAAATAAAGACATTTTAGTGACCCCAAACTTTTGAACGGTAGTAAATAATATATATATAAATAATATCAATATATATTTATATTATATATAAATATATATGTATAAATATATAAATAATAAAAATATATATAATATAAATTATGTATATTTATATTATATATGTATAAATAATATATAAATATATATGCAGCACTATCAGTGGGCCATCAGCAAGTGGCTGCAAACCGGCGTTATCCGAGGAAGTCTCCCATTGGTCCAATCGATGCAATTGACCCTTAGTCCCGCCGCCCTCGGCCACCTTACCCCGGAGCCCACGCTGTCACTAATTGCCAGTGTTCCCGAAGAGAAGAATGTCGTGGAGATCCAATTCATCGCGTTTCTGCGACTTCCTGCAGACCAGAGGCTGAGGACACGAGGACAGTAGTTAGGATGCAGATATCGAATTAAAAACAAAAGAAACTCTTGTAATCGAGACGATGTTTCAGACTATAAAGGTTACGGGGTGTGTGTGTGTGTGACGTAAAAGCCTCCCCGGGCCGTGTGAATGACTAAATGAAGAAGTGTAAACATTTGAGGCCGCAGTCAAACAGACGGAGCACAGCGTGTGTTTTCATTCTTTCTTCTTCTCCTCACAAGCCAACCACAGTGTGTTTTATTGGGTGCTTCAGTAATACAAGTGCACAACAAACCACTCTGCAATTGCAGAGGTGGCGGGTAGCCAGTAAATATACAAGTCCTGCCTCTTTCACAGGCAGACCTATACTTTTGCGGTCTGCCTCAAAAGCCTTTGAAAAAATACATACAGTACAAACAAAATCAGAGGAAGTTTAAAAAGCATGAAGGATCCATTGACGCAAACCTTCCCATTCCATGCAGATAACATATTGATGACAAAAAAGGAAAAGTAAAAGCATAATATTCTGCATGTTTGTTCCAGGTGCCACTAAGAGAAATGAGAATACATACTAGCTGAAATGCGTATGATATTTATAATATGCTGTGTTTTTCTTCTTCTTCCTTTTTTTTCTCCAATACAATACTTCCAACATTCAGATATTGGAAAATAAAAAAATCCCAATCTCCTCTTTGTATATAAAAAAAGAAAGAATCTTTCAAGTCAACAAGGAACAAAAAGGACATGTCTTCATTGATTCTTTTTTCTTTCTCCTAAACACAGAAAAGGTAGATACAATGTTGAGGTGGAGGAGGAAGAGGAGGAAGGTGATAGGAGGAGGAGGAGGGCAGGATTACTGTTGCACTTAGTGAGTGTGCTTTGACAGACTGAAGGCCTGCACACACCGGGGGGGGGGGGGGGGGCATTTTATTTTTTGGTGTGCGATTAATTGGCACGTGAAAATAGTCGCTATTTTTGCAAACCGTTTAGTATTTTCACGCAGAACACGAATATTAAATGATGGCGGGGAAAAAAAGTATTGTCATCTTTTTCCAAGAACTTTAAGACACCACCAGATCCACTTCTTTCGTTTCTACCTTTCACAATAAAAGCCCGAGGCATTTAAAGTGTAATGGTTTGCCAGAGGGAACTCAAAATGAAGTCTAAAAGAAAGGAAACTGAAAAAGCCAGCCGACAGTAGTGCAGGCCACGCGACAGTTCAACCTCAGACGATAGGATCAGCGATCATTAGGATAAGAGATCAATAGGACCAGCGATCAATAGGATCAGTGATCAATAGGACCATCGATCAATAGGGTCCTGGTCGTTGGTCGACTGCCTGCGTGAATCTATGAGAACCTTTTTACTGGAAAAGTGTTGCAACCGAGGAGTTTTTATGCAACGTATTTTTTTGCACGCGAGTGTCGCGTTTCTGCGTCGTTGGTGTACGTCACGCCCCCTGCTGTGTGAAGGCCTCACGGGTGAGAGAGAGAGGTAGAGAGAGGTACAGTGACATGGGAGGGGCCGGGGGGAGGTGAAGGAGGCGATGGCTGCGGGTCTATGTGGCGTATCTCTTGGTCCACTGTTTGGCTATCCGGTCGTGCTCCGTTCTGTTGGTCAGGTACTGTGTGGCGATGCTTCCCACCAGGGGGTCGGCTGGAGGGACAGAGAGAATATTTTAAATCAGGGCTCTCACACACGGCGACCAATGGGTGTCCAGGACTTCAAACCACATTTCCATGAACACATTTTTAAAAAATCTTGGTGTATACATGAAAAAGTGAGAACATGTTGTATTTAAAATAACAAAGAGGATTCCAAAGCATACAGTATATAATCTTAAATGACTCAAATGAATGAGAGACAATAGTTTGAAAAAAAGAATAAAACATTTATGTATTTTCGGTTAAGGTGCGTTCACTTGCAGCGCGAAAAATGCGCGAGTACGAGAGAGCGTATGTATGTCCACTTATATTTTGAGCGTCAATCTTTTAAAAGCATATTAATTATTTAAAACTCAGAGTAAATGCAACATGTGAATATAATACATTTCCATGACTTTTTCAAAACTTTTTTCCAGGCCTGGAAATAACCATTTTAAAATTCCAGGACTTTTCCAGGTTTTCCATGACCGTACAGATCCTGCTAAATGTAAATCGATAAGCTGGGCAGAAACAACACGTTTACACTCTTAGGCCCAGATTCGGTGAAGATGAGTTGGAGAACAACAACGATAAAGATGTGGTGTGGCTCTCTGGCAGCGTGCCAAGGGAGCAGCGTCTCGGTTATTTATGACTCAAATCTAATTATTAATTTGTATGCGTAAAACCCCATATTCTTATTCTAGTGCATATCAGATCTTGGAACATTTAAATTAAAAGGCCCATGTTTCTTTAAATGTGCAGTTATTGTGATTTCTCACATTTTCCCGTCCACACTAAGAACCACGATTCAGATGAATCCAGCTGGTTAAGCATCTCCCAGACGCACGCCGGTTAACGACTTTAGATACTTCTGCTGGGGAGGAGGAGGGTGTGTGTGTGTGTGTGGGGGGGGGGGGGACCTTCACGTATACTTGATTATACCCTCTAAAATTCAGCTGTATCAATAACCACTAAATCATATTAAAAAAGGCAACGACAACCCAATCAGGAACAGCGAGGACTGCAGAGAGAGAGAGAGAGAGAGAGAGAAAGAGAGGGGGAGCAAGAAAGAAGAGAGCGAGAAATTAAGAGCCAGTAGGAAAGAGAACGAGAAAGAAAGAGCCAGAAAAAAAGCGAGTGCGAGAGCGAGAAAGAGTGAGAAAGGAAGAGCGAGAAAGAGAACGAGAAAGAAAGAGAGCCAGAAGTAAAGAGAACGAGAAAAAAAGAGCAAGAAAGAAAGAGAGCGAGAGAGCCAGAAAGAAAGAGAGCGAGAAAGAAAGAGCCAGAAAAAAAGCGAGTGCGAGAGCGAGAAAGAGTGAGAAAGAGAGCGAGAAAGAAAGAGAGAGCGAGAAAGAAAGAGAGAGAGAGAGAGAGAGAGAAAGAGAGGCGGTGAAATAAAAAACTTCTCAGAGGAAGACGCCACAAAATGTTCGTCTTGCATCTTTAAAGAGAGGCGGGGCCGCCGCCACAAAGACACGTTTCCCAGCATGCACTTGTGCTCGACATTTTCCGCCCTGGAGTAAAAACTAAAAGCCGACGTCCACGACAACGAACAAGAGCGCACGGCGTCTCACCGGGGTTGCAGTCTGTGAGCAGGGAGCAGATGGACAGCAGCACCTTGGAGACGGTGAGCGCCGGACTCCAGTTGTCCTTCAGGATGTCCAGACAGATCACGCCCTGGCTGTTGATGTTGCAGTGGTAGATCCTGGTGCGGAAGGTCACCTGAGGACACACACACACACACAACCGTTTTTAGAGACTTCACGGGGACATTTTATGCCGATAAACACACTCAAAAGAATAACCAGGAAAACAACTACATGAGCCTCATGGTGTCTTCATAGATCAGACCAGCAGGGGGCAGCGTGGCGTACAAACGAAAACAACACAACAGTTTTGTTGCCACCTTGAATATTTGGACCAGAGTGTTCAACAGCTTCACAACAGTGACGCATCACATGTGCATTCATAATTTGATTATGATTATTGGCAATAGTAAAACACAAGAACAAGTAAACGACGGACTTCCTTTTCACGCAAAGAGAAAGACAAACGACGACAGTCAAAGTCTCAGGAAAACATCGTCTGAAAATAGAAAAAATGAATGAAAAATAGAAGATAAATAACACACGTCAAGAAATAATGAATAAAGAACCTCAAGAAATAAGTGTAATGACAATTTCCATGAAAAAAGTTCCGACACCGAGCTCTCGATATCGAGTATTAAACAAATTAATGTAGGAATCCGTGCCCCCCCCCCCCCCCTCCGCCGTTTACCCATCAGACAGCGAGCTCGACATCGGCTCGGCTCTGACACTCGACACCGCCGTTCGCCAATCACCAACATCTGGCCCCCCGGGACCCACCAGAGGAAACCTCTAATGAGCCTTGGCATTCCCAAAAATCACACACGGGCAAGATGTTATAAATACCCCCCCCCCACCCCAGATCCTCTCCTCTGGCCCGAGTTCAGAAACAGAAACACATCCACCTGGTGAACTTGTCAGCTCTTGTTTCTCTTCAAGAGGAGTCTTTTAAAAAGGAGTCGGATTCTGGATCTAAAACCGCCGAGCCCGAGGACTGAGCTCCACTGGAGCAGCGAGGGGAGTGTGTGGCAGCTACAGGCCGAAGGGTTTGGTGTGTGTGTGTGTGTGATGGGGTTTTGGCTGCAGATCAGTGTTTTCAGGGGGGTAGGAGGTATTGGAGAGGGTGTGTGTGGTGTGTGTGTGTGAGGAAACACTCAAGAGGGCTGGGCCGGAGCCTGTGGATTTGTTTGAGTCTGCTGTCAAACACAGAGCCGGTGGTTACACAGCACAAAGAGCGAGGGAGGAGGGCGAGCGAGCACGGGGAGGGGTGTCCATAACAGAGAGGGAGAGGGACAACCGATGAGCTGCAAGAAGATGAGTCTGTTCTGATCACCGCGACACTCAAGACAGACGAGAGAAACCAAATTATTCTGCACAAAATATATATTAAGATATTAACCCTTGTGTTGCCTTAGGGTCATTTTGACCCGAATCAATATTACACCCTCCCCCCGCCTTAGGATTAATTTGACCCCATTCAATGTTTAATGTCGGTGTTCTTTCGGTAGTCAACAAACAAACATAAAGTGCCTCACACTTAAACTTGGAAAACAATATTAATTCTAATAATTTTCTGGAGGTTTTAATTGCTGGCGTCAAATTGAACCCAAAGGGTAAAATATGTTAGTAAATATAAAGGTAACAGGAGGGTGAAACATTGAATCGGGTCAAAATGACCCAAAGGCGGGGGGAGGGTGTAATATTGATTCGGGTCAAAATGACCCTAAGGCAACACAAGGGTTAAAGGGAGTTTTTATAGTGGAAGAACATGTGTGCTCTTGCAGTGTGTGTGTGTGTGTCTCTGTGTGTGTGTATCACAATCCCAGATATTTCCTCCGCACTTCCTCCATTGGGCCGCGCAGGAAGTCGACACTCGGGGGTTCAGCTCACTAAAAAAACATCCAAATTATTTAACGCTTGCGCCTACCGGCTGCCGTACCGTGGGGGGTTTGAAGGGGTAATACCATCAGTACCGTGGGGGGTTTGAAGGGGTAATACCATCAGTACCGTGGGGGGTTTGAAGGGTAATACCATCAGTACCGTGGGGGTTTGAAGGGTAATACCATCAGTACCGTGGGGGTTTGAAGGGGTAATACCATCAGTACCGTGGGGGGTTTGAAGGGGTAATACCATCAGTACCGTGGGGGGTTTGAAGGGGTTATACCATCAGTACCGTGGGGGGTTTGAAGGGGCTATACCATCAGTACCGTGGGGGTTTGAAGGGTAATACCATCAGTACCGTGGGGGGTTTGAAGGGGTTATACCATCAGTACCGTGGGGGGTTTGAAGGGGTAATACCATCAGTACCGTGGGGGGTTTGAAGGGGTAATACCATCAGTACTTTGGAGGGTTTGAAGGGGTGATACCATCAGTACCGTGGGGGGTTTGAAGGGGTTATACCATCAGTACCGTGGGGGGTTTGAAGGGGTTATACCATCAGTACCGTGGGGGTTTGAAGGGTAATACCATCAGTACCGGGGGGGTTTGAAGGGTAATACCATCAGTACCGTGGGGGGTTTGAAGGGGTTATACCATCAGTACCGTGGGGGGTTTGAAGGGGTAATACCATCAGTACCTTGGGGGTTTGAAGGGGTAATACCATCAGTACCTTAGGGGGTTTGAAGGGGTTATACCATCAGTACCGTGGGGGGTTTGAAGGGGTAATACCATCAGTACCTTGGGGGGTTTTAAGGGGTGATACCATCAGTACTTTGGAGGGTTTGAAGGGGTTATACCATCAGTACCTTGGGGGGTTTGAAGGGGTAGTCGGGGGTGAAGGCGATGTCCAGGAAGAAGACTCCTCCCTCGTACACGGAGCCCGGGGGTCCCAGGATGGTCGACCTCCACTCGTAGATGTTGTCTCCTTTGGGGCCGGCGCTGGGAGAATTGAAACAAAAGACGAGTTAATATGGTAAATCGGCGCCTCGACAGCCCGGCGTTCAAACTGCCAGCGGGGATTGTGGGGTGTGTGTAGGAGGGTGTGGGGTGTGTGTGTGTGTGTGTGTGGGGGGGGTCGCTCAGGCTTCTGACAAGCTAATGACGGAGATTTGGGGGGTTTTCTGTTCCGGGCTTATTTAGTCGGATTTAGATTATCTTACATTTTGATTACCTGCTACTGGACGCTACGTGGACACACACACAAACACAAAGAAACACACACACACTTACAGGCCAAGCGACGCAACATGATTTCACATTGGATCCAGTCTTCACTCATGGGATAAGTATTAATGCTGAAGAAGTGGGCCGAGGGTCACATCTGTTGTTTAGGCCACAGTAATTAATGCTATTTCCATATTACCCCCCCCCCCCCCCCCCCCACACACACACAGTTTGTGGTAAGACCCCGAGCTGGCAGCGAGCCAGCAGGAGAGCGGGGACAATGTCCAGATCACAAAGCCCGGGACGACGAACAATGCCCGATTTCATGCAATTACCTGGGAAGGTGTTCACCGGCAACCCGGAGTTTACTGGCACATGTGCTTACAAATGTACACACACACACTGGCGTTCCCTCAAGGCTGTTGCATTACCGTTTATTTTTATTCAGACATAAATCAATAACCTCAGACGGAGATTTCCGCTATAATAACCTCAAACAGCAGACAGTTTAAAGCGTCTGGAGGAGGAGGAGGAGGAGGAGGAGAAGAAGAAGAAGAAGAAGAAGAAGAAGAAGAAGAAGAAGAAGAAGAAGAAGAAGAAGAAGAAGAAGAAGAAGAAGAAGAAGAAGAAGAAGAAGAAGAAGAAGAAGAAGAAGAAGAAGAAGAAGAAGAAGAAGAAGAAGAAGAAGAAGAAGAAGAAGAAGAAGAAGAAGAAGAAGAAGAAATCAGCGTCCCGGCTGCCCTCAGAGGGTTAGAACTGAAACACTCTAAACTACTGCCGAACATATCGTTAAATAAGTCCATATAATTACTTCTTTTTGTTGTTGTCTATCTTCTAAAATGAAAAAGGCTTACGTTTCATTTTGTAAAAAGGTAAATATTATATCGATGGAGGCTTAAAATAAGACCAGTTGTCTTGTTGTCTCTTCCTGCACTGAGATATAAAATTTTCTGTTGTGATTTTTATTTTATTGTTTGAAAATAAATAAATACACTCTCTTTGCATTTGATTATTGTTGATTCGAGTGAAGAAATACTGTACATAAGAACATTCCTCTAATATAATAACATAAATCCATTTAATTTGAAACCTTCAAAATTAAAGCACAGGGTATTTTCTTGAAGAAAAGGTGATCATACGTCTTTCAAGCCGCCAGGGGCCACATCAAACGACGTGGCGGGCCGCATTCGGGCCCGCGGGCCTCGTGTTCCACACCTGTGGTGTAAGTACTAGGACATGAACACAGGGTTCTTACAAATGTTGACCAGTGGATTTCCAGGACTTTTCCATGACTTTAAACCAAATTTCCATGCCCAAACTGAAATCTCGGTATAAACATGAAACATTTAGAAAATGTTGCGTATTGAGAGCGTACGCCGGCTTATATTTTGAGCGTCTTTCTTTAAAAAAAACATATTAGTTATTTCAAACTCGCCGTAAATGAACGTGATAACACATTTCCATGACTTTTCCAAAACTTTTAGGATTTACGTTTCATCCATGACTTTTCCAGGCCTGGAAATGACCATTTTAAAATTACATGACTTTTCCAGGTTTTCCATGACCGTACGAACCCTGTGAACACGGAGGGCGCTCAGGTTGACGAACACGCTCTCGTCAAACAGCGTTGCTTTCCCTCTCTCCCCCCCCCAAAAACAAACTGTGTTGCATTTCCGTCGGACGGAGAGCGCAATCCCAACCGAGTACAGGAAGTGACCTCTGGAGGCTTCGGAGGCGCCCAGAGACAGATGTTGACGTCCGATAGCCGAGGGGAGCTTTTGGAAAGCCCGTCATAACAACGTGAAGCAAACGGGCGAACCGGTGGTCGCGTTCGGCTGCTCCGACATTCTTCTGTGAACTGAGAATTGGAGCGGAGGGATTCAATAGTTCCATCACGGATGAGTTTTGACACGAGGCGGTCGGGTTGCCAAAATAAACGTGTTCGGTAGACGACCTCGTCGTAAGAAATTCAAATAAGTCCCCGGAGTTGTTTGACTAATTGATTAATCTGTCAAATACCACAATCTGAATGAGAAGAAGAAACTGAGGAAACACAAAGAGAGGGGGATAAATGTGTCACGCGTCTCAACGATGTTCCCGTCACGGTGTTGCTCATGGGCTTTGGTCGGAGGCTGCAGTCATATGCAAGCAACGCCACATCTGCAGCCAAACGCCTGGATTCACTGGGTATTTGGGTCATGTGGTTTCAGGGGTCAGGGTGCAGGTGTCCGGGCGTCCTCAGAGATTACACTCAAGAGGAGGAGGAGCCCACGGTGACAGCTGGAGCACTAAAATAGAGTTGTTTTTATTATTATTTCCCCTTTGCCGTGTATTTATTTATTTATTTGTATGCGTGTTACTCGCATAACTCAAATAGTATGAAACCAAATCGCATGAAATTTGGTGGGATGATTGGTTATTATCCGGGGACCATTTGATTAGATTTTGGGATTGATCAGGTCAAAGGTCAAGGTCATGAAAAGGTCAAAATCTTCTTGAATCGCATGAAATTTGGTGAGATGATTGGTTATTATCCGGGGACATAGCGCGGTCCTTTTTTATCAATTGGCATGCAACTAATGCCAACATGTTCATAATTCAATGCCCAATCTTGTGGCATGTGAAGGTATGCGCTCTACCGAGTGCCCGTTCTAGTTCATCTTGTGATCATCAGAAAAAAATGTCTCCAGATCCTTCACTCGGAGCTGCAGACTTTAAAATCACAATGTGGGCTTCCCGCGGTCAGATGAATGAGATCTACTGCGATATCGATAATGAGGTTATCGATACCGTGCCGTATCGAAAATAAAAGTGAAAGCTTTTGGTAACAATCGACCTTTCAGTTTGTTTTCTAAACCCATCTTGCTGCAATAATAACCAATAACGATCGACGTGAAATGAACCGAGTGGATGCGTTGGCTTTTTATTAGATCAAAAAGATCTTGACAAACGGAGCATGAATCGCCATGAGATCACAATCTGACTTAAATATTCTTATCATACCGAATCCTTGGCCTTTGGTCAGAAGTGCTTTGTTGATTTCATTTGGGGGTAAAAGGTTTTTCTAACAATGTCCTTTTGAGTCTTTAGAGAACTTCGGCGTGAATGTCTCTTTATTCGCTCGATAGAAACGTGATCCAGACGAATCCCCCGGATAATAAACCGGGATTATAACCCATCGTTCACTCGACGTGGTGCTGCTGGAGTAATTGGGTCCCACGCTTCACCTCAACAAAGACTGGACGGTTGAGACGGCTTTCACGGGGTCAGGAAAACGGTTTCTTCTTCGAACATAAAAAGGAACTTAACATTCCTACGTTTCGGAAAACTATCCAAGGTTCAAGTCTGCGGAGGGCGTGTTTGTTCCAGACGCCAAGATGAGGTCACGCTCAAAACATCCAGGTTGGTAGAATACAGCTTCAACGCAACAAACGTGAACATCCTGGGAGAAGGAAACGTTCCCGTTGAAAATATCCTCCTCCTCCTCCTCCTCCGTCCGAGGTGACACCTCCTTCCTCTGCGCGCTCTCGTCTTTATTGTCTCAAATGACACGCTTTTGTTTTTTTTAATCAAGCCCTTTATTGCTCATGTGTCCAATGAAATCTGCAATTACTGGCCGGACAGAGAGAGAGAGAGAGAGAGGGAGGGAGGGGGAGAGGGAGAGGGAGAGGGAGAGAGGAAATGGTTGAGTGGGTGGTTGCGTGCTCGGGGAGTAGAACGGGAAAGGCACAATTTCTATTCTCGCAGGAGGCCGACCTCGCATGCTGGGCCCAATCAATCTGAACCGAGGTCGCTATTGAACTGAGGAAGTGGACTTCTACAACAAAAAAAAAGAAGGGAGAAAAGGAGAGAGTTTGAAGGGAAGGAAGTGTGCGCCCACTGAGGTTTAAAGCCACATTAGACGAGCAGTAAGTCAAACACGGAGATCTGTATATTCTTCCTCAGCCTTTCCGTTTTAATTCCGCACGAGGCTCCCGAGTTGCTGCAGAGGCTTGCATTTTTCTTCTTCTCCTTCTTCGTCTTTTTTTTTTGCCTTCCTCCCTGCATCTGAGGCGCGGCACGCAGCCGGCATCTGATGCCGTGCAAATGTTTGCCTCTGGCTAAGAAGAATGAATAATGCAAGGGGCATGGGAGCTCTGCATAAAAAGGGAACAACGCAACAATCACGAGGCGTGGAGAGAAAACGTCACGGAGCCGACTGAGCGATGCCCGGGGGTGTGTGTGTGTGTGTGTGTGTGTGTGTGTGTGTGTGTGTGGTGCCGTTAACGAGGACCGCGCGACTCCTTGAAGCAAAGTTGCGCAATTTGACAGAAGATTGTAAAGCCCCAAAAAAACGTTTGAAGCGATATGAAATCACAACTGCAGCGGATAGGAGCTTATTCCTAAAACATGAAAGTAAAAAGAGTGTGTGTGTGTGTGTGTCCTTATCTGAAGGGTAATTATAAACATTTGCTTTGCTTGAATAAAAAACGGGAGGTAGGGTTTGTGCTGATGTGCGAGGCGGCGTGCAGTCCGGGGATTGGCGGGGACGCCGCTTCAGGGGAGGACACGGCCTGAAAAAATGAAACGGCTTCAGCCTCCGAGACAAAACTGCAGCCTCTTGCAAAATGTCGAAAACTAATTTAGTCGAGAGTGGGATGGCGATATTTTCTAATGTTGCAGCCATAATTAGAGACCCTCTTTAGCCTCCCTCTGCATAAGCACCCCCCCCCCCCCCCCGGTCCCACATTAAGCTCTCAGGTTCTGCGGGTAGAGTAAATGTGACGCGCTTCTTCTTAACCAATCAGCACAGAGACGTCAGCCCACTGGTTATTCGTTTAAGCCGAGCTCTTAATTGTGACTGATGTATAAAAAAACGCCTCACAGACGAGGACATTCAGGGTTATTACACATTTTGATCAATAGATTTCCAGAACTGTAAACCAAATTTCCATGACCAAACTGAAATCTCCGTATAAACATGAACAATTAAGAAAATGTAGCGTATTGAGAGGGTTAATTATTTCAAACTCGGCATAAATGAACATGCGATTAGAACAAGTTTCCGTGGCTTTTCCAAAACTTTTATGATTTAAGTTTTTTTCCCCAGGACTTGTCCAGGCCTGGAAATGACCGTTTTAAAATTCCATGACTTTTCCAGGTTTTCCACGACCGTACGAACCCTGGCATTGAGAATTCAAAACGACGCGTGAATCGGCGGCGCGGTGGAAGAACGCGGAGGAGGAATTTAAACTCCGCTCCTACGGGAGCGCGTCGATTTATTTTCCCCACGCGAGGAGGAACACGAATGGAGGGCGGAGCGGTTTGCCGAGGGGAGGAAGTGATTCGGGAGCAGATGTTTCGTAGGTGCGCGGCCGCCACAACAGAACCAGCAGGACGCGGTCGGGTCCATCTGGGCGCTTTAATATCCTTCTGCTACAAACACATCTTTGTTTATGTATTTATGGGTGTGATGTTTTCTTTCTCCGCTTTGCAAACTTCTTCCCCGTCTTACAATCCTATCTTCAGGGCGCCGTTAGTCATCGACGCCACAACACATTGACTCTCCTCGATGCTCGTCACCGTCAGAATGACGTCATAGTTATAGCACGACAGAAAATGGAAAACATTGTGATCATAAATTGTTTAAAAAAAAAGGAATATCTCAACAAAACGGTTGAAAAGTCTCCTATAATTTGTGAAAAGCACCCGTTTCTCTCTCTCCCACGATGAAAGAATAAAAGAGCGAGAAACGTCTTTAACGAAAGCAGAACTATACATTGACAGACGTGTATAACTATGTTATTACAAATTTCTCACACAACCCATGCAGCACAATCCAACAATACCCCCGTTGAACTCACGGCTGCCAACGCCGTGTTTTCATTTAACTTCCGCCATTCCTGAGCAGCAGCCGCCCTCTTTTATACTTTTATACGATTGCGTACTAAATTGCGTTTTGGAGGACACATCAAAACCGTTTCTGACATTTTAATCAAAGCGGATATTTGATTAACCTGCAGCCATGTTTTAGGGTAAAAGACAAGATTTTAATTCCAGTATTCACTTCTTTGGTTATACTCGCTTATTAAAAATCACGCGCGTCGATTCTATAAAACCGCGTTTCCATTTCGCTCGGTCGTTATTTTCAAAAAGCATTTCATAAATTTCAAAAGGCGGATTTCGATCGAAACGCCATCGTTAGTCTCCGACTCCGCTTCTCCGAGAAGACGACCCTGTTTGCGTCCGACCGGCTCGGCGAACAAAGCGATCGGGGGTTTCGAGGCGGCGCCGCCGCGAAGGTCTTTAGCGTCTCCGCGGCGGATGAACAAGACCTTCAGGGAAAAGGTCAGGAGAGGAGCACGCCGCCGCCGCCAGGCACAGATGGGTGCGCATCCATATTCATAAAGAAGCGGGTGATTACGGAACAAGACGTCGATTAGGGGTCGACTCCTCCGAGCTCAAACGAAGCAGTCATCGTAAAAAGAATAATAAAAATACGCATTGGCTTGTTTTTTCTCTTTGCAAAAAGACCCGACGCACAAAAAAATGAATGCACAACGCAGCGATCGGCTCGAACAAGCGGGAGGTGTTCCTGCAGCTCATCCCACCCCCTCCTCTTCCTCCTTGTCTACCCCCCCCCCCTCATGAATATTGATAACCCTCCCCCCGCTGGGCTTAATGGTAAAGCTGTGAAAAATGATGCCGGGTGTGGGCACAGCATCCCCCCCCCCCCCAGAGGCGTGGCACACGCCAATACGCAGCCATGGAGACCGTCCCATCGGCGGGAAGACAATTAGAGGTCAGGAGAGCCTTGTGTCCGGGTGGAACTCGATGATGACGAGGAGGATGATGATGGAGATGCATATTCATGTCACGGCTTAGGCGTCGTCGTCGTGGTGACCAGCTGTGTGCGTGCGTGTGTTTGAGAAAAAGCCGTTCCCTGCAGCTTGCATGATGTCATCGGGGAGTGAAAGCTATGTTTTTGTAATTTTTAAAAAAAAGGCATCATGGGGCCATTACATCACTCCAGGAAAAATTCATGAAGAAGGCTTTTTGTTCCAAGGACCGAGGGAGGAGCGACGTCCGAGGTCAGCTGAAGCTTTAAAAAGCGATGTACAGGTCAGTTACCAGCCAGCTTTCTACAGCTGGTGAGATCCGCATGCGACATCCGATCATCCCAATGACACGCGCCTCTAAAACCAGGAGGTTATCAGAGGTTATTGTTGTCGCCAACGACAGCAGAAGGACACACCGGTTCCATATATTTCTTTTCAATCCATCGTCCACTAAAACACGCCATGCACAGAAATCTAACACACACCGAGTCTGAAGTGTTTTATTCTCCCTCCGTCACACCAGACAGGCACTGAATGGTCACTTTACTTTTCCTCTACCCAGAACCAATGCACTTAAGAAATCAGTAATGTCCAGAGCCGTTGCATCCTGGGATGTGCTCCCCTCATACGTGACTAACAAGAAATACATGTGATTTCAAAAGGAAACTTAAGGCAGCAATAATCAGAAAGGAAATTATAGTAGATTAGGTTATTATTTTAGGTATTTAAGGTATTATTATTTTACTTTTAATGTAAATGTTGTTTTCTAAGTCGAAGTGTTTTTGTGATAATTGATCATGCTGTACTGCATTTTATGTATTTGTATTGTATTGTTTTTTTGCCTGGACCCCAGGAAGAATGGTCTCCACTACGGTGCAGACTAATGGGGATCCTTAATAAACAACTAGAACGGGCACTCGGTAGAGCGCATACCTTCGCATATCACAAGATTGGGCATTGACTTTTGAACATTTTGGCATTAGTTGCATGCCAATTGGATAACAATGGTAAAAAGAAGATGTTGACCTTTTCATGACCTTTGACCCGATCGATCCTAAAATCTAATCAAATGGTCGACGGATAATAACCAATCATCCCACCAAATTTCATGCGATTCGGTTTAATACTTTTTGAGTTATGCGAGTAACACGCATACAAATAAATAAATACACGGCGATCAAAACATCACCTTCCGCATTTTCAATGCGAAGGTAATAAACAAGATGCAATGGATGGCGTTCGTCCCAAAGGAGGTACAACAAATGAGTTGCATTCATTTAGATGGCGAGAGCTCCGACATCTCATCCTTTGTTTTGGGACGAAGCCCAAAAGAGTCCAAGCTGTTCCTCGATCACCTGCCGCAACCCGTCTTTGAACGCCTCATCCTTTGACTTCGTCGTACGGCTCATTTGGCACGAGGGCGTGTCCACGCACGGCGTCTCCGAGGGGTCAAGCTGGCTCTCCGGAGGCTTTTGACGGAATGAGACACAAAATGCGGAAAATCCAACAGGTTCCAAAAACGTAAACACGTCTTAAATGTGCAACAATATCGGAAGGAAAATAGACTTTATGCGCAAAGGCCTTCGGGGGAATGTTTTAAATAACGATCCAATCCTGTACGTTAATGTATATTCTGTTAAAGTGTCAGGAGCTATTCTGTAATTAAATTTGGTAAATTACTTTCTTGCCGTTCCGACTCACCGGCTACCTTATCCACTTCAGTTCGTGGGTTCTGGCATTTCCCAGAACGACTCGTCTGACGGGGGAGGGGTGAGGGGGGGGGGAGCTGGTTACCCAAAATGCACTTCATCTATTCGAGCCGCCTCGGGATAATAAATTGGTGTCTCTGCCTCTCCTGCAGCGGATTATTCTGCTGCGGTTGCGAAACGTCGGCGGGCAACAGCAGCGTGTATTTGACTCTGGATGGGTTCACGCACCAAAAACCTGACGCGCCGCGCCGAGTTTCAGGCCGCCGGACGTCGTTCTGCCACCGCTCCACCGCGGCTGTGACGAAAGCATCGGCGAGGAGATGACAAAACGCTTCCGACAGGCAGCCGCGGTCCAGAGCCGCGAGGTTCGACAACGGCAGCTTTTTTTTTTAAACGTGAAAAAACAAAGCGTCTTTGTTTTGGATTCCTGCCGGAAAGCGTCGGAGCGACGGCAACCACGGAGGGAAAGTAACAAGTCACAACAGTTGCAGCGCCGCAACAACAACAACAACAACAAATGCAGCCACACAACTGTTGCTGTCGCACAACGCCGGCAGGTGCAAAAGATCACGAGACGGAAGAGGAAGAGTGTGGAGATATGAACCGAGAGGCAGAGGGGAGTCCTTACGGGGATGATTCAGGTGGGAAAGAAAAGAAAAAGAGATGAGGCCGTTTTAAAGAATCGCCACCATCGTTCCAAAGGCCTCGGACCCACGGAAGATTTCAACCAATCCGGCGAGAGCTGGACCTCTATGAAGGTCGATTTGTGTCTTTAATACGCAGGAAATTAATTGTTAGTTTTGCTGTTGAACTAGAATGTGTTGCTGCTAATCACAAAAGACTTTACTCTCAAAATTAAAAAAAACTTGCACTCGCAAATAAAACTTCGCTCTCAAAAAACAAAAACCTCAGAGTTGAGATTGGACGTAGTGGGCGGGGCTTACGCTGCAAACACTCATCGGTTTCAGCTTCTCAAACTGCGGGGAGCGTCTTCTTTTCCGTGTTTAATATTGTGCTTAATATCTTTGATTTCTTGACGGTTGGTCGCACTAACGGGACGTCGCTTCGGGGAACCGGGTAGATTAAACCGAGGGTGAGGATAGCTGTCAGTTGCAGACGTCAGGATGCCTTCAGTGTACAACTTCACATCCTTACGACTGGAATAAGCGGCGCCGATCAACCCGTCGCGTTTCCCTTTCAGCTCATCGGATCAGAAACGTGTTCTCCGTATATATTACTGCGATATAAGGTGCAGCGCAGCCAGGGTGGCAACAACACCCCGCTCCTGTCGGATGCCGCCCGTGTTAATAAAAAGCACAAGCCGCCTGTACAATACACTTGGAAGTGTAAATATTCGACAGTGACAATAATAGCCGTGTCAAATCCTCTCCGGCTTCAACGTGTTTGACGCCGCAGCGCCCAGAGGGAGCTAAAGCTCGGAGGCGCGTTTTAAATACTTGCATCGGGCTTTTATCCCCCCAAGTTGTGACAAAACACTAAAAGAAGGAGAAAGAAGACAGTTTTCAGGCATCGCTGCGTGGAAATGAATCGGACAACGCGAGCGTTCGTGTTACGACGCGTCATCGTTTATCGACACAGACGTGTTGTTGTCGTGGCCGTTAAGTCAGATTAAACGCGGCCGAGCACCAACACACTTTGATGGATGCCAGAGGAGGCGAGGGGGCTTTTTGATTAGACTTCATCAAATGGGTCTCTCCCTTTCTCTCTCTCTCTCCCTCCCTCTTCAAAAGCGACCAGAGTCAGTGGGACTCCTCAGCCGAGATAAAGATGAGGTGATCATCCTCCTCCTCCTCCTCCTGTCATGTTAACACAGGGCTAATCTATTTGGGTGCATCACAGAAAACACATTATTAGATTTTGGTATCATTTTCGAGTGTACAGAAAAGGAACACACACACACACACATGTGCGAGCACACACAAGCGCGCGCGCACACACACTGAAAAGGATTATCTCGAAGAAGCTTAATTGTTTCCCAGGCAACTAGTTCCCCACTAAGACGCTGACTGTGAAATTTCCGCTACCGCTTATTTTACTTTCAAATGACTTACTCGTGTCCTCCAGCTAAATCCTTTGTGAGAGCCAACCTAGTTATTTAGTTTTTGGGGGTGGTGTAGGAAGGAGGGATGGAGGGAAGGAAAATGAGGGGGGGGGGGTATTGAAATAGATTAGAGTAGTTAGAGGAAAACAACATTAGAGAGGAGAACATTTTATATTACAGATTTAATCTATTGACATTCATGAGAAGACAAGAGCGGGAGGTGGTTGGGGGTGAGTAACACCCCCCCCCCCCGGCTCCGGACCCCGAAGGCCTCATACTCATTGTGTGTAGTTAGAGGAAAACAACATCTCTTTTAGCCCCCGGTACAATAACAAAAACCGGGCTGCGAGCTGGAATGAAACGGTGAGCTCAATGTTTATCGGTAATGACGGTGGGACTCTGATGAGACCCAGCAGGGGGGATTAATTCATGCAATAAACACGGCCGTCCAGGGTGAAGTAATTCCAAAATCGCCAGACGAGTCGTTCAAAGTGTCTTACATTATTATTTTTAAGCAGGTGCCTTGCGAACCGATGCGTCCGTCATCCGAAATGGGTAAAAGAAATTTAAATACGGCCTCCATTTTATCCTCTTTTCTCAAGAGCGAGGGTCGATTATACTCCATGAAAAGCACTTCAAGTCGTCTCGTCAGATCAAGACGGTAATCAGTCTGAATGCATTCTGCCAGAGAACAGCTACGAGTACCTGACGATAGCTCCTTTCTTTGTTTACCTTCATAATGGGGGGGGGGGGGCGTGGCTTCGGAGGCCCCGGGCTGTCAGTGCTGTCGACTTTCTTGCTAGACTCGACGACGTTTGGTGCAGGCGCGGCCGGCTCCTGTCATTAATTATTATTTTTTTTAAAGAGTCCGGCCACCCTGGGTTGGGTCGTTTCCGTCGGATCATTTTGCAAATCATGCGTCCTCTCCCTTGTTTCTCAACACGACCAACCCTCTGATTCAGGGAGTAATTATCGAGCTGTGTTTTTTAAGCGAATAATCAATGACCTCGTGTCGCGAGCGTGAAAGCTGGCTTCGTCCCAGAAGGTTTTGCCTTTTGTCGCGTCCAGAGAGGCTGATGCACGTGTGGCGGGCCGCTCTCGCTCGCAGGATGCACAATAACCATCGTCTGTGGTAAATCCCCAGCAGAGAGGGGGGGGGGGACACACGAGAGTCAAAGCGGCTTTTTTTTAAGTCACACTGCCGTTCATTTCCCACCATTTTCAGAACAAGCGTACTGCTGTGATCCAGGCAGGCTGCGCTTGCATTGCGTGCATTATGCAGCAGCAACAACAACGACAACAACAACAGAATAGGCTCCAGTCTCCCCCATTCCACCTGAGATTACCATCTCAAACAAAACACGCGGCATTACGCAGAGACAACAGCGAGACGCAAGGAGCCCCGGTTCTGCAGCGCCAGCACCTGTAAACCTGCAGAGGCGTACGAGTCGTCGGGAAGGTGCTGTGAAAAAAGGGAACGTCTCCTTACCTGCAGTTCGGAGGTGGGTCGAGTGTGATTTCCGCAAGCTCTTTCTGAATCCTGGAGAACAGAAGGATTTGGATTGTTAAAATCGATGTTCGGGGGGGATGGATGAGAAAAGTCGAAGGAACGAACAGCTCGACGCCGCAAAGTCCGTGACGAGGGACGCGTCGCTTTTAAGCCCGACGTCGGCGCCCGAACGCCGCCGCGGAAGATAATCCGCCGTGCGTACGAAGCGTGGCGTTCGGGAATAAACTATACAATGGAAAACATGCAAGATTTAGCGCGGTTTTGTCATCTTTGTGCGAGCAGCGCAGCCGAAGGAACCTCAGAGACTTGATTTTAATTTTCTTTTAAAGGGAGACCTTGGAAACAAGGGAATCTCTGATAAGGACTCAGCTGGCCTCAGCTGACCCCTTTGCCCGGTCATCTCCTGTAGTTTTCTTTTTTTAAGTGTGTGTGTGTGTGTAATAAGTGCCAAGACTCGCGGAGGGAAGCGCTGGAGGTGTCGGAGAGACAAGTGCTGCAATGGGAATGTCATCGGAACGACGTCCCCGAGCTTCTCCCTCCTTCCTGTGGGTTTACTGTCACACTGACAAGCGTGGATGTCTGAAATGACGATGCCTGTGTGGCTGTCGTCTTCTCTTTGTTTATAACTTCACGCCCTCGGGGCGTGGGGAGAGGCCCCGACTTCAAAACAAACAAGCCCCACGTGCGCGTCCCGCTCCCTAGAGCCCGGCCGTCCTCGTTTCCTCTTTCCTCGTTTCCTCTTACCTCTTGGCACTAGTTGAAAGTTTCGCGGCGGTTTTACTCGAGATCTTGGTCTCCTTCTTTTTGGGCTGCGCCTTCTCCCGCTCGTGAGGTACCGATTCCCTTTGTTCGATGTCGGAGCTCCCCCCGCTGGTGCTGGGGCTGTCGTCCGGTCGCTGCACTTCGGTGGACATCGTGGGGCCCTGGGGAAAGTAAACGCCACGCAACCCGTGAGCGCACACTCCCACCTGCACAGGTGGCGATGGAGACGGTATCACGGGGGATAGGGATGGGGGGGGGGGATGTGATATTAAAGACACAGCGCTGTAAATTGCAAGACGTACGGGGCCTTTGTTAAAGAAAGAATATAATAAGCCGGTCCCCTAATGATCCATTGAGAGTTATTAATATACATTACTGGCCAATTGGTTGTTTCACGGGCCTGGATTCATAAAGCAGAGCTCATTGCCTGCGTCCAGATTATTTAAACACATACGGAGTATTATTACGGTTTCAGGTCATTAGTATGAGCAAATGAAAAAAATGGCTAACGTTTCTTTTATGGGGGGTAGAGGAAAGAAACATCTTATCAAAGAGGACACTTGAAGACCCCCCCCCCCCCTTAACACACGACAAAGACACGGCTAACATGGACATGTTGTTGGTTGAAATGCGGTTTAAAATGAGTTCAATTAATCCAAAAGGGGGGAGAAAGAGGGGGGGGATGTAGCCGTTGGAGATGCGGAGACATTCTAACCCCCCCCCCCCCGCCAAAAAAAGAAAAGATGTCGGACATCACTCTCGGACGTCTGGTCGAACCGGGCCGGTCAACATTTGTGGGGCTGGAAAGCACAATAGGGGTCAACCGGTGGGAGGGGGGGGGGGCTAGCTAACGTTACAAGGCCGGTGGGGAGGAGGAGAAGAAGGAGGGGGGGGGGGCGTTTGTGTTACATTAACGTCACCGCCGCGGGGGTACATTTAATATAGAAGAAGAAGAAGAGCTTAACAGGCGTCGGTGTTTTTTTAAAGTCATTGAATAAAATACCCAGAGAAGAAGGCGTTTCTGTCGGACTCCTCCGAAACAGCCGACGGCGCTGATGGGAGGACGGAGGAGGGGAGAGGAGGAGGAGGAGGAGGAGAGGAGAGGGGGGGGTATGCGGGGATCCTCGCCGTTTCTGGAGTGTCCACATTGTGCGATGAAGTGCGGTGACCCTGCCTCGGCACAAAGGGAGACTCGTCCCACACATCCACCACCTCCTCCACCCCCCACCCCTCCTTCCTCCGCCTCCGCCTCCTCCTCCTTCTTTTTCGCTGGGGTAAAAGAAACCGACACTTTCCACGGGACATTTGTACTTACTTTATCGACGCATCCACGAGCGGTGTGCGAAAAATAAAAAAAAGGCGTGTGTCGCGTTTACCTGGCGGCTGGCCGTCGATGCTGCAGTTCCGCGTCGTAATCCCCCAAAAAAGGGTAACCGGGAGGGGGGGGAAAGAAAAGTATCTCCTCTCTCACGGCCTGCCTGCTCGCTCCCGTGTCCTCGCTATTTAACTGGAGGTAGCAGCGGCGGCGGCAGAGAAGCGATTCCAGAAGAAGAAGAAAAAAAACGGAGCCAGCCCCGGACCGCCTCCGTGCGCGCTCCCGGACCGCCGGCGCGCGCGCAAGCCGCTCGTGCACGTGGTAGGCTGCGCGGGACCACGGTAGCACGGACTGAATCGGTAATTGAAACGGACACAAACCGAGAAGATGTTGGTCCTGTGACGTGGAAATTGACACCGTTTGTTCCGCGTGTGTGTGTGTGTGTGTGTGTGTTCAGGGGGTGGAGACTTGAACCCATGAGCAGGAAATGTCGCCCCCTTGTCTCCTGTCTGGTTGCCCCCCTGCACATCAGTGGTACTCTGGGGCCACTTCCATGGCCATATGCAGCTCCAGAGTTTGACACATGGTCCCCTGGATGCACGACTTATGATCACAGCTTATTCCATGTAAAAAAAGAAAGGTATATATATGAATATAAATATATATACATATATATATATACATATATATATATTTATATGTATATATATATATATACATATATATATTATATATATATTTATATTCATATATTAATTTATATATAAATATATATATATAAATAAATATATGAATATAAATATATATAAAATATATATATATATATTTAATAATGAATTGGACGGCCGGCGTTTATGAGATTGGAGTGAGACAAGGAGAACATGCGATGTGGTGATCTTCGCAATAAAACATCTTTGATGGGACATGTCGAAGGAACAGACTCCTGGAACAGAATCATGGAACAGAATCATGGAACAGAATCATGGAACAGAATCATGGAACAGAATCATGAACAGGATCATGGAACAGAATCATGAACAGACTCATGGAACAGGCTCAAAGCTCAGCAGAGCACACAAGTAAAAAAAAGAAAGTTGGTTCATGAATGACTTTAACCATATTATATATAATGATATTGTAAAGTTGTTATTACTATTATTAGGGCCCGATCACTGTATTATTCAGAGGACCTTTTTTTCTTAAAATGTTTGTTATTATTATTTAGATTTGCGGTCAGAACAATCAAAAGACTGTAGTTAGAAAAGCTTTGAGGTGTCATCAAACAACGTGGATGTGGTGTGGAGACAACAAAAACGCATGCTGTTCTTACTTTGTTTAAACGGAGGTTTAGTGGGTGTTTGATTTCACTTTGAAATGTATGTCTCTTTTCCTCCTTTTTTTAAATGTTACTTTGAGTCAGTAAAAGATGTCATTTGTATTTGTAATGTCAAAAGTCTAATTTACTATACAATAAAGAAGAAGGTGAAATTCAACATAATAATCATCGTTTTAATTCGGATTCTTTTTGGTCAAATAAATTCCAGAGGACGGTGCATTAGTTGTTACATTCCACGTCTTTTTATGCAGTAAGTGCCACTATTTAAAGGGATATACAATGAGAACACTATCATATAAAACAGCCAGGAGTAGCCAAGAATAATGACCTCCCCCGAATAATGGAAGTGAGATACTAAATAACGTAGAAAAAGGAACATTAGATGTTTCTAAAAGAATTTTAAAGCCTTGAATTTTCCTTTTTTTTTAAGTTGAAGGAGTTTGTAGTTGATGCTCAGCAGGTCAGAGTCTCGCTGTTTGACCTCCCAGCTCAATCAATGCATTGATTGAGCTGGATCAATAGATCTGTGACTGAGGGAGGCGACACATGATCATGGAAACAGTTCAAAATCAAGTGGACAATGGTGTTAAATTTGAAGAAAAATTCACTTCCCAAAGATACCAAAAGTCAAGTTCACAAGGTTGCAGTGAACTTGACCTTTGACCTCTCGAGTCCAGGTGGACGTCCGAGGCGAAGTCACATTCACAAGAACGAACAAAGCTCAAACAAGACATCCAGAGGCATAACAATGTTAATTAAATTGGGCTAGACTCATTTAGCCTGACACATAAACCAGGCTCACGAGGCCCCCCCCCCCCCCATCCTCCGCGGCACATATTTGCCGTGAGGCCCCCAGAATGACCCTTCTGTTCAGGTTAATTAGGTCGAAAAGGCAAATTTTGCTTTGAAATACGCAACACGGGCGTCTCAACACAGGTAAACATGCCGTGTGTGTTAATGCGCGGCCCGCTTCGAGACCCTTCATTATCCGAGTCGATAAAGTGATGGAGGGCCGCACGGTCCAAAACTAAATTGGCAATTCATCAAAACCAACTGACGCACAATGAGTATGAGGTCTTCGGGGTCCGGAGCCGGGGGGGGGGGGGATGTTACTCACTTTGCTAATAATACAGCTCGGCCCTCAAAGCGTTATACACCCCCCCACCCCCCGCTCTTGTCTTCCCATGAATGTCAATAGATTAAATCTGTAATATAAAATGTTCTCCTCAAAACCCAGATGATATATGCAAACTCTGTATTTAGAGCCTTCAATGATGCTGTATGACACTCATTGTTCATTTTATACCTGCAGCAATGCATTGCATGTCCCTGTAATTCAGAATCACATATATGTGGTATCCTCCAGACCAGAATGAACACTTACACTCGTAATAATGGACCCACCCAATGGTCTGTTGGGGTTTAGCTGCAACACTAAGAGAACTCTAAGTTAACTAACATCAAGTTATTGCCATAAACACAAAGTACAGCTGAGGCTGATGGGAATGCCATTAGCTTTACAATTGGGCAAATAGAATTTTTTTAATTAAAGGTCGGGATGAACGTTGTTACGGTTCATATGCGTCTCTCCCAAATGTCACGGCAATCCATCCCATAGTTGTTGAGGTATTTTCAATTAAGGAGCCCAAATATCAACTTCCTGGTGGCACTGGAGGAAACGCCAGGGGGGGGGGGGGGGGGGTGGCAAAAAGAGTAATTAGGATACAGCCTCTGGGGAACATGCCATCCATCAAGTAAAAGTCGAGTCAAATTGGAAACTTTGACCTGTTGGCGGCGCGAGAGGAAAAGACATGAGAGCTCCTCCTCTGGGAGCATGAGCGCCCGTATGAAGTGTGATGGCATCCATCTCACAGCCAGATGTTGTTTGCTCATATTTCTCGAAGGCAACAAGTATTTTCGTCTTTTTCAAAATGTCCACACTCACTCTTGCACCCCAAGGTGCCCCCACCGTCTCCACGACGACCTCCGGTGACCTCTCGCGTGTCTTTGTCGCCCCGTTGCAATTGATTGCTCAAACAGGGGTCGCCGTTGCAGTGGGTTGTGCACACATTGCGTAAGGCGATCGGTGCGCTTCAAACAAGCCAACAAGTTCTGGATTTGAAATTTGTCTTCACGACACAAGGAAATCACTTTCAATTAAAATGTTAAATACTTTTTAGAATAAGTAACTATAAGATGTAAAAAGACGAAAAAAATCGTAGGTATTTTTTGAGGAACAATACATTTTTTGATGATATGTAGCTTTTGAATTGTTTTATTTGTCCTTGTCTTGTATTCATTGCATTTTTTTTTTTTTTTAGTGTCTTCCAATCACTCCGTCATCACCGTCACACGTGGCTGGATGAGAACTGGATGAAAACTCGTTTTGTCGAGCAAACTTTGGTCTTAAAGGGCCGGCGTGCCATCGAAACGGTGCGAGTTGGAAGAGTCTGTGAAGAACAGATATTAATGTCTCATTCTAAGGGAACGAAAAACACAAAGACACAAAAAAAAAACTTATTAAAAAGCATCTTCTATATGTTAGACCCCCCCTCACACCTTACGCTGGTCCTTTAAAATGAGAAACTCCAGGAACATAAATACTATGTTGTTTGACTGACGTTCAAGTGCGATAAAATGTATAATCAAATATTTGTGCAACACTCACACCTGTTCCCTTTGCGATATGAATCTCCTCCGTGTTATATTACCCAGCTCATATATACATACTTATCAGAAAAGACATATTCTGCCAAGTGGGCTTCCTGCAACCCGTTATCTCTGCTGCTGCTTTCTGTCCGCGTGGGCGTCGCATTGATCGCTCTTTGCATCTCCGGAGGTGTTTCAGCGATAAAAAGGTATATTTGCCAACTGCGAGATCGAAATAAATGAATCGATGAATTATATAAAGAAGAAAAAAAAGCCTCTGCTGCCTTTGAAGCTCACCCAAGTTGGCAGGTATGGCGCCCGGTGTCAGATCAGATTCTGGTGTGCGAGTGTGTCAGGCGCCACCCTCATTCTAATGAAGGCCTTTTGGATCACCCCCTCCACAGTCATTAGATCAGCATAATAAAAGGGACTCTGGCCCGGTGTAGGAGGAGGAGGAGGAGGTGGGTCAGGGGTCGGACACTCGGCGTGATAGACAGCGACCTTTACGGCCTACACGTGAATGGGGGTGGGGGGGGGCGCTTCAGTGAATTCACTTCCTCCGTTTGTCCCTGGCAGGCCCCAAGGTCACGTCTGCTCGCTGCCGAGGAGGCTTTTGTGATGGAAATCCTGTGGATAGAGTTTAACCCAGAGAACAATCCAAAACCTGGTCCTCCGTGTTACACCGACCCCCCCCCCCACACCCCCTCCATACCAGAAGCAATAGGCTGCGAGTCCCGTGGCGGATCCTTGTTATATGACCTGCCTGCAGATTGGATGGATGAGTGCTAAGCATGCTTGAGTAGGGTGACATTGTATTATTTAAATTTGACACAGATGTTGTGGGGAAAGAGGCATTTATGTGTGTGTGTGTGTGGGGGGGGGATGAAATCCATCGGTGATAATGTGCATGAATGATCGATTCATGTGCTGTTGACTCATTTTAAGCCAACAATAATAAGAAACACGCATGTAATTCAAGATATGACGGTGCCAGATTACTCACTCAGTACAAATTGGAAACAGGCTAAGGTAAGGCTCTCAGCCCCAAAGAGGCACACGGGGAGAACGTTAAAAACAATCTTGGGACCACCCGGCCTTAAGTTCTCCCGAGGAGGGAAAAGTTAAATACGCCCTGCAGCTCGGTTTATGCTTGCAGGAAGAGCACAGTCGGCGTACACATCAAATATACCTCTGCACACGCTCAAAAACAAACTCGCTATTCATATAAAAATGAATCTGTTCCACGTCAGTTCGCTGACTGTAATGTTTTTCATGCCAAGAGCGCGATGCATGCGCTTGGCTGCACTGCTGACTCACCGCGATCTCACCCTCTGTTCTGCACAGCGGCGCGCCGTCGCATCTCCAGGCGGCGTTGTGCAAAGCCGACTGTGGTGCTGTTTAAAAAGGAACTGACGATAGGATCAGCCTGATCGTCGGCCATGACATCCTATTACAGGAGCCGGATCAGTCCATTGACATTTCAGGTGGTTTAAATCCTATTGATCAGATCGATTTCATTAGTAATCGATGAAGCCTCGATGATCACCGACGTTAGTCACGGAGTTCCACAAGGTTCTGTGCTGGGACCCATTGTATTTTCCTTTATACATGCTTCCTTTGGGCAATATTATCAGGAAACACTCCATGAACTTTTATTGTTATGCAGATGATACTGAATTATATCTATCGATAAAACCAGAGGGGACCAAAATTCAAGCTTCAAGTCATAAAAATATGGATGACCTGCAACTTCCTGATGTTAAAACTGAAGTTATTTGAACACCTCAGTGATACATTTTCGGGTGATGTGGTTTTCTGTAGATAGCATTTCTCTGGCATCTAACACCGTCGTTGTGACTTCTCGTCTCATCGGGTCCATTGGACCTGGCTGTGTCTGAAACTGGTCCTGGCTCCTGGGTCCTGACTCTTTACCCCTGCTTCCTGCATCCAGCCTCTGGCTTCCTTACCAATGGCCCTGCCTCCTACTTTGTGCCTCCTGCCTCAACGGCCTGGCCTCATTGGTCCGGCCTCTTCCGTGATGCCTCCTGCTTGATGCCCCCCTCTTCCTCCTTCTGTTTCATAGATTTTGTAAATCTGGATCGTGGTCCATGCCTCCTACGAACTATTCACACACTCTGTCATATTCATTAAATGTGTTTATGTAACTCTGTAATGCTTCATTCTGGTCACATGACATCTATTCTTCTGTCCACCCTGGAGATGGATCCTCCTATGTTGCTCTCCTTAAGGGTTCTTTCCTTTTTTTTCCATGTGAAAGTTTTTTTTTTAGTTTTTCCTGATCCGATGTGAGGTCAAAGGTCAGGGATGTCAGATGTGTACAGATTCTAAAGCCCTTTGTAATTTTTGGCTATACAAAATAAGCTAAATTGAATCTAGGAGCAGGCAGAAGAACACAAGACAACGAGTCTGCAGTGAGGATGCTCGATGAGCAGAATACGCTGACGCGTTCACGCTGAACATCTTCAAGGGGATTTTACACATCAGCCCGTTTACAGGTCTCGGGGGAAACATTACGGCGTTGCGTAAAGCCTCTTGTGGCTCCAGAGGGAGCTGTGTGAGGTCTGATAAATCGCCTTGAGTCAGCGTCAGGTGTTGCAGAAAAAGGAAAAGAAATCTGGGGGTTTGCGGAGTTGATAAGAGTTGCATTCTGGGAGATTTTAACGAGGAAGAAGAATGTGTGTAATATAAAGTTCGATATCTCTGGTTCTGCTGCATCGATTATTGCCATTTTCTAAAAACATCTGTCTAACAATATAGTTATACCGGTGAATTGGTACATTGGAGGTGTTTGTAATATTGACCATGTTCACATATTGATTGAGTGTGTTAACATGCCAATGCTTTGTAATCAGCACAGCAACTACAGCTCAGGCTCAAGAAAGTTGGTTTTAAATATTAAGAACAACTTCTGACCGTTAAAATAATTCCAGAATAACTATCAAAAAAAGAAAAAAGAAAAACATGACAGAAGGAATTAGAAGAAATAACCGGATCAACGTTTACGACCAAAATAAATGTTCTACTTTACCTCCGTGTTGCTGCGTATTCGACAACTGACCAATCAATCTTCCTGACACCATTGGAAAATCATTACTCTGCCTCTCTCTTCATCCTGATCTGTGTGTGTGTGTGTGTGTGTGTGTCACTTCCTGTCTTTGAACACCAGGTGGGGCTGTGAGACCTGTGCTAATCGCCCTTCTC